>NC_067285.1:110531327-111203246 GCF_020740795.1 Apus apus | reverse complement strand
TTCATTAGCAAATGGCTGTACTGTGTGGTTTTACTCATTTGAACAAAAAATAATACTGGAGGATTTTCTACAAATGAAAATACACGTTGGCCACTTATGATTCTTTGCAACTATTTAACATATCTTTTCTTTATATGCTCTATTAATTCTTTTCATGAGAAATATCTGGTTTTCTTCTTGCAGAAAAAGATATTCCTCATAATTTCCCAATGTTTTCCAGTTAGCTGTTTTGTTTTTTTTAAAGATAATTAACTTTTAGCTGAGCTTATTTATGGCCCCTATAAGAGAGATGGATTCCAATTACTCCCTTTTTAATCACTGGGTGGTTTTTAAAAATATTTTTTCTAGTGAATAACACTTTTTTAGCTAGGGCCTCACTTCTTGAGCCTGATCATGCTGCTGCAATGTGAGTCTTGTGGTACCTTCTCCCAAAGTAAAATGACTCCTACAAACTCTAGTACCCATTTATGCCTACTACCTCATACAGTCCAATCACATAGCACTCTGACTGGTTTTAAACTTATTAATACTACAACCAAGAGCTCTCAGTAGCATTTTAATTGGTAACATGAATTTAGCTCCTCCTAACCAGTTGTTTGAATTTGTAACCTTGCTATACTAAGATGCCATAGAATGTCTAGGCTGGAAACCATCCCCTAATTCCACAGGAAGGGCTGCTTTGAAGGGACTGAATATGTAAACCTGTTAGTGGAAGTGGCCCTCTGGAACCTCAATGTCTTCTTTACTTTCAGCTTAAACATATCTAATAGACATGATTTTTATTTACAGACATGTCACCCCTTCCATCAGGGAAGAGATGAAAGCATGTGGAAGGCCCTGAAAGAGATACAAGCTCTCCTTAATTACTCCTTCATTAATGAGAGAAGTAAAATTGGTTGTTATCAGAGGTGTTGCTCTCAAATTGTCAGGATGAATCCAGGGCATCTGTGTGATTACACAGTGTAAAATTCCCAGCTGCAGGACTGCTCAGCCCACTGTGTTTAGCAGCTAGCAATAAATATTGGCAGGTATGTGTTTTACCTACCTTCAGATTATTTTAGGTTTGGGTGGTTATTTTATAATTCTTTTCATTAGGCAGCAAATACAAAAGCCTCTTTGTCTAGCAGATGAAATTTTTGCTAGCCTTTTGCATTGACCAACCTGTTATTTTTTTGGCAACATGGAAGAAGTGATCTTTTACCCCCCAAAATGAATTGCTCTTGGAAGTGTGAAGTTCATTAAGTGGTATTAACCTCTGAGATAATTTATTAAAAGAAGTTGGTACCTGCCTGTCCCTCTGATAGTCATATGTCTTGACTTGCTTTATTCATCTGTCAGCAGGGCATCACTTATGAGACTGCTCTTTCATAGAATCATTTTGGTTGGAAAAGACTTTTAAGGTGATCAAGTTCAACTGCTAACCTAGCACTGCCAAGCCCACCACTAAGCCATGTCCCTTTCCTCTCCCTTTGACTGTCCTTTTAGCAACTGGAAGAAGCTAGTCCCACCTCACTACCCGCAGTCTTTTTTCTACTCTGAAACCCTGTTTTATGAAGTTTTTTTTTTTGTGTCTCTGGCAACAAACTCTAACCATAACTGATGCTTTTCTGAGTGTTTCTCTGAAAAGGGTACTTTGATCTATCCTGTGGTAGCTTTAAGTTTGGATTCACTTCCGCTGCTTAAGACAGGTTAACATTTTACTACTATGTAAAAAGTTTATCGTCTTGTCTTTTGTTCTGTGATGCATTAGCATGGTGATATTTCAATCATTGAGTATTACAAACTGTGCTTTTACATATACATCCTAGGGTTCACTGTGAGAAGGAAGAGTTTAATCAAATAACCTGTCTTAGAGCATGAAATTTAAGAGTAATTTAAGGGGAATGATCACAGAATCACAGAATTGCTAGAGCTGGAAGGGACCTCTAGAGATCATCGAGCCCAACTCCCCCACTAAAGTAGGGTAACATAGAGCACATTATCTAGAACTGCATCCAGGTGGGTCTTGAATATCTCCAGAGAAGGGAACTCCACAACCTCCCTGGGCAGCCTGGCCCAGGACTCTGTCACCCTCACCCTAAAGAAGTTTTTCCTCATATTTAAATGGAACTTCCCATGTTCCAGCTTATGCCCATTGCCCCTTGTTCTGACACTGGGAACTACTGAGAAGAGCCTGTCTCCATCTTCCTTGCACTCACCTTTAGATACTTGTATATATTGATAAGGTCTCCCCTCAGCCTTTCCTTCTCCAGGCTGAACAGTCCCAGCTCTCTCAGCCTTTCCTCATCAGGGAGATGCTCCAAATACCCCAGTCATCTTTGTCACCCTGCTCTGGACACTCTCTAGCAGTTCTCCTGTCTCCTTTGAACTGGGGAGCCCAGAACTGGACCCAGTTCTCCAGCTGTGGCCTCAGCCTCCAAAATCCTTCTCCTCCAAACTACTTTTGAGCAGGTCTGCTCCTAACCTATATTGGTGCTTGGGGTTCTTTCTTCCCAGGTGTATGACCCTAGATTTGCTGTTACTGAACCTCGTGAGGCTCTTCTCTGCCCAACTCTCCATCCTGTCCAGGTCACACTGAATAGCAGCACAGGCCTCTGGAGTGTCAGCCACCCCTCCCAGTTTTGTATCACCAGCAAACGTGCTGAGGATACACTTCATCCCCTCATCCAGGTCATTGAAGAACACATTGAACAAGACTGGAATAAAAGAAAGGATGAAACAGAAGAAGCTATGCTGGCATTCCAAACTTATGACAAAGTAAAAGATAAAGTGAACAGCTTATACTATAGAGAAAAGGAATTTGTCGTCTATTACTGAGCCATTTCCAACATTCAGGAAAGAGACAGAGGGGCTAGAACTATTTAAGAAGCCGAAAAATTCAGTACAAGCACTAAGTACTTCTGAGGAGACTGAAAAGAGCATTGACAAGGAAATAATGAGTCAGAAATAAAGGACATGCAGACAAAATCAGCAGAAGATGCACAAGAGAAAGCCGTGTCAAAGACTTGCAGGCAGAAGGGCATGGTTAATTATGGAGTTTTGAAGTGATGTAAAAGAAGTTGTAATCAAAAAATCTCATTATTTTTGAACAAAAGTCATAGTGACTTTGATTTTTAAAAAGATTGCAGTTGAGATATATACAGCAAAATTCCAAGGAGAGATAATGAAGTTTATTAATCCAGAAAAAATATGCAAATGCAAAAAGCATCTCCAAATACCAGGACTGTAGGTACACTGGCGTGGTACAGGGAATGTCTGTGCAGCTTAGGCAACGAGTGGCTCATAGTGTACTCTGTCTTGCTTTTTTTCCTGCATCCTATTAGCTAGATTCTAACAAGAGCAGTGGTTATGATGATGGTGCCAAGACTGGAGCTGTGGGAATGCCAAAATAAACCTTATTGCCTAAGTGTTCCTGAGCACCCATGCTGGCTGTCTTGGCTTTTCAGAGCTCCTGTGGCAGAGATGTGTACTGGGAGCTTTGAAATTAACTGTTTGACTGTTTGTACTGGCACCCACACCCATGTCCCTTGATATATTGACAATAATCTGGTGTGTTTATTATTTAGGAAGACCAAAACTCCTCCATCCCAAGTTTTGATTAGAAACCTCTCGCTGGTACCTGATCCACAATCAATTACTCTGAGTAAATTCAACAGTGAATTCCCCTCAGTACTAAAGTTTGTTAATTTATCTGTAATCTAAAGATGGGAATTTCATATTTTTTAGCCATTACAGTTCATTCCACATCCTCTCTGCAGCTTTGTTAAGGACTTTTCTTATAACCAATGTTTTCCAGATGGATACTTGCAAATTTTGAACCAATTTACTCCCAAAATTTAAACTGTTAAAGGATGTCCTTTGGTCTCTTACTGGAAGCCATATTTTTTTCCCCAAAGTTTAGTTACTTGTGTTACTTGTTTTTTCAGCAATCTCACTATTGTGTCTACATACAATCATAAAATATCTTGCTTCTTCTTAGCATTTACTAAGTGGAATTAATACCTGTAGGCATAATGCTCTGTAGCTTTATTTCATCAAATCACAGACAGGTTTGGATTGGGAGGGACCTTCAAGATCATCTAGTTCCAACCCCTCTGCATGGGCAGGGACACCTCCCACCAGACCAGGTTGTTCCAAGCCCCATCCAACCTGTCCTTGAACACTTCCAGGGATGGGGCTTCCACAGCCTCCCTGGGCAACCTGTTCCAGTGTGTCACCACCCTCACAGCAAATAATTTCTTCCTAATGTCAAAACTAAATCTCTCCTCTTCCAGTTTAAGGCCATTCTTCCTTGTCCTAACACTCAAAGCACCTGTAAAAACCCCTCCCCAGCTTTAGCCCCTTCAGGCACTGGAAAGGGCTAGACGAAAGATGGAGCCTTCTCTTCTCCAGGCTGAACAAGCTCAGCTCTCTTAGCCTGTCTTAATAGGAGAGGTGCTGCTTGAATGAAAGAATCATGTCATGTGAATATATTTTTTGTCTTTTCCTGGAATTCCAGATGTTTTCAGTAACGAAATGCACCTTCTGTCATTTTCAACAAGTTCAGTAACTGTTACTGTGTTTTGACACCTATAGTCCAAGTCTTGAATGGCCTGTGTGGCTTTGAAATATTTTTCTGTCAAAATATATCCTCAAGATTACCAGCCAAGTCAGATAAACCATATCTTTGTTTCCCCTGGGATAACTGCTGTTTGGACAAAATTTTCATCTTTTGCTGCAAGCTTTAGCTGCAGAATTGCATGAGGGAGTTGGCAACAGAAATCAGAGTGATGTTGTGACAAATAAGCTATGAGGCTGTGAGAAATAAGACTCTGGGAGGGCAACTGGGGGAAGAGCAGGTTTTAGGGTGAATTTTCAGGGAAGTTATTTACATGTGCTTGTAACGCTGCTGCTGAATGTCAAGTACGTCTGGGAATAAAAGTTTTACATTTTTTAAAAGATTTGGTTCATGATTTTTTTTAACTTATTGACAACCCGTGTTTTCAACAAGAAGATTCAGTGTCTTGTGAAGATCCAGATAACAAGTACTCTTGGTCATAGTCTTCCTGGGTAAAATGAAGGAAAAGAGACATTAGAAGGGTTGCAGCACTGTAAGTTTTCCATACTTCCTTAGTTAAATATAATACTAAACTTATTCAGCAACTAAGTAGATATTACTACTAACATACTATAATTTTAATACCAAGTTTTCTTAGTGTTTGAAAATGTTTTTTATACCTCAATTTGGAGATAAGTTTCCAAACAAAAAAACCAACCACCTCACTACTCTGTTTGAATAACATAATAACCATGTGGATCACGTTTCAGTAAAAAATCCTTTGAGATATTGATGATAATAAATGAAGGCTGATTTCATGGCTTAGCATGAAAAGTCATTGGTTTTATTGGTTTATTTCCAAGTTGAGAGTTCTGAAAATCAAATAAACTAATTAAGTAGATTTTCTTTAAAGTTCAGGGAAGTTTCTCTTATGGCTTCAGACCAAGTAAGAAGAACATCAGCCTGAGGACAACTTCTGAAAAAAGCTTGTAAGTAGCCAAGAAAAGGATTTTAGCATGAAAGTGTAATCTCAACAGTAAGTTTAGTTTCACAGTACACAGGTTATAAAACTCCAGGTAAAATAGAGTTTTGATGATCCTCAATTGGTTCCAAGACTTCAAAAGTTCAGGAAAAGAGGCCTGTATGAATTAATCTCCTTACAATATGCTATGCTTGAAAGCACAAGATAGAGAAGGGAGAAAAAGTAAAGATGTAATCAATGCCCATACTTCTTGGAGTCTAAAGGATGGTGCAATAGAGGTCCTGCTTCTAAAAAAGGAGTGACTTACAGGCTAGTGATTTTATCTTAATGTCTGGGTTATTACGCCTGAGTGAAGAAGTGAAGTCATTGTTTTATAATAAGTAAGAGCTGCTGTTTGTGACATGACTGAAAAATCCAATGGATGTGTTTGTGTTGGAAAAAAAATGCTACTGCCATAAAGTCAGAAGGAAGGTGAAAGCTCTTAGGAATAGATATTAACAAAAAAAGAAGGAAATGAACATACAGAATTTTTTAGATAGGTGAGGAGAAATGAGGAGAAGCAAGAATGATACTTTATTTGGCTCAGAGTGTAACTTCCTTAGCAGAATAATTATTCTTGCTGGGATGTCAGTATAGCTGAGTGGAGATAATGTAGGAAAGGAAAAGAGCTGAGGCTTTTTGTTATCCATCTCAGATAACAATATCAAAGAACAACCCTTTTAACAAAAGAATGTTCGGTAACTTTGTTAGATTTTTAAAAATTGAAGTGTGTAATAACTGAAATGATAGCAGCTACTGCTACTGGCCACTGTAATTACAATACTACTATTTAAATCTCCAATTGTACAGAGTATTGAAACCAATCACTGAGTTACCTTGACATTCACTGGTTTAAGGAAAGTCAAACAGTTAAAAACTGTAAAACATTTCACAGTCTTAATAAGAAAAAGCAAGGGGAGATCAAATTCTATATCTTGTGTTGCACATCAATAACTCAGTGTTACTGTAATATTTGCCTATTTCATTGAATAATGGTAAATCTAGACAGCAGATCCCTGACAACCTTATACAAAAGTTTCTACATCGGTGCAAAATATCAATTATCCTAATTTGTGACACATGGTTTTCAAAAGCCTAACAGATAAAAGCATTAAGGCCATAAATCATTCATTTGATCTGATTCTTTTCAATCTGTCTTCTATTTACTGTCTGCTGAATTTAAAAACTGAGGTTAATGAATCTTTCAAATGCCATATAATAGTCTAGAATTCATTATTGATACACACACCCCCCTCCAGGTAAAACTCTATCTTTTTTCTCCTCTCTGTCTCTTTTTGGATTATTGAGGAACTTCTGAGTCACACTGTATATTTTCATTTCTGAATGTCGCTGATAGCAATTTTTCCATCTGAAATGATGTACAGAGAATGAGATGGCAAAAAGCCAGGAAGCAGTAGGAGCTCTGGAGAGCAATGTGCAAATAGTTTTACCTTAAGTCTTACCTCTTTCTGTCTTTGCAGTTTTCTACAGAAGTTGTCTTCTTTCTCATCCATGTCATGGCCAAAAATAATCTTTTAGTGTAGTTTTATTTTTAGTAGAACTCAGAATTCTGCTGGAAAACTTGAGTCTCCATTTTTTAATTCACTGGTTTGCAAATGAATGAGGTGTTGTCTGAGCATGCCCAAATTTGGTAGTAATCTTTAAATGATTCATCATTTTTGTGTCTTAGATATACAAACCCAAAATCATCTTGCCTAGTATTTTTGCAGAGTACAATCCCATTCCTTGTCTTTTTTGCTTTCATGAAAACTTTTCTCTTTTAGAGGTGAATTATTTCCCACATCTTCAGAGCAGCAGAACAGCAACTTTTATTCCTTCTCATTTTGTACTGTTTAACACAAAGGTGTTAGGCAGTTTGCAAGCTGCAAGTAAACATGTAACACCAGATGCTCAGCTGGAGTAAAAATCATAAATCATCCTCTGTCTTTACAGGCTCAATGTCAGTCTCCAATAACCAGGTGTAAATGCAAGGCTTCTAACTTGAAGGAACTTAGAACTACAATATCTCAAGTCATCTTTGGATTTGGGTGATGCTTCTTGCAAGGGCAGCAAAAGTCTGTCTTACACTAGATTTTTTTGTTGTTGACCTCAAAATACTTGTTTGAACTTAATCATTAATATTATCTGTGCTTTGTAGGTGACATCCTAGAATGTGAAATTATTTGCCCAGAGTGTATTAGTGAACCTGTAGGAGATCTAGAAAAATAATCTGATCCATGTTGTTTCCATCAGTGGCTTAGCACAAAGGCTTTCACAGTGTTCCACCTTCTAGATGTTAGCCACAGTATCTTTTGAATTTTGGTTGACTAGTTTTATACATATCACTTAGAAGAGTAAACTAGATACAAGTGAACAAAAAGCTTCAAGTATTCAGAACCCATTAGATAGACCCTACACTTTACTATATATAAGCCAGTAAAAGTAAACATAGTGTACTTCCAAGATTAATTTTAAATGCCTAGAACCTTTCTAGCACATAACATTTAACTAATTTTGCCTAACATTTGCTTCAGACTGATTCTGCAGCCTTTTAGATTGCTATTGTCTACACCCTCTGGGTCATCACTGTAGAGAGATGTACTTCTGAAAGGTGTTTCTTACTATCCCAAACTTGGGCTAGCAGTCAAAACACATAGGATGCATTAGCCCTGAAGATGACTTCCTCTCTTGTACAATTTTGTAGGGATCCCACATAATTAGATAGCAATAAATGCCTTAGAAGTACACCACAGCTAACGTTATGTGTGGTGAACCTCTAGCAGTAAAGACAAGTCATGTCTGCAGAAGTCAGTGCTATTGCCTGTGGTATGCTTCTAATTCTGCCCTCAGCTACTTGCAGTGAGGATGCCATGTTCTTGTAACTACCTGCTCATGAAAGCCCAGAATTCTTCATGTGCATCCAATTCCTTGTCTGTAATAACACTGTAATATCAAGTCTTTCTGAAAGTAAGACATCCAGTGATGTCCCTCAGTGAGTCTGAGGGGAGCATCAACATTTCTCACCTCATGCAAGCTGAAGGTATGTTTCTGTAGTGTTTTCTTTTAAGCTTCAGCAAAAAAAATATATAACAGAAAGACTACTGCAGCCACTGCCTGTGGTCGGTTCAGTCTTAACCTGTTTGAGCTCTCTGAGCTTATTTTAGTCAGCAGTGTCTGTCAAAGCTGCTCCTGTTTCCATCTTACGTGCATTGAAAGCTATCTTGGCATGCAACTTTAACACAACAGATGGGACACAGTGCAGCTTGGCTGACCTCTACTTCCAGCATTTAAATAGATAAACTGATTTCATTACCATAGAATAAACTTCCAAGAACTTCCTACTCTGTAGACCAAGCTGAATAGCTAACAAGTGCCAGTTGCAGTCCTGTAATTGCAATAGATGAAGAGGTCAGTTTTCTTAACTGTTTCATGGGATTGAAGGATATTTCCATTGACTTTAATGAGAACCACAGGGATGATATGCCTAGAAAATGTTTTCTTTTGACTAAGATAAGGAAGCCAAAATAATATCAGTAGTAGTGCACAGACTTCCTCAGTGTCTATTTCCAAAGTCATATGCTTGTTTCTCAGTATCATCCTAAAGAGATTGGGAACAAATAGGGCTTGCAACATTGGGAACTGAAAAACTGTGCTAAAAGTGCTCAACACACTTCATCTCAAGTCTGCAGCTTTCTTCAGCAGGTTTTCTTTTTAATATCATTCTTCTGTTGTTTTCAGTTCCTGATCCCCCCCTTTTTACCATTATTTACCCTCCTTTTAGGCTGGATTGCAAAACTATTGGGTCCCAGGTCTAAACCTTTAGCAGGCTAGGTTTTCTTTTCTGCCAGAGGCTTCCTGGACAAACTCAAGAATACCATGCCCTCAAGACAAATAAACACTGTAATTTTATATATCTATTACAATGTGAAGATCAGAAGCCAGTAGTTATTAAAAAGCAGTTAAAAAGGACACTTGTCCCATATACCTTGGATTCTTACAGAAGGGATAATGGTCTCATTGCCTTTTTTTACCCTTTGTAAAAAAATTCTATCTTTAGAGCTGGTTATTATTACACTTTCTCATGTATGGGATTAATTTTTGATGCATGAACTTAGGTTCTATCCTTTCAGCTCCTATCCTATTCATCAGGCTGAAGTGCAGATGCCTTCGTATCAACTCACACTTTGGCAAACACTGATTTGGGTTTCAAATATTACTAAAAAAAATGCCATAATTCAATCAATGGGAATATATTCAAAAAGTCTGACACGTTCTTTACAAATATGCAATATTTATGGAATATTAGTGTTTAAAAAAAATTACTGAAATAACAGCAACATACTTGAGTACTTGCTTCCTCAGGGCACGTGAATAAATCACTGAACCGTACTATGAGCGAGTGACATGGACATAGTAAAACTAATCTTCCTTTAACAAATGTGAGCATGCTGTTTAAGTCTAGTTCTACATGGCTCTTTTTTTTTCTTTTTCCCCAGTGGTTTCAAAGAAAAAAGACAAAACAACTTTATGCAATTAAATAATAAAGGTGTCTTTCAACAGCAGTAATTATACTAGGGAGGCAGAAGTACATATTTTTACTGATCCTGTTCTCAGCAGCTTTTTCTGCACAGGATTTTGTACTTGTTTTCATTCTTTCTGCTTGTCTTGTTCTTCAGTAATATAATAAATAAAAACAAGCTGTTGTGTGTTTTTCTTTATATCCTATACTGTAATTATGGTGTCTCTGTTGTAATATTGATTTGGGGAAAAAAGAGGTCGTCTGTATTTCTGTGCATAAATGAATCAAAATCTGAATCTTACAAGAGAGAGTTATTTAATCTTTACTGAGATGATTTGTAGAAGGCTTGCAGGAGAGAAATAATGGAAGAGTATTGTGATTTGGAACTCTACTTTTATAAGAAACTTTATTACAAAGTTGGGAATATATATGTATATTATATAATCACCTCCAAGAAGTTCTTGTGATCAAATTAAATTTCATGTTTATACCTCATTCTACAACTCTGTCATACTTAGGTGCTGATTATCATTATTATTTTTTCATCTTGATGGTTGTTTAAGAGAGCCTTTCATCGTGTTAGAAGACATTTAGGGCAGAAGTTTCTTGAGTTCTTCTCATAGGATGTATGAGTTCCTACACTTGCCAGAAGAGGAGAATATTTTAGTCAGTAATTGCTGTGAAGGTGCAGGAGGCTGCCTGTAAAATCAAACAGAGCTGCTGCTTCCCCATTCCCCCCTTCCCCAACCCTTTAAAAATAAATGCTTTAACAGGTGGAGTGGAAAGCCATGCTTATATACTGATTGCTGTAGAAAAGAAGTGCAGGAATGGTAATCACAAAGTCAAATTCTCATCACTATTCCATAATCTAATTTCTAATTCCAGTCCAATTTCTAACCTGTACATTCCAGAAACTGTGTCAAAGAGCTGTTTGGGAGGTGATTTCAGGATTTCCTTCACATAGTGATCACAAATCTCTTAAATTTCCTTTTTAAACTCTTACCAGAATATGAAGCTCTGTTTATTTTTCTTTCCAAGCACTTTCCTCAAAAATATTTGTAAGATGCCATTGTAGCTTTCCTGTCATGTCCTGTTTCCCCAGTAATCCTAGAGACTCCTTGTACTGGTGTTGTTCACACTGTTCTCTTTATGTGACTGTTCTAAGTGAAGTTTTGCAATGGTTTGTACTAATAATTGAATATATTTTCTTAAATTGTTGCTATTATTTTTTTTTCAACTTCTTTATCTGCTCCTGTGTCCTGTGCTTTATTTCTGATCTGATATGTTTAGTCTCTCAAATTGATTACACAACCGTGACTCTTACGTTAGATGATCATCTGTGCTTGTAGCCTCTCAGAGTTGTTGTAATTCCTTCTGATTGATCAGGCAATATAATTTCTATTTCAGCTTAATCTTTTCTGTGCTCTGCAGTCCCTTAGTCTGATGGACATTCAGATAATCCACGTTCCTTTGGCAGTTCCTCAGAGATTGAAGTTCAAGTCTTTTGGCCTTGTACATACATTTATAATTCTCCATATAAGAGGCTCAAGTTGCTAATGCACAAGCTGACATCATTAAGTGGAATTCTCTTATTTAACCATAACATAACCTCTCTTTCTTAAAGCAATTCTTTACGTCCCTTGTTATACGGATGAATTACATTTTAAGACAAGAAGGATCTATCAGGAACACGTGTATAATCTTAGGGGACAGAGAGACAACACTTAATCATTTGTGGAAATTACTTTTTGCCTGGAGACTTTTCTGAGACTGTCCTTCTTGAAAAGAAAGGCTCCTTCCCTGAATAGTATTTGTTGAAGTCCCTAAAGGCAGGTTGATAATATGTGCAGCAGGCAGTAGAACTTAATCTGAACTATTTTTTTTTCCCCCACCTCTTCTTTTGGCTCTGCATTTTCAACTCTTTTACAACACACTGACATGAATTTTGTCATGTCAGTACCCTGACAAATTTGGGAATTCATGAAATGTCTGTCAAGCTCAAACACGCAGGTAATTGATGATAATTGATAAATATACTTGCATCTACAGCATATGACTATATAAGGCTGAAAAATAGCAGGATGGTGGACCCAGATGTCAGTTCTGGGAAAAAAATCAGTAGAAATTTTCAATGAAAAGTGCTCTCAGTTGAAAAATAAGGCAGCTCATGAAATTTTGTTGGCAATGTCAGACGCTAATCTAAGTGCTAAGAGAATAGCCTTGATAATGAAGGGTAAAGCTTGTAGGTGGCAGGTAAAAGTAGCAGGTTTTACTTGTATGATAGCAGGTGGAGCCATTCTGAAGCTGATGCAGTGAATCCATACAGCTGAATGCAAAGTCTTCTGAGCTCTCCACATAAATGCACATGGAGAATGTTAAATCCAGAAATACACACAGTATAATTATAGTTTGAGATCATAGAATATGCTGAGTTGGAAGGGACCCTTCAAGATCATCAAGTCCAACTACTGTCCCTGAGTAGGGCACCCCTAGTTATTCTGGGAAAACCTAGAACTGGAGAGAAGCTCTCTCATACTTCTCATAGGAATACTTTTGCAGTAGGAAATGCAGATCTAGATCAGCACAAACTATTTGTGAAAGTTTGCTGCTTTTAGCCAATACAAGTAAACTTGGTGTTAACCTGTGCCTTTATTTTGCTGATTGTTTTTCATTGCAGCCACTGAACATACACAAAAAATATTATTTAAACAGCTCTATTTTTTGGCACACATTTCACATACAGATAGCCTGTCTGGCACAGTTTCTGTATTTAACTCTTGTTATAAAGAATTTTCCTGAATTATCACATATTTATACTAAAGTTCAACCCTCACCCATGTATATATTCTACTGAACTCACAATAATGATCCAGAGGAGAGATACACAGATAAATGAATACATTCATAATATCTTTTGAAATAGTGTGGGAATTCTTACATATTGTAGGGACTTGGTCACATTTCCTGCAGTAGTGTGTAGCATACAATCCAGCATAATGCCCTGACTAATTACTCTTGGAACTATTTTACTCAATTCCCCTCATTTTTGTTTAGTTGATATGTCCTTCATTTCCTCCCTGAAGCTGAAATGTGAAACTGCCAAGGGTTTTTGTAAGCAGCTGATAGAATCCATTATAAAATCCACCAGACTTTTCTAGAAAAATAAAAAATTATTAGCTGTGTGATGAAGAATAGCACATAGCTATTAAAGAAAATAAAATCCATCTTTGCATACATTAGGGGGGAAATTACTGTGGCAGAATTATATGCTCTTGGTTATTTCATCATATAACTTTATTTTTTTAAGGTATTTAGTCAGACGGAGTTGGCTGGGAGCAAAGAAACCATTACAAGGAAACAATTTATAACGTTGCATTTCCTGTGTTTGACTTTTTCTAGATGTCATTGGACTGAGATAAATTATCTATAATTTGAGATAGAAGGGAAATCCTGTAAAGATGTCTTTTACTTAGGTTGAAAGAATGGATAACTTTTCTTTTTAAAAAATAAGCTATTGTTATAGTGATTAGAAAAAGAATGTATGTTAGTATTTCTAAACCCTGGCGTTGCTTAATTCAGGGTCGTATAGTTTAGACATGAAGTATTATGTGTAATTACTATAATTAATTAAACTCAGTTTCACTAGCTATTAGAGAAATACTCCCATAAAGAACTGCTGATATTTTTACTCTCTGAGGCATAAGTGAATGGGTAGAATTCCTTCAGTTTTCAAGAACTAGAATTTCCTTGCATTAGCACTTTTTAACTGCTTTAGCCTGAGTTTTACCCAAGGATGACTGTGTTCTATTTCAAACTCAATTTGAAGGAAGTTCTGAGTTCTGTGTAAGTGACTGTATTTGTTTCAGAACAAAACTTTCAGTTTTCACTGAATCTTGAAGCTTTTTCTGGATAGAGTTAAAATTTTGGTATGAAGGCAGCAAGTGCTTGGTAGCATGGTAGTTTGGGCATTGTCTACAGAGGTTAAAGCTGTGGGTCTGAGCACCTTCTAGGATTTCCATTCTTTGCCTGATGTCTAACAATTAAGCTCTTGAAGAAAGGTGGGAATATATTAACTCTTCTTTCCAACATATTTCAAAATCATGGAAGTACTGCTGCTGTTAGAGAGAGGAAATGGGAGAGGACGTGCATTCTTTGACCTGCTTTGTCCTTCTTTGAACTTCTTTGCCTTTCCTTGCCCCTCTTTGCCCTTCATGACCCTTCCTTGCCCGTCTTTGCTCTTAGACATTAGGAAGAAATTCTTCACCACGAGATTGGGTGAGACACTGGCCCAGGTTGCCCAGAGAAGCTGTGGCTGCCCCAGCCCTGGAAGTGTTCAGGGGCAGGTTGGATGGGGCTTGGAGCAACCTGGGCTGGTGGGAGGTGTCCCTGCCCATGCAGGGGGTTGAAACTAAATGATCTTTAGTGTCCCTTCCAACCCAAACCAGTCTGTGATTCTATGATTCTCATCTCCTGCAAAATGGTATCATCTGCGAGTCTTTGGTACAGAGCTTTCTTTTGCCTTGGTTCAGTCATCTGTGCTATAGGAGCAAAACCAGCTTGAGTTTGTGTGAAGTAGGTTTCTTAGAAATAGCTCTGAGAGCTTCAAACTCCTTTTCACCACTTAAATGCTGAATGAAAAACCTAAGTGCTCATTTGGCTGCAGAAAACAATAGTGGTCTAGCTAAGATCTTAGAGTCTGAGTGCAAATTATTTACTAGGTTTTGTTAAATAAACTGAAAACGTTGGAGAAAAAATACTACCCTTTGTGTACACTATTTTTCAATCAGCTTTAGCAACCCACTTTCAAATATGTAGCACTATAGAGAGGTGCTGAGCTCTCCCTGCTCCTTCCAAAGTCCATAGCCCTTCATAACATGTTGAAGTAAATTGGAGAAAATAACATAGCAGCAAAAAAACTATGATACTTATTGTCTCTGGGTCATCTTTGTCAGTACTTTCTTAATTACAGACGAAAGAGAAATTGCCTGTAAAGCAGAGTTGAGACATTGCTGGTGAGTTTAAATGCTCTCTAAATTTAGACCAATTAATTATACATTATCTACCTCTTTACAGTGGACTTGAGCTTTTGCTTGTTAAAGAAAACTGCTTGATAGCAACACCTGTGCTATCAATGAATATTAAGGAAGTTTATAACCTTAGTTAATTTGAAAATAGCCTGCGTGCCAGCAAGCTAGAGAAGAAACCTTTAGTTCCACAAATCCTCACAAATTGTTCTCAAATTTATTAGAATACTGATTTGGGTTGGGTAGGTTTCCTTTTTCAATTGACATTCACTCTATAAAGAGTTTCCCTCAGAATTAGAGTGGAGAAAATAAGAGTTTGTGTAGTTATTTAACAAATAAAGAGCTTCAGTTCTGCCAGGTAAATACCAGACAGCTTATGGAAGTCAGACTTTCAGGGACCCGCTTGAGATTTGTGGTATCACTATTTGTTCTTCACCCACATTTAGGGAGCTTTATGGGAAGCCTATGGTCTGATATACTAGCATTTATCTGGAAAGCAAGCTCATGTCTCTGTATGCTCATTAGGTTGGTTTTGTGAGTAAATAGCTTTGTTTTTCTCTACTTTGTTACCAGCATGGCAGGGACTAACTGCTCCTCTCACTGACCTAGACATCCAAGGAACCATAAAGATCTTATGGTGGTGGGAGCACAGAAGAGCAAGGAAGGATAGTCAACTTTTACCATTTTTTGGTCAGGTTGCATATATTGAGAGGAATATATAGAGAACTGTAAAGCAGAGACTGCTAACCTTTGAAAAATGGACATTTATTAACAAGAAAGGAGAAGCAGTACTTCTCTGTAGGCCATTTGGGAATGTAAGAGTGCAGCTTAAATGTGAAGAACAGCTCACTAAAGCCAGTGAGTGATTCTGAAAATGGATCAAAATGCTTCAAAATACTTTGGAATCTTTCATGATAATGCTGAAAGCTTGCACTGGCATATTTGGGCATGTCTCCTTCATTCCAATTTGAACGATGTTTCTGAGGAGAAAGAACAGTCACTTGAGCGCTCTCAGTGGCGTATTTGGCATTTGTGTGAAGACTGAAGGGTAGGCTTCAATTACACTCCCTACATCCAAAATAAGAACATGAAGCCAGTCCAGTATGTCTAATTATACCAGTATAGATGAAGGCACTATCTGCCCTATTTTATATTTAGGATTTTTCAAAAGAGGATTTATTCTTAGCTGAAATGTTAGTTTGAATGTCAGTGTCGAATGTCAGCTGGAGTTTTAAATGTTAGTTTGAGTGTCTGTTGTTTGAATTTGGGTTCCTTTAGTCCATGTAGATGAAACCAGCTTTTCTCAGCCTGTTGAAACAGTGTGGGTTTTTTCCCCCTCCCATAAATCATGTGAACTCAAGTAGAACATTAAGACTTTCAACTTGACTGTGTTTGCGTTTAAACCATTCTCTTGAAATGAGATCGAGATATTCAGTGTAAATCACCTCTGTGCTCCCTTCTCAGATTGAATGCTTGCCTAAACTAGGAATAACACAACATGGAAATCAGCTGTCTGTGAGCTTCTAAAATGAGTAAAGCTGATTTTCAGTATACCAGTCTTTTCTCAACAAATATTCTGTTCAAATATTCTCAGCAAAGGTCCATTTACCATTGTTTATATTGGGTTTTGACAGCTAGGAAAAGAAAATTTAGGAATTTTGATTTTAATTGGTAAATAGAATTATTATTTTTTTCATAATCAAAGAATGCTAAACAGCTGCATGAGCATCTGTGTCTGTGTGCAGGGAATTTTTTGTAATTTTTGTAGCATTAACCAAAGAGGTGAACATACAACCTGATTGTAATGGCACTCGTGTTACTACACAGCTCTGTATGAATTTACGTTGTTTCTTGATGTGTTTAAGACCAGAACGTGGCATTAGTATAATGGTAACAGGTCCTAGCTTGCAGACTGTTGACTGTCATTCTTTCAGAGAAGGTGGTTACTCAGGATCTGCCTAGAGTAGCTTGTCTTTCCATCAACTCAGGAAAGGAATTGGTCTCCTTGTGTTTATGCAAATAAACACTTCCAACAGCTGTTATCTTTGAACTACTGATCTCATTTCTCCTGTCACTCACACTGGTGTAAATCAGGATTAATTCTACTGAAGCTATGACCATATAATGCTAAATATATAGAAAGAAGAGAATCAATTATTTGCTAGGAAGCTAATTTTTTAAGAAAGAGCAAAACATAGTATTAAAAGCTCTTAGCACTGAAGAGTTGCAACATGTGCTGCTATTTGGGAATGGCTTTCTCTGGGATGAAACCCTGTCATGCTCTTGGTTCAGCCACACACTGTCAGACTTCTCCCCTTCCCCTACCCTTTAGGTTGGCAGGAGGCTGTCATCACAGCAGCTGTCAAGGGGTTTAAAGAGCTTTTAAAAAAAAAAAAAAAGCGCTATAACAGAAAGAAAGTAAGAATTTTTTTTAAAAATAATAATAAAAAGAAAGCATCAGCTTCCTGACAGTGGAAAAAAAGTACGTGTCTGTAACAGCTGAAGCAAGAAGTACTCACCTGACTCTTTGGCTTATTGTTATTCTGTCTTCATTCTAATGCAGTTTTTTCCTGTTCAATATCAGTTTATAAAACTGTGTTACATGTTCAGTGACCCCCAATAACTAAACAAATCCCAGTGCGCAACTAGATGAATAAATTCCAGTTTGTCGTAATGCAAATATATGCTGATGGTTGTTCTGTGAATTCTGAACAAATTAACCACTGGAAAGATGCAGGTTAGAAGAATAAAAGGGTATAGGTACAATGTATTTTTGTGGTAAATTGCTCATAGTTTCTAGTAGCAATACATTTTTTATATAGACTGCAACACTTTCTTTGGTCAGACAGTCATTCCTTTTTCATGCCAATGAAAAGTGTTCACAATCAAATGCCACACTTAGAAAAATCCTATTTTATTTACTTCTTTCCATACATTGACTGGCACTACAGAGACACTTCGACATAGAGTCCCACAAACATTTCTCGCTTGCCTTTGTGCATATAGAGAAGTGAAAACACAGCAACATGTACTACCATTTGTGTATCATCAGTGGATTGATCGTGGAATTAATTTCTACCTTGGTTTGTCAAAGCTACAATTTATTGACCAAAGAGTGTGTTGTTTGAGCCAAGGCTGGTATAAATCACTGAAGCTTTGCTGAAGTGGAACAAAGCTCCTGAACATCAGTTGGGGATCTTCAGCTTTGTCTCACTGGATGGATTGAACGAATTGGCTTGCTCATATTTTTTTAGAGTTGGTGAGTTTTGTATTTCTACTTTAGAATTATGTCACTGAGTGAAATGTTGAATGTGATCTACAGTTTGTTACTGTGCAAGTGCTTAATGTTTTTTGTTTATAACTGCACTTGAATCCTGTCTCTTACTCTCCCACACACAGTTTAAATAATTTATATTTAAAATTTGCTGGAATGTTTTAATGTGTCCAGGGCTTCTGTTGTGGTTTCTCATTGTGAGAGGAAGGTTTGGTTTTCAAATAAATAGAATTGAGATGACCATGGTATATTTTAAATAACATGACATAAGAAGTGATCAAAAATGTTATCATTATATGTGCATTATTTGAGGAGTCGAAGATATAACAGATATATGAGGAAAGAGAGCAATGACAGTGCATTAAACAGATCAGGGGAGCCAGCATGTCACCTGTTCTGAAGATAAATTGTCAGAGAAAGAAAAATCCTTCAAAGATATTTTTATAATAATTTTCTCCTTTAGTCTTTCAAGTGTTTAAAGATACCGTAAGAGCCTGGGTAATATGTGGAAATTTAATCTACAAAATGAATTGTTCAGACTCAACCAATAATCCTTTTTTGTGGTGTTTCAAGCACAGAAATTCACATGCAAAGACAGTACAAAGGGATGTCAACATTTCTTTTAGCTACAAATGTCACCTACACTGATGTATGAAGCTTCTCAGTAAATCTCATTAGGGTTTTTTGGTTTGTATTTTTTTAAGGTACTAAAGTTCTGTGAATTTATTGCAAGCATGTAAAGATATTCCTTATGGATGCAAATAGCCCCACTGCTGTGTGATAGATAAATGTTTTATTCCTTTTTCTCTTCACTCACAAAAATCCAATAACTCAGATCTAGATTTTAGGTAACAGTGAGTCTGCAAATGAGAAATATGCAAAGAAAAATAGATTTTTGCGGGTTTGTTTGTTGTTGGTTTTTTTTTATTCATGCAGTCATTACTCAATCTCTCAATATGTATTTGAGTAGGCCCTGAGCACAAATTAGTGCACACACACTGCAGTTGGTCTAGTAAATCTGACCTCAATACACACTGTTGCTATTTGTTTTCCCTAATTAAATGTTTCATGTACAGGAATAGAAACCCATACAATTGGCATCAATGCAGACTTGTGAGACTAAGTGAAACAAACATCTGCCAGAAATTGTTTAGGTGCAGCTGATCCTGCCTTCAGACAGGAGCATCATCTGTCAAGTTTCCTTTCAGCTCCAATTTTCCATGACTCTCAGTAATATTATATTAATATTGGTTTAGTGAAACTGATGTTCCTGTGGTATCTAGTCTCCTGATGAAACTAATTAAACGTAGTCAGAATGTTCCCAGCATGAAAAGAAACTTGATTTACCTCCTCCTGAAGAAGAACATAGGGAGATGTTATTCCCCACCTGCTCCACAGATAGGCAACTTAAGGATTAAAAAACCAAAAGTCCTATGAGAGTCCATCACCTTTTCTAGACATATTTAAGGGTGCAATTACTGCTTCTCAAAACAGCCTGAAATGGGTCTGAGAGGAAACTCAATAGTGCTCCATATTTTTTTGCGTGTCCTTGCATTTCCTAGGTGGTTTTTTTTTGTTTGGTTTGTTTAGGGTTTTTTGGGTTTTTTCCCTGTTCCAGAGTGATAGCTGAGGAATCATTTAATGTAGGGACAGATCTTGGAAAACTAGAAGTTGAGTTATAATTTGATGAAGGATAGCTTCCTAATCAACACAGGGAAAAAAAACTACTCTTGTAATTAATTCATTTAGCTGTGTCTAATTTTAAAGGTGATTTACTGGAAGGTTCTTACCAAAACAACAACAAAAAAGTGGCAGCAACTCCTTGGCCCAACCTAGGTTTGCTTTTACGTGTCCAGAGTGATATCAACAGTATTGGCTTAAACACAGCATGAAAGTCAGGCGTCCTATAAAAGCATGATAAAACATCTTACTCCAAAGCTGTCCTATCATAACCTACATGTAACCCCATGGAAACACAGTAACTCTCCTGCTTCCTAGTTGAAGTTTTTTCAGATGTGCAACTGTCAAGACGTAGGTGGCACAACCCAGGGAGATTCAGATCGGACCCCCTTGCTTTCTAACCTCCTTCTCAGAGAGGAGCCCAGGTCTGGTTGGATCCAACCTTCGTCTCAGACCTGGCCCTTCCAAGGAGAGTGATTCAAATGTTACACTTAAAGAGGCACTTGACTGTCCCCTGGATCGGATTGAGGTGAAACGACACTCAAGGTCTGTATTTTAATATTAGGTTTAATTAAAACTATGTAAGGAATACTGATACTTCAATTATTTTCTCGGGCTGTGCAGTCATAAAGGCTGGCTATATAGATGTCGAGAGTCACAATACATACGTGTTCAAGCTGCAAAACCTGACAAAAAATCGTGGTTAGGCCGTGCATTACTTAATTATTCTAGGAAGGAAAGAGAGATGGGGGGCAGGGAGGGGGGTGTGAGCTGGAATAGAAGAAAAGTTATAGAGATAGATAACAGAAAACTACCAGTTCTGGATCCAATGTTGGGCCAGCCAATAGGAGAGAGCTGGTGTCAGTGGGGCTCTCCAAGCTGCCATCACAGCTTCTCCTTTTAGAGGCCTGTTTCACTTATTTGTTTCTCAGTGATGAGTAAACATGGTTGAGACATCACCACTGGGCAACTGGAGTGGACCTTGGCCCCTTCTGTCCTCCATTGTGATCTCAGTGGTATATGCAGGCCATAAACCATCTGCAGGCCATCCTCATTGTCTCCATCCTCTCAGGCAATCCTTTTGGAATGCAAATGAGGCTTTGTTTGAGGGCTTAAAATGGTGATTATGCACCCGTTCCAGTAAGTGCAGGTCCTGAGGCCTGGTCCCTTCCAGCAACTCTTGCTGTAATTTTGTAGGAAGAAGTAACATCTTTCATTAGACAACCAGTTCTGTAGACACTAGACCTTATGAATCCTGGTTTCTTAGAGATTTGTATTTTGTGCTCAGATCCAGCTAAAGCTTTTCCCACAGAATTTATGAGATCTCTCACCTACTTGGATTCCTTAGTGTGATCTACCAGGTAAAGTCATTCTTGTGTGGGGCATTAAGAGGCTAATAAGGTTTGTGTCCTGAAAATAGTTGTCTGTTCTCATATAAGTTCTAGGAATTTAATTTTCATTGAGACACTGAGACTTACTTGTTGCTTTGAATTAATTTAATCAAAAGCTTGAAGAAATTATTAAGATGGACAGGTGGAGAGTGTCTCTGCAGTTTTATCATGGACTCACTGCTCACAGACTTTGAAGGAGCAGTTTGCAGAGGAGCCCAAAAACGTACTGATATTGCCATTAAGTCTAATAGCACAGACAATGCCAAGAGGCCCATAAATCGGAGCACAGTGAATTAAAGACCTCTGTCTGCAGTCCTGTTTAGAATTTTGATGTCAGCTTTGGATTCTTAGGTATCCATTTGTTCCCATTATATGCTTAATGCTGAACACTCATGAAGAGCTCTTGATATAAAACTTTATTATTAAAAACTATTTGTGTGTGAGCTGCTTCCAACTCACATCAGTTATTTATTTATTATTTTGAGGGGTCAAAGTAAAAGCTAGAAACAGCACTCTGATCCATGAGAAATAATCCTGGCTTTGTTAAAATGGTTTTGGGTATTTATGAGCTAATGATGATCCTTTGAAAAGGTTTTCATGCATAGAACTGCAAATGTGAGGGAACTGGGATAAAATGTAAGACTGTCAGAAAGGAACAGTTTTTACTGAAATAAAACCATATAATTTAGTTTACAACTAAGATGAAAAATTCACATTTTTATTAAGATTATAATATAAAATTCTAAAGAAAAAAAAACAAACAACAACCTTGAAGAATGCAGTCTTAAACTACAAGAAAATATAATTTTGAAGACATGAATTCCAGCACTTTGAGTAATTAATATTGCTGCTTTTTAGTTTCTTTTTTTTTTTTATGTATTCCCCTCTCAGGAGAGGAGTGAGAACAAAATCTAAATGCAGATTTTCTCACCTCATTATCCTTTACTCACCGATGAGAATAGATTGAGATGTCTGGTTTCTTAGTGCTGACTCTTTTGCCCACATCTTTTTAATAGATGTAAGAGAGACTGTGTGTTATATACATGAAGTAGTTTAAGCTAAAACTCTGCTAAGGGTTATGTTTGCAGTTGCAAAAGGTGAATGAGTGTAAGTGCTCAGGTCAGTGTCTTGGCTGTGGTTAACTTTTACTGGTGTAAATACAGCTGCTGTCTTTTAAACAACTGTACATAAGTTATCTCTCTGTTTCTGATAAAACAAAATTTTGGCTATAGCAGTAATAGGACAAAAATGGAGGAGTAATTGAGTAGTTATTATTTAGAATACAGAAATGGAAAAAATAGCTTTTAAATTCACATATTGTTTTGCTGTAAAATACTCAGAGTCTTTGTTTCTTGGTGTCAGACATGAATGTTGCAAAAATCATCATAAATATGACTTTTCCAAGACCAAAGGTGATTTATAAGCAGAAAAAAGGGGCTGCTAAGCAGATGAGTAAAATAACTGATGTTTCAAGCCAGTATGAGCTCTCAGCATCCCAGGGTCAAAGCATACTGAGAGGAGGAATAGAAAAGGGAACACCTGATTCTCTTGCCTTGTCTACACATTCTGGTTTTGGGCAGATGACATAATTTTGTATTAGTGTTGAACCATTACTAAACTAGTGTAAAAACATTTTATAGGCTATTATTGCACAAAAATTGGATACATATACAATAAATCTTTCTCTGAATGTGACTTTTTAAGCCTTTAATAAAATATTACTTTAAATAAAAATCTCTTCACTCATCCCTATGAAGGCAATCATAGTATTTTACAAGGTTTTGTCTGTGATGAAGGGAACTAGTAAGTCTTTATTTCTTAAAAAAAAAAATCATTGCCTTCTAGATACCATTTACCATTATAATAATTTCTTTCACACTAGCAATCTTCCTTCTTATGCAATACCAACAGTTTTTTCCACAGTCCTTATGATAGTGTGTCTCCATTTCTACCCATGTTCTTTCATCCCCACTAATTTCATCATTTTTATCTTCAAAACCACCTTCCATCTTTCCTCTCCATGTTTCCTCTGATGGCTGTAAAAATGCAGCATGAGCTGTGGCTGCACAAATGATTGTGCTGACCAGTCTGACCAGGCTGCCAAGTGGGCAAAATAAACCAAAAAGGCTGGATTCTCTCTCAGCGGGACACTCATAGAATCACAGAATGGTTTAGGTTGGAAGGGACCTTCAAGATCATCTAGTTCCAACCCCCCTGCATGGGCAGGACACCTCCCACCAGACCAGGTTTCTCAGAGCCTCATCCAACCTGGACTTGGACTTCCAGGGCTGGGGCAGCCACAGCTTCTTTGGGCAACCTGGGCCAGGGTCTCACCACCCTCACAGCAAAGAATTTCTTTGTGATCTCTGACTTGAATCTCCCCTCTTTCAGTTTAAAACCATTACGCCTTCTCCTATCACTGCCCTCTCTGGTGAAAAGCCCCTCCCCAGCTTTCCTGTAGCCCCTTCAGGCACTGGAAGGTGCTCTAAGGTCTCCCTGAAGCCTTCTCTTCTCCAGGCTGAACACCCCAACTCCTTCAGCCTGTCTCCAGAGCAGAGCTGCTCTGATCATCTTTGCGGCATCCTCTGGACTAGTTCCAAAAGCTCCCCCTTCTTGTGCTGGGGGCTCCAGAACTGGACCCAGCCCTGCAGGGGGGTCTCACCAGAGGAGAGAGGCACAATCCCCTCTCTGGCCCTGCTGGTCACCCTGCTGGTGACACAGCCCAGGACACAGTTGGTTCTTGGGCTGCAAGCACACATTGCCAGCTCATTTTGTGTTTCTCATCAACCAGCACCCCTGCCTCATCTTGACACAAATTTGTGCTTTTATGTACTTTAGGGGACGATCAGCACACTGGTCACACAAATCAGCCTTGCCTCAAAGGCAGAGTTATGGATGAAGCACAAGCTCTAGAGGTTAATTTCCCCAATTATAATTAAGTAATACGTAGATCGCAATGCAGAGTAGCAGAGTGACTAGTTCTGCATAGCCAATGTGCTGGTTTTCATATGAACAAGTTGCTATTGTTGTAGCCTTTTATGGAATTTAAAGATGTCCCCACCTGTGCTATCAGTCACTAGCAGCTGTAATAGATGGCTACACAATTCTTTCTTTATCTGCTCAACTTCAGCCCTAAAACTGGTTCTAACTTGCAAGTTATGTTTCTTTGGGGATCAGTAATTATAATTTGTGATTTGTTTATACCCTAGGGTGTCTGATATCACACTGTGTTAATCTCTTCAAAGCTTCTGTTGCTACTTGGAACTTTTCTGAGTTCCTACTGCAGTCCCCTGTTTTTCCTCAGCAGCTGTCAAAATGCAGCTTCCTGACAATGTACCTACCTTTTAATTATCACAGCCTAGTCAGGCATGCATCCCTGTTCTGGGGTCACTGGAAAGTTTGCCAAAACAGGGGACTGTTATAAGATAGATGGATTGCTTTGGTAACTACTTGCTATTCATATCTATTAATTATAACCCTGCCAGGGGTATCTTGTCAAAATTGCTTTATGGGATCAACTCCTACACATTGCAGCCATGTAAATCTTGGACACCAACTGCCCTCCTGCCCCTGGAGTATTTCAGTGTTTATTGTTCATAATTCATCCTGAGTTTTAATAGCAATGGCCTTGACTGCACATTGACCAGAAGGGATTAATACACAAACACCCTACATTTCTTATTTGTTGGTATACCAAAATAGAAAATTGTTTGGGCCTTTTTGTATGCTTTGGAGTGTAAAAGTTGCTGTTGGTTAAAGGTTCTGTTGTCTGACATTTCAGAGATGTTGCCATAGTTTCTGGTGTCCCTCTATATACGTTGTTCACTACTATTTTGGTATGAATAGCCCAGGTATAGAAAAATGCTTTAAGAAAGCATCTGCCTATTGTCAAATTAAATAGAAAAGTTACCTGATCCTGCTAACAGAGGTAAAAGAGCACTGAGGTGGATCACTGGCCTCCAACCTACGCAGCAGGAATTACTCGAGTTGGACATTTTAAGTTTGCTTTCTGTGAAAGGAAGAAAATAAGTGTGTAGCATTGCAATGCAAAATGCATTTACACCTGTAGCTCAGAAAATCAGTCAAATAATTGATTCTAGCTATACTACCTAGACTCAGTAGTCGTGTTAGCTCTGTGGTCTAGGACAGGATATCTGCTTCATGGCCTGCCTGATGTAGATGCAGGAGAGAACAGATTCCCTACAGCTTTATAAGCTGCTTTCTTGTAGGAGAAAGACTTGCTATCGATTGCTCAAGCCCAGTTAAAATTAAAGCAGGAATCTGGTCCTAACTGCATTCTTGAAACTGAGCCCTGCTCTTGGTTTACTACCACTGTTTGCTGTTTATTTCTTCAGCAGTGCACAGGTATGCAGAGAAAATTCAGAAATTGCATCAGTATAGTGAGAAAGTCATTGGAGGGAGAGATTCCATCTGTCTGAAGCTGACTTCCCAACTCCTGAGGGAATGAACCTCAGGAGAGAAGCCTTTTTCTGCTGTCCTCATCATGCCCCTTGCTGGCCAGCCAGGAGGTGTATGGGTTCCCCATTACTACCAGCTATCAATTAATTGCATTCCAGTTGAATGCCTCAGAAACACACTCTTAATAAAATTAAGGAGGATCATCAGTAATTCATTCCTAAGGGAGTTTTCTGTCAAAGCAGAAAACATTTCTATTTATTTCAGCTCTGGGAATTAACATCCATACACCCTTTTCTGAAATCCTTGAATTTCAAGCTATTTAGAGATATGGTGGAACACAGAGCCCCTAACAGATGTATGCCTAGACTTTAATGGTGGGATCAGCTCTTCAGGTATGGTAACAGGAGCAGCTCTGAGCCTGTTTGTTCTAGCTGAGGATGGAGGTTGATAGCTCTGGGCAGTGCTCCACTCTTAAGTGCCCAGCAGCATTGCCTGAATAATTTTACAAACGAAACCTCAGAGGTTTCCAGAGTTATTTTTCTCATGTGTAAATGGGTAAAAATGCTCTGAAATAATAACCTGCTTTTCTACAATCAATTTGCTCTCCCTTTCCCCCCCCCCCCCCCCCCCCCCCCCAAATGATTCTTGGGCTGACCCTGCTGAAACATTGCTAAGACCTAGAAAGTAGATGTAGAGGGTTTCTTGTGTTGCAGTCAGGCATATTTGTCATGGGGCTTACCAGTATGGTGTAGAAACTTGACCTGTTTCAGGAAGAAAGAGTTGTATGGTCAAATTCTATCTGAAAAAAAGGAAAGGAAAACCAAGAGTCCGTATTTACTCCTAGTTAATATCTTATTTCTTAATATTTTAAAAGCATTATCATTGTCTTTAACTAAAAGTAAGGTATTAGACAACATTATGCCCTTTTCTTGTATTCTTTACTGGCAGCTCTATGATTAAACAGGAATTTATTTATTTATTTCCAGTTATGAAAATAAAAAAGTAGAATGATTTTTCAAGGTGCTTAATTTTTGATCTTGCTTCTGTTCCATCACGTAGGCAATAATCGTGGGATGTGCTGGGATGGCCCTAGAAAATGGAGGAGATTCAGATTGCATTGACAACACTTCATTTAAATGGTCCAAAGCTAGGATTTTTGCATTTTGAGTTGAGCTTTCAGCACACATGAGGCTTCTAACACTCTTGAGTTTCTTTCAAAACTCTCAATCCAAGCCCCACTGAATGTGCTCATGTCAGAGTTACTTCAACCTTTATCAAAAGCAGAAATCTCTTAAAGCTCTTTCAGCTAAATCTGATATGGAGGAAGCCTGAGAGGAGTTTGAGTGAGTGGAGAAGCCTTATTCCTGTAGTAAGTATGAGTGAATATGCTGTTGACCTTTTGAGAAGTGAAGAGTGTCTCATAGGTTCAGTGGGCAGCATATGAGACATTAAATAAAACATTCAACTGTTGTGCTTAAAATTCTCTATAGCTTTCCAACATCCTGCTATTACTGTCTGAGCAGTTTATATTATGTGCAGAGTTTGATATTAAAAAAAAAAAATCAGAACAAACATGAAACTCAGTAAATTAGATGATTAGCAATTTGCAAAAGAAATGCCTTTTGTACTGCTATGCATAGTTAGGTTTTTTAATATATGAATGTAAGTACATATGAACAACTTAAAAATATACCTCTTATTTAGATAAGACTATGTGACTGGTTAATACAAATGAGGGACAGTTTGCAGTGTGAGGTTTCCCTGATGCCATATGGAATAGGAACTGAGAAAGCCACCACAGTCTAATATTTTCATGGTAGTAAAAACTGGCACAGCACTGCATGAAGAGGAAGAGAAATCTGCTGCAATATGTACTCTCAGTGACATTTTGATTTTTGGCACTTGTTTGTGTATGTGCAAAAACATCCTGTCTAGTGATAAATAGAGTTGTGCTCATAATATAATGCTTGAGTGAATAAAGTGAGGATAATAAGTTGAAGATCTTGGGTAGCAGCTTCAACTCTGTGCTCTCCTTTGGAACAAAATCCCTTAGTTGTGACTCCGTGAATATCACTGGGCTGCCTACAGCAGTACCAACATTAATATTGTCAAGATTTTGAAGAATTCACAGACTGTACTAATATCTGGATATATTACTCTGTGGATGGATAAACAATTACAAAGAGTCAAGATATCACAGTTCAGCAAGTTACCACTCATCAGCTGAAACACTGTAGCTGATTATTTGCTTGGCTTTAGTCCACTGTGAATGTTACAGGAGACTCTTACATGAACCACCTTCAACTCAAGGTGAATAACTCAGAAAGTTTCATTTCTCAAATGTGTGGTGTAGGCATCAAGTTTGGTGCCTTGAGTTAAGGTTATTCTGTATTTTCCTAAAAAAGACATAATAACGTGCTGTACGTTTTCTTCTTCCTGATACTTCCATCAGTCGGTTACAGTGAAAAAAGAAATGGCATAAATAGGAAGTGCATGTATAAAAAAAAGTAAAAATAAATAATATAAAGATATATAAAGAATATACTAAAATATTAATCCATTGCATTCTCTACTTTAGAATGGTTAAATGGATGAGGAAGTTGAATAGGGCTTTTTTGTATCATTTATTCTAAACAATCTGTGGTGGGACAAAAGGAATAAAAGAAAGAAAAAATAGTATACATACATTAGCTGCAATTTTCTGCAGCCTTTCTTGATATTTCTCCTTTGTTATAGCAGGCACTGGTCCCTTTTTTTACATTTTTGCTGTAAGCAATGGATTTCTTTTTTTGGACCTTTTCACATACATTCTATTCAAAGTGGCCATGTTAAATCTTTGAATTTGAACCAGAGGAGAGTGCCTTTTTAGAGTTATAATTACCTTTAATGATATAAAGCACTCAAGTCAAAATTGGAAATAGTCTAGCTTCATAACACAATGAAAGAAATCCACACCTAATTTCAATTTGTTTATAAATACAGTTAATTGGTATGAAAGATCCTTGTATGCTTTTGTAAATTGGAGTGCAATCTTAGTGCTACTCCATGCTTCAGTTGCTTGCTAGGAAAAAACCAGTGTAGGTGTTGCCTATCCATCCAGTGCTTACACTTCCAGCTGCCATATATCTTTAGAACAAATCCTGTCCTTGGTATGTTCTTTCAGCAATAGCAACAAAAACTTGCATTAGAAACAAACTCCTTCCCAACCCCCATCTGCTGCACAGCAGAAAGCTGCTTGAGGCTGAAATGCAACCAAATGCATGCAAATGCATTTTGTTGGGCCTGATCCTGCATATCTTTTGAATAATTGGAACTAATGGAACTATTTGCTAAAGATAGATCCCTAGCCAGGTGCAGAATTGCATCTTGGGCTGTCAGTGCCAGTGACAGGGAATTGATATGAAGGAGCTGGTGTGCACTTTTTCACCTTCCCAATTCTAGGATTGCTTCAGTGGCTTTGGTGATTGCAGGAAAATACAGCATCACTGGAGCTGGAGTGTTGATTTTCTTGCTCGTTACTTTTGTGTGCTGTTGAAGGACAGGCTTGTGTTTAGCAGTTGTTTTGATGGAGTAAGAGTAGCTTAGCAGACCTGAAATTCTGGACAGTAATGTTTATCTACACAGCAGTTCCACTGTTATTAAGTTCTCCATGCATTTTGAGGATGATTAACAGTTCATTGATTTCAGTATTTAAAACATATCCATCTATATAAATACTCTTCAGACAGTTCACATTGATCTTAATACAAACTTAAGTTCTCTTGAGGCCATCAGTAAATTCCCTATGCTCAAGGAACTTAAACGGGGGGGGAAATAATTTTAAAAAATTAATTAGCTGGTAACTTCCCCAGCCTCTCATGAAATCTCTTCAGTGCTTTGGTGGAGACAGAGTACTGTAAACATAAAGGTAAAGCTGTCAAATCAAAATTTTGGCCAATTGGCAGATACAATAACATACAGCCTTTTTCTTTTGCTTCCCAAGCTATCCAGCTCAGGAGAGCTGTATTAAACTAATTCCCGACTTTGAAGAGTTTGGATTCTTCACAAAACATGTTGTATTAAATATGCACATGAAAAACAAGTTACAATGACCTTTTTTGTTTTTGTAATAGCTCCCTCATCAACCGTCAGGGCTGGCTTTAATCTAAGTTTAAATAATAAACTAGACACATCTAGAGGATGAGATAGTCAACTAAAGACCTGAAACAGTCTCTGAGAGTGCCTTTCTCCTTTTGTTCATTATCCTCAAAGGTCAGTTTGGCACCTAACCAAAGTGCCTCAGCTAAGTGGGGTGGAATTGGTTCAAAGCTTTTTTGATCATGGTTTGAGGCAGGAAAAATATCTGAAGTTGCTGAGTTTACAGTAGGCTGAAGCATGTTGAATTACCTCATGGTTTACTAGCCACTAAGAGCACACATGTGGACCTTGCTGTGCCAGGAGTCTTAATTGATGATAACTTGATTGTGTATTTGACAACAAAGTCAATAAAAATAATTAAATCATGTCTTATCTGGTGATTGGGCACTTAAAACTTGTATGGTTTCACAGATCCATGCTCACGTGATGGCACTGAAATGAAGGCTTTAGCAAGTAATGTCTATTTCTTGCCATGCATTAAAAATAAGTTTTGAGTAAAGTCACAGTATTTCTGATTTGTGGTGCTAAACTCTATTTTATCCGGATTGCATCCAGCTTTGTCAGATTTGCTTATCTCTCTGCTTATTTGACATAATCAGCTCTTCCCATGGTACAGGCTGGCATGCTCCCTGCTGAGTTGTGAAAGCAGCATTGCTTTCTGGCTGCTGCTGAGACAGGCCTATATTTATGCAAGACTTGAAATACACCACCAAAGCTATTTAGATTAGGATTATACATGATATGTATCATTTTATTTTTTTTTAACAGATAACTGTCATGCTCCTTTGATACAAATGGAATGTAGCATTGGTTTACATTTTTACTCAGTCTGTATTGATAGTAACATCCAAAACAAGGGACTGAACTCTGAATTCTTTTTACCAAAAAGAAAAGGAGAAAAAGTTTTCTCTGCTTAATAGCTTGATTGCCATTTCATGGCACTCAGGCCCTTTCAGTCACACATCTCACTGATGTCTGAGAAAAAGTAAGATATGTGGCACATCAGCCTTAGGACAGATTTTCATCATGATAATCACAAAATGAAAGGGCAATTTGGAAAACCACTTATTTAAAATAGAGGAAGATGGCTTTTGCTGAACTTAATGCCATTTGCTAGTTTTTAAGGTCTGTAATTTTCACTCATGTTAATGTATTCTAATTATGATCCTGCTTAGCTTTTGTTTCTGATGAAGATTAAAGTGGTCTGTTTGATGTGTGCAAAGAAGTGACTGCAGAAAATAGTGTATTAATTGGAGGATGTCAGCTCAGGAGAACATTTTTGACACGAGCACCGTAAGGCTGTTAACAAACAGACTAACTCATTTGTCTCACCATGAAAGGGAAGTAAAAATCACAACATTATGATAAAATCTTGACTAGGAAATGCCTGCAAGACTCTTTGAAGCCTTAGGTTCTTTTCTTCCCTGGGCTTTGGCACCCTGATATATGCAAACCACGTTGCAGATAACTGTGAAGTGAAATAGGTTCCATGCAGAACAGATGGACCAGGGCTAATGTGGTGATGTGCACTGGAAACAAGAACAGATTAATACCACAAGGGGAGACTGGAGGAAAATTGGAAAGATGGGGGTATTTGAACTAATTCATGAATCATTTCCAACTGATAGTTATGCCTTCAGGCACAGTGAGTAATATCAAGAAAGCATATTTAAAATTTTATAAGTTTGTTTAATGTAGATTAGAATGGAGAGACATACTTTGGGATGGTTTAAAAAAAAATAAAATTGTAGTCCCTCCTCCCAGAATGTACCTTTGTGCTTTAAGTATCTCTCATGAGCTTAATTATGTGCACTGTGACATTAATTGCTGTTTGAAAAACCCATGGCAGATTCATGGCCTTGGACAAAGCTTTTGGGAGTGGAATTTTTGCAAGAAGCACTGGATGAGCTGGGGGAACATGCACTGCCACTTGCTCCCAAGCCACAGAGTTGCAGCTCTGTGGTGTCTGCTAGATCTTATTTAGATGTCTCTCTAAGTCTCCGCTGTCTTCATCTGATCCAAACAGCCTTCAGTCTTGTGACATTCAGGCCTCCCAAAGCTGTGCCAGAGCAAGCACAGGTGCTTACCACTATCTTTGAATGAGATCTTCAGGTATACAGTACAGAATGAGGCTTTTGCACATTACCTAGTTATGATACTTTTGCTAATGGGAATTTTACTCTATTTATAGAAATAAGTAGTTCCACCTGAAAATTAAAAAAAAAGAAAAAGTTAACATGTGCAAAACCATCAGGATCTGAAACAATGAAGATGCTTGAGAAATATGTAACTTCCTACTATCAGGAAAGGTATCCGAATTTTGTTTAGCACAATTTCATATCTTAGGATATCAAAGATTCTTCATTGTTCAAAGCTTGGAGGATATGAATGAGCCTGATTGCTATTATTCATAATGGGCATGGTTAATAAAAGGAGAAAGAAATTGTGAGGAAAGGAAATATAGAGATAATTGTTTGGATGCTCTACATTCTCCGTATAGTGTCTATATGGAGATCATTTTCAAGCTGTAGAGGAGAATACAAAACACTTGACAATGAGGGAAGTTTTTGAGAAATATCTAATGAAGATTATTAGTTCAGTTTGCTCGTAAGGAAATAATCTACATGGGTTTCTGGTCACCAGCACAGAAGATGCTGTTTCACTCCTCTTGTATACAATCCTTTCATTCTAGGCAAGGCTCAAGAAGAAAAGAGAAAGGTAGAAAATGGCCTGTTTGCCTGAAACTTGTCATTCTGCTGATTTCCTTGCAGGTTGCAAACCTGGCCTGTTCCATCTCGAATAATGAAGAAGGTGTGAAGTTAGTCCGTATGGCAGCAACACAGATTGATAGTCTGTGCCCACAGGTAAGTAAGATGCCTGTGAAAAAGTACCTGAGAACTCTTTTGGCATTAAAAAGCATCAATCAGATGAGGCAGAGAAAACAGCCTAGGTGAAGGGTTGGAGCCTCACCTTTCTCATTGTGTTGTTGCTTGCTTTCCACTGGCTGTGAAAAATATATTTGTATCTTGAGACCTAGATATTGAATGGGGGGTAATCCTGGATTTGTAACACAGCCTGTAATCTACTTGTTCTTGTGCAAAAATGTTGCCACTCCTCCTAACAAATCATTTGGAATAACAGGTGATCAATGCTGCACTCACGTTGGCTGCCAGACCCCAGAGCAAAGTAGCACAGGACAACATGGATGTCTTTAAAGATCAGTGGGAGAAGCAAGTGCGAGTCCTCACTGAAGCTGTTGATGACATTACTTCAGTGGATGATTTCCTCTCCGTTTCAGGTACTGGGTTCAAGGCACTCTTCTAAAAATATCTTGCTACCTTAAAGTAATAGGTCAGAGCAGAGAAAAGCTATAATTACTAAAGCATCATTAGTACATTAGTCTGTCCTTATTAGAATGCTGATCTTTTACACTCAGTAGGAGCAACTAAGCCACACCAATTAATCCCTGGTAGCAAGGGTGAGCTTTTCGTCCCCTAGAAAATAGCATCTTATTTGTGTTCTATTTCTAGAGAAGTTTTGTTTCAACTCAAGCACAAAGTGGGATTTAGTACCGAACTGTGACAAGCTGACAGGATTTGCAAAAATTGTTGAGTCCTCATGGAGCTGTGGGCAAGAGGAGGAAAGATGAGCTTTCCTTACTTTATTTTGTAGCTTTTGCTAAGATCAGCTGTGTCTAAACAGAGGGGCAGATGTACTGTACAGTCCTGGCCCCTGGTTGTCCATGTCAGGTTACCAGGCCCTGAAGAGGGATAGGAAGAAGGGAAATATGCAAATAGTGCCTGTGAGTTCCACCTGTGAGTTCCATCTAGGTCTTTTGTCAGAACATAACCAGTGTGTACATTTCTGGAGAGCTGAGAAGCACTTCTGGGTTCCAGAGGTATCAGTGGAGCAATGCAGCTAAATGGAGAGAAGTAATAAAGTAGTATGAGAAACTGCAAATCTTTGCACCTCTTGGACCTCACTAGAAAGGATTGCAATGCAAAGCAAACTCTTTTAGGAAAACAGACAAAGTGTCTTAGTCTGTACATAAAGAAGGGATGGAGAGGAGAAGGACATTGACTCACTGAGTCACAGTTTTTCCTCCATGCTCCTTGTAAAGTGCTACCACTTGTGGTGGAGTTTATTGTTATACTATAGTCCTGCACAATGAGTACCATAATTGCAAAGTGCTGCATGTCTTGGGTTAATTGTCTGCTGCAGAAAACTCATTTTCTGATGCTGGTTTGAAAGAGGTGAATGTCATTGTTGTGAAGAAGGACACAGTGTGTGCCAAGTGTGCTGAGCTTGTTCTAATGTCACAGAAGAGCCAGACTTCAGGAGATGGCTTTACTTTTATATTTCATTCTACATTCTTTTCCTTGATGTTTCCTAAACTTCCTAACAAAGGTTTAAGATATTTGGGGAGGGGGGGACTGTTCTAAAAAATGCTTCCCCCCCTATTTATTTTGTTTGCTTGTAACCTACTATTATTAGTAACACAGGAAGGGGCTGTTTTAGTGTATTTATGCTCCGCTGTTCAGCAGCACTGCTGGAGTGTTTACCAGAAGCCATGACAAGAAAATAAACTCTCAGAATCAAAGGGTACTTCAGAATCGGGTAGGACATAGGTTTTTATTTGAGTCTTGAAGCTGGCAAACACTTCTCAATAAACCTCGTTCTACAATCAAAGGGCAGGCCAAGCTGTAAAGTGCAGGCACAGTTCACAAGCCAAAGAGATGGCAAACTTGCTTAAATGCCTGGTTATTTGTTTGAAGACTTTGTTCACACCAAGCACTTGCATCCATAAAACCAGAAGGTATTTGAACAGATTACTTTTTTTTTTTCCTCAGGTCATATTTTCTTCTTACTCTTGACTCAGATCCAAACTTTCCAAGGCAGCTATGAGACACTATTTCTGTTGGTTTTTAGATGTTTTTCTGATACTGTCCATAGATATCTTTATTAAAACTGAGAAAACATGTATCCAGAAAGCCTGTTTCTGCTAGCTGTAAGCTTGGAAGCTTCAGCTTGTACAGGGTAGTTTTACTTTTGAATGTTAAATCAGTGGAGCATTCAAAATGGGCCAGTGTCTGGTAAAATGTACCTCATGAAATGACACCTCCTCCTCTTCATGTTGTGTGTCACACTTGATGGCATGTTACATTAATATGGTGGCTACCAAAAGAGGTCTGGCCATAATTTAGTCAGTTACTTCATATTCCAAATGGACTGCCTGTTCAAATCCATGTAGCACATCTTGTTGGGCAAAATTTGGCTGTGCCATGGTAAAAAAAACTATGATGGTGAGGAGGAAATAGTGAAGAAGTGTTTTAGCAAAGCAACATTTTTTTAAATGTGGCTAGAGAGCTTTTTCAACAAAAAAATGTTGTCTCTGACAGCTGAGGGCACTTTCATTTTTCAGTCAGAGTTGCTACAATTTAAAATTTGACATCATGTAAAACATTTCTGAAACCCTCAAATGATCCAACCTTAGGATTTTTCACAGTGCAAATTAGTGCATCATTCTATTTTTGTGGCCAAGGATAATTATCAAAAAGCAGCTGGTGAACTGATTGATTCTGTTTTATTTATTACTGCTACAAAGAACAGCATTTCCTTTTCAGTTTAGATGTGTTTGCGGCAGAAAAGGAATGCTGTTTAGAGTCACTGAGTTTCTCAGAGTGAGTTGGCTCAACTATGAAATTCAGTTGTAGTTTCATTATTGAAATGATTTTTAACTCTACTGGTACAAAATATCTGATCTAGTCAAAATCTGCTCAGCCTTTCTGATGATCTATATGTGAGAATGCTACACTAACTATGGTGCTGCAGCACGAGAGGAGGTGGCCTGATTCTGAGCTGAGGAAAAACAATATGCTTATTCATGTATGATTATACTGTGTGTCATGAAAAATTCACAATTTAATCTCTGGCATAGAGGTGAACTGCTTGTGCACAGGCTCTCTACTATCCACAAAGGCAATTTGCTCTTTTCTTTTCAAAATTGTTTATCTTCTTTCCTAGCTTCTTTAGGCACAAATGAACCAAACATATTAAAGGTTTAAGGGAATGTGTAAATTCATCCTCAGAAGACTGCTCAGCTGTTGGTTAGAGCATCTGCATTATATTTGACCTCCTTCCTCTTTGCATTGATTTTTATCAAACTTTCATTATAAGAAAATTCAGTGAGATGTGGGAAATTAATGTGACTGTTTGCTGAAGAATTTCAGGTTGGTACTCACAGTATAGGTGAGAGGTCATAGCCAAGTCCCTTTTAAAGATAAATATCCCACTTGGGATTTTTGCTGTTGTGTGGCATAATATCACAGAATAGAATTTGTTTTGCAGACCTGGAGAAGGACACATATAAATTTTTTACCCTAGTGACATTTTCCATTTACCCAAATCTGTAAGCTTTTCTATGAGGATGAATCCAGTGAAATGAGCCTTATTTTTTTTTTTCCTATGTTCCAGAAAACCATATTCTGGAAGATGTGAATAAGTGTGTGATTGCTCTCCAAGAGGGGGATGTCGATACGCTGGACAGAACTGCAGGTGCCATCCGTGGCCGTGCAGCCAGAGTTATTCACATCATTAATGCAGAGATGGAAAACTATGAAACTGGAGTCTATACTGAGAAAGTACTGGAAGCTACCAAACTGCTCTCTGAAACAGGTAAGTTTATTTGAAATGCTGTTCAATATGAAGTCGCTTGAAACTTTCAGTCAGTTCTCTGAAATCTGAAACTCAGAGGGGAACCTGTGCTGGAAAACAAGATATAAACAAACAAATTAATGCTATTGTAAAGTCATATTGACAGGAGCCATATAAAACATTCAGTAACTCATCAAGGCTAGTCTAATTTGTCAAAGTTCCAGTTATTTAAGTAAATTATACACAGCCTTTTCTTCAAGTTCTGTCTGAGTTTGTTGATTATGTATTATGTGTCTCTAGAAAATTATGACAAACATTACTCTCTGGTCTGTGCAGGGGAATGTACTTGGTGGTGACTGAAGTTCTGTTTCTAAACAAAACAAACTTTCATTGAAAATACATTTGAAAAAATATCAAATTCTGCTAGACTATGTAAAATATTTAGCTTATATAAAATTGTGAAGGTTTAAGGCTGGGACAGCAATTAAATAAATGGCAGATGCTCTCTATTAATCCCTCTCCCTTCCCAGAAAAGAAAGAGAAAAAGGGAGAGAGACATATGGGTTGGAAACTAAACTATAGAGTTTAAATGAAACAATAATGAAGAAAAAGAAAATCATGAAATATGTACAAACATATACAAACCCAGTCTCACACCTCCCCCAAATAACGATCATGTCACCACCGAGGCTGCAGGGCAGCCCCAGAGTGGGCTCCTGGAGTCAAGGGCAGACAGGAACTGAATTCAGGAACACAGATTGGGATCAAAGGCAGAAGGACGGACAGAGCCCTCCCAGGACACCAGCCACGGAGGAAGAGAGCTTAAGCCTCATGGTCCCTCAGTTTTATACCAAACAAGACACATACTGGAAGGAGTATTTTGGTCAATTTTGATCACTGTCTGGTCTGCTCCTCCCCACAGAAGGGTCTCAGGTGTGACCCCTTTTCTCCGTTTTGTTTCAAGCACATAAGATGTTTAGCAGAGCCAAGCAGTGACCTTGGTTCTTCAGGCCATTCTCCAGCAATAACTGTAAACATGGAGATTTATCAGTCCTAGGAGCAGACACTGACTGACAAACATGCTGCTAATTTCATCAAGTGCAGTCACTTAGAAGAGACTTAACTGAAAAGTAATATTACTAAACCAAAGTTGGTTCAGTTCTGGGTCAAACCAAGACAAAAATAAGTAGATTATATAAAACTAGAAAAGTCTACTAGATGGAGAGACTGGGGGAAAAGATTTTTTTTTATTATTTTTTTTCAAACCTGTTTTTGACTTCACAGAGCAGGGATTGGATTCATTGAAGTGTAGATGGTTAGGTCTAAGAGGGTCATTTTAGAGTCCTCCATACCCAGCCTTATCTGTTGCTGTGTGGACAGAATGGTTTGGTGCAGGCAGTGCTGTCCTGTGCTCTCCTCTCAAAGCTGTGGTCTGCTTTGGTTCTGATTGATCATGCTTTGAATTTCATTGACTTTATGGACTAGGTCTCCACTTACTGGCCAAGGGACCAGCTATGATGTGTAGATGTCTGAAAATGTCTGAGCTGATGCTTCCCTATTCGGCTGCACTCGCTCATCTGGGCTTTAAAATAATCTTAACTATTTTGGAAGTGAATGAGAGGGAACCAGTTCAGGACAGAGCAAATATAACATTCAGGAAAAACAACCAGGCACCTCTCTATGAGACAGAAAAGCAAAAACTGCTGTAGCTCTGGCAGCCTCTGTGTTAGCTTTCAGAACAGAAATCAGAAAAATAAACTCAAAGATATTTGGGATGATCTAATATGACTTGTTGTGTTACTGTTGTAACGAGCTTATTATCTTTTAGCCCTAAAATGGACCCCAAGCCCCAACTGCACAGATAAATCCCAAAGACCAAAATCATTTCATTATAGTCTATTGGAAATGATAGCTAAAGTGTGGATGGTTGTGGTATGACTAGAAAGGTGTGCCTTGAACTTCCAAAATGTTTGTAGATTCACACCAATGATTCAGAACTGGTAGGAATTAACTCTCATGGGCTCTTTCCTGTGAGCTGCAGAGACACATTTTTAGGGAAGGGTTAAAAAACAGCACCATGTGGTACATGCTCCATTTGACTCTACACAGTGATCCTGTGCAATGTGGCTGATCCCAGAGGGATGGATTTTGGCCCTGTACTTGAAGAGAATGCAATAAGGTTTTCTTCTTTCTCCCCTTGTAGTTTAGTGATGTATTTGTATCACAGTTTTTAGGTGAAAGAAACAAAAGGGAGCCAAAAATTATTTGGTTTAGTCCCCCTATTTTTTTTAATACCCAACCAGAGATCAACAGAATGAATGCTGTAAATTTAACTTAAGTGACAAATGTTTATGAACTGGTATTATGAACTCACAAAAAGAGAATAATCTGTTCAGGTTGATATATTTATATATTTTGTTGCACTGTCGTGTTAAAGTCTCCTTTTGCTAAAGGAGAGATTTTGAAGAATTCTTTCTATTAATAAGATTTCTTTATTAAGCACAACAAAGCATATTTTCATACTTTTTATTCAGATAAAATTTCTGTCCTAGTGTTCTATAATTATTTTTTTTATTAATAATTTTTCAACAGAGTAACTGTTGAAATACACAGTTATATAGACCAATAATAGGCACAGTAAATATATTCCATATCTAATGCACTTTTTGCATCATATTATTTGTATCATAACTAAGTGCTAGAATCTCTGGACCAAGTGCATCTTGACAACATCAAGCTGTTAATGCTGGGATTCAACACTTAGGACTGAGTCCCTGCTCCTCACAGTCAAGGTTGTTATTTACTTTGTATTTTGTAAAATGGAAGTAAAACTTGTGAGTTATAAAAACAATTTTTTTTAAAAAAAATGTATTTTAAATATTAAGAGCTGTACATCATGTACAAATTGTGCAACAGAAGTTCAGAAGACAGAGTGAGCCCAAATTCAATGGAGCCAATGGAGCTAAAATGTTTTATGCCAGACACGAATGTGGATCATTAATATTACAGCCCAATTTCTGTCTGCAGCTTTTCAGGCCATTTACAGAAGCACTAATTATTATTTCTCTATGATTGCTGATTTAGAAAAAAAAAAAAAAAAAAGGTAGAATTTACTAACTGATTTTGTAACTCTAGAATGAAGTGGTTAAAATGGTAGTTAGACCATTTCTGTGCCATTCTGTGCCCAGCCTGTTTGTACCCTTTCCTCTCTCCAGAACAAGTCTCTGTAAACACAGCTCCATCTGTGTAGTTAAGAATATAGAGGTATGGGTATCTATGAATACATATCTATATTTATATATTCTTTCTTGTTCATCACCTTGAGATCCTGCACAGATTTTATCAAACACTCAGGAATGAGGAGAGTGATTTATTTGGAGTCAAACTCCACCTACAGATGCAAGTATCAAAATCTCAGTGAGAAACACAATGATGAACACATTATTGCTTTAATCTTTTTCATTTATTTTTTAAATTGACCTTTATTTTTAAATTAAGTGCTTTTGAAAGATGGGTAAAAATAAGTTAAATTACATTGAAAGGGAAAGAAGCACATTACCTTGATCTTATTATTTACTTTTAACTGTCACCTCAGTAAAGGAAAGCCACTGTTAAGCCTCTTTTTCCAGGGATTTCATATTGTTATGTGAGCCCTGGCTTTGAAGCATAGTGCAGAAATACAGGTACAGTGTTCTGGAAAGAGAAACACTTTGCTAATGTTTTTTTAGAAGGGAAAAAAAATAATCTTTAATGAAAGCAGTATTGGTAGGTTTTAAGAAATTGAAACTATGCAAACCTCACTTTAATAACTGGTTTCACCTTAAAGTTGTATTTGTTGTTTTAACTTACAACCTTTGGAATATATGGAGTGAGGGTTTTTTATAGTGTTTTAGTACTTTTTGGCTGTGTTTGGCTTGGCATTTACAGCCAAGTACTAGGGAGAGGCTAGACTCTTATCTCTGACAGCAGTATTAGGTAGTGACAGATTGGTTAATGTCTTTTTAAAATTGGGTACTCTTATTTTCCTTTAAAACCAAAATAAAAACTTTACTCTCACTGACTTTCTAATAAAATCAAGATGAAAAATAGACAACTACAGAATTTACAGGGCTTGCTGGGAACAAACAGAAAAAAATCTTAGATTTTAGTGGGTGTTAATTGTGTGCAAGAGTAAACCAGAGCTTCAGGGTTTAATTTATTTTATTTGCTTTTTTGGGGCATTTTGAGGTTTTACTAATATCTTTAGCTTCGTTTCCTAAAGAGCAAAAGTCAGTGGCTCCCTGGGGGAAGCCCCAGCCCGGGCATCAGGGGACAGGGATGGCCTGAGGCCATGTGGGATGTCCCACAGGTGGGAGTCAGGATCAGACCCACTGAGGGGACCCAGGGTCAGACACAGCCCAGGATCCGTGGGCACGACCATGCTGAAGACTCTTCTTAAATCTTATCTTGGTATGTGTAGAGAAGGATGAGATTATCCTGGTAGAGTTGGTCCATGAAAAAAAAGGAGGGAGAGAACTGCAGAAAGGAAGAGAGAGGAGAAAGAAAAGGCAGAGAAAATATGAAAAGGAAGAGAAAGGAATAAGAGAAAACAGAAAACACAATTTTTATCTGAACACTGAGATCTTTCATGCTGCTCAGCACCCTGTCATAGCAGTAACCAAAGCTAGCTTGATCCTTTGAGAATAGCCTCTTGACTTTAATAAGGAGGAATCATAGAAGATTGAAGGAGAATCAAGGAGATTGAAGTCTTGAAGTCTAATTGCTTGAGAAGCTGTAACAGCTGAAGGACCATGGGCAGGTAAAAAGAACTGCCCGTAGAAAGAAATCAAGCAACAGGCAACAAGATTGAATTTTATGTTTCAAGATGCAGGGAGGAGAAAAAGCTGTGACCTTCTTTAAGGTCAGAGGGCTGAATTTAAATTAGAAGCTAGAGTAGACTTTTCAGAGTTGTAATGAAGGGGACTAAATGGGAAATGAAGGAGAAAAGGCAGAACAAATGGGACCAGAACTGGCTGGGAAGGGCTATATAAACTTTAGAGTTTTTTCATTTCTCCTTCAGTTTGCACTGGGATGTCTGGAAACCATCCTGGAAGAGCCAGTATCCTTGTTCTTCCTCCTGCGAAGGACACTGGAAATTTGAAATTGTCTGATTCAGACCAGAAATTAGTGTTTCAGCTTTTGCATGTTTTAAAATATCCCAGTAACTTTGTAACTAGCTGTATTTTAAAGTAGGTCACTCTCTGACTTCTGTTTTGACTCATTTTTTTTATTTTGTCTTTATCAGAATGGACTAAATTTCAAAACCAGCATTACTGGCAGTTCAGCAATAAACCTGTGAGAGTTTTATCAGTGTGAATAGGACAAACTCTAAAGATATTTATCACTAGGAAAAGGCAGCTCAAAGATATTATCAAAGCTAATACTAAAATGTGGTAAAGATGAATTTTTCAGCAGTGTTATGAAGGGAAACAAAATGTAGAAGCAAGAAGATGAATATAAGCATAGTTATTATTAAAAAAAAAGCATACTGAATCTGAGGGGCAGTTAAAAATTGAGCCTGTTTAAAAATTAAATTAGGTTAAATTCATGTTTTATGGGAATATGAAGTATTTATAGTGCAACTTCTGGGTACCATCATCTTGAGAACATGATAGTTTATCCAGGGGGATTGATGGAATTACAGTTTATTCTGCAAAGCATGGTAGCATTTTCTTTTAGAGATTTGCTAAACTGAAATCCAAAGGTCAAGATTATCACCAAAGAAAAAGCATTTAATGCATTATTAATAAAAAAGGCATTTTAAAAAAGGACCAGAATAATCACCCAGTATTCCTGTGTGCCACCAGTGCTTGGTTTGAGCCAAAGAATTTTTAATCAGAGAGACTGTGTTCAATATTCAGAGGAATACAGTAAGAAACCATATAAAATGCAATATAAAACAATTCAATGCGACACATAAAAGATGAATAAATCACCATGGTGTCCTAAATCTTAGATACTATTTATTTTTCTCTTCACTTCCAGAGCTTCAAAATAGAATGCAGTACTAACAGAGAATGTAATGTAATTGATTTAGATTTTCAAAGGCTTTACATGAAGTCCTGCACACACAGCTCTTTGGAAAATGGGTAACCATGGAGTGAGTGGTAAGGCCTTTGTTGGATTAAGAACTGGTTACAAGGCAGAAGCAAAGCATAAATGACCATTTCCCAGCAGGTAAAAAGAGAAATCCTGCTTCAGGGGTCAGTGCTGTGGTTGGTATTAATACAATGTTTTCATTAACAGGTGAATAGACAGAAGCAAAATCTACCAAAATGAAAATGCTGGTTGGGGTGATGGAAGTAGGGGAGCTTCCTTATCAGAAAGGCAACACTAAAAGATAATTTAATTTAATTTTTTCTAGCTAAATTGAACCATTTGAATTATATTATCTACACTGACAGGAAGGCTCTGAGCTAATTCATCCCCTCAGAAGAAAATATGGCATCATTATGGGCAACTGAGCAAAGACATCCACACACAACAGCCCTTGCATCAGTGTTTAAGATCTTACCCTGTAATTTAAGAAGGATATTCACTAAAAGCCCCGAATAGTTGTCTCAGTGTTGATCTCCACAACCTAAAGATCTTCCAGAAAGGGAAGAAGGTCAAGACAAGATGACAAAGTTAAAAAAATCTGGGAATTTGAAGGCAAATTAATTCCAGAAGAATTAAAAAATACTAGCATTATCTATTTTGCTGTGCCAGACACTTTAGATAATGAGTGGGAGGTGTTAGTATAATGGAAATATCCAATTTCATAAACCATAATTACTTAGTTGTTGTTCACATCTCTTCTGAAAAACGTCTTGTGTTCTTAAGAGCCATCTTTTAAAGCAAGGAGGATGGTTGTGGAGGTAGGAAGAAAAAATAATACCAAGTGTAGAAAATATAGGCAGAAAAATGTGGTGAATATTGACTAGCTCCAACAGATTGTTTTGTGACTCTAAGTGTGAATTGTACAATAATCTTTTAAAATGAAAACACTGGCATTCCTTGCATCCCCTTGCCTACACACACCTACATACAGATATACACAAACCTATCACTAAAGCCAGAAATTATAAAGCTTTGCTGGTGTTACATAAGTCATTTTGTGCCCAACAGCATGCAACTGTTTTCTTGAGGGGATATATATTTTTTTTTTAAGAGCTGCAGCTAGCTTCTATTTGAAATATTAACCTGAAGGGAGTTCCATTTAGTAGTAATAATATTTTGGGGGTGCTCACTGTATGTAATCTTTATTTGCACAAGTAGGTAGGAGAAATGAGTGAGACACCTGAAATTAGTGAGACATGTCCCTGCAGCCATCACTTGTTATTCTTTTTGTGATGTACCCTTTCATTCCATGAGTGCCTACGGTGCTGGCCAGGAGGCACCTGCCTGCAGACACTGTTTATCTTGATCCTCCCCTGACATTTTATCTTTCTGTGGATGATGATTCAATCAGGACAGAGTTTGGAGGTTTGGTTGTGGCTCTTTTACATGGATCCATATCTCACAATACTTAGTAATGTAACTCCAGACATCCCATTAATTTGTCTGATGTGCAGCTCACCCGGACCGCACGGGAGCAAATCCAGCATTTCCTGAAAGTGTTGCATTCCCATGTCTGTGTTGCACAGTTGATTATATCCATGGATAAAACAGGAGCCTTCTGTGGAGCACCAGAAGATTTAACACAGATGGCCCAAAGGTCACTTTGGCATAAATTCAAGGCACCCTGAGAACGTTTGTTTTACAGCCTGTGGCTGAACCAGTGGTGCAGTGCGTCGTCAGCAAAGGCTGATTCTTCTTAAAAAGTCTTGTGTTTACTGCAAAATGCATATTTGTCATTTTACATCTATCCTTTAACCATTTCATCACAGGCAGGGCTAATCTGTAAATAGCAAGAAAGCCCATTCCAGGGATGTAAATACAGACATAGATATATATGGACATTTCTTAATCCATGACAACTGAAATGTTATTAACATCTGTATGTGTACGCATATCATGTCTGTGCACAGTGTGCACTACAAAGATACATGGATGGGAACATGCATTAGTCCAAGCAACAAAATGTTTAAACCAAATCTGCTTCTTGGAAAACCAAGTTGGTCTAATTAGACCAGTTGGTCTAATACTGTTATTTATTGTATGCTGTTTCAGTAGAGCTTTATAAAGCTTTTTCTTTTTAATTAGCAGTATAATGATCAAGACTGAAATGCTGTAAACTATTATATTGTATGAGACCAGAGTTCAATTAATCTGTTATGAAATATTTAGTATCTTCTGATAAGGAATTTCCAGTTCTTCTAGAAAGAGAGTTTGGCAAACACTTCAAGCTAAGCAAGGTGTCATGTCCAATTCCTTATTCATACTTCAAACTGAATTGAGAAACTGTGCTTTCCTCAGCAGAGTATGCCAGATATCCCATAGGAATTTATTTTTTAAATACCTATTTAAAATACTTAAACTTCCCAGTAGTAGACTGTCTTGTTTCCTGAACTAAGTAAAATACTAAATAATGAAAATACTAAAACCCAAACAAAACCTAGAAGAAATTTCATTCAAAGCTCCAACATTTTAGGTTATAGGTTTGTTAACTTCCTGTACTAAAACCTCTTAAATCTGGATAATGGTTCAGCTTTTTTTCCTGACAGAGCATCTTTTTTTTTAATGTAGTGGGTCATTCATGGATTTTTTCTGTAATGGTCTCCTCAGTAACCCCTGCCTTACAATACCACCAGTGATCCTGGATAATTTTGTTGATTTCTGTGACATACACAACTGGGATATTTAGTAGAAGCACAGATTCTCTGCATGAGATTTTCAAGGATCCTTCCTTCAACTTTTAGCAGTGAGTGGTCCAAACCTTTAGATGTGTCATTCCTGAATAATCTTATCCAAAACGTACCAGATTTTTACAGCCACTTAAGGGCTATTTTGACCTAGTCTCTATAGATGTGTCATTAAGAAAATAAAATTTCCAAAGGACAACTACAAATGCTTAAATGAATGCAGGGCTACCAAGAGCCAGCCAGAGGGTAAAGCTGAGCATACTGGGGTATGTGAGATCAGGGATTTCTCTGGAGCGCAAAAGTCCCATTTGTCTGAGGACAGTCTGGTTCCAGAGAGCAATCTCTAGTCTTTGAGAAGGGTGATTCCCTTGGATCCAAAGCCCTGGATACCAGAAAGAGTTGAGTAGGTGCTTGTCTCTTTAAAATTAAGCTCTAAGAATGTAGACATTAGGAAGAAGTTCCTTAGTGTGAGGCTGGTGAGACCCTGCCCAGGGAAGCTGTGGCTGCCCCATCCCTGGCAGTGTTGAAGGGCAGGTTGGATGGGGCTTGGAGCAACCTGGTCTGGTGGGAGGTGTCCCTGCCCATGCAGGGGAGTTGGATCTAGATGATCATCTTTAATGTCCTTTCAAAACCAATCCATTCTATGAATAGTCATGATTTCTATGGAAAGTGGGCACTTCTTGCTCAGCCAGTGCACCCTCATGGGCACCCTGCTGTTTTAAAGCCAATAGTGTTCCAGGATTTGGTGCAAGAATGTGCTTTATTTATGCCTAAAGTTTGTTATCCAAAGTAAACATCTGGTCTCAGCCAGTCATCTGTCCTCCCTCTCAACTCAGTGGGCAGAGGAATATAAGAATTTGATTTAGCTGAACTTGAATTGCTTTCTTAAAGTAGGTATGATTAGGTGTCTAATAGAAACATCTGTTGCTCTGCGTTTGCTACAGGGAAATACAGGTTTCTTGCTTTTCAATGGAGGAAGTGGGATGAAACCAGGCCAAGGTTCCTAACTCCCATTGATAGCACCAAGAATTAGAAACCTGTGCACCTGGAAGAACCTTGAACTATATTGCTTTTTTCTGTCTTAATTATCCTTTTCTAAATTACTGAACATTTACATCTACTTAAGATTGTAAGGAATTTGAGTTCCTAAATTATAAGGCCATTAAAGTGCATAAAATTAGCCAGGCATTAATTTAATCTTGTATGTAATGAAACTTAATATTCTAATGCTATGAACAATAAAGTCCAAACATTAATTTTTAAAAAATCTCAATAATGTTATTATATAACTTAACTTTTCACTGTCTATCAGTGACCTTTTTGTTCCTACATTACTATTCAGAATTTTTTGCTATGTTTTTAAGTAAAAACATTGCAGTAAAAACTGGTTACCACAGGAGAAAATGTCAATAGAGAATATATATTTATGAAATCAATACTTACTTGATAATTTGAATGTGTAGAAGATATGGTGGGGGAGGGTGGAAAAGAAGAAAAGCTTTAGAAACAGTATTTTCCATGAGGAGCAGAATGGTTCACAAGAAAATGCAGGTTGTTATCAAGATATTAATTTACCCATGGTGATATACTATTTTTCTACTAAGCTGAGAGTAAAAAAACATTAAAAGTATACAAACATAATCAATAGATGAAACGAAAGTAATTTTAACTTTGTTTTTTCCCAGTTCTTCTCCAGCAGCAGTTCAGCTTAGGTCTTGTTGGCCCTGATCTTACTTTCAATGCCATTGAAAAGCTTTAAAATCTGTATTTGTTAGAATTACAAAGTCAGTAAATCAGAAGTGTTGGTATTAACTTGAGACCTTATTCTGTCAGTATTTATGCAGGTCCTAATTAATTCATGTATTTATATTGGGAGATGTTATGGATGTATTTTCAGTCTAGGTGTATGCATGACTGTTTTCAAGACCCCCAACTCAAACTAAGAAAACAATATTTAATTTTTCCCCCAAAGTATTTATTTGCTTCTGAATCTGAAAAGTGTAGCCAATCTCTCTGTACGTAATAAACAAATCAGCCTCTGTCTGATACATGTACATGTTTCACTGCCAGATACAGATTTGATGCCTTTGCTTGTAGCTCTTTCGCTGTCTGTGTAAGAATCATGGAATCACAGACTGGTTTGTGTTGGAAGGGACATTAAAAAACATCCAGTTCCAACCCCCTGCATGGGCAGGAGCACCTCCCAGTAGACCAGGTTGCTCCAAGCCCCATCCAGCCTGGCCTTGAACACTTCCAGGGATGGGGCAGCCACAGCTTCACTGGGCAACCTGGGCCGGGGTCTCACCACCCTCACACTAAAGGATTTCTTCCTAACGTCCAACCTGAATCTCCCCTCTTCCAGTTTTGATCCATTACCCCGTGTAAATGTAGCCCTTGTAAAAAGCCCCTCCCCAACTTTCCTGGAGCCCCTTCAGATACTAGAAGGCCGCTATGAAGTGTCCCTGGAGCCTTCTCTTCCCAAAGCTGAACAAACCCAACTTTCTCAGACTTCTTTGTACAGTAACTGAGAGATAGGAAAGATTAGAGGTTTTGTGGGTGCAACTCAGGTATTTCCCCATACACCACTGTCATGGAGCTCCTAAAGTGTGGCCCAATATCTGTAACTGGAGAATAATATTGTTCTGAACTCAGTTTCCAAAAACTTTACTGCATTAAATGAGAAGATGCTTAGAGAAACTATAAGCAAGTAATAGCATCTTATTAGTTTAAGACGTTTTTTCTTGCTTGTCTAATCAAAAATGAGATGCAATTGGCAAGCAGGCAGTTCATAATCTAGTTTGATAGCTATTTCCAGTTTGAAATAGCAGATAATATATACATGTAATAATGTAAATTAAGGACTAAACTATAGCCAGCTCTGCAGCCTCAAAGTTGTTGAAAGAAGTTTTCACACCCACTGGGCAGTTCCCATGGAAATACAGTTGGTCAAGAATGAGTACCTCATTGTCACCAAAATGAGCAAAATTTTCCATCTCCTCCCCACGACCTGATGCTTTTGAATCTGCTGCTGCTGGAATGAACAAATGGTGTCATGACTGTTGGCATCTTTCCAGTGGCATAGTGAAAAAAATTACCTCCTGTGGGGCTTCAGGCCTGAACATTATTGTTGTCAATCTTCACTGATTGATCTAAAGGACTTGAAAATTTAAGTAGGAGGTGAAAAAATCCCATACAGAGAGAATATGGGAAAATATGGAAGAACTAGTCATTCTTTGACACTTGAGCTCTGCTTTGACCTGTATCTATTTGTTCCTCTTGTACATCCATTTCAAGCAAAGTATGGTCATAAATCCAATAGAATTTTATTAGTAAAGTCATGAATAACTAAAACATCTCTCAGATGTGAACATTCATATTTCTAGTGAGAAGTGTTTCTTATTGTAGCACATTTTGCAGGATCTGGTGCTGAAGACACTATAAACTGCCTGTTAAATACTTTAACAACCATTTCCATGATACTAGGGGGAGTTCTGATTTGGCAAGTGAACAATCTCTTAAAATATTTCGCTTCTGTATCTCCCTTGTAGATCTCTGTGCCCAAGATGACAAATTTAGAGGGTCTGCTTCTGACTTGACTAGCAGAAACAATACAGCACAAATCACTGCCCTCTTTTTCTGTGTGCTTCCCTATTCATTGGTCAAGTAAAAAAAGTTTGGAAAACAACTATAGCCCAAATAAATGTAAATTACAATATATATTGCAAGAAGACAAATGAGGTTCTCCTCCCCCTCTATTCTGCCTTGGTGAGGCCACATCTGGAATATTGTTTCCAGTTCTGGGCCCCTCAGTTCCAGAAGGACAGGGAACTGCTTGAAAGAGTCCAGGGCAGAGCCACAAAGATGATGAAGGGAGTGGAACATCTCCCTGATGAAGAAAGGCCGAGGGAGCTGGGTCTCTTGAGCTTGGAGAAGAGGAAACTGAGGGGCGACCTCATCAACGTTTACAAATATGTTTAGGGCGAGTGTCAGGAGGATGGAGCCAGGCTTTGTTCAGTGATGTCCAGTGATAGAACAAGGGGCAATGGGTGCAAACTGGAGCATAGGAGGTTCTAAACCTAGAAATATATGTCTGGATACAACCACATAATAAGGGATTTTTTTGGAAAACATTCTCATGTCATTCCTTCTTGTTCACGTGCTGCAGAAATCTCATTTGAGCACTCAGGAAAGAGTCAGAGTACTCCAACTAGGGCCTCACTCTGCAGTTGCACAGTATCTTCTCTCAAGTCTTTTTTTATATAGTGTAATAATTCTAGATTGACATTTGCCATTTTATACAATAGCATTGAATTATTAGACATATTGCAAAAATCCATTTGAGTTCTCATTCTGGTTTAATAACACACCACAGGTAATTCTTCCTTTAGCTGCTTTCCCTTCTAAGAATGTCATGCGTGGCCATGTAAAAAATCCCACCGAGGTCAAGCTGCATCATATCTCCTGCTTCTCCCAACCCACCAGTTTGCTGCCCTATCAAGTAAAATATTGTAATAACTTGATGCAACCTATTTTGACAAATCTGTGGCCTGCCCAACATCTGCTCATTATTTACAAGATTATTAAATATTAATTGCTTTACAACATGTTTCATTTTCTTTCTGGGTACAGAAATTAGGCTCAATGTGCTGTAATTCTTCCCTCTTTTCTCCTCTACCTTTATGTAGAGATGTGCTTTTTCTGTTTTTAAATCCCTGGAACTTTCACTGTTACAGTTTTTCTTGAGTTTTCAAAGATGATTCAGGAGTTGCTCTGATTATTTATCTTTCAGTAAGCTAAAACTACTCAAATACATGAGTTTACTCAACTCTTTTAGTCTTTCCCCAAGCTTTGGATTTTACTTTTTAAAAATGAAAAGCATTGGTTTTAAAAATAGTTTACTTTATTTTTCCTCTCAAGGTCTAAACTTGTCTTCAAGTACTTCTTGAAAGGGTAAGCCATAAGTAAGTTTGTAGTTTAACCCAAAATGAAATTAATAGTGATCTAGAAGCACAAAGGAAAACTTTTTTTAAAAAAAAATAGTTTAGTTATTGACACCTTTCTCGAAAGTATCAGAAAGCAAATGCATTATTCTGACACTACCAGTGTTTTCTTGAGACTCCTTCATAAATATAATGACCTTATGAGCTTGGGTGCTAAGACAGTTGGAAGTTACTTATTCCCATATCTTACTTCAAAACTTTTGTAGCTGGGTAAAATCTGCATAAGTCATCACACAACTTCCATCTGCTTACATGAACAAACATATATGTATCTATTTCTATACAGAGGCAGAATAGACAACATTTGAATAGATGTGTTCCTTTAAAGGGTTTCCCTTTAATATCCAGTCAGGAATAAATGACAGGACAGTTGAGCTCATGGTTGCTGCTAATTGCTCTTCAAAATGTAAACTAGTCTTGAATATTTTTTTTCTTGTGTTTTTACTTTGAATCAGACAGTAAATAAGATGCATACAACAGATTTTTTTTTTTTTTTTAAGAGTAAAATATATTTAAGGGCACTCAGTGAAGTAGAAAGCATGGTTTCCTGACACAGTGCAAGTTGCCTTCCTGTGAAGGATTGTCACTGCTCTTGATCAAAACGACACTGGAAATCCCCCTTTGTATTCATCAGCTCAGATCAGCCCTCCCCAAAAGTGTATTAGAAATAGGGTCTAGGGAAAAAATTATAAAGAAAGATAATATTGCAACAAAAAAGGCAGCTGAGTTAGAAATCAAGATAATGAAGCCGTTTGTATATGATTTAGATACCTAGATGCTAGAAGAAGGCAAAAAATAAAAATATGAATATAGTGAAAAGAAGGCTTTCTTTAAGTCTTATCCTTGAGACAAGTTCCTTAAATTTGTAAGAATTAGTCCCAGTGGATTTTGTATCAATGTTTCTAATGAAACATTGATTCTATTCATCCTGTACTGTTTGAAAGCAGAGTTGTCCAAGAATTATGTTAAAATATTGAAGAAGAGGAGTAATTAAGTACAGGAGTATAAGTGCATTATAGTCAGTGGGACCTGGTGTTCATGTTCCTGTTTGTAGGATTTGGGTTTAAGTTGTTAGATGTCTGATTCAGGGAACATTTCTACATATGCAGAAAGTGATTATACCTTCAAAGGAATCCTGTATAAAATTTGAAGATAAGCCTCTGGTAACTTTAAGGAATGCCTTCAAACTATTTACATAAGTAAACAGTTTCTTTCAGATATGTTTTCAAAAAGCTCATACCACAGTTTATAATACTGTTAGCTAAAATCTATGGCTGTTTTTCCTTTCATATACATGAAGATAGTGAGGTAACAGGATGTTAATTTACGTGCTTTCACAAAAGTAATCTGCTAGATTTTGCATTTTATCCCTTATATGTTTCTTATTATTCGTTATGAGCTAGACTGTAGTTAGTTATTTAAACTAGTAGGCATAATGGCTACATTTTGCTTTGATCGTTTGGTATAAATACATGCTGTGTTCATTCCAATTTGCAAAGGTTTTAAATGTCCTTTCCTGTCAGCTCAGATAGCTTGCAGGCTTAAAAAAGTTAGTAAGTCACACTTCTTTTAAAAGGAATTTGACGTTCGTTGTTGTGCAATTGGAGGAGAGAATATGAAGATCAATATTTTCATGCTGTCAGAAAATTTGCTGGAGCTCTGCATGTGAACAGCCAGTACAGACTCACCCCGTGAGCCTTCCTGAGTCTTGAAATTGTAACAAGAATATGTACCACATCTACTGGAAAGTATTTCTGCCCAAAGGCAGGGAGAAAATGTTCCGTAAAGAAGGTGTCTAATCTTACTGCTTTTATTTTATTTTTAAATCTAGTTATGCCACGTTTTGCTGAACAAGTTGAGGTTGCCATTGAAGCTTTGAGTGCGAATGTCCCACAGCCCTTTGAAGAGAATGAGTTCATAGATGCCTCCCGTTTGGTTTATGATGGAGTTCGGGACATCAGGAAAGCTGTTCTCATGATAAGGGTATGTAAGGCACCTGGGGAATAAAAGCTGGGACTTACAAGAATGTATCACATGGGATGAGAGGAACATAAAAGGCCCTTGGAATCAACTTTGTTCCATAATAAGCCAGGAAAGCTTGATGTTGAAACAAGCGTGAAACAAAAGGAGGTGCAGCAAAATAAGAATTTGGAAGTAAATAGATGAGGGTATTTTAGGAGGTGAACCACAATTGATTTGCTAATCACCTAGGAGAAGACTTGATCACAACTGCCAACAAACTTCTTGTAGCAGTGTTAATTTGCAAAGATCTTCAGAGTTTGTGTCGATTATTGTGGGTTTTTTTTCCTCATGCACTGCCTAGGATATGAGGTAAGTCTGGTTAAAATCTAAATTAATAAAGAAATTGCTGCTCCAGTGAGCTCTGCAGGGATGGTTTAGAGTGTTTACTGAGGTAAAGAATGTGTCTCTCAGTGCTGACTAACCAGTAGATTTTGTTTGCTTAAGCATCTCTAAACAAACAAATAAATTACAACCACAGAACAACAAAATTATTGTGAGAGAGATGTGTGTCTTGCTTTTCAGGGTAGTCTAGAGTCAAAGATTTAAAAAAACGACCAAACAACAACACAAAAAAAACCCGAAACAAAAGCAAACCCCAACAAACCGAACCTGTCTTGGATGTTTCTTCAGCAATTGTAACTCTTATTTGAAACACAAACTGCCTGGAATCTGCCCCAGTGAAAGCCACATACAAATAGAGCTACACAGAGAAAACACGTGAACAAATAACCGTGCTAAAACAACAACCCATCCCTTTGAGCAAACAGGTGACATACACTTGTGGTTATGGGTATATTGTGGCTCTGATGAAAGACTTCAGGCAGTTGGAGCACACTGGAATAGCTTCATTTCAGTCATCTGTCATTATATATTAACATATACAGTGTAAGATTTTGACAAGCTTAATTTTATAGCTGCAGAACAAAAATGCCATGCCCGTACCCAGTGCTAGTCTCAGGTAGCCTGAATTACTGTCATGACTGATGATGGGAGAAATCCTGTCCTGTTTCTGGGTGTTCAGCATCAGGGTATTTGGAACTCTTCTGGACTGGGATGGAAATGAAAGATCTGCACAGTAAAGGATTTAATTTTTTCCTTTGATTATCCAGTTCTTTAGTCTGTAACAGCCGTTTCCAAACTTCTGTTAGGATAAGAACCACTTCTGTGGACATGTTAATCTTTTCTAGTATCTCATGAGACATTTTCAGTGGCCTCATGAGACACAATCATCAGGTGGTGTCTGCTGTAGACCCACGCTTCCCCATCCCCTCTGCAGAGGAATTCCAGCACCTCCCTGTACAACAGAGTTGTCCAAGAGAAGTTGCCATGAGACTGTCCACTCTGAGTGAGATGTTTCTACTAAGCACAAAGCACCATTTTAAATTCTGGAGGCACTTTCCTTTATTTCATTGCTGTCTTCCTGTTATGTTTCCTAGTTTGGAAAGCTGATCAGCATGCAGGCTTCGCGGTCACCTCAGAAATAGCCCAGGTTACTTCTGCAATTGTATCACTACCACTTTCCTCTTCTTGTGTGATATGAGTTAATGAATTCTGCTTATCCAGATTAGGAAGATGTATTTTGCATTCAGAAAATTGACTTATTTAGGGAGCTAAATGTAGTGCTCCTTACCCAGACAGATTCCTAAAGGACATAAATGGACTTATTATACTTGTGAGTTGACTGGGAAAATCCACATATACACAATTGCAGAGACCAGAGTTTGCTGAATCAGAACCTTATTTTCTGCAGAAAACAAAATTAGTTTGAGATGTTCTTTAGCATTCCCATCTGGACATCTCACATTGAAATGCAATGTATAATTAAGGGGTGAGCATTAAGCTGTAAAAGACAGTCTTTACAATACTTTTATCTAATAATAAATTAAATCTCATGCAGCTCTTTAATTCAGGCTGTAAAGCTTCTTGCAGAATTAGAAAAAGAAAAGAAACCTTGCAAACTTTTTAGAGCATCTGACACAAACAATTTCCAGGCAGTAATTGTTCATGAGCATGCCATGAAAGACTGAATTTATCTGAGACGACTCCCTCATTCCATGGAGGAAATAAAGCCACTTTTAAAATTAATTTCTGTTAGTATTATTACTTTTAGCAAGCTGAAGGAAAGGGGGATAATCTCTGTTCTTCTTTTCCCTTGAAAAGGGGGAGATTTTATTGTCCCTTTGGAAGATAAAGGAGACTCATTTTTTGCATTGGGGACTATAATTATGATCTATATGGAAGAAAAAATCTTTCACAACTTAAGAAGTCATGTAAATAAATGTCTTAGTATAATCATAGAACCTAAAAATAAGATAGAAAATAATAACTTAGTTCCAACCTTTTTTATATTACTGCATAGGGATCAAATTCACTTTGTTTTTTTCAGAGCTACTTATGAAATGTTCTCAGTTATTAGACAGAAACTCAACAGTTAAGAGGAATCATACTGTCACTTTTTCTCTTTCTGATGTATCTCCCAGGCCAGTCTGCTCTTTTCACACGTGGTCTTTGCTATTGTCCACCTTGCTGTTTAATTGCATCTTGGTTAGCATCAGTGTTCCATGTGTTGGGATCAGGAGTGCACTTTTGGAACTGTGGTGGCTTACGCCCAGCTGGCAACAGAGCACCATGTGGCTTCGCACTTCAAGAAAATGGTGGGATGCAGAAAATCTAACAAACAGCTCATGGGATGACACAAGGACAGGGAGGGTTCACTCACCAGTTAAGATAAGGTCACAGGCAAAACAGACTCAGCTTGGGGAAAAAATCAATTTAATTTGTCACTGATCAAATCAGAGCAGGACAATGAGAAATAAATCCAGAACTTAAAAATGTCATATCCTCCACCCCTTCCTTCTTCTAGGGCCCAAATTAATTTAAACTGACAGAGGGTAGATTTAGGTTAGACATTAGGAAGGAGTTCTCCATGGAGGGTGGTGAGACACTGGCACAGGTACCCAGGAAAGCTGTTCCTGGAATTGTTCAAGCCCAGGCTGGATGGGGCTTGGAGCAACCTGGTCTGGTGGGAGGTGTCCCTACCCATGCAGGGGGTTGGAACTGGGTGATCTTTGAGGCTCCTTCCAACCCCAACTATTCTGTGATTGTAAGTTGATTTTACTGTAAAACATCTAGTAGCTGAAGACCTGCTGTGAGAGAAATCCTCTGTCTTTGCTACTCAGACGTTGCTTGCCGCACCTGAGTCACTCAGGCTGCAACTGCCTTTGTACAAAAACAAGTGTAGAAAACAGTGTGAAGCTGAATAGAAAAGCATGTTCTGAAGGCTTGCTTTTTTTTTTTTTTGCCTTTTTTTTTTTTTGCCTTTTTTTTTTTTTTTAAATCCTTAGCTTGTAGAGTTAGAGGGTATTTTCATGGTAAAAAATGCAGGAATATATTTTGAGCCTTCCTTTCCCCTCCATACAAGGTGAGATTGACTTGGTTACTCTGCTGAAGTTCTTGTAACTGCATCTAACAATTTTTAAGTGCATACAACACTATAGCATAGTGGGGTTTCTGACTTCATCAAGCATATTTGAATTGGTGAAGTGTTAAACAAATAGCATTTATACATCTGTATATATTTTCCATTTGACGACTTATATGTGCATAATTCACCTTTTTATACTGCAGTTAAAAAGGATGAAGTGAAATTATATTGATGAAAGATATTTTGTTCACAGCAAGATCTTCAGACTAGCAGCCAGAGAGAGATATTAAAAAAAAAAAAACAAACACAAATGTTTCAAATGACTGGAAGTTGAAAGTCAATAAATTAATATTAAACATAAAGCATACTTCTTAAAAGAGAAAGTATATATTTACTGGGTGATTTATCTGGGGTTGTGAAAGAGTCTTCTTCACTGGGAGAATTAATGTGAATTAGCTGAACGAAGAGAAGATGCTCTATGTGTAGTAGAGATACTATATTTAGTCCTGGGAAGTGTTATGACCTGTGCTACAAAGCAGATGGACTAAAAATTATAAAAAATAGTCTGTTTTTTTGATAAAATCACTGACTCCATAAAATCTATTTGTTTTAAAATTACTCTAGCTCTTCCTGCCACTGGTGATTGTCTGAGTTTTGTTTGGAAGCTGTCTCCAATCTGAAATCCAGGTTTCTTACGTCTGTGTGACCATAGGTTCAGGTGTCTGCAGGGCTGATTCAGTCCTTCTGTCTTCCAACTCAGATAAATTTAATTCCAGGCTTTGTTGTCTTGGAAACAAGGTTTTAAATATCAAGGTCCTGTTAGTTGTGCACAAAATCTAGAGTTGTTATGTTTAGAAGGCCCTGCTGGGAGTAAAAATCTGTAAGTCATGGTGCTTCGATATAATATTTTGGTTTTTTCTCCTCTGTGTCTAAACAAATAGGAGAGCATTTTATAGATGGGTTCATCTTCAAGAGATCAACCTAAACAAAGCAACATTGCACAAGTGAAAAGCATGCAGTGTGTTTGAACTGGCAGCAGATGGATAACAGCTCACTGCTGTTCTTCATCTTATTGAAAAATGCAGTTATTTTTCAAAGAAAATGAGGGTGTTAAATTCTCCACACTTGAAAAACCTTAAGAGAGGGAATCTGAAAGTTAGTTTTGCATTAGATCTCACTTGTACAGAGAGGAAGTGCAGGTTTTTTAATGGTTGCATTAACTTGTCCTTTTGGTTTGCACTACATTTTCTCCACGTTCAGCATCTGTAATCTATTAAATTTCAGTCTTGTAAAGACCATAAACTTCAAGATTATGAATGTCAGGCAGTAACAGCTGTATGTTTCTTTCTGAATGTTTCTTTTAGAATAAATCCCTGAAACACAGCATTTTCAGAATATTTTAGGTCTTTTTAAGAGGCATTCTCATGTCCTTACTGGTTACAGTGTTGAGATTTAATATTTTGAATATTACACTCTTACTTTACTGCAACTCCTGACTATGAAAGCCTGGGAAAGGGCTGCATATTATCTTTTATAGTCTTAGATATAAAAAGTGGCAACAGAAGTAAGAAGATTATACTTGGGTGGGGAAGGGGTGCTGTTTTTATAATGACCAGTGCGACTGGCTGGTTGAATGGACTTGGAGGATGAATAGGGAAGAGCCAGGGGTTGAAACTCTCCATCCTGCTCCTGTTACTCACAGTAAACCCTATGCAGATAAAAAGCTGAGCCCTATGACAGGAAATACTCTCTTTTGCTCAGGCTGTTGTGTGATTCTCTTAGTAGCTGGTTTCCTCATGACAGATTTTAAAGTATCCTGCCCTCAGGCAGCTGAGTAGAGTGGAGTGATTAAAGGCAATTGGAAAGCAAAAGCCATTGGCCATGATAATGATGTGTACCAATCTTTTTCTTTTTTCCAGTGGCAATGATTATAAATTCATTTTTTCACCTAAACTTCACCTCCTGTCTATCCTGTTCCATACACTGTTTGTACAGGCATCTCTTTAGAGTTGCCTGAGTTTCCTTACCATACTGTCATACTTTGTTATTGCTTCTTCCACTGCTCAGCATCAAAACATGTATCCTCTTTCAGCCCAATGAAGATGTCTGAGTTTTACTCCCCCCATCATGTGCACTTCACCACGAAACCAGCAAAGCAGCTGATTTCCCGTTACAAGCATGTTGGAAACCAGGCTGTAGTATAAATGTCACTAAAAGGCTTCTCTACATTCTGTTAGAGGGTTTGGACCAGTTCTTAGTGACTGAGCATCTTCAAGAGAGAGCTGTAGTGACAACTGGCAATGATTAGCACCTCTGCTACCAAACTTGACATTGTCTCCAAGCATGAAATGCCAGCATGGATGATTTCTTCTGTAATGGTTGGCCCTCTAGGTTGACATAGAGGCATATGGGTATCCAGGAAGGTGAGGATTTCCCTGCACAGTTACTATGATCCTTTCTCTATTACCACCATCATGTATTGTACCTACAGAAGGTACTTGTGGCCAGATCATTGTGCTAGATGCTGTTCAAGCACAAAATTGAATATAGTCTTCCTCCTAAAGTCTATATCTGGTTTTGCACCATTTATATTAAGTAAAATACTAAAGAGTGAGTTAAAGTAGACTGCATATAACATAAGGAAAATTTTTGCTTCTAATTTTTTGGTAGAAGGTGAAAAAAAAACAAATGAACAGATCGATCAGTTATCTTTTTTTCTCCCTCCTTCCAAAATTTTAAACAACCTGAAGCCAGCATATACATAACTAGGTTTAATCAGTCTGCCCACAGACCCTCACACATTTGTAGCACCAGCAATGGAGATAACGTGGTTTCAGTTTAGGGGATGAGGCAAATTCCAAAGCTGTGTATCTGAAAAGAACCATGTGAAGTAACAAGATAAAGCAGTTTACATTTGTTTCAAACTGTTTGACGTAATTTACATTTTCTTTCAAGGGGAAATTTCTTACTTTCTTTGATAATTTTTTCTTCTAGGATGTTAGTTACTCATGCCAGGTATTTACTTTTTGCCTTTGAAGATTATGTGGAGATTCCAGTAATGGAATTGTATTAGTGTCCATTTATATATGAAATAACATTACTTTGAAATACTGCATTCCACTTGTTTGTGTGTCCAAAGGACATGTGTTCCTGGAACTGCATTCATCATGTTAACAGAGTGAAGAAGAATTACAGCAAGGTAATGATAAATGCCATTTGTAGAGAAAAATAGAATGGAAACAACTTAATTTTTAAGACAATTCAATTTTCACTTGACTGCTTGGGCCGACAAGTTAATTCAGAAGGGAAGAGAAACAGCATTTCCTGGGTGGGTAGTCAATGAAATAAAGAGCTTACTGTACATAGGACTTTGTATCCTTTATAAGCTGGTCATCTCCACTCTCTTGCTTTCTCCCCCTGTCTCTCTCTCTAGACCCCTGAAGAACTAGAAGATGACTCAGACTTTGAGCAGGAAGATTATGACGTTCGCAGCCGAACAAGTGTCCAGACTGAAGATGACCAGCTTATTGCTGGCCAGAGTGCAAGGGTGAGTGCAAAAGCCCTGTACTGCATTGTCTGTAAAGCTGCAAATGGAAAGCTGTGCCTTGGAGAGCCAAGGCAGTGATTTCAGATCTTCAGGGTCCTTTAGGAAAGGACAGGGGGTAAAGGGATAAGGTAACCCAGGTGTTGAAAGGTGGTTTTTTTATGTCTCACCTATTTGAAAAGCACTGACTTTATTGAATCTTCCTGAGGCTTATGGGATGCCTTGTATCAACCATGTGCTGTGGGAGAAGGCCTTGCAGGTTTGGAATGTGATGAAATTGTGGGAGTAGTCAGCAAATTATTAAAAAAGAAGAAAGAATCCCATCAGGGCACCATGTGCTGTATCTAGAGAAATCTTACATTAGTCATCTTTCCCAGTGTGCAAACGTGTCAAGAAGATCTGCTTAAACTACTGAGTAGTCCCTATAATTTAATTGTAATTGAAGACATTTGTTACTGAGTCAGTGTAATTTTACCAAGGTAATTACATCATGATGAACTCCAGTCACTGTGATTTGTGACCTTGGCTGGTGCATGGGGATTGCAAATTAAACTGATGAGTGCTTCAGGGGTCACAGGTGCTGGAGAAGTGAAGTTTGTTAACATTCAAGATTATGCCACCCTCTGATGAATGTTTACCTTTTACTAAATAGGCTGCTAGGCTCAGTTTATTAACAAAAATATCATCAGAATATAATTTGGGGGGCAAACAACATCAGGAAAATATGTTTGACTGCAAAGAGAGTTTAAAAAAAAAAAAAAAAAAGCTTAAACATTTTCCATCAGAGAACCCGTAGGAACTGGGGATTCCCTGAATTACTTTCATGGTTGTTTTGCACAGGTTTGCAGGTTTCTTCTGGTGAGTGCTAAAAGTGAGGTAATGGACCAAATTAAAAACATCCTTCACACACACACACTCAAAGGCTGTAGCAAAAGCTGGTAAATGGAGCAGTGACTTCTTACCTTGAGTTCTGGAAGAGGATTTGTAGGGCTGAGAACCTAAAGACCAAAAGGCAACAAAGCTTTGAAAGATCAATTCAGAGGACCATGAACAAGGAGTTTTTAGCTGCTGTAGGAAGACCCACAGTTTGTTAGGGCTTGACACAAACAATTTACAACCTGAAAGGAAAAAATACAACAATGAAAACCTTTATGAAACTTACTCAGAGGTATTAGAGGAGTGCAAGACAGGTACAGTGGAATGGGCTGTGGTTTCTTTTTTTATCTTAACTTCATTTTCTTGAATATTGAATACATGGTAAATATTGATGGTAGATATTGATGGTAAATAAACAATATCATGTGTCAGAAAAGTTAGTTTTCTGTCAATGCATCCCAAATACAAACAATTTTGTCCTTGTTTATCAGGGATATACCGTATATGTCATTATCATCCAGATGAAGACCAGGTAGGTTGTAGATCCCACCTCAGAGAGCTAGGTGACCAGCAGAATGATGCAGGGGTAGCTTACCCTGAGCACTATATCAGAACTATGTTCTGGATGCAGATGACTGTCTTTTGGGGATTTTTAAAGACCATAAAGTCCTTTTCGATATATTCAAAAAGATGACTACCAAAGTAAGTCTCAGATACACAAATCTTGAGGTACAAGACAGTTATTCAACAGTCTTATTATTTTTTTTTGTTAGATCTAGGATTGGGTAGCAAATTATCCTTTTTTGAGCTGAAAACCAAATGAAGACTGCAGTAGTATTTTTACCAAGAACCTAGTTCATCTAGGGACTTGGGAGTCTTAAATTCTGTTACATTTATTGCGGTTATTATTACTGCTGCACTTAAAACCTTCTGTTTTGATCAGCTACACACTGTGTAAACATAATATATTATAAAGACAGTCCTATTCCAGAATAATGTAAAATGCAATCTGTCACAAGAAGCAACAAACAATGAAAACCTAAAATGAAAACCTGCTAAGCAGAAGCTGCCCAGTCCGCAGCCCTGTGACTAGTTGAAATGAGTCTGCTAAGCAAACTAGTATCTGATTTGAACCTTTTCTGTAGAAAAGCTAGATTATTTTTTTTTTGTGGAATTTAATGGCTTCTTTTCAATGCTTATTCCTTAAAGCTATTAATACTTCAGTAGAAAGACTCGTATTGGTCTTCAGTAGAAATAAAAATTGAATATACAAGCTGCATTGGCTATAGGATATAAATTTGAAAATGCATCAACAGCTGGAATAGAAATGTTAAAAACCTGTGTAGAAGTTTAAAGGGAGTGCAGGTGAAGCTGCTCACAGAGAGAAACCCATGCAAGACATTGGTTGGCTTTCCAAATTTTACTGTTCCTATCATGTACTCTTAATTTCCATTAATTCATCTGTTCTTAGTGTTTTATATGTATTTTATGTATTTATTTATTAGCTTGACTTACCCTACATTTTCCTTTGGAAAGGCTATTATGCTACCATTTGAAACTGCTGAGTTACATTGATAAGGCCTAATTAAAACCCATGCGTTGAATTCTAATTTGATTAACTTGCAAATTTCTAATTTTCTGATCTACTGTTTATAACCTTTTTAATTTCTGTTTTGGAAAAGGTCAATTAGGAATTTTTAAAAGCCAAGAGCACTTTAAGAATATGGAGAGAGAGACTTCAGCTGATTGAAAGTGACATAAACAAGAAAAAAATGTAATGACACTTAAATATGTGTCACACCCCATTAAATGCATAGTGTGGTCTTCAGAACCCCTAAAGCCAATCAGTAGCTCAACTTGGAAATCATTCGTGGAAGTGTCCATTTGATCTTTAGAAGTATTTATGAAAATTTTGTAGGGGTTTCTTTTTTTGTTGTTTTTTGGGGGGCAGGGAACTCTCTGCTTTGTTGATAATGTCAAGGCAGATTAGTATCAACCTGGGTAGTGCCTCTTTGCAGATCTTCCAAGAGACAATTACACCACTAAATATAATTGAAAGGTACATTCATTGCAAATGAATCACTTCAAATGTATTAGCTTGCATGTCATTGCTTATTTTAGTGTTGGGTTAAGCAGAAAACTTTATTTCTGACACAGAATGGGACCAGAGGAAATACTGGAAATTCAATCTGCCTTTTTCCATAAATGTCATTCATTTTTTCTCCCTAAAAAGTTAGGATTGAACAGAAATTTCATTTTATTTTCCTGTATTGAATGGTGAATAATCTGTATATCATAGAATATCATGGCATCACACATATATATATATTTTTATTTTTTTTTTAATTATTGAAGGTATAAGAAGAGTTTGGTTTTGCCTGTCCTAACAGAATCCTACTGGATTTTGCTTGGCATCTTCAATTGGAAACATTCAAGATCAGATCTGACCAGGCTCTGAGCAACCTGGTCTAGTCAAAAAGGTCCCTGTGCACTGCGGGGGGCGGGGGCTGGAATAGATGATCTTTAAAAGTCTCTTTCAACCCCCATTCTATTATTCTTTGAACTCCTTTAGACAGTAGAAGTTGGGCACACTGTATGGACTACTGGAAATGTATCGTTTCTAGCTTCCTTTTTCATGCCCAGCTTCTCCCATTTTTTCTGCAGGCTATCATGGCTCAGCTTCCTCAGGAGGAGAAGGCTAAGATTGCTGAGCAGGTAGAGATATTCCACCAAGAAAAGAGCAAACTAGATGCAGAGGTGGCCAAATGGGATGACAGTGGTAATGACATCATTGTGTTGGCAAAGCAGATGTGCATGATCATGATGGAAATGACAGACTTCACTAGGTAAGGACAAAATAACCTCAGCTGAGGACTTTTTGTTTGTCTTAGAGAAAAGCAGGCTGAGGGGGAGTCTCATCAGTGCTGATCAATATCTACAGGGGGTGTCAGGAGGATGGGGCCAGACTCTTCCCAGTGGTGTCCTGGGACAGGACAAGGGGCAATGGGCACAAACTGGAGCACAGGAGGTTGAACCTGAATATGAGAAAATCCTTCTTTACTCTGTGGGTAGTAGAGCCCTGGGACAGGCTGCCCAGGGAGGTTGTGGAGTCTCCCCCATCCCTGGAGACATTCCAAACCTGCCTGGACATGTTCCTGTGGGATCTGCTCTAGGGGATCCTGCTCTAGCAGGGGGCTGGACTAGATGATCTCCAGAGGTCCCTTCCAAACCCCACCACTCTGTGGTTCTGTGATTCTGAGTGTGACTTCTTCAGACATCCCACATCTCTCCTTTTTGTTACAATTCATAGCCTATTCAGATGATGCTCTGTGTTTTGGGGGATGCAAAGCCAGGTAACAAACACCAGATGTAGCAGGATGGGTTTTGCTGGTCTCTACATGTGCTCCAGATATTTCTCCATATGGGATTAATCACGTGAAGTTTTTATCCTATTTGCAAATGCATTTTATTTGCAGATCATCTTGAAATTCAGAGGGAAACGTAGTCTGTAACCTTACAGACACTCAACTGACATTTTGTTTAGTACCATCTAAATGCATGTGCCTCTCTGAACTTTCAACATTTTGTTAGAATTTGTGTCCATCAAAAATAATGGCAAAACTACTTATATGATTCTGAACACTGAACTTCTTTCCAAAAAAAATCCAAATGAAATTAAACTGTCCTGATCTAATACTTTATTGGAGCCTGTCAGTAATGATTTTTTTTTTTTTTGCTTTAATTTAATTTTTCTATTGATGTCTTGTTCTTTCCTAATTGCAGAGCATCAAAAAGGCATTTATTAATGATATCATGGAAACAGAATTATTTTGTTTAAATATAGTTACATTATTAATCATACCAGGGAGAACATTTTTGCAAGATTCTTTGAATTACAGATCACCATAATAAATTAAAGGTTTTTCAGAGTTTATTTTTAATGGGAGGCAAAAAGTTTAAATGGTATTTATCAAAATATGATTAGACAAAACTGGAAAAGAATCATCATGTTTTTCTTGACAATTAACACACAACTTCCATTTATTCATCTCATTCATGTGCTAGAAGAGATTTCTTCATCTCAAGCTTTGTTTCTGGAGCCTTCAAGCCATTTTGGAGGAGACAGTCTCTGCATTGACAATATAGGGTTTACACATACCAGATGGATGGATGGATGGATGGGGGGTGTATGTAAATGTCATTAATTTGCAAATAACTTGAGTATTTCCACTTGCATAGTTAGTTAATTGATAATAGGCAACAGCAAACATTATCTATTTTAAATGTACTTATGCACATAGAAAGTTTGCTTACTTTAATAGATTACTGCTATGCTTCTTTCCAAGTAATTATTCTCTCAGGTTCTTTTTCTCTCTATTTGTCTGTTTGCAACTATTGTCTTTTTAGTAGACTCACCACTCCTGTATATCAAATGACAGTGTAGAACCTCCTGTGAAGAGTGATATTTTAAAGGAATGTTATTTGCTTTTCTGTTTATATTGTCTTTGGGTCTCTGATCCTTCTGCCCAAAAACAGAGTGAGAAAATGTCCTAACAGTGCCATCGTTTCATGGAAGGAAGAAATAAGGGTCTAAAGCAGCACCAAGAATATGAACACTTTCTGCAAGGTGCCAGGCAACCTTTGATACGTTGAACATCAAATAGAAAGTTTTGCAATTACAATTTCTACCATCAAAGTAACAGAACTAATCTGGGAATGAGAGAAAACTGGTCACATTTGAAGTAAATAAAAAAAAATCAATATCAAAGTACTCACCTCTGTTTGCATCAGATTTAATAAAAATCTCTTTAATAAATTCCATTAAAACAGAACAAAGCCTTTCACAGCTTTTGCTTCACTGTAACCTCAGCAGTGTTAAAATAGAATAATTATTCAAATGTGTGGAGTTTGTGCCAGTCTGATCTGCTGATGTAAATAATGTAAAAGGATATGAGGTCACTAGGAAGGATTTCTGCTACAGTTTAAGTTCAACAGAAGAGGCATAGTTGTATTTCAATACCTGTTTAAGGTGGAAATGAAAGTATGGAAAGAAGATAAAAATGGAAACATGTTTCAGTACATTATTCTTGGCATTATAGATGAAAAAAAATGCAAAAAAATTATATTGCACTAAGAAAAAAAATGTTTAGTTTGATCATATTATGACTTTCCATCACTCTTGTCTGACACACTCTTTTGCCACGTATTATTAAAAAAAAGAAAATAAAAGAACAGCTCATTTCCAGCTGAACCATTCTCAGGAGCAGGAGTAAATCTATTATGGTTTGAAGCAGACTCAGAAAAGTCTGCACTCACTTTTTTAAATGTGTCTGTATACACTTCGGTAACTTTAATGACTAAAATCAGAGTTTTATGCATCATCTTAAAAATAGTGAAAGATCAGTCTTTAAGCTAGTTATACATGTTTTAAGTGTAACATAAGGATTATGTTTCCAGTATCATAGTTTTCTGACAAAAATCTACTAAAAAATATTTTCTAAAATACAACATTCTTGCACTAGGCATGAGAGGCTTAACATTTAGCACTGGCTTGAGAATAACATAATTTTGAGATAGTTGTGTATTCCAGCAAGAATGTTGGCTTAATGAGCATTTTAAAGTGCATATACTATTAAGGGTTTGAAGGCACCATCAGACTAAATTGATAAGGCATTTTGTAAGGGAGAGGAACTATAACAGATGACTTTCTTAAGCTCTACCATGAAGTAGTGAAAAGGTGAAGTTGTAAGTCATTAAGAAGTCATTCATGTTACTATTTTAAAATCAAGCACTAAACAAGGTCACTAAAACTGTTGCCTTTCATGATTTCTTCGGCTTGTGCATAATTGTCTTGTATTTCACAGAGGTAAAGGCCCCCTGAAGAACACATCAGATGTCATTAATGCAGCCAAGAAGATTGCAGAGGCAGGTTCACGGATGGACAAATTGGCACGGGCCGTAGCTGATCAGGTAACAACAAAAATGAGCAGAAATATAATTTAACTCTGTCAGTGAGTTGTTTTTTTTTCAGGAAAGGGTTCTCTTTACTTGACAGAAAGTTATCTGTAGAAGATCACTGCCTGGATACTTATCTACCCACTGAATATAAGTTGTTTCTTCTATACCAAATCAAGTTGGGTTTTGCAGTTTGGGAAAGTCATAAATTATTCTCTCTGAGCCTCAGAAATGCCTGAATTGTTGCTCCACAGCCTCACTTCTGGACCCAGATGATTATACTGGAATGAGACTGATATATTTGCTACCATGAAAGCAGTAGAGACTTGGATGCTCTGCTACCCTTGCCATATGCCTTGGAATCCTTACATTCTTCTCAGCTTAATCTTTCAGCAATTTCACTTGATTTTGCACTTTTTGTTTTTTTAAGATTCCTTGAGTCCCTTTCTTCTGCTTTACATCAGTACATTGTACTTGAACCTTCCGGCCCCTGTACCATGTTCTAGGGTCCGTGTCCTCAGTCACATTACCAAATTCATGTCACAACCAGACAGATGGACTTGCCATATTCAGAACCTTTATTTCAGATTGGATCGTCTATCCAGCTGGAAAGCAAGAGGAAGCTTCATATTAAAAATCAAGAGCCAAATTTCAAATCCAGTTTGCAAGTAGCTCATTTTAAATTCAGGCATATTAAAATTGACTAGTTTTTCCCTTATAAACTTCCTATAGTTTCTTACCTTTCATTTTTATGGAATCATAGAGTCATAGAATGTTTGGGTTGGAAGGGACCTTCAAGATCATCCAGTTCCAACGCCCTGCATGGGCAGGGACACGTCCCATTAGATAAGGTTGCTCCAAGCCCCATCCAACCTGCCCTTCAACACTGCCAGGGATGGGGCAGCCACAGCTTCTTTGGGCAACCTGGGCCAGCATCTGACCACACTCACAGGAAATAATTTCTTCCTAAGATCTCATTTAAATCTCCCCACTTTCAGTTTGAAACCATTCTTCCCCCCCAGTCCTATCCCTCCATGCTCTTGTCCAAAGTCCCTCCCCATCTTTCCTGGAGCTCCTTCAGCCACTGGAAGGTGCTCTAAGGTCTCCCTGGAGCCTTCTCTTCTCCAGGCTGAACACTCCAACTCTCTCAGCCTGTTTCCAGAGCAGAGCTGCTCCAGCCCCCTGATCATCTTCGTGGTCTTCTCTGGACTCACTCCAACAACTCCATGTCCTTCTTATGTTGGGAACTCTCAGAACTGGACCCAGCACTGCAGGGGGTGGGGTAGGGAGGTTGGGGGGTGTCTCACCAGAGCCAAGGGAGAGAATTATTCTGCTGGAACTTTTGCTTGAAGTGGGAACTGACAACTTCCTTGCCTCCTTGCCTTTTCTTTTTCTTCAAAATAAGTGTTTCTTCTTCAAGTAAGCAAGTTGTAATCGTGTGTAACACATCCTACCAGGGAATATGAACCAGAGTGGCAAGAAACCTGAAGCTGCCCATTTTCCTATAACCTCAGAAATCTGGGAACTAGGTTTTCTTCATTTGCAGCAAGCATTTTTTCCTGTAGTTAACCCATTCCAGTCCTTCAAAGGCAGCATCTGTTAATTTTAGCATGAGACAGAAATCCATCTGTCAGCTGATGAAATTCCTAGTCTATAATATTTGCAGAGGTGGAGTGCACTGGCCTGAGGCACATTTTACATTTAAGAAGACAGTAAAATCATAGTGAGAATGAAGTGTTTGTTTTGATGCTTGCACTTTAATGATGTTTTACAGAACTTTGGAGACACTCATGCAATATAAACTTCTTACGAACAGTTGCATTTTTAATTACTGTTCCAGTGAGAGAGATCTTACATTTTCATTCACTTCAAAGTACTTGTATTTAAAGCCTTGTCAGCTCTCTAGAAGTAGTGCTTTAAAGTTCATTTCCTTCAGTTCGTAGACTTCAAGAGTAGGGTAAATATTTCTGTGTGAAATTGTCACCAGTAGGGAGGTCTCTTAGGGATTCATGCCTGAAAGCTGTGGCTACTGTCTGAGAAAGGGATGCCCTGCAGCTGCAAGTATAGAGCAGATTAAACCTACCAGCTACACTGAACCTCCAGCTTTGTTTAATGTTAGTTTTAAAGGGAGAGAAAAAAGCAAAGTGACTGCTTTTAGGGTTATAGACAGTATATGCAACTACTTAACCATAAAGACATTCCCTGGCAGATTTAGCTGTTGGGGCTAGAGCAGTCCTCTCCAGTCAGAGGTTTTGATGTTGTTGATTTATGTGTACTTAATTCTATCCAGTTTTGTTCAAGTGCTCCGGCAATATTTTACAAAAATTGAGCATAAACTTTGTGAGATGCTAAAAAGACGTATCTGGAATCTTTTTTTCCCTAAGCTGTACGTTCAGAGAACTTTGTCAGTCAGACTTTGTTGTGTAGTCCCAAAGAGTATTTATTGGAGACATGCTGTTAGCAATGGACCCTATTAGCAGGTTTTCATCAGAGTGAGTTACTGAGGTCTGTTCTCTTGAGGCAAGACTTTGAATATTAACTATGAGAATGTTGTTTATTGTGCTGTTGATGATGTGGGGGATGGTGCATTTTCTATTAAGAGTCCCAAAGGCTATGAATAAATTGTGCTTGGGTCTTTTTCTAGTTCTATTGATTATAAAACCTTTACTGAGTCTACCGCGTTTGACCTAACATAATTTGTACCAAAGCACATGGGAGATGCACTGCATCCAGATTGGTACAGGGCTGTAGATAGTGTTCCTTCTGGTATGGAGAGATATCCCTTAGGCATGCAGAGGGACTAGCTTATCCCATTGTGTTCTGGAGAAGGGCTGCAGTACTGATGTCATCTCCTGAGACACTGGGTATTGCGTCACACATCAGGGGAAATTTCCTTCTGGCATGGATTAAAGTATTTGTGCATTAACAGAAGCTTGCCAAAAAGGGGACAAATTTTTTAGCAGGACCTGTTGTGACAGGACAAGGGCTCATGATTTTAAACTAAAAGGGGGTAGCTGTAGACCAGATTTAAGGAAGAAATTTTTTTACAGAAGCCCTGGCCCAGGCTACCCAGAGAGGTGGTAGATGCTCCATCCCTGGAAATATTAAAGGTCAGGTTGGATGGGGCTCTGAGCAACCTGATCTAGTTGGAGATGTCCCTGCTCACTGCAGGAGGGCTTGGACTAGATGAGCATTAAAAGTCCATTCCAGCCCCAACTATTCTATGATTCTATTCTGTGATTCTGAATCTGTCAATACCAAAGCCAAGCTATCTCACCTCTGCCTCTCAAGACCTTAGTGTGTCAGTAAGGGCCTGGCTTCTGCCAAGCCTGAAGCACAGCTGTGGCCTCTGAAGGTCTGCACAAATGCTGGGGAAGCTGGCAAGACAGTCAAGAGTTGGCATTAGAGTGGATGTAATGAGTCAGAACTTGGATTATCTGGACTTTAACTCGTCCATGTTACAGAATCACATAATAATTCAGTTTGAAAAAGACCTTTAAGATCTTCAAGTCCAACCATAACCTAACTCTACCTATCATTAACCCAACTCTACCGAGTCCAGTGCTTAAACCATGTTCCTAAAGCACCACATCTATGTGTCTTTTCAACACCTCCAGGGATGATGATTCAACCACCTCCCTGGGCAGCCTGTTCCAGTGTTTAATTACCCTTTCAGTGAAGGAGTTTCTTCTAATATCTCGTCTAAACCTCCCGTGGTGCAACTTCAGTCCATTTCCTCTTGTCCTGTCGCTTGTTACCTGGGAGAAGAATCTTGTATCTTGACCTGGACACCCAGCAAAGATTCTTCTGTTCTGTACCAACTGATAATCATAAGTGAACTGCCCCCAGGAACACAGCAATCATATAATTTTCATTGTCTTTCATGAGTGGCTGACAGGGGAGGTTCTTTATACAAGAAGGTCTAGCGCACCTTCAGGTTACAATTCACATGCCTTGAGTTGCGTGAAAGGTAGAGTTTGAATTTTCACATTTCGTCAAGTATCCCACGTACAGATTAAATTAAATGGGTCCACCTCTGATCATGTACATGCAGCTACATCTAATCAAACATTTCTTTTGTCTGTAGTGCCCCGACTCAGCCTGCAAGCAGGATCTGCTGGCCTACCTGCAGCGCATTGCCCTCTACTGCCACCAGCTCAATATCTGCAGCAAAGTGAAGGCAGAAGTTCAGAACCTGGGAGGAGAACTTATTGTATCAGGGGTAAGCTGGTATTTGTATTTAGCTGTTTATGTTTCCCATGTAGCACTTGAAAGGGAGCATCTCTGATGGCAATAATGTACAAAACAAAACCACAGTGATTCATAAGGAAGCTTTTTAAAACATTATCGCCATTACTCCAGACCTTACAATAATCTTGCATAGAGCAATTGGATTTTCCAATTACCCTTTGTTTATACTAACCTCGTAAAATCCTCATTCCTCCAAAAGAAAAGTAATTTCATAGCCTAGAAAGTCATTGCCAAGATGTGAATATTATAATTATTTGGAGCTTTTGTGTATTTGCTCATTATAAATCTTCTTTCCTTTGTTAGTACTGGTAATTTCCTTCCTCTGTGAAGCAGCCAGCTCTGTATGAAGTGCATATTGTTAAGATGGTGATGACTAATGGGATTTTATTCACTCAGGTTCCAATGCATACTAGGTTTAGCAAAAACTCTGGAAGGCCAGCAAAATACTTGAATTTTTGATGCACGTGCTGTTTTCAAATACTATTGGCAAGCATAACAATTATATACTCTAATTCCCAACCCGTTATTTCAGTTATTTTCAATGAACACTGCAAACTTTTTACACACAATCTGTTTTAGAAATAAAGACAGAAATGTGCAGCAGGAGTAATATTATAAACAATGAGTTTTCCACATTTTAAAATTATTTTTTCTTTTCTTCTCCTAATGGTGGACTCTCTGCCTCTGGGAGATCACTAGAACCAAGCAGTAGCAATTGCTGCTCTCTGTGACTTCCTCATTTTGTTCTTTTAACTACTCACCCCAGTATATTAGCCCCATGACACCTTTGTTATCTTCTAACTCAAATACTGACCATAGGCGTGTAAATGTTTAATATGTTTCACTCTCCTGAGTGTCTTTTCAAAATGATGGTGATTTGTGAGACCCAGGATATTAGACAAGGTTATTTTCAAATGTGGTTTTCAAAAAGCACCCCTTTCATTGTTTAAGCCCAATCAAGTACGAAGATTGTTAGGTCAACTAACTTGTGCCCTTCATTTCATCCATAAGATTCCCCAGTGAACTCACTGGCCTTCCTCAAACACATCAGAAGTCAGAACAAATGTTCTCACATAACATTTTGAATTTTTTCAAAGCACTATAGAAGGTCTTAAACTTTTGCTAGCTTTCTTGGATCAAACATTCTGAAGTCATATATGCAATCCTAAAAGGAGCTGCTTAGATGTTCTTGTGCCTGTCCTGCAATTGGTCTTCATTTCTTGACATATGTACATATGTAATTTTAATACCTTGATCTTCCCACAGCAATGAAAAGATCCTCTTCCATTTTCCTGATATTAATGGAGTGATCAGTCCTTGTTTTGCTGACAGCCATGCTGCATAGTAAATGCTATGATCTTTTCTTACCTACTGCCGTCTGGGTCCAGCTTTTCATACCCATTGACTTGTCATATTCATCTCTCTATAACAATTACCTGAACCAGTGCTTCTACCAGCTTGGCTTTTGTGGTTGTGTGTGTTTCTTTTTCAAGTCTCTTTATTCAGTGTATGTGGCTGCTGAATAAGCCATTGTGAATATCTGGCATCTATTTGTTACTGGAACATCCCCATCCATTGTGAAATTTAAGTGGCTGAACCGCTTGACTTCATCATTTCCAGTCTGGCATTGTGAGCATCTGCTGCTTACCAGGCTCCATCACCATTGTGTTTCTGTTTGGTTGGGGTTTTACAGTCAGTTGCAGAAAAAGGCAAAACTAGCTTCAACCACAGACATTATGTGGGTCTGTTCCAAAGACATGCAAAAAATGTTAAGACTGCCCGGCTTGCTTCTTCTGCTGTTGCTCCGAACAGGAGCTGATGCAGAGAGTTGAACTCCTGTGCATCCCATTCTGAGAGCATTATCTTGTTACCTGCTATAACACAGTTAGTTCAGTGCTTTTCCAGGCTGTTTATCTTCAAGGTGCTGGGTACTGTATGCTCCTTCGCTATCTAGAGATCTGGTATCCAAGTGCACATCTACATCTGCTTGTTTACTTGCCGCTTTTGCTTCCATCCTCTTCTTCATTTTCTCTTGGATAGCCAATTACAAATAAACAGTATTTTATTTACTTAAAATGAAATACCATTATTTGGCAATTTGCATACAGTACAATGTTAGAAGTGCAGTAGAAATCCAGAATTCAAGCTTCTCAACCTATGACTACAGAAGTAAGTTTTTGTGAATGCACTATATTTAAGTGTTTAGTTTTAAATACCAAGCAACAGGATGATGATCATAATATTGTCATTTACTACTGTGTTTACAAAGAACCACAATATAATTCAGATTGATCCAAAAGATGAATTACGATTCAAAACTGTTATGGGGAGTAGAATCTTTGGTTGAAATTTTGCATTATTAAGATTATAAATCAATATTTATAAATGGAATTAATGTATGCATCTGTTTGTATGAATCTAAGTGTGGGCGTATGTATATTTCTGTAAAAAGGAAAGAGACATAAAACCAATTAAAACAAAAAAGACAGATGAAAGCCACCCCACAGTTCTTATAATTCTGTTAGAGAAAAATGTGTTGCAACAACTCCAAAAATGTTGTGTACATAACACAGTGTGCTATCTATCTTTTGGTGAAGCTTCTATTTCTTTTTTTTTTTCCCCACAAGATTCAGTAGTTCAGTATGGTTTATCTCTGAAAATAAACACAAAGCTGATCTTATTTGCTTTTTCCTCTCTAGATTGATATAATACTAGCATAGCATATGAAGGGGCTCTTTTTGGCATCATAGACTTTGCTGCAAATAGAAAAACAGATCAAAAAGTAAGAAAATGTCACAGTCCTGAAACTTACATTATTTCAGTAAAGGACCCACTCTTGGTTTTTTTTCCTTTCTTTCTTCCATTCCCTTTCCCCCAGCTGTTTCTTCACTTTGATCTTTCCCATCAAATTCCCTGCATGCAGATAGAAAAATTCTTTTCACCAGCTAAGTAAGACCTGGCAATTGAGAGTTAGCATACATGAGCCTAACCTCAATAATATCAATGAAGCAAAGCCTGTTCAGACTGTTTGTTGACTTGGCCCTTTGTGTTGCAAGTTGAGAATCTTAATTCCTGCTTCTAATTGAATTTACAAAAGTTAAATAAGGAAGAATGTTATCCCTGTTCTCCGATGAGGAGCCTTGTAACCTTGAAGAAAATTACAGGAAAGTAAGTAAAGGGGTGAGGAAGAAGTCTGATAAAAGCAAAAAGGAAGTAATATGTTAAAAGTGCAACAGATTTATAAAATATTTCCCACCTATGTAGATGACATCCTTCTTTTTCAAAGTCCCTTTGACCTTAATCCATAAATGTAATTTTAAATTTGAATATTCAAGGTCTAATTCCCATCTAAGACTAAACAACCTCCTTTAATGAAATCACAGATTAAAGGCACTTCAAAACAATTTGCTTTGTCTCTTACCTTAGTTTATGCAATGTAATGTGTATTTGCTCCATCATGAGTTGCAGTATTGTATTGGAACGAGGTGCTGAGCATATGCTCCTCTCAGTGAAGTAATTACCATTTACATGTACTTAGCTCGTGCTGATAGATGACCTTTTTGTGCTAGCTACTTCTGTTGAACAGAGTTGGTTGTAACCATGATGTTTGTTATTTGGATAAAAATCAGACTCCTAACTCCTGGGCTGCTTTATTTTTATTAGCATTCCTGTCTGACTCTTGTTGGTTAGACCATTATAATAAAGCAGAGTTATATATTCATTTCTTACCCTAGAATAAATAACCACTTGTTCTGTTTACTGCTGCTCTGAAGCTGATCAGCTCATTTACCTACTCTCTATTTAGACTTTCAGCTTGCATTTTTAAAAATTCTTGTTTATGTTAGTAGCCTTGCTAGAGTTTTTCCTGGAGGATCATATTGAAAAGAATCAAAGAAAATCCCTTATCCGAGGCAGCCCCCTATTGTGTTCAGGTTTGATTTAGAATTCTACAGCTATAATCAGCTGGATGATCAGAACATTTGCCCAGAGAGTCTAAAACTTCTGAGCCAGATAGACACATAGTGTCATACAGAGTAACAGCCAAGTACCTTTGAACACTGTCCAAAAATATTAAATTAATAGCCAAAGCACACTGCAAACTTAGACTTTAGCTGGGTCCAATTTCCAATTATTTTCCAAGGCCCATTTATCTTAGCATAATAGACTCAGCTGTGATACTAAGAGCAGGATTCTTACAACATTTTGAAGACACAAGACAGTTTAGTTAAGATTGTGACTTTATCTACGTGTTCTTGCTTGGTGAATTGAAGTGGGGATGTTGGGAGAAAAAGGAAGGTGAAAGGGTTGGAGCCACCCCATTAACTTTGGGTAGGACATTATGAAAATTCCCATAGCACCTGGACTGGGAGGTTGGATACATAAAAGTATTACCAGACATGGGATATACTGCAAAATAACTGTATGTTTATTCTTGATTGGCGATAAGAACCACCTAACTGAAAATAGCTAGTCCTCATCAAATCAGAATGAGCCTCTAATTCTTTTTCAGAGAATAACAGTGTGCACCCAGCAGTTCCTCCAGGTGAGCTGGCAAACAGTTTCCCTATCAATTCTGCCTATGGATCTTGCAGCTTGTAAAACAAGACAGTTTAAAGGTCATACTTTTCTTCCATTTAAGGCTGACTCACCTGAAACTACTTAGTGCTGTAAAAGCAAGTTGGTATGCGTGTGGGCACAGGAGTATCAAGTTGCTACTTATGAATTCTATAGACTCAAAGAAAAGTCAGGTACTTTGAAGTTCACCTGCTATTAACTGTGAGTAAGGCCATCTTTCACTGAATTTAGATTAAAAAGCTATGCATAAGCAGTTGCTTAAAAGCCCCCAATGTGGTATTGCATTTCTCTGCATCAGAAAGCCTTTCTGATTTTTTTTGTTTTGTTTGTTTGATTTCAAGGAGGCAATCAGATCAGAGAGAAGCTTTGCATTTAAAGTGCCTGGGAATATGCAGTATGTTTTGGAGTTTAGTAAAAAAGAAAAAAAAAAAAAAGTAAAAAAAAAGTACTTTAATTCCTCCTGAATTGGGCAAGAATTTAGCATTACCTAAAAGAAAGTTTGCTGAAGGGAGAGTTGGCAAATTGACAAAACTGTTGGGTTCCTTTTCTTCAAGATTCTCAGGAGTGCAAAAAGGTTAATCCTGTTATTTATCTAGCAACAAAACTTGTTTTATAACAGAAATGGCAGAATGCTACATGAAGTATACCCAGAAAACAGTCTAAAAAAAAAGGATCTTTAGATATTTCTGGGCTGGGCTGCTTGGATTGGCAGCTTGTCAGTGTTTTCAGTAGAAAACACCTGAGCTAAGACCAAGCTGTTAATAGATATCACTAACAGAAGTTTTATGGTTTGTCTGGTTTTCTTGGAGCTGAGAATAAGAACAGTTATTCCTCAAAAATTGCTGTGTTCATGTTTGTTGGGCAGTGAGTACTCAAAAAGCTGCACACCACAAAGAAGAGATGTAGCCCTGTGTCTAAACTGACATAATTAAAAAAACTAGGGTTAGGGTTATGGTAATACATGAAAAGTGGATGTAACACAAATGAATTCACTCAAACTGGAAAAGGGAAGTGAAAGATGGACCCAGGACCCTATAGATAATTACTAAATTTCTTACAAATATAAATCACTTTTGTGGTTTTCTTTTTTAATTTAGGTGGGTTTGTGGGGGGTTTTTTGTTGGTTTTTTTGTGGGGTGTTTTTTATTATTCTGCAAGTTGATTTTCATGATTACCCACTGTTTAACCCACAAGATTGTAGTAAGAATTTAGAATGGCCAAAAAGGGAGTTTACAAATATACACAGTGTATCATCTATATCAGTGCTGGTAAAATCATGTAAGGTAGGACTCATGTAAAGATATTTGTTTGGAGTGGGGCTGGTGGAAAGGAGTTCTGTTTTGGGACTTGGAATGAAAGCAGTGGGTAAAGGAAAGGAGTTTGGAAATAATAAGAAAGTAAGTTGAAGAACTTGAAATATGAAATATGAAAGGGTCAGGGGAAGAAAAAGCCAAACCAAAAGCAAAATAGGGATATGAAGTGAAAGAGTTGCAGGAGTGCAAAAGGACTAAGGTAATGTCAGGGCCATTAAGTTTGTTGGACTCTACAATAATCTCTACTCTCCTAATGCTCCAAATAGAACAAACAAGGAGAGAAATTAAAACTTTGAGTCCTTACTGTATCACTGTAAAAAGACAGCTTCCCAGACAGAAAGGATGGAGCTAGGTGGGGAAAGTGAGAGACCTTGATTTGCACTGTACATTCAACTAACTCATGTCTACTGCTTTGGAAGAAACACAATAAATGAAAAATACAGGCAGATGTTTCAGCTTTGCCCTTTGGGATGAAGATATATTTAAGTAACCTCTGCATACGTATTTGAATGTATGCAAATATATCGATATAGGAGAGAGTGAAATAAAGTCGTAGGAAGTGCACTCTGTTCCTCTACATATGGCCATGCGAAGCACATGATACTTATAAATATACAAGTTTTGATAAGTCTGTATTTTGAACAAATTGAGATTTTTCTATTTCTGACTAATTTAGGAGTCTCCTGTTGGCACAGGCTGTGTCCCTCAATGCCCTGTCCAAGAAAGGGACTACCTGATGATGTGGTAACATAAAAAATTTATCATCCTGACACTGAGTCAATTTACTACTCTGAAAGGATAAAGGCATCAGTGAGATATGCAGGTTAATCAAAATGAGTGCTGATAAAATCCCTCATGGGCATATATTCATTATATATAATGTATTTTATGGAAACACTCTCTTAGGGCTTTCTGAAAGTTAAAACAGTGAAGAATTCCTCAGGAGCCTATGAAACACCTCAGAGATTAATAGGAAAAAAACCAAACCCATACATAGATGTATTTGTAGTGGCTTTAAAGCCATTTACAATACCTCTTCCAAATCTGTAACAATAATAAAGATTTAGTTCATTACATTATGCTTACCTATTCATTCCCAATAAAGATAGTGTGGAATAGGAGCTTGGATCCTTGGATCCTGTTTGCATCCTTGGAAGGGTTCAAGCCCTGGGTAGACAGTGCAGCAGCTGAGCAGATCTAATGTTGGTAATAACTCATTTCATATCAAAAGTTGTACAATAGAACAGAGGTCTCTTTCAACTGATATTTCTATGGTCTTTTAGTTCAGCTAAGTGAAAAATCCCATAGGATCTTATTTCTACATCTGGGAGTTCATGTGGCTTTGCCTTTTGAGTGTTGCTGGATTGGACAATAGTATATCATAGAATCCTAGAATGGTTTGGGTTGAAACGGGACCTTAAAGACCATTCAGTTCCAACCCCCCTGCATGGGCAGGGACACCTCCCACCAGACCAGGTTGCTCCAAGCCCCATCCAACCTGCCCTTCAACACTTCCATGGATGGGGCAGCCACAACCTCCTTGGACAACCTGTGTTAGTGTTTCACCACCCTCACAGTAAAGAATTTCCTCCTAATGTCTAACCTAAATCTCCCCTCTTCCAGTTTAAAGCCATTACCCCTTGTCCTGTTGCTACAAGCTCTTGTCCAAAGTCCCTCCCCATCTTTCCTGGAGCCCCTTCAGGCACTGGAATGTGCTCTAAGGTCACCCCAGAGCTTTCTCTTCTCCAGGCTGAACAGCCCCAACTCTCAGCCTGTCTTTATACCAGAGGTGCTCATATACCCTGAGCTTTGGCCATCTGGAGGAACATAAGTATGATCCACATAAAAAATAGTGTAAAAGACTTTGGAAAGATTAATTTATTTTTTATTAGTGTTATGGTTATTTCTTCAAAGCAGCTGAGTGAACGTGGATTGGTAGTGGGCAGAGTTTCCACTGTGTAAGGCAAACCAAATGAATGAAGCTTTAGACAACTAAAAAATTCAACAAGAAAATAAAATATTTTCTATTAAATAATCTCAGTGCTTTTGAAACTGCAGTGTTTTGTTATAAGGCTATTTTCAGTACTAAGAAAATATCTCATTGCATACAAATGCAGATGTAAACACACATACACATAAATATGAGACAATATATCCTGCATAAATGGAAAGCTGTTATCTAGAATTTCATTTGCAAAGCAAAATCACACTGCACTTGTCTCCATTAGAATATATTCATGGAGACAAGAAGCACACACACCATCTATATGTCTACATTTACTAGGTTAAAATTTAGACAGATCAGACGTTTATCCTTATTAAGCATTTTGGCTACAGGGAACAGGCTCATTTGCTTTATCAGGTAACAAATATTAAATTTCTGAAGATTACATTCATTGAAATCTCTCATTACAAGGGTTTTCTGCAAAGAAAAGCATTTCTGATACCAAATAATGTTAAGCCATTTAATTCCATGGGAATAAAACAAAGTGTTATGATTCAAGAGTGAGGCTTGAAACAAATATGATCATAGGAAAATATTAGTTAGGTGAAGGTATATTACATACTGCATTTGTTTTAAAAACAGTAACCACTCTAAAATCCAAAGTTCACCTGCTAGAGCAGTCATGGCTTCAGTCCAGCTTGTTTTCTATGCCAGGCCATGCTGAATGAGATGGGAAGAAACAGAGAATGATATGGCTTTCTAATGCACAAACTGCCTCAGCCCTGCAAGGCCTAGAGACTGTTCTGACATATCCTAAGTTACAGCCCTAAAAGACTATTCCTACAAAAATTACTATAAAGGGAGGACTTCAGTGCTATCTGATGGAATCATGGAATGGTCAGAGCTGGGAGGGACCTCTAGAGATCATCTAGCTCAACTCTCCTGCTAAAGCAGGATCCCCTAGAGCACATTACCCAGGGCTGCATCCAGGGGGGTCTTGAATACCTCCAGAGAAGGAGACTCCACACCCTGCCTGGGCAGCCTGTCCCAGGGCTCTGTCACCCTCACCCTAAAGAAGTTTTTCCTCATATTTCAGTGGCACTTCCCATGTTCCAGCTTGTGCCCTTTTGCCCTCGTCCTGTCACTGGGAACTACTAAGCAGAGTCTGGCTCCATCCTCCCTGCACCCACCCTGAGGCACTTGTAGGCATTGATAAGGTCTCCCCTCAGCCTCTCATGTTCACTTCTTTTCCTGTCTTGCTGCCTCTAAAGGTGGTAGTTTGGGACCAGGCTTCACCATTTTGTATTAAATAAGAATTTCTTTCCCCTGGGGCATTCTCTGGTACATCCCAAGGCTTTAAATAAAAATTAAGTTTGTTCTTGCAGATGGAATTATGGAGAAATGAATTTACATAATGACAGGGTTACTCAGAGGTACATCTTTTGGCTCTTGCAATTATTTAACTTCCTGATTTGGATAGTTGTGAGACTTAATCTCACTTCAAAAAGTACTATCAAATGTGCCTTTTGCAGATATTAAAAGAATAGCAACTTCAATTTAGACCCATATAATTATAGTTTTTGAGAAGCTGATTTGCAGATGAGTAACACACACACAGAATACTCACAGGCAAGAAGACATACCCTCAAGGGAAAACATTACAAGTTTTCCCAGCCTGAGCAGATTCAATTGTAAACACTGAAAAAAAACAGGTCACAACAAGATCTTTAACAAAACTCACAAGAGGAATGTATTTTCATTAAGTGTAGGAGGTCATAATAGCCTTTAGGAGATCAGACTAAGTGAGGAAGTTTAAAAGTTGCCTTATATCTTTTAACCTCTGTAATATTTTCTTCCATGCTTGGACCATATTTTTTATTACCATTATTATTTATGAAGCTCGTAGGAGCAAAGGAAAAATTTGCCTGTTCTCACATCACATCGTTAATCTTTCATAACTAATAAGCAGCTCCATCAACAAAAAGGTTTGTTTTATATAATGTATTCAAGACTCCATTGACATGGAGTGAAAGTAAAAAACTATCCAGTATCAGAAAAAACAGTCCTAGTCTCTTAATGTTAGATATTCTCAAATGCTTCCTTTTAACATCAGTTCTTTTTAATTTTGACTAGCACATCATCAAAATACCTTGTGAACTAAGTTACCAGGTAAGTATTCATATCACTAGAAAGTGAGATTAAACATACAACTGATTTATCCTAAATCTCATCAAAGACCAAATTTGAACTCTATAAAACTGGATGAGAGCATCAATATCCAATCCAAAAGACTGCAGAAACATTTCCATCCTTTTTTATACCTGCAACTAGAATCAACTTCCTCATTTCCAATAAATGAGAGGAGTTACTGCCTTACTCAGTCTCTGATGGGATGTTACTTATTTTATCATTCCTTAGCTATGACAGATAATGAACAAAAAAGATTCTTCCATCCGTCCATCAAGCTGTTCCACAACAGCAACAGGACAGCTTTGGGTCAGAGGTGTGTTTCTGTTAATGTCTCAGACTTTTGTGGTATGATTCAGCTTGGCATTTCTACATGGCCTTTTCAAACTGTTGTTTCGATTTCTTAAAATATATGTATATAACCTATATTCCCATTTTTACCTTCTGTAGTTATCCAGTAGTGCATACAATGTTTCTGCATGGTTGAGACTCCTCAGCTTTGCACAGTCTTGCTGAACTCAAACTTCATAGGCTGCAGCCACTGGTACCTTCGTGGTGCCCACCCATTCCCCATCATCTGTCCATCTTTTTAAGCAAGAAAGAAAGCCCTTTGGTAGTTTTTTCTGACAGATCTTTGACATCAAACTGAACATCAACCCTGTTTTTTAACTTGATTTCTAGTGCCTGGGTGCAAGTGATTAAATGAGTTATTTGATCTGCGTTCACATGGTTTGCTTATCATTCATCCCTTAAGAGAATATTTTAGAGTATTCTTTAGGGTATTGAAGTCCTAATTTACCCTCTCTTTGCATTTCCATGCATTCATTTCATTAATCTTAGTTGTATTCCTTGGAACACTGGAAGATTTCCCTCCTTTCTTGAATGTTTTACATTTTTAATGTGTTTCCAGTTCGGTATATTTCTCTACTTTTGTTCACCATTTAGGCAAGGAACATGTTCCAGTTCATGTTCACAAATCAGTCTAATCTTTTCTGCTCTTGCCTTAATTTTCTCTTTTATCAACTACAGACATCATACTTAGCGGGTCAAAACAAGGTTTCAGATTTAAGCAGTGCTAGCCCAAAATACCACCTGGGGAATTATCTCTACCTAATCTATTGAACTGTTTACATCACATTATCATGATGGAATCGACCATTTTTCTCATCTTGTGCTGTTACTGGAGGATATTCGTGGCCATCCTCAGTCTTCAGGAATTTAATTGTACTACATCCATATGCTTCTGTTCCAATAAAAGACAATTTATTCCTTTTTAGGAGATCTTAGAACTCCTGCTACAATTGCAATATCTCTCATCATTAAGGATATATCCTCTGAACATCCTGCTTTACCAGAATGAGCAAGCTTGCTTAGGCTTCATACGGTCTGATGGTCACAGGATTTCAAATATATTCCTACTTTATTTGGCAAAAACAACGGTGGTGCAATAGTCAAGTCACAGGTTCCCTAAGTTATTAATTAACTGAATTCTACCTGGTACTTTTTACCATAAAAGCCTTTGAAAGTTCAATTTTTCTTTTCTCTTCAGCAGACTACTAGACATTCATGTTAATAAGGAGTAGATGCAATACAAAGAACCAGAGGTGTTTTTTCCCCTCTATCTTCAGACATGCAAATAGCTTGATATAAGGAGAAATCAGACAGATATATGTTTAATTCAATTATGAACTGAAATTCACAGCACTATCATTGCTTTGCATGTCAGATGCAACCTAGTTTTGCATTGTGTTCCTGAAGTTATATATCATCTCTAACAGTCACAATAGCTCTTCATTTAGTCAACTGGACTAGCCAATTTGTTGGGATTTTAAATCTATAAATATACAGGTTTAAAGTAGGAGCTGCAGATTTTGCAGGAGTAGATTATTATAAAAGTTTTGAAGGTTAAGAAGAAAAATACTTGACTCCTGTTGTGAGGTGAAGTGACTGGTACTAGACATTAGTCACACACTTTCTTTTTGCAATAGAAGGAGAGAAAAACAAAGAGCACACAAACAGAGCAGGGAGTACACATTAATCATTACAAAGTCTTAAAAAGTAATCGTTAGATTACAATTTACATGGTCCTCATAGCAACAAGAAGCCTAAGGGAAAATGTCAATATTAATTCTGTGTGCTTATAACACATACTCGTAAAAGACATTTAAGGAGCATTCATTTTTTGTCTTCCAAAAGTCAGGTTCTTATGCTAGCACTCTTTATTGGCACTGAATAGTCCCCCATTCTCTGAGCACTTTTATTTAATGGAATTAGGTTTAGCAGCATATACCTTTTTTTTTTTCAGTTTTAGTATACAGCTAGGTTATTAAGAAAATCCCAGTGGATAATATAAGGAACTATGTTTACTCTTGAACCTGTTTTTCCAGAATTTGGAGGATAAAAGTTCCATTTACAAATTAGAATGAATATCCCATTTTAAGCCCTTCAGTTTCAGTTCTTGGGATTTTTATTTTATTTGTTTTTAATAAAATATGCTGTGGCCTATGAGGTTGTCATTGTTTATAAGTATATGGTCTTTAAAAGCATCACCTCTTTGCAATTTTGTTGCTATTTTCTGGAACTTTAAAGTGTGCTCTGTAAATAAATGTATGCCCAGAGTTTTTATACTTCTCTCACTTGCTCTTTCAACACAGTTTGTTAGTTCTCATTTTCAATGGGTCAGCCTAGAGGGCTGGATTGTGGAATATTTATTCCGCATGGGTGGACTGAAGTGTAATTCCAGTTGCAGTCACCAGAATTTCAGCTGCTTGCATCAATGTTTATGGTTTTGTGCAGTGCAGCTGTTCAAAACCATACACAAAATAATGCTACTTGGAAGTCCATCAAACAAATTCATGCCCCATCTGATGTCAACCAGCTTTTCATGGGGATAGAGCTTTCTCTCCTCTCTGGTTTTTATCAAAAGGTGCCAAAATTTATCCCCTTTCCCAATCGCCAAAGCCTGTAAGGCTTGTGTGCTTAACCTGTGCTATGGGAGCAAGTGAGAGGAACCACCAGACAGCGGGGTTACTCATCGTGGAAGAGTCCCTGTTTCCTTGACCAAGCATAGCTCCTTCAGCACACGTTTTCCTCTCTCCTCACCTCTACTCTGCGGCACAATATTTCTCTTGCTCTCTCTCTCACTATCTCTTTTCTGTATCTCTCGGAAATCAGACTGGAGTTCAGAGCACTTTCACTACCTTTTATGAGGTAGAGTGTGATGTCATAGATGGGGGCAGGGCTAGTCAACTTTCTACCCACCCACCCACCTGTGCTGAGGGAGCTACGCTTGAGACCGGAAGCGGTGACTCCTCGACGGTGAGTAACCTCCTGTCTCATCTATATCTTTGACTCTATAGAAATGGGGGTGGAGGGAAAAGACATGAGGGGGGTGTTCTTGTTAGTTGTGGGGTTTTTTTTAATTCACCACAGGGCTCACAGAATGAATTGCATGTGTTGTTTTAGTCACCTGTGAAACATTATTTCCAAGCTGTTCTGAAGACCTGGAGTTCATGTCACCTGTGAAGCAATCATCACGTTTCTTTACAGAGATGGTCCATTTACTGGTGGTTAAATTGATCCTTCAATGTTTATTTTGCGTTGTGAGGAGGCTGACTCCCTTGAACTCAATCGCTAAACTTCCATTAATTTAATTACAGTAGTGCTGGGCCATCATTTTTCTAAAGTACTTTGTGATTAAAGATAGATGGTGTTATTAACGTATTTATCATTGCTAGCTGGGGATAATGGCTGTTTATGCAGGACAGGATTTTTATTCTCTGTTTTCTCTGTTACTGTTTTTATTTGCTTTATCCAGAATCTTTATGAAGCTATGACAACAGGACAATTATAAGACCTATTTTATAGATGAAATAAAATTCAAAAGCGAATTGTGGAAACTGTAAAATTAAGCAGGAAATCAAATCCCAGGAGATATGATTGAGATTTAACCTTTAAAATTGCAAATCAAAGCATTTGATTTTTCCTGGGATAAGAACTTGAGGTGGTCAGGTATATTATTACCTGAATTTCTTGGTGTTTTTCTTGTGTCACTGCCTATACATTACTATTTTACTTTAAAGCACTGTCTTGTTACCTATTCTTCTTGGCCCCAGGTATGACTGCTTCACTGTTTTAATATCCCTCAGCATTTTAAAAAAGACAAGTTGGGCTATGAAGATGTTCCTTTCTTGTTCTGCCTCTAGGGTATCTTTTAAAGCTGTCAAGATGTCAGAGCTCTCATGCTAAAGGGCAGAAGAAGGATCGTATGAAGATTTTGACCCCTAGGGATACTGCAAATCATGCTGTTCTTGTTCATTTAAAGCTCTTTACCAGCTCCGTGTGGAGTCCTTGTCATATCTCAGTGAAAGGCACTAAAAGGCAGCAATGCCTACCCTATAAATCAAAGGCAAAGAGAGTGCAGTCACAGCCTTTTCAGGAGAGGTGGTCCATAGTCTGATTGATGAAGTACTTCTATTTTCAGGTGACTAGGTGGCTTTGAGGAATCACGTATAAGATGCAGAGCCTTCCATCTTCTGGTCACTGGCATGTATTGGGGATTGGTCAGTAGTGATGGATAGATATTCCTCCCTGATGACTCAGTGATGCTCTTTGTATCAATGCACAGGAGATCTGAATGAAACTCTAGGAGGATGAAAGTCTTGTTTACAAAGCTGCAAAAACTTTCTCTGATGACTGTTTCCCTTCCTGTCAGAGAGAAAAACAAGGACAAAGAACATAAAAATTGGCTCCCAACAGGTGGTAGCTTTTCTAGCTTTGAATATCGTGTGCGAGGAGTTTAGCACTACTGCTTATTCCTTTAGTGCACCAAACATTGAAGTCTCAAAATCTTCCTTTGCAAAGCCAAGAACTTGTCTAGCAAATTTAGCTTCCCTAGCAAAGATTTTGATCTTTTAAGTAGAAAAGGAAAAGCAGGTTAGTCAATCACTAATGTTTCATTGGGAAAACTTTATAGGAATTGCTGCTCTAAAAGATGGTTTGAGGTTTGTTCTTTTCAGAAGCAAATGCTTTGAGGTAAAATTTAATTTAGATCCTAAGCACATCCTCTGCTGATGAGTTTACAAAATTGTTTTTGCACATAGTTACTCTTGCATAATGCAGGAGACTGATTTTTCCACAGAAGACATAAAACATAAGGACCAACTGTTCAGTGCCCCTACTCTCACTTCAGTGATATGAAAGCATTTTGGTGGCATTTGGAGGGAAATTCTTTTTTAAAGTGATAAAAGGATTGGGAACAGGAAATCAGAATTGGTATGATTCAGTAATTAAGGTGAATTAGAGATACTGATCAGCACTGAGGGGGTATTATGGAACAGAGATGTCAGTGGATTGCCTTCAATCCAGAAAAAATTGCTCTTGGCCAGTCAGGAGTGGTGTCCCCAGGGCTCAGTGCTGGGGCCTCTCTGTATGACATCTTTGTTGATGACTTGGATAAGGGATAGAGTGCACCTTCAGTAAGCTTGCAGATGACACTGAGCTGGGTGGAAGTGTGGATCTCCTTGAGGGCAGGGAGGCTCTGCAGAGGGATCTGGACAGGCTGGATCGATGGGTCGAGGCCAATGGCTTGAGTTTCAGTAAGGCCCAGTGTTGGTTCCTGCACTTGGGTCACAACAGCCCCTGGCAGCTCTACAGGCTGGGGGAGGAGTGGCTGGAGAGCTGCCCAGCAGAGAGGGACCTGGGGGTGCTGAGGGACAGCAGCTGAACATGAGCCAGCAGTGTGCCCAGGAGGCCAAGAACACCAACACCATCCTGGCCTGCATCAGGAGCAGTGTGACCAGCAGGACCAGGGAGGTGATCCTGCCCCTCTACTCAGCCTTGGTGAGGCTGCCCCTCGAGCACTGGGTGCAGTTCTGGGCACTGCAGTGTAAGAAGGACATGGAGGTGCTGGAGAGGGTGCAGAGAAGGGCAACCAGGCTGATGAGGGGTCTGGAGAACAGGTCTTATGAGGAGAGGCTGAGGGAGCTGGGGCTGTTCAGCCTGGAGAAGAGGAGGCTGAAGGGAGACCTCGTTGCTTCCTACAACAACCAGAAAGGAGGTTGTGGTGAGGTGAGTGTTGGCCTCTTCTCCATAGTGACCAGCAATAGGACAAGAGGAGATGGGGTCAAGTTGTGCCAGGGCAGGTTCAGATTGGATATTAGGAACAATTTTGTCACAGAAAGAGTGGTGAGGCATTGGAACAGGCTGCCCAGGGAGGTGGTGGAGGCACCACCCCTGGAGGTGTTAAAAAAACAGGTAGACATGTAGCTTCAGAAGATGGTTTAGTGGTTAGGGGTTGTAGGGCTGATGGTTGGACTTACGATCTTGAAGGTCTTTTCCAACCTTGATGATTCTATGAGCAAATCAGCATTTGACTGATTTATGTATGGGGGGAGTTTGTAGAGGGAGTGATATTCAAAATGACAATTAACCTGGAATCTGCCTGTGCCAAATCTAATGCATTTTTGTCCATGCGACCCCAGGATGTGGGTTTGCCTGAGTAACCTAACAGGGGGAGAATAAATAGCCTAATTTTTCATTTACTGAGCTAATTCCCCTGTTAAATTATTTTACTGGCAGCTATGATAAAAAAAAAAAAAAAATTAAAACATCTAAAGTGCAGATTCCTGCATTTTGCAGCTTTGGGTTGAGTGTGTATTCAGTCAATTGTGATGTTTAATTGTATATTATTTACGTGTACATAAATGAAAGTAAAATATAGTAAGGCCTAGATTTTATTTAGTGTGTAATATGAAAACCTTTGAAAGCAAACATCTGAGCAACTCGTTCCAATATATGCTAATTTAAATGAGTTGAATATTCTGAAGTGTTTTGCAAAGTGGATGTTACTTCATGATAGGGCATTCTTAAAAATTGTGTTGGTTTATGTTTGCAAGCACATTATGTTTTACTGACTCAAAGCAAAACCAGTAAGTAGTATTTTTATACCTATATACTTAAGCAGGTCAACATTTAAATTACAGATTTGCTCCTGTGTCATGCTGACAAGGTGTGAATAATACTTCAATGATGCAAGATCATAAATAGGCATCAAACATTTTTTTTCTGTATGATTAAGATATGTAAAATTCCCAAATTTTCTGTATTTGCCAGGCTAGGCTGATTTCTCTTACAAGGTGAATTCAAACTTTGTGGGTTGGTTCTTACCTTCTTCTTTTTCTTTATGAAAAGTGAGGGAGAGCTGTGAAATGCACCATCTGTTTGCAGACCGTGTCAGCTGGCAGAGAGATGCTCATCACCCTGCCCTCTCTTGCTGCAGTTTCAGGCTGATATAACACCATTGACTCAAATTGAATTACTTTCAATTTCATCTTGTTTAAGCAAAAGAAGTCACAAAGCTAGTGCACAGCATTCTAGATGGCTCTTCATGTTGATTTGAATCGCATTCCTTTTAAGCTTCGACCTCAGCTCGTTTGAACTGTCAGCAAAAATGCTCAATTATACTTGGGCTCAGCAGAGTGGCTGGAGGAACTAGGGCTGCCTGAACACCCCAGACTTGCTGTTTCTGGGACTTTTGCATCTCAAATATGTTAAACATTGCTCTGTTCAACCATAATCCTTTGGATTTTTGTCAATCCTGTACCCTTTTAAAACTGAAAGCAGAAGGAAATAGTGCTGAGAGAGCTGGGTCTCTTTAGTTTGGAGAAAAGGAGACTGAGGGGTGACCTCATCAATGTTTACAAATACGTAAAGGGTGAGTGTCAAGAAGATGGAGTTAAGCTTTTCTCAGTGATGACCAGTGATAGGACAAGGAGTAATGGATACAAATTGGAGCATAGGAGGTTTAAGGTGAATATTAGAAAAAATTTTTTTACTGTGAGAGTGACAGAGCACTGGAACAGGCTGCCCAGAGAGGTTGTGGAGTCTCCTTCACTGGAGACATTCAAAACCTGCCTGGACGCCTTCCTGTGTGATGTACTCTAGGTGTCCCTGCTCTGGCGGGGGGGTTGGACTAGATGATCTTTCGAGGTCCCTTCCAACCCCTATGATTCCATGATTCTATGATTCTATGATTCTATTGTTCCCTTTCTGCAAAGAGGAATTCTGTGACACAGGAAAGGCAGAAAAGCTCTATAGAATCACAATGAGTTTCAGACACTACATTCTTCTCCAAGACTCAGATAAATTTCAAGACCCACTTTTCTCCGTTGTCCACTCCATATTCCAGTTTCCACTCTGGATGACCAAATAAAAATTTAAAAAAATATAAACAGGAGGAAGAGATCACTGTAGTTAAGAAGAACAGTTAAAAATAATAGAGTTAGAAAGAAATCTTGCACTACCAGGGAAGGCTGTCCCACTCAAGTTGTGCAAAATATGAGAGTAGGTCTATGGTATAATGAAAATGGAGTGGTTTGTTATTCAGAAAGATTTTGTTTGGAGATTTTTTTACTATTATCTCCATTGCTATGTGGGGAGTGATTCATCTAGCCAAGTGCAAGCATCTGCACCTGAGATGTTCACTCCAGGCTTCCTTTATGATTCGTGGAGATCAATGGCCATTTCTATAGAGCAGATATTGTGGTTTCAGGTAGATGCTGACAACCAGTTAGATTAGTAACACCTTAAATAAATGACAGAAGCATGGGTAGGTGAATTGAGCCATGTATTCAGGCAAGAATAGAGTCAAGACATTGGCCCTGGGGCTCTTTTGAGAGTATATTTATTTATATGTAAGTGATATATACTTTCTGGGAACTTAGCTGCTGGAGAAAGGAAACTGCCTATTTTTTCTGAATAGAAATATTTAAATTGTTTTATAAGGAGCATTTACCTATATAAAGTAGCTCTCTCAGGGTCCCAATCTCATTAGTTTATCTAGGCTGGAGGGATTTATATATTTTGTAACATGTGGTTTTACCCAATTTGACACTTTGGGGATCAAAAGAGAAGAATTAAGGAAAATAATCTCAAAAATGTTCATTAAGTTTGAATTCTTGGACTGTTGAGCAAATCCAAGGACAGTTTTGTAGAGATGTTGAGCATCTATGCCCAAATTCACTGTCCTGTTGTTAGAATTTAATGCAGTTTAGGATGTCTAAATATAATTTAAAAGGTGAGGTAGTCTGGCCCTTCTTCACAGAAAATGAACCTTTGAAAGATCTCAAGTGCTCCATGGTTTCTGGTCTCCTCCACCAAGCATAAGTGGAGTCTGGAAGGCCTTCATCCAGCAAATGGAGTTCATTGGGATGATATTTGTAGAAATGAAAACTATGAAAACCTTGCCTAGGTCACCAAACACATCATCTCAATACTTTTTATGAGCAGCCCCATTTTTCTTGCCTGCATTTCTAGTGAAGTTGGTAAATTACAGATATCTGAAAAAAATGCTTCTTAGGGTTCTAGTGCCACCAGCTCTGAGCAGCTCTTGGATCCTCACTGATATTAAAAGACAGTCACAATTTTCCTGATGCCAAGTAAGTGCAGACAAGTCCACAGGTTATCATGACTAACGTACAATATTTAAGTTAGGTAAGAACTATGTAAGAAAAGAGCCAGTGCAAATGTGTGGTTTTTTTTTCATTTCACCATTCTTCAAAATAACAGCTGAATTTATACCCTTATCTCCTTTACATAAATTCTGGACTAGAGGGAAGAGTTGGAGATGTGATTTAATTAATTTTGTTTTGTGTAGGGAAGCTTGTCCTAAGGTGAAAAGCACAGAAACCATTTGGGTTATGTGAATTATTGAGGCTTTAAGTACCTCTGCATTTGTTGGTCAGGGAAAAAATACTGTACCTCAACATACTACATACTGAACCTCAAAGAGAGACTGATTAAATCAGGATTTCTTAACACAGATGTTTTCTGTAGAGAGTAGTACAGAACTTAACTAACTTGAGTGAGCGATTAAATATTAGTGAGATTTTTTTTTTCCTCTCTCCTACAGTCACTCCCCTTTATTCCCTTTGGATAAAACACTTGCTCTTGTAACAATGAAAATTAAATCACCCACATCTCTATCCACTCTTTTAGATACGTTTGCGTAAGACTAAAGGGAGATTGTTGTCTACAGCTACCTAACTGGAGGATCTAGAAGAGCACTTGTCAGAGGTTCATGTTGACAGGAAAAGGGACAAGTTGAATTTCAACTGTAAGTTGAGATTTCAATTAGATGTAAGGAAAAAAAGTTTTACCTCGAGGGTAGTAATAATAAAATGTGAGTAATGAAGCCAAGCCTTTAGAATTCAGAGCAAGATTTTACTCATTCCAATTCATTCTTAATTTGCTGTCATCTTTGTTCTTTCCTTGTGAACTGCAGCAGCCTTTGTAATTGTTTCTGGTTTGTTCTGGTTTCATTTGTTTTCAGTCTGCAGGAATTCTTACATGTTTTTCTGGTTTTTAGTAACTAATTCAGTGTTAGCTAAAGTTAAACATTTAATGAACAAATGCATTCACAAGTTGTATATTCAGCAATTGGCCAGGAAACAAACCTTCTAGTAAGGAACAATTACTAAATGTTATTTAACCATAGGTTGAGCTGGTAAAAAATTGGAGCAGTTAATTGTGAATATTGTAGTTGGAATAAAATGGTAGAATTTTCTTTAGAAGTGATTTGCGATATAATATGAAGCTTGATCTGTCAGAGCTAGGACTTTTCTGAAAGGCTGAAATGAGGCTCCCTCAAAGACTAACGTGGAGATTTTTTATTTTTTATTTCATTGCTTACTGTTGTAAACTTTTGAAAAGTGCTCAGGGAATCAGAGAAAGGAATGTTTCCACTGGCTGAGCTGAGCAACACTGTAAGGAAAAGCCTTTTATCATGTCAGAAGTGATCAATATCTGGAATGATCAAGCCCTTTGTTTGCTTCTATGACACATAAAATATACGTGAACAACAGAAGGCCAACATTAGGAAGCAAGGAACAATTGTCCTGGCACTATCTTCCATTCTACAGGAGGATTTTGTTTTATTCATTTTAACTCTGTTTGATGTATTGTTTCCAAGTCCTTTCCTGAGAGAAGCCAGCTATGCCTGTAGAGCAGCTCTCTGTGCTGACCTGGGCAAGCCTGACCTTAGAGATATGAAGCTAGCAAGGAGCAAATTTGCCTCAAAATGTGACGGATCCTCACAGCTGAAGACATGGAGATAACTCACAGACAGATACCATTCTGACACTTACAAATTAAAAAAGAAGTTGGGAAAATATCACATTTCTCAGCATTGCAGTCCAAAGCCCTGCATTATGCTGCTTTTCTTTTTGTTTTTCATTGTGACAAAGTCAGGAGGAATAGCAGGAGATAGCACATTTTTATGGAAAGAAGATAGTGTTTCTGTGCTTTATTGATATTTTTTTAATCCAAAGCCCCTGCATTTTATCATTGAGAGTACAAATTCCAGCCAACCAGACGTGATTTGGACTCCCTTCAGGTAAGATTGTAAGGAAGACATGCTTTTCTTGTTATTATACCTGTTCTCCAGGTAAAGAACACAAGGTTTTCTTCTGAAACTCGATTTGAAAGAGCACTTAATTATTATGTGCTTTTAAAAATGATATCTACCTTCAGATTACATATTATTCAAGTCAAGAGGATGGAAGCCAGTAGCATGGACTAGTTCAATATCCTGAATTTCCTCTTTCAAATTTAACTCCAGTTGGCTATGAAAGTGGAAATTTGTATTGAGATGCTTTTAACAGAATCCTGTCTGTGCTTTTCTATCTGCATCATCAGGTTCAGACAGTGTTATATCTTGTGTAGACTTCTGGTGGATGAATCCCTGTGTGAAATGATGTGTACAATCCTGGCAATACATAGACCACTTACATACAGTCTTGTATTAATGACTTTTTTATTAGGACTGATCCTGAACTTCCACAGACTTACTCTAATTTTCTCCAGTAAGACTCCTGGCACTTTTACAAAATCATAGAATTATACTACCCTGTCAAATATAGTTCAGACTTTATCTTTATTGCAGACATTTTGGGTTTGCCTTGAAGTTGAGTAAGGAGCCTGTTTTCAAATCAATCCTATGAAAGTCTGTTTCCTGTTCATCATCCAGGTATTCAGATCAAAACATTCCATAGAACAGAGTGATTTTAAGGTTGTAAACACGGTTGTACTAATTTTTCTGCCATTAGTATTGCAACTGTGATGGCCATTAGAAAATCCTTTCTTTTGTCCATGGAATTCCATCACAGGCATCATCCTCCAGGCTTTAGTTCTAATCAGAATGAGGCAGATCTAGAAGAAGAAAACTTTGAGCCATCATGGCAGGTTAATGTAAAAAGTGTTTCTTCCTCTACACTCAACCTTAGCAAAGAAAACATGTAGTATGCACAACCTGAGGGCTGGCAAAAGAGTGAAATCCTGTTCCCATCTACAAAACTCCTGCACTTCATCGACTGAGGATTTCTTCCCTGGTCTGTGGAATTGTTCTAGATGTTTGGGCATTCAGACTGATGTCAAATACCCTATTTCAGTAACAGACTCTGAAAGTTTTGAGGCAGTGTTGTAGTGTGAAAATGACTGATAAACTTATTTACAAAATTCAGTGCTATATATGATCCTTACAGCATTTCTGTTACATGATATGGATTGTATTGTTTTAGCATCTTTTTCCTGCAGCGCAGTGGCAAATAATGAGCAGAAGAAAAAGAACTGGTTCTGAGATATATTTCATTATGGGTCAAAATATTTTCCTTGATTAAATTCTTAAAGTTCTTAAAAGTCCCTGCAGGACTTCTTGGGACCCTGCTCACTGCACCAGCTATTAAACATTGAGGAAAATAACCCACATTATTATTAGTATCTACAAGAAAAATGGTGAACTGTGTGCTATAGCAGTAATGTCATATTGTATAAATAATGTATTGACCGTAAGTACAGCTGATCAATAGAAAAACTTTAATATTACCAAAAATTCCAAAATATATTTTTCACCTTTGGGAACTCTCAGGCTGGAGAGAAGACAGTAATAATTATATTTCACAAAAAGAATTGGATTACATTAGTTTTTAGTTATTTACAGTTGTCTTATTTTCATGTCACCATTTCAGTTGTTAAAATGAGTTTTCGTGCTAGCTCATTAGAAGGACAAACACTGACAATATGGAATATCAGCCATTGATATGAAAACAACATTTTGATAATGTCTAAATAAGAAGGGCAGTCAGTGATTTCCACATGCACAACAAATCATATGTAAAACTGGATGGACTAAAGGAAGGAAATATGTGTCTGTGTCCTGCCCAGAACTCATACTAGCTGTCTACCAACTTACTAGGCCTGGCTGGACAGCCGAGTTGGAGATGCCCATAGGACACTAGTAGTGTCCTATGCTCTTGGGCCAAAGACAACTGGATTCTTTACCCTATAACCTGTGAGTCAGGCTATTTGCGAGGCTTCTTGTTAAAGATCCATCCACTTGCAGCTATTGATGAGAGGAGAAGAGAGGACAAAGGAAGGAGGAGCAAACAGGCAAGTGGTCATGCATTTGAAGCCCGTGTTTCAGTTGCTCAGCTGAGGAGGCAAAAAGGTAATTTTTTTCTCCTTCAAAAAAAGAAATATTTGTAAGCTTTCTGGCACCCATTATGAAATTTAAGTACAGTCTCTAGTAGCTGAGCATTTCTGAGTTGGAGCATGGCCTGCTGTCCTGCATGCTTATGGAGAAGCAAAAGATATGCAGGGCTCCATGTGGATAGTGGTGCTGAAGACATTTGAGGGCATTTGGGTCATATTCTTTAACCATACAGGGTGAGTAATCTTATTTTATCATAAACTTAGATTTCCTCTTCAAATATCTTCATTTAGTAAATGAAGTATAACGCCCCCCTCCCCACCCCCCCCACCCCCCCATTTGAGTGATATCCAATGTTGAATTGTCTTTTATATTTATATCTATATATTGGTTTTACTTACAAATTAAGTATTCTCCTCAAAGTGGGATATCATTTAAACTTTTATCCTTTTTCTTTTAAAATAGCCTGGGATTAGCAAATCAACTTTATAAGTGCATCTCTACAAATTTTCTGTATTATGTCTGTTTATCTTTTATTGGGAATGCCAGCATTGGGAGTATTTTTATATGCTTAGGCTTTTTCAAACTGTCATAAAGGAGTTGATAACCTGTTGACCTTGTAAATGAAATGTGTTGTTAAATGCTAATGGGCCACTGAAAACTGAAAATACCCATAGATCTCAGTATACTTTTGTGCTTTCTGCTGCCCTAAGAGATGGCAGCCTTTGTTAAACACAGCTAAATGTGCTTGGGAATCCCTCTGGGTTTCTTACCTGCAACTGAAAAAATGCAGATGAGGACAGTTATTCAGTGGATTGGCCACATCTAAAACACAACTACCCCCATGAAATGCATGAAATATTCAATATATATAAAGGAGTAAGTTAATCACAGTCGAACTTGAAAATAAATTGCTAGGAAAAGAGGAGTATTATACCTTTTTCTCTAGATAGCCACAAATCTCTCTTTAACAACATTGTGGTCACAATACATTCCAAGTAATGACTTTTTGTTTGTTATAGAATTTCAAATATATAGGACAGTTTTCTCACAATGGGCTCATATCCAGCCAAAACCTTGTGCATGTTTTCAAGTGACTGACTGAAATACCATTTCAGCCATTCCATAGTAATGCTGATAAATAGCAGATGTCTCCTACCACCAGGAGGAGTGAATCTGAATAGCAAATAGGCCATTCTTACACTGGCTGTCACTAATAGTATCAAGTTTTATGCATAAAATGTGCCACAGAAATGTAAGACATAAGTATTATGAATAAGATCTTTTCCTTACATTGATCTTACATACATATGTAGGACTGGATTTATTATTAAGCACAGCTGAGAGGAAAATGTTCTGTTGCCTAAGAATGTAATCTTGGAAAAGAGAATTTTCACCCTCCAGATTCATAATTGCTCCATGTAACTTCAGTTGCTCTAGAGGCTCTTAATTGACTTTTGGTTTGTGGTAACTGCAATTATACCTGTCCACAAAATATGAATTTGCTTTGAGAAGGAGGAGAAACAAGAAATGCACCCAGAATTCACAGATAGCTTTAAGGGCTTGGCAATGCCTAAATTACTTGCTAAAGGCATAAAAATGAGGTCTTAGCCAAGAGTATTCAAAGGGCTACAGGCTGTTTTTCAAATTGGTAAATAAATTACAATTGCTCTTTCCAATCTGTGCCATGCAAACCAGAATAAGACCTATTTATCAATAACTACTAATTTTTTTACTTTCATACTTCTCAAGGTCAATATGGGCCATAATCTAAGGTGTCTTCTTCTATAACTGATGCATAGGCTCCCTGAATTAAAGTGCATTAAAAATGTCCAATAGTTATGCTTAATCTAGAGTGTACCTGTTAAGAAAACCATCCAACACTGATTTCACAATTTCTAGAGATATAATCACTATCTTTTATAAGTTATTTTGATTAATTAATATCACTGCTAAAAAATTTCAGCTAATTTTGATAACTAAACTAACTATCTTCTTCACCTTTCAGCCAGTAAGTTATGTTGTTCCTTTTATCTAATCTGTTGAACTGGGAATGTTCATCAGCTTTCCCTTACTAGTACTTGTTGATTTTGATCATCTCATCTTTTAATCATGCACTTCATTCATGGAAAAAGACAAAGCTGAGTGTATCTTTTCCATAAAAGATGTTTTTTGTTCTTGAGGTTCTTTAAATTCTTTCCAGTTCCCCAGTGTTGATCTTCCATTGAGGACTCAGTATTCCATAACTGTGGACACAAAACAAACTGAATATGGTCATTTAACCTATTTCATCAGTATCCTCCTCAGTGATTTCCTGGGATCTGCATGGGATAAAGTTCATTATTGTAAAAGTACGTATCATCTGCAATAAAACTGGCCAAACTGAAATCTATATTTCTGATCTTTACCAGCTTATTCTATATCAATCAGTTGCCCTCTCACTGACTTACCACTTTCCCAATTGTTGGGCTATCTGCACATTTCTTCAGTTAAGGGTGTTCCTTCCCAGTTTTTAACAGAAATATTACTATTGTGAAGCTGACAAATGGTGTCTCCAAGAGTCCACTGCAAAAGGCACAGTTTAGCAATGATTTTTTGGTATGTACATACTTTTGGAAGCTTAACTATTGGAGAACTTGGAATCTTTCTGTATGTGCCTTGTTGCTTTTGTATCAGCTGATTTTTTTAATCAAGCTGCCATGTAGTACCAAGCAAAACACTTTTCAAAGGTCCAGTCTTATCATCAGCAGTACTTTAAGCAATGCAAAGTTTGATCACATCAAAGATGATGTTGGTTGCTTTGAAAATATTTTTACCCACAAAACCATTTGGTTACCATTAACTGCATTTCTTTCCTCCCTTTATTTCTGGAGTCTGTCATAGATGTTGCATGATTTGATTTGAAAGTGCTGACAGCTGAACTGGTCTGTAATGTCACAGGTCATTCTGTTGGCCCAGCTAAATATTTCCAGACTGCAGTTTCCTACTACAATTCTTTTGGTGTCTTTTCCCACTTTTCAAGGTTTATTAAAATCAACAATATTAATACAGAACATGCTTAAACAACCAGCTCTTTTAAAACTACCTATACTGTGTAGTTGAACATGAGCCAGCAGTGTGCCCAGGTGGCCTGGAAGGCCAATGGCATCCTGGCTTGTATCAGGAATAGTGTGGCCAGCAGGAGTAGGGATGGAATTTTCCCCTTGTACACAGCACTAGGGAGGCCTCACCTGGAGTCCTGTCTGCAGTTCCGGGCCCCTCACTGCAAGAAGGATCTTGAGGTGCTGGAGCAGGTCCAGAGGAGAGCAACGAGGCTGGTGAAGGGACTAGAGGGAAAGTCTTACAGGGAGAGGCTGAGGGAGCTGGGGCTGTTTAGCCTGGAGAAGAGGAGACTCAGGGGGGACCTTCTCACTCTCCACAACTACCTGAAGGGAGGTTGCGGTCAGGTGGGGACTAGGCTCTTCTCCCAGGCAGCCAGGATGAGAGGGCACAGCCTGAAGCTGCACCAGGGGGGGTTTAGGTTGGATATTAGGAAGCTCTTCCTCATGGAAAGGGTGATCAGACATTGGGAGGGACTGCCCAGGGAAGCGGTGGAGTCACCATCCCTGGAGGTGTTCAGGGAAAGGCTGGATGTGGCACTTAGTGCCATGGTCTGGCTGATGTGGTGGTGTTAGGTCAGAGGCTGGACATGATGGTCTCAGAGGTCTTTTCCAGCCTCAGTAATTCTGTGATTCTGTGATTCTGTTGCTCACTGGAAATACAGATAGTTTTTTTCTCTGTTTCCCTTGTGTAGTATATATATTTTTATTATAAATATGAAGGTATCTCTGGAAGTTAAATTTTCTCCTTTCTAAGGAGAATAATTCCTTTTTCAGGTAAAATTCTTGCCCATTCCAGTGGTGTGAGTGGCTGGGAGAACATCTCTTATGATTTGCTTTACTGTTAAGGAGAAAAAATTCCAGCTTTATTCTCTCCAGCTTCTTCAGCTATTTTGGTGTTGTAGTTGCTAGTTATTTTACTTGATTATGTGTAGATGTATAAGAAGCAAGAAGTCTTGACTGTCACAAGATTCTGGAAAATTCTGTATTTAGTGCAGGAAAAAACACAGATCGAAAGCAGATCAAAAACTCCCCAAAGCCTTATGGGGGTTTTTTTGAGGGAAAAAACACCTGAAATTATCTTCTTGGCAGATGAGAGGCTCTGCTGCTCCAATGTACTGCCCTTGCATTCCCTAATTACAAAGTTAGCTTGTAGCAAAATCTTTTCTTCTGAATGGTTTATGCCTTCCCTGCGTAGATCACAGTTTGAACCTCGGTAAGTGTCTGTCTCCAGTGCAATGATTCTTGGCTTCTTTATGGATTTTTAATTTTTCTTGGAGTTTTATGGGCCAATAGCTGAAATTTATCTCTTATGCTGAAGAGGGCTTTGTCTCCTAAATGGAGGCAAACATATTTGTAAAGAGATCTAAGCAGGAGATAACACTATTACTTGGTGCAGCAAGGGAAGCCCCTGCCTGCTGTTACCACAGAAAGCCATCCTTGCAGTCATCATTCCCCAACCATTGCTAGAGTCAAGTTTGCCTGCTGTACTGTGCAACAACTTCCCACTGGTACTTTTATTTGAAATGCTAACTTCTTATTTTTTTTTAATCATTATCTGGTTGAAAAAGTGCATATGTTTCTGTGCCCAGATTTTCTAAGGAATTAATGCACTAAGGGTTTGATTCACTGCTGCCTGGTTCCAGCTTTATGACACTGTTGCTCTGCTGACTACAAAGCAAAGCTTAAAACTGAAGTAACTGAAGATCTACATGTGAATTGAAATGATGTTCATTCAGTTTAATTCTTCTTTACTGAGCCATAATACAAGCAACTAGCTGAAGGCAATAAGGAAATCACTGGAATTGCTTAGGTGGCCAAATTTGACACGTGGGATGGCTACCAGGAGATTTTGGAGAACACTCACAGCTTAATGCTCTTATGGGGTTTTTATGTCTCTTTTCTGATTCCAAGACTTGAAAGCATTTCACAGTGTGAATGGATATTAAGGGCAAGGATTTAGTATCTGCATGTTAAAATGTGATTAATAGTGGTGAAAATATGGAGCTCTTATCTACTGTAACAACATATTGAAACTAGAAGTAATTAAAATGGCATCAAAATATGTAACACGGTTTTCTAAAAGACAACACCGTAGTCCACAACCAATCTTGCAGAGGTAGATGCTCCTGCACACCTCCATAAAATCATTCATGTGTTTAAAGATGTATGGTTTGAAGCATCCTTATATGGATTTAGGCATCTAATTTAGGTGCCTCCTCATTTCAAAATGCTTCCTTTAGTCATTCTCTTCCTTACCATATGCACCATGTAAAACAGCTGTGAGAACTCCTTACATAAAGAAACACTGGAAAATTTAAACCTATTAGAAACCTTCAATAAATACAGTTTATTCAGGAAGGTGCAATATAGGCTTGATCCAATGAGTTTGTCCCCACTGATGATGAAGTGAATACTATTTGATGGTATCATTTTATATTCAATAACAATCCGCCAGTGTTACTAACAGAATCATTTAACAATGAATAATGCTGGATTGTAGATCTCTGCAATAAATTAGAATATCCTAATTTAATAGAGTATGATCTGTTATTTGCCAACAAACATACAGATTGCCTTTTAAATCATGCAGTACTGTGGTTATAGTATAACACTACACTGAATTATATTTCATTACTGCCTATTGAACAGTCATGTTTCTGCCATATAATGTAATTTTCCATCTTTTAACTTGGTTTCTTTTGCTAGCAGAAAATACAAATTAGTGCTGAGGAAAAATATTTACTGGGGGCAGGCAATTAACTCTGCATTGCAGGGAATGGCACCAAGTATGTGAAAATCATTAAAAAGCTTTTTTGTTTTTCCTCTCACTGTATGTAGCTGTTTATGTGTTTGATGATTCATAATGAGTATAAGGCCACAGATGAGGAAATAAAAATAAATAGGTAAGTCTAGAGATTCATGTGGTTCCAGACACAGGCTTTCTGTCATGTCTGTTCTTGTTCACATCGGTCACTGACACTTCAGAAAGAGGTTTCTCCTAAACCCCTATTTTTAATTATTCAGAATACTTGAGGGGAAGTGTAATACATTTTTTTATTATTCCATGATGATTATTTATCCTGCTTTCCTTGCTTATAATTCATATTAAGGAATCCTATGCTCCCAAAATATGGCACAGGAAAGGTTTGGAGGGAGACAGGCCTTTTTATGCTCATTAAAAATAACTTGGAATTTACTGAGCAAGTGGGGTGGAATTAAAAGAGTTAAAATAACATTAGATCCAAAAAGGGTTCTACAAACTGGGAAAGGCTTGTAAAAACTTAATACAAAGAGTGTATCCCACTTTTTCAGCATTTTGGGAGAGGGATATCTCCTAAATAATAACCTGGGTGGCTACAGTACTTAACAGCATATTTTTAGCACCAGCTAAACTGAGGATGTCCTGCTGGATCTGGCAAGTGCCTAATTCATGTTTTGAAATGTTCAGACATTGTTCTGGAAGTCCAATTTTATGCTTAAATCCTTTCAAAAAGTTTGGCCAGGGATCTGTACTTTATTTCAATGTGTGATGGAAGCTTCTTGACTGGAAGTCCCAATAATATGAAGCTCAACATGTTCTTAAAGCCTCTCAAATCCAGAGGACCCAGGAACTTCAGGCTGACTTGTGCATGGGAGAAACACAAGGGTACATGTACAAAAAGTCTGCTAATCACAAAGTAAGATTCCTTGTGAACATAAGTAGCTCAAATACTACAGTAGCTACAAAAACCTGCACTTAACTGTTTTGTCTTTTTATTTCTTCAGGGGTTTCAAAATCTCCTTTCATCTTTTAAGATGGGATTCTCTAACAAGCTCAGCACTGGCCTCACACTGTTCCTGTAGACACCATTGGGGGTGTTATCCTGGACTTAGCAGGACTTAGAACAAACCTGAACAATTGGGAAAAAATCCCCATTGACCTGTTTTGCAGCCTCTGACATGTAAAAGTAAATCTTTAAAGGTTTAAAGGAGAAGTTACTATTTATTTATTTTTTGGGGGGAAAAAAGAAGAAACTTCACCTGTAGTAATAGAATCAACAACAAAAAAACCAAGCAAGCTTTTCTTTTGAATTATTAAAAATGTAATGTGAGGTAGCACAGTCTTACAGGTTGGTGCCTGTTGTTGCCAGTGCTTGTTACCACAGGCTACCTGATTAATCCTGAGGGAGAGGATTCATTTCATCTTTAATGAGATCTGAGAGTATCCAGACTTCAGTCAGGAAATGGTCCAGTGATCCAGTCGTGGTGTAACCTTGCTGTATTTCATTTTCTTTTCTGTTTGTAGCTGGACAGTGCCACTTCCCTCATCCAGGCAGCTAAAAATCTGATGAATGCTGTGGTCCTTACAGTGAAAGCATCATATGTGGCTTCTACTAAATACCAGAAGGTCTATGGTACTGCTGCAGTGAACTCACCAGTTGTATCTTGGAAAATGAAAGCCCCTGAGAAGAAACCTCTAGTAAAGAGAGAAAAACCAGAAGAGTATCAGACAAGAGTGAGAAGAGGGTCCCAGAAGAAACATATTTCCCCTGTACAGGCCTTAAGTGAATTTAAAGCTATGGATTCCTTCTAAAACACTCAGCTTTACCAGGAGGGTTTTATATTCTTTTTGTATGCATACCTGCTGACTTGTGTGTGTCTGGCATGGGTGGGGGGAAGCAGTGCCCATTTGCATGCTACCTGAGACTCTATTGAAGTAACTCTCTGCAATGCCAAAATTCAGGGCATTCTCCTCTGCTGTTAAATGGACTTATCTCAAGCTTACTTTTTGAACTAAACCATAGCCTTGAATTGGCCAAAGAATTTGCATCACGGGGGTACGTACGAGTTAAATAATAAATTCAAATCTAAACCCAGAAATTTGTATGCATGCAAGAAACATTAGGTTGGCAGGTATATTAAGTGAAGAAAAAAAAAAAAAGAAAAAAAAAAAAAAGGAATTGTAATGGTAGACCATAAAGGCTTGTATTGCTTCTGTTCCAGTGCAAAAATGTACTAGCCAATATGCTTAAATGTGTGGCCCAATAATTAAATGATATAACTTTTAAGTCATCTTCATTATAGTAAGTGAATTTTTAAAAGAGATACAAACTAATTCATCTTACAAATGCTTCTTTTAAACCATATTTTGTTCTTTATATTCTAGTAGTGTTATGATTGCTCACATTTCAGTTAATCCCATTAATATGACCAGAGGTTTACTTTTGCCAATTGAATTCCTTATGGTGGAGTATGAAGCACAATATGGTGATTGACATTGCCTTTTATATTATGATTATTAATTATTATTATAATACTAGTAATAGAAGACCTGGTGGTGGAATGTTTAGAGACACGGAAACTGACAGTGTGAGAATTTAGAGGCAAATATGTAGGTGTAGCTTGGATTACAGGTATCTGACATACCATTGTAACCACTAACTCAATAAACTCATTTAACCTTGGAATCTTCAACATGGCTCATCTCTTCTAATGCACAGGCATCTCCTGCAGCATGGCAGAATTTTTCAGTGAAGGAGAGACAACCTTACATTCACTTTCTCAGTTTTCATAACCAGGATAACCAAACATGGCCAGTGGGTCAAAAAGAGCTTAAATCTGAGACAGATTTAAACCTCAGTATATGTGAGACACACGTGTCAAGTGTGGGATTAAATTATTTGTTTGAATACAACACCTCAGAAACAGCATAAAGGTAATTCAATTGATGAAGCTTATAAGGCTGACATCTCAGAAGCTTGGAAATCATCTGTTGTGCCACACTGTGTAGACCTGTATAAAGACCACTGCAGAAAGAAATGCACTATCTACTTTTATTCCCCTTTAGCCCCAACAGTTGCCCCAACTACTGAGGCTGTGTTATTGTTCTGAAAAGGTCTTGGTGTATATGAAAATAAAACAATAAGGGTGTGTTTATATTTCTTATAATTAAATATTAACAACTGATGAAAACATTCATGATCTCTTAAGGGATTTGAAACACTATGAGAAACAATGAGTTACACCATAAGTGACATTACAGTGTTTTTGAGTGTTGTTTGGCTGCTTGGCTCAGCTACACTGACTATTCCTCAGAACAGCAACAGACCAAGTTTTGTGCTATTGCCCTCCTACACAGTCTTTAGAAAGAAATGTACTCTCAGGGGCCTTTTAGGAAATCACTATTTTTGCTTTGTATAGCTGTACTGTAAAATAAAAAGTCTCCCCAATCCAGACTAGTGACTGTACATGGAATCAAAATACATCAGAAGATGTGGGGAAGTCCATGAAGAGCTTCCCCTTGTAGTCTGACATAAACTGGCACTACTTGTGGTGCCAATAATCTACCTAAAAGTAATCTGGGATCTTTACCAAGGAAATTAGAGAGATGAAATATGGATACTGAGTTTAAAGAAAAAATAGCAAATAACAGACAAATAAAAATGTCCCAGTATGGTGCATGAAAAAAGAAAATAGGCAAGTTGGCCACAAATAAAAGTCATAGTACTTCTTCAGAAGTGTTTTGGTCTAAAACGGATGGATTAACTGCACAGTTGCTTTAAAACTGAATGGTTGCAATAAGAGGCATCTCAAACTTAGAGATGTTGAGAAGAAAGTATAAACAATAAAATCTATGAACACGTGTTGTGGAGTTTTCCCTGATGAAGGCTCCATGGCTAAAGAGGAAGACAGTAATACAAGGAATCCATTATCAGTCACTCTGTAAAGTAGTGATGGTGCCTGCAAAATTACAAGGAGAAGTAGTGTCTGATATTGGGCAACTTAGTTTTCTTGAACTAGAGTCCTAATTAAGGATGGATTATTTGCCTTCTGAAGGAGCCCATCTGTGCTCTAAATATCTTCACGGTGGTGTGATAAAATAAAGTGTTGATAAATGAAAAGTAATACACATGAAAACAAGAACCAAAATCCAACCAGAAAATACCAGTTCAGTGGTGAACTCATGTGGTAAAGCCAGCAGAATGTTACAATTTATAAGAAGAAGTTTAACAGAGAAAGAGGAAAATATGGGGTGATAGTGTACATAAGGGATGTGCCTACATTTGAATGCTTCACACAGTTTTTATCAGCTTCTCTGGAAGAAGAAATGGTGTAGGATGGAAACATATATGGAGAAGGATGGAATTAATTTCATGTAGAGACACTAAATAAGGTAATAATCTCCAGTTTCTTCAAGGTCATCAGTAGTGTCCTGGTCTCACTGGGACACAATCATAGACCAGCCATGGAGGACAGGCCATTAGCAGCCTTGAGTCAGCTGGGAGCTCCAGGCAGGGCAGCTGGCCCAGGCTGACCAGCAGGTGTATCCCACAGCACTCACCTTGTGCTCAGAATAAGAGGAGCTGTGCTGAGTATAGGAAGCTTGGTCTCCTGAAGCTCTACCTTCTTGGCTTTCTGCCAAGCCCTGAGGACTAGGGTGAGTGTAAGTTCATATACTTTAGGTTGGTCTCTGTATTAGTTCGTTATTTCATTACATCTGTTTATATTTCTATGGTATTTCTCTCCACTTTCTGATTCTCCCTCTTGACTGGAGAGGGGTCACTGAGCGAGAGAGCAACTGCTTCAGTTTAGCCCTGGGTGTGAGCCAAATGGAGACCGTGAAGCTATGAGAGGAGTAAATAAGGAGCAAATAATCACTGATCCTTATAACTCAAAAATTAGGGGTGACATGAATTCTTAAACCAAACTTTTGGTTTGAATACACAAATTGTGGAATCCATTTTCACAATGTCACCGTTGCCAAAATCTCAACAATTCAATTGACTACACCAACCAAGAATTCATCCCATGGACTCTCCATCTTGAAATCTTAAGATCTAGAAGACACTTAATTCTAATATCCATGGGACAACAATATGTTCTTGTGGCCAAGAAGACCAATGTTATCATGGGGTGCATTCAAGAGGGTGTGTCCAGCAGTTGAAGGAGGTTCTCCTCCCTCTCTACTCTGCCCTAGTGAGACCCCACCTGGAGTGTTGTGTCCAGTTCTGGGCTCCCCAGTTCAAGAGGGACAGGGGTTTACTTGAGAGAGTCCAACAGAGGCTACAAGGATGATTAAGGGACTGGAACAGCTGCTTGATGAGGAAAGGATGAGAGACCTGGGGCTGTTTAGTCTAGAGCAGAGAAGGCTGAGAGGGGATTTTATTGATGTCTGTAAATATCTGAATGGTGTGTGTCAAGAAGGACAGAACTACCTCTTTTTAAGTCGTGCCCTATGATAGGATAAGGGGCAATGGGTGCAAACTAGAGCACAGGAAGTTCCACCTCAGCATGAGGAAGAACTTCTTTACTGTGGGGGTTACAGAGCACTGGAACAGACTGCCCAGAGAGGTTGTGGAGTCTCCTTCTCTGGAGATGAATTTCAAGACCTGTCTGAATGCCTTTCTGAGTGACCTGCCCTAGATTCTGTGGTGGTCCTGCTCTGACATGGGGGTTGGTCTTGATGATCTCCAGAGGTCCCTTCCTACCCCTAACATGCTATGATTCTGTGTGATTCTGTAAAATCACCATAAAATAGTGTATGTGGATTTTGGAAATGGTCACTACAGCCAGTCCTTCACTGAGGACTTTTAGTTAACTTTCAAAATACTTTTATTTAGATTCTTTATTGGCTCGTTTATTAAATTAAGAATTTGAAAGTGAGGAGAAGAGTTAAAAAAGCTAAATCTATTACAGGTCTATTACCAAGCAAGGCATATTACTACAAAGGAATTGGATGGGACAAATAAATGAAACCTCAGTGTAACAGAATAACCTAGTACATTACTCATACATAGCACTTTCTTATTCCCCAGTGATCTCAATTACATCATAAAACTTATGTATAAACTTAAGTACTTGGCTGCATATTAATTATAGTATTCATATACTTCAAGTTGAACAAGTGCTTTGATAATAAGGAAGCAGGGGATAAAGCCCAGCACAGTTTAATTTTGCTCCAGTATTTTCTTGCTACCGTGTCCTTAGAGTGTGAAATAAAATCAATACTTCAGTTCTTTCACATTTTAGAAAGAGGTGGACAAAGATGTGGAAATCTTGTGGGGAAGCAATCCCACTGAGACAAAAATACTGGGTGGATATTTATATATATATATATCTTGCACACAGTTTTATATCTCCACAGGAAAGCAGGCCAAAACAAGTTTCCTCTATCTCTATGAAACTTGAGTTTAATAAAAAGGATGTATAATTATAGCCTTAAAATTACATTTCTGCATACAAAAATGTAGATTTCAATGGGATTTTAAAGCAAAGCCAAGTGTGGATGGGTTTTTTTAATGGGGTTTTTTGTTTGTTTTTAAATGCCCCGCCCCCCCCCCAGTATGAATCTAAGTTAGTGTCTTATAGTGGAAATCCAGCAATGTCTCTCCCTCAGCTCTGTAAATATGCCTTCAAACAACCCTTCAGATCTGATAAGTGTGTGGAAATGGAAGGAAGATGGAAGAGAGGAAGTCTGTTGGTTTGAACTTCATTGGTAGTTTGTCCAGAAGAGAAAGGTCACAGCTGACGTTGTGTCCAAGGATAGGCAGAGCATCCCATGTCATCTTAACAGTGACTTAAATCATTTACTTGGAAGTTAAGCACATACTGGAGCTTGAACCTGCAGAGATCAGGAATAGTCAAGAATTTTTCTGGTTTCTCACTGAATGACCAAGTGCATCCTCAAGCAAGGGTTCACACATTTCTTCTGCTTTAGATATTTTTCCCTTTATGACTCAGTCAACATCAAGCTATGGAGAACTTGACAGCTTGATAAAAGCTGTAGGAGGTAGAAATGTATTTTTGTGCTCTAGTTATACCTTTAAAGGAATAAATATCTAACTACTTGAACAATGTATCCTTCTTTTGATACTGTTAGGTGAGGTGTCATAGGTGAGTGCTTCTCCCTTTGGGTAAAATTTAAAAATTCCAGTGTTGTTTGGTAATTTCTGCATAGTAATGGACTTGAGAAGTGCCTATGCAGAATGTGCAATGTTTGTATTTACTTGCTTTATCCCAGCTCACTAAAAATGAAATACAAAGAAGAAAGAGAAATGAAGTCATGTTTCCAAAGCCTCCTATAATATTCAAAGGTAATTACTTTGCTAGAAAGATATATTTGAGTTATGATTTTTTTTTTCCTGAAATATTTCATGCAGAAATTATGAAGAAAAGGTTTTTTGGCCTGCATTTCCAGGAGGTCATATTAAATTGTGTTAATGGCTCTGTCTCCTCACTGAAAGATGGATTTGGCTGCTAACAGGATGATAAATGGAGGGGGGAAAAATCCATCTTTTAAAAATCTTAATTTCCCTTAATGAATTTGATGATTTTTCTTTAACCCTGTCTGGTTTCATTTACATGTACTTCATGTGTGCATGCACGCTCAAAAATTCCCAGGCTAAATAGAGATTTAGCTGGCCAAAAACCTACCAAGTAGCAATCCGCTCCCCAGGAAGCAGGTGTTCTCTTTATTTAGCTGGAATGTCACAAAGATGTCACAAGACCCTTCCGTATAGGACATATGAAGTTTTTAAGATCTCTGAAGATCCCAATGCCTGACTTTTCAAATATGTCTTTGTCATGGGACACCACCTGCAGTATTGTGTCCAGTTCTGGAGCCCCACAACACGAGAAGGACATGGAACTGTTGGAGTGAGTCCAGAGGAGGCCACAAAGATGATGAGAGACAGGCTGAGTTAGGGCTGTTCAGCCTGGAGAAGAGAAGGCTCCAGGGAGACCTCAGAGCACCTTCCAGTATCTGAAGGAGCTACAGGAAAGCTGGGGAGGGGCTTTTCACAAGGGTAGGGAGTGATGGGATGAGGGGTAATGGCTTTAAACTGAAAGGGGAGGGGAGATTTAGGTTAGACATTAGGAAGAAATTCTTTCTTGGGAGAGTGGTGAGACACTGTAACAGGCTGCCCAGGAAGCAAGGTTGCCTGTGGCAACCCCAGCCCTGGAAGTGTTGAAGGGCAGGTTGGATGGGGCTTGGAGCAACCTGGTCTGGTGGGAGGTGTCCTTACCCATGCAAGGGGGTTGGGACTAGGTGATCTTTAAGGTCGCTTCCAACCTAAACCATTCTATGATTCTATGTAAAAATATATATCTGTGTACCTGTGTACCCATATAGATGTGTTTGTGTTTGTATATACATATATTTGGCTACACGTTAACCACAGTTAAACCACAGCCTCCAGCTAAAACCACAGGCTCCTTTTACTCCTTAGCTTGCCAGCAGCCTGACTTCCCACCATCAGTCAGCATTACATAGCCCAGTGTTAAGAACCTGCAGGAGCTGACAGAGACCCTGCTAGTTGTCATACACAATTTTCATTATTAATTAGGCCCTGGTCTGCAATGTAAGAAAGATCTGTTATTTGGGCTGTAGTTGTGGAATAAATTAAGATCACTAGACTTTGTCATAGAGCTGTGTGAAGCCTACGTGCCTCACAGTTCCATTTGTTCCCTATGACAGGGTCTTACATCTGCAGTATGTGCAGCTCAGAGCTCGGAGATGCTCAGTGCTATTTCAGGGAGCCATTTATTTGCCTTGTGAAGAAAAGCCCCTCCAGCTTTTCCTAGTGTCCTGCTTTAAGCTGATTTGGGTGCTCAGATGTCTGCTTACTGGGGGGGGCAGGAGGGACATTTATGTTCTCTGTACCTCAAAAATCACAGTAGCTGGATCTCGCACACTATGGGAGGCCCCATTCATTAAGAGCAATTTAAAATACAGATTTTTGCTTGTGGGCATTGGTGGAAGCATTTCTTGCCTGAGCTCTGGGAGAGAGTCCAGTGCAGGGCCAGGAAGATGGTCAGAGGGCTGGAGCACATCTCCTGTGAAGGCAGGCTGAGAGAGTTGGGGCTGTTGAGGCTGGAGAAGAGAAGACTCCAGGGAGACCTTAGAGCACCTTCCAGTGCCTGAAGGGGCTGCAGAAAAGCTGGGGAGGGGCTTTGGACAAGGGCTTATAGCAAGAGGACAAGGGGTAATGGCTTATAACTGGAGGAGGGGAGATTTAGGTTAGACATTAGGAAGAAATTCTTTAGTGTGAGGGTGGTGAGACCCTGGCCCAGGCTGCCCAGGGAAGCTGTGGCTGCCCCATCCCTGGAAGTGTTGAAGGGCAGGTTGGATGGGGCTTGGAGCAACCTGGTCTGGTGGGAGGTGTCCCTGCCCATGCAGGGGGGTGGAACTAGATAACTTGAAAGACCTTCCAACCTAAACCATTCTCTATCTGTCTTCTATCATAGGTTGTTCTATACATATCTTACATATCAGCTCTACTACACATTGAATATCAGTCACAATTGCATAGGAAGAGATTTCAGTGTTATCGGTGTGAGTGTGCATCTTCAAGGGCTTCTATTGCTCATAGAAATCTTTCTTTTTCTTTGAGCTGCAACAGTGACTTGTCAAATGATTAAGTGGGAAGAAAACCCAACTTATGTCTCAGCACTTATTTTGCATGTACACAATATGAAAGAAGCATCTGCAGCAAAGGGAAGAAGTGATAGAAGTTCATAAATCATAGGCATTTTCTTGACTAAAAATAAACTTTATTGGGTAAGATGCTGATTGCTTTTTCTCTTTATTTATTTATAATATTCTCTCCTGCTTTAACTAATCCATTTCTATCTACTCTTTCTCTTATAGAGATAGATTTTCATCACTTCAGCATGAAGATGCTCTAGCACAAGTGTAGATTCAGGTGTTATGGAGAGGAGAGCTGTGAACTGTAGCAAGTCTCATGATTCAAGTGGATTTTGATAACTTTCACCAATTGAAATTGGTGTTAGGACTGGTATTTGACTTTAGTGCAATCAGAGCTATATTCTTTTTCTAATTTCTTTACTTTTAGAAGAGGCATGAAAAGGCTTTTATATTCCACACATGTATGACATCATTTATGTTAAAGCCTTTATAGTTTGTACCTTGAAAACTTGTAAATTACTGTCTTGAGAAGGAGGAGAAAAAAGGTTTTGCTCTATTGTCTCTGAGAAAACACCCTGGAATAAGCCTGAAAAATCAAATCCTGAGATCAAATAGGAAATGGACACAGTAATCTCAAAGCTGTGGCAGGGTCATGTGAATAATGCCTATTTCCATAGAAGTAAGTGAAGGAAAAAGTTAATTAATTTTAAAGAAATATTTATTTGGATGCAGCTTATTTGATGTTAAATTTTAGAGAGAAGTATAGATTTATGGAGACTTTATAATTTAAAATTTAATCAACTTGAAATCAGAAGTAGATAATGAAGACTCTCACTTAACCCCCATAACCCAGCTGATGGTAAGAGAAACACAACTGAATGCAAAATATTAATATTAGTCTACACCCACACAGAGTCACCAGTAATCTGTGTGAATTTGTTCAACACATTTCATCAGTGAAAACAACATTTATTTATTTTTGCACTGTCTTGGGTTGGATTTTTAGACATGCATAGTTACTACATCCTACTTCATCACCATCCATTTCCTCAGCTAATTTTTATTTATCTAGTGTGATTGTTAAGAAGCTTTAATAAAAATTTATTTGTTGTTTGTTGTTTTTTTTCCCCTGTCCAGCACAAGTCAATAAAAAACACTAAAAAAACCAACCAACAACAAAAAAACAAACCAAACCAAAACACTCTGATACCTATTTAATTGTCTCTTGATTCTTGTAGAGATCACATCATCCAGTATTATACTATAAATCAACACACAACACCTGCAACTCATCTCCTTAAAGGCTACACTCTCTGCTCACCATCTTTCAAAGTCAAGGTATTTGAAATTTTCCAGCCATAATATTTTGTGGATTATGGGAATTGTCCAAGTCTAGGTTTGAAATTACATGGTACCTGTAAATTAACTTAATGGATAAAGATTTTCACATTATGAGTTATATTGGCCAGCTGAATCTAGGTGAAAACACAAATCAGATTTAGAAAAAATGGCCTGAGTCACATTCCCACATCAAGTGGTTCTATATAGCTAGATAAAATGATTTTCAAGTTCTTTCCTTCAGATACAGAAAGATGAAGCAGAAAGCTACTTCCAGACTTAAATATAACTGCAAAAGACTGATATTTGTCTCCATTTCAGAAGCTGATGCCTTGGTTTTATGAAGATGTGAAGAAATCCCTTCTTAAGTGACTTTTTTTTTTCCTTAATCCCTTTCTGAAATGCTTTTCAGACTTAAAAAGAAAGTTACTAGGGCAGTTCCAAAGCCTGTTAATTTATGCTGTTCTTACTACCAAAGAAGTCTGACTGAGAATATGGTTTGTTAATTGACCTCATAATTGACCTGCAGATCATCATGTGTTGGGCATACTAAGTTGTCTCAAGATAATGCCCTCCTCATCAAGGCTTATTGCTTTAGTGCAGCTCGTTAGGCAACGAGGACATAAATTAAACTTGAAAAGAGAAATGGAAATGCTGAAGTTGATGTGGGAATGTCTCAGAGTATCTTGTAAGCTGCAGAGGGTAAGTTGGCCTTTCCTTCCTAATGCCTTGGCTAAGAGATGGATTTATTTAGGAGTTATGCCTCCCATTAAAATTAATTGCTTCCCCTGAGGCTCCTGATACAAACCTACTTGTATGAATGAAAAGTGCTTCCCGTGTAAGAATGTGTGGTACAAGAATGGCTGTGGGAACGGGACACTTTGCTATTTATGTTTTTGTTCTGTGGACTTGCTTGCTGCAAAGGTGATGGTAGGGGCTTCGAAGGCTGGTAATTGAATTGTTAGATAGAGCTGAGCTGGGAAGCAGAATAGACCCTCTGTGATACAGAAAAGGCTACTCGTGGTAGGTAACCTGTGTTCAGGAAACAATGAGCTAACAGAACTCATTCAAATCAAAATACATTTATTTTTGATGAACTATTTTAGATTGCAGAGAATTTTCCTTCTTCCTTTCAGGATTGATGTTTCTTATTTGGGAAGCCTTGTCTACATTATTAATTCAATCATGCAGAGCACCTTGCTGCTTCAGATTCCTCTCACTCCTGCTAAAGCCAAGACATTTTAGGTTTGCAGTCATGCTACTGAAAGCTGAGATCTTGCTTAAATAAATACTTGCTTGCTGATGATTTTATGGGTCTCAAGTATAGCCACTATGACTTCTTTTCTGTCCTTTCTTCTCACAAGCATTTTTTTTTTGTTCAGGAGGAAGCATTATTATGTAAGTATATATACATATTATTTATGTATATAATACATATATTAGGTATATATGCGTACTTAATTGGGTGGCCACCACGTAATACCCCCCCCCCATGATAGCACAGATAAGGCTGAGACACCTGGGGCTGTTTAGCCTGAAGAAGAGAAGACAGAGAGGATCATCTTAATGCTTATACATATCTGAAGGGTGGGAACAATCTCTTTTCAGTCATGCCCTGTGATAGGACAAGGGGGGGCAATGGATCCAAACTCGAGCACAGGAAGTTCCACCTCAACATGAGGAAAAACTTCTTTACTGTGAGGGTGACAGAGCCCTGGGACAGGCTGCCCAGAGAGGCTGTGGAGTCTCCTTCTCTGGAGAATTTAAAGACCTGTCTGGATGTGTTCCTGTGTCCTGCCCTACGTGGTCCTTGCTCTAGCAGGGGGGTTGGACACTGTGATCTCCAGAGGTGTCTTCCAACCCCTAACATTCTGTGACTGGATTCAAGAACCTTTTTCAGTAGCCTGGGATGCAGGAAATGGTCTTGCCAAGTGTCTTTCTCCTTTATCACACATTTCTGCAAGGGAATGCTTGAATCAAGTGCCCCTATACCAGAAAGATTTCAATGACACAGGAAATTCTCATGGTTCTTCATCTTGCACCATTCAGATGGGTTCAGGTTCTAGCCAAGTTTCTCTTTATTTTCTCTGTTGTTTTTTAAGTTTGTCTCTCTCTTGTGCCACAGAGCATGACTTGGAGATAACCAAGTTAGTTTTGCCTGAGTTGCATCTGAAACCAGAAGCAGCAGAACTTCATCACAGCCATAGTCTTTGCCAGTAAAACCCTGATAAGCAGCATTATTAGACCCTCTGAAAGAAGCCCAGGTTATTTGGGGTTTCAGCACAGAAATGACATGACTTTTCCCCATAGTATTTTTTCCTACAGAGATCAAAAGGACCATTAAAAGTCCAGACTCATTTGACCATATGCCATAATATTTCTTAACATAAGAAAATGCAAAAATGTCTTGAGCAAACAGGATAGTAATTGGGAAAAAAAAAAAACAAAAACAACAACAAAAAAACCAACGTCATATAAACCACTTTATCTTTCCAACTCCTTGCATTCAGGCTTTGTTTCCATCAGTAACTGGCTTTCTGACTGGCAGCAAATTCAGTCCTCAAATAATCTCCTTTTCCATTTCCTTCAATGCCTACTTCCATCACAGAGATGCCCTTCTCTGAGCAATGTGTTCCCTGAGCCCTTGTCTTTCCTCTTTCTTGTGGTCCCATTCTGGAGTCTGATTTACCCCTTTCTCCAGGGACAGTCTACTTCTCTCCACCACCTTTCCCAGCATTTCTCTGTCAACTCAAAAGTGACTTGATGGTCCCTGCACCATGCCTTGTTTTAGGGTGAAGTGCTGTCACATGTTTGTGAATTATGATTGTTCAAAGCAGCACTATCCCAGACCATCTTCAAAGTGTTCTTTGTCAGAAGCAAAATATTCCTTCTGGATTATACACTCTGTGGTGATTACATTAAGAAAAGGGTTCATCACTGTCTCTGTATTATCCTGTTATAAAGCACTCAGCAGGGACCCTTGTGACCCTCTTTCCTAAACCATTTTGTTGAGTTTGCTGCTTGGATACCTGAGAGTAACTGGGTAGGGATAACCCAGGAAAATACCTTAGAGACTCCCCATTCTTGGGCCAGCAGCATTAAGTCAAAAGAGAGGAGCCTACTATTTCTGTGCAGCAATTTCATACACTTTGGGGCACACTTCATTTCCCAGCTAATTCAAGCTTGAAACTTGGCAGTGTTTTCCCTCACTTCGGCTCTGTTTGTGTGGGGTTTTTTTTTGAGGATTGGGATTTTTTATTATTTTTTTTTTCCACATGGTTTCTGTCCTGCCAAGGTGCAATTTCTTTAGGTAAGCTTTGCTGAGAGAGATTAGTTCCTCTGTTTTATGTAACAGGGTTGTGTAGGTCCTGCTGAACTGAAATTGTGCCTCTCATGGCACAACTCCTGCTGTGCACACCAGCTCCCAACAAGACCTTCCTTTTTCTCTGACTTTTCTTTCTTTTTTTTTTTTTCTGGCCTTTATCTGCTAAGGACAGACAGACCCTGAAGCACTAATACATTTGTTATACTTATTCCCCTCTACTCTGCTCTCATGAGACCCCACCTAAAGTATTGTGTTTAGTTCTCAAGTCCCCAACATAAGAAGGACATAGAGCTCCTAGAGAGAGTCCAGGGGAGGCCACAAAGATGTTCAGAGGGCTGGAGACAGGCTGAGAGAGTTGGGGTTGTTCAGCATGGAGAAGAAAAGGCTCCAAGGGAGACTTTATAGTGGCTTTCCAATGCCTGAAGGGGCTACAGGAAAGCTGGGGAGGGACTTTTCACAAGGGCTTGTAGCAAGAGGACAAGGGGTAATGGCTTAAAACTTGATGGGAGATTTAGGTTAGATATTAGGAGTAAATTCTTTCCTGTGAGGGTGGTGATAACCTGGCCCAGGTTGCCCAGAGAAGCTGTGGCTGTCCCATCCCTAGAAGTGTTGAAGGGCAGGTTGGATGGGGCTTGGAGCAACCTGGTCTGGTGGGAGGTGCCCCTGGCCATGCAGGGGGGGTTGGAACTGGATGATCTTTAAAGTCTTTTCCAACCCAAACCATTCTAGGATTCTCTGATTCTGTGATTTCTAGGCTAGTGCTTTTGTTTGTCAGACTCACAAACTTGTTTGCAGTCTGCAGCATGGGAACATGTATGCAGAATAACAAACTATTTGGTTGTTTTCTGCAAATAGGGCATAAAAGACAGTATTGGGGCATCTAAAATAATTATTTGGGTTAGGCTGGATTTTGAGGTGCAACTAAGCTTTCAGGTGCTTTCCTAAAATGTCAGAGTCCGTTAAAATAAACAGATGTCTGGCAGATGTGGTAATTAGAAAAGAAAGAAAACCAAACCATGATTGAAAAGTAGGGGTAGGAGTTTGTAAGTTTATCTGATCTCTTCAGAATAGTCAGAACTTCTAAATGGAGGTGTTTTGAGTTCCCTTTGGTGATCAGATTTGGTGTTGAAGTTGTTGATGCTGCCTGGTCTGTGTGTTAGAATAAATTAATGAGCTGCACAGGGTTGGAGCTGGCTGAGCAGGTTGGGAGCCAGAAGGAGCCTGTGTGTAACAGGCCCAGTTCTCAGTGAAGGTTTGTTTGACCTGTTTGCCTTGGGTTTATTCTTACTTCTGTCTGCCTGTCTTGTTAACCTGCATGATCTGACTGCCTGTATGAGGTCACCTGAGCACAGAAGCTTTCTGTCTGAGGAAGCCTCAGAAACCAATTTAAATTTGACAGTATGTGATCAAGAAACTGCAAAAGAGCCACTTCTGAAGTCATACATATATATCAAGATTTAAAAAACAAAAAACCTCAAAATTAATAGGAACTTCAGAAATATGCTATGTAAAATCTTCTATCCACAATTGAGTCTATATTAAAATCCATACATTGGCAGATTAGGTGCCAGTGAAGAATGGCTAATAATAAAGCACTGAGTCATACCACCAATGCTGCAGCCCCTTGTGAAGAATTTTATCAAGAGATTATATTAATCTTATTTGAAATTGTGACAAACATCCTCTATTCTAATTATCTTTGCCTGAGGTTCTGTTAAGAAACCATGTATCATTTTGAAATATGAATGTTTCCTAACTGGATTCTTGTTGTGTGCAGTAACATTAAAATGACTTCACATCCTTTGTGTGTACAAATTAAACAGAAGAAAACTCAAAATACTCTCTCTTTAGCATAAATTGCCATAATTATTTTGTTGCAATGACTCTTCAGTCATAAATTAGCTTAACTTATAATATGCTGATACTGTATAAAGATCTTTTTCTTATATATTTTTTCTAGCATTCTCTAGCAATTTTTTGGTTATTTGGCCCAGATTCAAACTTGTACTAGCAAGGACATCTTTTCTCTGAGCGGTGGTTTCTGGGGTCTTTTTCTTTGTTTTATTATTAAAGGGAAATTTTCTTTCTTTACTTTTAAACAATCAATGACAGCTCAGCACCTTTTTGGAATCCTGTTGCATTTAAAATGCTAGCCTAGGTTTTCCTTCAGCATCTTTCACTGGCAGCTCTGGGAATTCTTGGCCACTGGAGCTTGGCTGCTTGCTCTTACTGGGCAGAGAACTATGCTGTGAGTTTAGGCAACCTAATGACTAATCCATATTATGCAGAGAAGCACCAGAGTAAAGAGGTGGGAGGCTGTTGGGTAGGAGTAACTAAAGGACTGTTTTGCACCATGGCAGACATCCCTGGCTTGCAGAGGCATGTTCAAAATGCCTGCCCTGTTTTGAGTTTGTTTGTGGTTTGTTGGTTGGTTGGTTGGTTGTTTTTTTTCTGGCAACTTGTTCAATGACTCTCTTTAAAGAGATCACCAACTCCATGAGTCTCATGTCTTTTGAATTCTCCACATGTAAAACAACTTGAGAAAGTACTTAGAGGAGAGGGGCTCAACAACAGTGCTAACTTCTGATATTTAACTAGACAAATGCAGCGTCAGACCCAGATTAATCTATACAGTTTTGTGTATATTTGTGTACATTTTCTCTTTCCAGTTCGTAAGCTCGTACATCTACACGGATTTGTGATACTTTCCTTGATGCCAGTAGGAGCAGGCTATTTAAGCCTGGGAGTTCAAAAAAGCTTTAAAAAGACCCCAACATAAAACAACTTAAACTTTCTGGTGAATATACAAGGTATGCAAACTGCAGGAAACGATTTAGTTGATGAAGTCTCAACAGAAATTACAAATAGTACGATCCTAATGAACAATCTTATGCAAGCACATCGACAGCATGTCATCAATCATCAATGCCTTCAGGTTTGATTATGTCGTGGTTTGGGCCCAACACGACAACAAAGCACCAGCCCCGTGGCCGCTCACTCAGCTCCCCCCTCACACACCCTGGGATGAGGAAGACAAACCCAAGTAGAAGCTCATGGGTCGAGACAAAGGACAAGGAGGGTTCTTCACTGATTAAGGTCCTGGGCAAAACAGACTCAACTTGGGGAAAGAATAACAAGTTAATTTCACACTAATCCAACGCACCCAGGACACAGACACACACAGAGCAGGGCTCACACACGTGACCCCCACCCCTCCCTTCTTCCCGCCCAAATCCCTTCGTTCCCGGTTTCTCTCCCTCCTTCCCCCCAGCGGCACAGGGGGATGGGGATGGGGTTTAGAGTCAGGTCACAGGCTGGTGGTTCCTGCTGCTCCTTCCTCCTCAGGAAGAAGGATTCCTCACAGTCCTGCCCTGCTTCCCCACGGGGTCCCTCCCATGGCAGAGTCCTCCACCAACCTCTCCTCCATGAGTCCTTCCCACCAGGCCCGGAGCTGCTCCAGCCTGGGCTTCCCACAGAGTCACGGCTGCTTCGGGAACAGGCACCTCCCCTGGCCCGGGGGCTTCCATGGCTGCATCATCCCAGGCCACTGGCAGCAAATCCAAGTTCACCCCTCCTGGTGCCTTCAGGGAATGTTCCACCATGTTCCTCCACAAGTGCAGGGGCACAGCTGCCATCTCACCATGGGCTGCAGGGAAACTTCTGCTCGGGCACCTTCTTCCCCTTCTTCCTCACCAACCTAGGGATCTTCACCCCAGCACTGCCTTTCTCCTCTCCAGCTCAGCTCTTCTTTCTCTCTAACTACTTGCTCTCTACTTAGCTCTTAGCTCAGTTATTTCGTATGTCAATGGCAGAGGCATCTATTGTCCCTCTGATGGCTCCTTGGCTGGGTTTGGAGCAGGGGGAGCTTCTCAGCTTCTTACTGGAGCCACCTCTGGGGCTCTTCCCTCACTACCAGAAATCCCGCCAAACAAACCAGCACAGACTACAGGTGTCTTCTTTTTCTTATTGCACTGTGACTTCACCCAGCTGTCTAGCTTTATTCAAAGAGGCCTTGCTGCAGGCATTTAAGCCTCCTCTCACAAGCATACCACAAGTACAAGGCACAGCCCTGTCTCTCATCACAAAATTAAAAAGGAAATTAGAGAAGCATGTTACTAACAAGTATGTGCCCCTATTAAATTTGAAGTATTTAAGAATAGCTCCTAGAACAAGAGCACCTTAACATCAACAGAGTTAAACGTCAAGTAGGGTAAATGTGCAGATATGTAGAGAATCCAAGTCTGGAAACAATCTGGTTTATATATTTTATAGCATTTTAGTGCAATTTGAGGAGCCTCTTGTGTTTTCCAGGAGAGTTAGAGATGACTTCTGAGGCTTCATGCAAGAAGCAGCCACTGGCACATCTGATCTCCATCTAACAGTATCTGGCCCATACTGGGCAGAGCCTGGTTAATTTTTCTGGAGGAGGACAACAAGTAGGTTACTTACAAATTATGTGCCATATCAACACCTCTGTCACAGAAAGAAAAATAATTTTAGAGTAAGATTCTGAGAGCTACTGGTGAAAGCTTTAGTTTATAGGATATAACCAAGGCTTGAAAGATTTTTGTACTCCATGTCTTCCTACTAGGAAGGCCAGTACTTCAACTGAGACTAAACCTCTTTATGCTGCATCCTTGAGCAAAATTCTCCCTCTCTCCTCTCAGTTCCACCTTAAAATAAATATAAGAAAAAACAAACATTTAAAACATATTATTTGTTTTTAACTGCACCCTTTTCAAGCAGACCTAGCTAGAAACTGTCAGTATTTACTTTGAGGGGAAGAAAATATTTATTTTATTTAATAAATATTTTCTGAGCATTTCATTTAGGAAAAAAAATCCAATAACTTTAGTTTCCCAAAATACCAAATCTATTTCTACTCTCAGCAAGAAAAATCTATACTGAGGCATTGAAGGATTACAGTGAGCAACTGATCTTCCTGCTGTCAAATTTTAAATCAAACAAAGCTTTCTATGAAAAAAAATAGATAACTTTTTGGTGGTGGAAGAGAAATTTAACAATATATTTCCAGCTAGCTCTGTTTTGAAGAGAATTTGAGACTTTTCCACAAAGCAGATCCTCATCTGATTTAAGCCAGAATAGCCAGGCTGACATCAAAAGTTAATCTTTTTAAGGTCTTATAAGTTATTACCTGATAGGATTTTAACAACATGATGGCTTACTGCTTTTTTCACTTACAGTATTATAGGTAGAATTCACCGGGGTCTGCATATTGGAACAGTTTCCCAGTACGTGACTTTAAAAGACCCAGTTTTTGGATGCTGACCATTTTGCCCATGTAAAGCCTTTAGGACTGACATTTTCTTCATTACGTGTTTACAGAATCCCAGAACGGTTGGGGCTGGAAGGCACCTCTGGAGATCATCTAGTCCAGCCCCCTGCTAGAGCAGGATCCCCTAGGGCAGATCCTACAGGAACATGTCCAGGTGGGTTTGGAATGTCTCCAGGGATGGGGGAGACTCCACAACCTCCCTGGGCAGCCTGTTCCAGGGCTCTGTTACCCTCAGAGTAAAGAAGGATTTTCTCATATGCAGGTTCAACCTCCTGTGCTCCAGTTTGTGCCCATTGCCCCTTGTCCTGTCCCAGGACACCCCTGGGAAGAGTCTGGCCCCATCCTCCTGACACCCCCTGGAGATATTGATCAGCACTGATGAGATCCCCCCTCAGCCTCCTTCTCTCTCAGCTGAACAGCCCCAGCTCTCCCAGCCTTTCCTCACAGGTAGATGCTCCAGCCCCTTCATCACCTCAGTGCCCTGTGCTGGACTCTCTCCAGTAGTTCCTTGTCCCTCTTGAACTGGGGAGCCCAGAACTGCCCAGTGCTCCAGGTGAGGCTTCTCCAGGGCAGAGAAGAGGGGGAGAAGAACCTCCCTGACCTGCTGGCCACACTCTTCTTACAAACCAGCTGAAAAACAAACAAAAAAATAACCTGCACCAAATCTGTCCCATAAGAGGACAGGGGAAAAAATGCATATTTGTTTGGTTAAAAACAATGTCTGTCTCCCTGCAGAGTGGGTTTTATCTCCACCATCTGAAGCCAAACTCACCTCCCTGGCTCCTGTGTTGCCTGTGACCAGCAGATATGTCTGAGAGCCACTGCCCAGGGAGAGAAGTGTTCCCTTCACCATGTAAATGCAGGATTGCAATATTGTCATTGGTGTCATGGCTTCTAGGATAAATTCACGTGGCAAAGCTCACATTTTCTAGAGGTGTTCACACTGGCTCTAGGGAAATAAATAATGGTAACAGAAACAAGAGCAGCTTTCTTTTAGGGCTCATCCTTGCAGGCACGATTCTTCACATACTGTTGCGTTTCAGTACACAGGAAGGCTATGGGCTGGCTGGTTTTCAATGTTACGTACTCTTCCTCAGAGTTAGAGATTATTCTGATCTCTTTTTTTTTAACTCAAATGGTGGTTAATCCCATTAAAAAAAAAAAAAAAAAAAAAGAAAAAGAAATGCCCTGTAGAAATCTCAGTATGCAAAACTGACACCATAAACTTTTACAATCAATCAAATGTACAATTTTGTGAAGGCAGGTATAAAATGAGATAGGTAGGATCTCGTTTCTGAGGAAAATGTGAATTATAGTGCCTTCCATTAGGTCTTTATCTGCTATATCCTGTGTCAACTGTTATTTTCCTCAGAACCCATGTCAGGCTGATGTGTCTGTAATTACCTGGTTTATCTAAATACCAACACAATCTCCATTTGAAGAATGTGATGCAGGGCACACAGGATTGCCATGTTTTCAGATTTATTTTTTCCAAGATTGGAATCCACACATATTCATCTGGCCTAATGTGGATGTGCAAATCTTGCAGTCAAAGATGACATAGCAAAGCTGAGGTAAAGCTGAGCTCCAGTTCCTGATGTCCTAACATATAATAATGAAATATGAGAGATTAATTGAGCCCTGGGACGTGCCTGTTTCTCACTATCGGCTATGAAGGCATTTTAGGATTATTTGCTCATAGATGTCCAGACTGTCAACTTCTCAAATTAAATATTGTTCAAAGACAGCAAATAGGACAATGGAAGAAAACCAAAGCCTGTCAGCTGAGCCATGTTTCTTAGGGAAATACAGTGTGTTTAGTGACTGCCAAAGAGGAAATTGCAAAGCACAGGTGTATGGGTATGAAACATATCTAACAACACATCTTTAATGTTGCAAAATTAGGCAAGAACTTGATGTTAAGGTGTATGACAACCTGCTATCTACACACACCAATTCCTGTTCCCTGGCAGGTCTAGATGGTGATAGTCTTTAATTACCTAAGCATGTACAGCTTTTTTTTCTACAAAATCCTGTCTTATTCTACATGTATGCTGGACTTCTGGGGCTATATCATAGCTGCATATGGGAGGAGGCTGACTGCCACTTTCTGCCAGAAGCTGTACTGAGCAAGCCAAAGGATTGCTGAAAGAGGAGACAGCTTCATGGTGAGGTATCTGTGTGCTGCTCTGGGGACTTAATGATATTTCAACCTCTGCCTTCAACTAGTGTGATACCCAGCAAATCAGTTAAACATAACTTTGCACAAATGGTCATTAATTAGGTGCCTCTCTTTTCCTGGTCTCTCTCCTTGGGGCTCTAAGTGATGACTGACAGGAGACTGAGCTCCTGCAGTGGCAACCAAAGTCATTTGTGCTTGCAAAAAACATGATATAGGGATATGTACCCTGGACAAATAACATTCCAAGTGTTTCAGATTGATCACTTCTAATTAGCATGGATATATTTTATTTTAGTTTCTTTGTGCTTCTGCTGACCACTGGTAGAATAGAGATAATGTTGCCTCCCAGCAAGGGTAACTTAATTCATCTTTACTAAGTACTTGGTTTCTATAATGATGAACACTCTAGAATGTTCAGGAAGAAAGTAATAATTATGTTTTTAAAGCTGGAGTTGACTAGGGTGGAGTAAATAAAGGAAGGAGCCAATAAACTATCAGATGAGAATATTAAGTGGCAACTGATTAAGCAAGCATTGTCCTTCCTGCTCCTGTGACTGAGGTGTGAAACAAAACCAGCTTTCTTTCTGTCCCAAGCATGAGATAAATGTAAAATGAGACCACTTTTTCTATGGAATTTAAGCACAAAAGCTTTTTTTAGAACCTTTTGTTACCCTACAAAAATAAATTACTTTTTCTTATTAAAACAATTTTAAGATGATTTGCAATTGCCCTCTTTTTTTTTTTTAAACTTTTTGAACACTGGAAGAAACAGAACATCAATGGAGAGACAGAATTTACATATTACAATCTGTGTGAAGCTGACCACCTGATTATCTGTACCTAAGAAATACAAGTCTGTTTGTTAGGTCGTATTTGTGATGTGGCAAAGAACAAGGCTGGGTCAGCTAGTAATGGAGGCATAAGATTGATAAACCATTGCAAGGATCAGGGATGTTATGAAGGAAGATGTATTTTGGATCCCCAAATGAATACATTTCATGTATTCAGCATGTTTGTGAAAATAATCCTGTCCTGCAACAATTGCAAATAATCATGATTATTTTTTAACCAAGATGCAATTGTACTGAAAACACCTCAAGGGTAAGAACTTTGATTCTCATAGAACACTCCTCATCAGTGGAATTTCATTTCTAAAAAAAAGGGAAAAAAAGATGAGGGGAAAAAATAAGCCCAACCATTGGCACTGTTTTATGGACAGAGAAATTGAGGTCAGTTACAATACAGACAACAGAGCAAAGTATCATAAAATGCCATTTGCACAGTATTGTGCACCATAAAAGTACAACAAAAAAATTAATGTTCATTACTAAATTGAATAAACTAAGAACTGTTAAAATATACAATAGATAAGTCATTCTCCTTGTGCCAGATAACTCATCATTCTACAGTGCAAGCCCTGCAGAGAAAGATTGAATAGCATGCTGTTCTCATACTTTGTAAGGCTGTTTGAAAATATTCCGTTGAACATTCCTTATTTTAAAAAAGTTTGTTTTCAGCAATCTGACAAAAAGGGAGTTTGGGGTGGTTTTGTTTTGTTGGGGTTTTTTTTGGTAGTGAGAATTATCAAGGATGGTTGGTTGTTTTTTCAGCTTTCAAAAGATCTGCATATTGGGAACAGACACATCTAAAGCAGTTAAAGTAGCAAAGCACTAATTTCTTTTCTTCCTTTCCATGAGAATATCTTATTTTTTCAAGTCCCAGTTATAAACAAAAATGTTTGTTTCATCTACCAAAATTTAGATTGAGATACAATTTTCCTGTTGGCCATGGGGATCACTGATTACAAGAGTCATCTTTTTTTTTTTTTTTTTTCATTGATCCAGAGGCTGAGAAAATTATTTTATATGGCACCATGTGGAGGGTAGATTCTACCATCTTTACCCTGAGAAGCACCAGGCATTATGCTTGGCAGGGGCAAAGGTTGAAGCATCTGCTCACTAGCAGAGAAACCCATGAAATGTCGTGACTCATTGGAAAAGCCACTCTGAAATTAGCATTTGCTGAATGGTTTAATAAAATCAGTGTGGTATGAAAAAAAAATAATAAAATAACAGCAATGACTGTGTTACATAACTCCCAGGAAACATCTATCAGACATCACAGCCTAGCTGAAGATGTATCATTTAGCATTCCCCTTCCTCAGAACTGCTTGTTCTTGCTCAAGATGGTCTCTTTCCACCATATCCCCCATCTGCTCCACCCCCGCTTCCTATCCTGTCTGATTGCCTGTACACTCTTTTTTAAAATTATTTTTTATTATTGGTATTCATTTTAAGGAATCAGGATCAGTTCTGAGCTTGGATCTTTCAACTTCTGAAGGCCTTTGCCAGTTAAAAAGGGATTCCAGCTCCTACTAGCTTCAACTCACTGGTTTCAATTTGATCTGCCAGTTTATCTGTCTGGGCTCTGTCTGATATTGCTGCCTACCAGTGTTGGTGGTGTTCAGGTTGCAATTGTGTGCTGGCAGGCAAATTTCACAGGGGAATCCCTTCTCAGTAGTGCTGCTTTTAATTTCTCTTGCACTGTGCTGACTCTTAATTCATTTGTGATCATGAGACTAAAGTGTCACTGTTCAGAAACACTGGAGAATGGCTGTGAGGAGACACAAATGTGATCTCAGATTAAATGCACTTCCATATAGAAAAATCCTGATTTTATTTATTTATTTAAAAATTTGTTTTATTTCTTGGTTTGTGGCAATTTAAATTAGTGGTGTTTATGGTCAGGACCTGGATGTGTTTGGTTCCTGAAGAGAACTTATGAAGACTTCACCATGGCTTTAGTGCTTTGGGTCATCACCAATGTCAAGGACAGCAGAGGGCATTAAGGACCTCCAGGAGACACAGTTCATCCTGGTGGTGTTTCCATGAGGATAAACAGGATAAAACTCTCTCAACCAACAGCATTGCAGTTCCACACATGGGCAGGTAATGCATAGAGAAGGTACAGCAGTCAAACCCCTGGTTCCCAGCAACATGTATCTTTACTCCAATAGCTCTAAGCCCTCTGGCTCCCCTAAATCCTTCAGGCTTTTCTACATCTCTTGACTCCTGCTTCTGGCTTTTGCAGGTCCCATGCAAAGTATCTGAAATCTAATTTCAAGGAATGGTCCCTATAAATATGTATAAATCACCAAGACAGGGCGTGTAAGTTTGAAAATGTGGTAATAGCTTTTCTGACTGGAAGACAGAACAGATCATTTAGATGAGATTTTGATGGAATTGTCTGGTGAATTTAGATACTTTTAGATGTATTCATATTTCTTTCTAACGGCAGCTGACGATCTGTGAGCAGACACAAAACTCCTTACATAGCTTCAGAAGTCTCTGTTACTAACATTTCTAATTTGAAAGCATGTTTCTCCCAGGCCACAAAGCCTCCTCTTTAAATGTCAGCAACTTAACAGCTCCCAGCTCTTGGAGGGAAGAACACCTTTTTACAGTACCTGGATACAGCATGTGATAAACCAGCCAGAAGCTTATAACTGCCTGTTTTTATTTTATTGACGTTTCTGATGTGTGTTAAATTACTGTAATATAAGTGAGTTAACCACAGTCTTTATCTAAGAGAGTGCTAAAACAGTGACTGAAAATGAGTGGCTCTCTAATAATCATAGGCAATTAAATAAAAAGTAAAAGAGTAAGAATCTTCCTTACCGAATAAAGCGGTCACTAGAGAAAAGCTGCTAAGAGGAAAAAAAAAAAAAATCAATGACTGACATGAGTGGAAAAGTAAAAACCACTGAGGACTAAGTTTTCAGACCCACTCTGACAACATCATTTCCCTTGATGGTTTCATCATTGTTTGTGTAATTTTGTGTGACAAAAAAATCTGGTTATGGTGAAAGAAGTATAATGACCTGCCATTACAATTTTAATTTACCATTGAACAGTCATTCTTTGAATTCTCTTGCAATTTGTAGCTCTTACTTTTAATCACAGAAAGACCTTTTATTTGTTGTTTTCTGTTCCCTTTCTACCTACCCATGAGAATCTTACACTTACCACTATCAATGTAACAGGATTCAGCCTTGAGGAAAAGAGGCTGCTCTGCTTTTTGTTGGAGACAAGTAAACACAAAATTCTCTAGGGCAAAAAAAATGAAAGAAAAACCCCATATTCTTACAGGTGGGTTTTTAGACATGAGCCACATGAGGGTTTGCTTTTGTGGAAAGAAATGGAAATAGATTTTAAGCCTTTGTGAAGCCATTTAGTGAAACTACAGCTGTAACAAAGTTGCTGTACAATGAAAAGTAGCAAATAGCATACCTGAAAAAAAACAAGGCTCTGAAGGAAATAGCCTCACTGTGCAGTCAGTGTTCATGAGCAGCACTGTGAAGAAGGTATTGATTTGTCCACTTCTGAAATGTTTTCACTATTCTTGTGTATTGTAGTATGTGGTGGCTGCTATTAGCCTCCCTGGAGGTGTTGGCCAGGTTGGATGAGACTTTGTGCAGCCTGGTCTAGTGGGAGGTGTCCCTGCTCATAGCAAGAAGGTTAGAACATGATGATCTTTAAGGTCTCTTCCAACCTTCACCATTCCATGATTATCTCATGTTCCTTGGGGACAACAAGTGTTGGTATCACTGGGATTGATTCTGCAGAGAGCTTCAGTCTTCCCTCAAAATAAGTCCTGTGGTATTTTGGTAAAAGGAAGCTACTGGTGGATTCAGATTTCTTTTTTTTTTTTTTCTGGTATTACCTGGACATTTAAGTAAAAGTGATTGAAAATATAAGGATTAATTACACAGAATCCACAGTATAGAACCAGCCGATTTGTGTCTAACATATTAAATCTTCATGTCCTCAGAGGAAGCCTAAATGATCAGAGGAGATTAAATGCTTAGAGTTTAACTGGCTAAAAATGCATTGTATGAGTTTGATATCAGGGATAAGATTTGTCTGAGCACAGACAGACCCCTGCAGTGCAGATATTTAAATTACTACAGTGATTCACTGAAGACTCCTTTTATAGTAAAAGAAAAAAAGAAACTTTAGTCTGCTGTTAATTGCATCCTAATGAAGACATCTGCTTTTTGGTCTAAGATAACAGGTTTTCTCCTTTGGCAAAAAAAAAAAAAAAAGGGAACCTGAGGTGACTTGCTTAGGTGTGAAGGTAAAGTTCAGAGATGTGAACCCTAAACTACACACACTAGAAGAGAGAGCATTAGGGAATACATAAGCAGATGAGGGCCTTACACTTTTTTATTAGTGAAAATTGGAAGGTAATTGCAATGCCTTATCTTAAATAAGAAGTAGGAAAATTTTTTAAAAATGTTTATTGTGTTTCTTCCCGACCGTCAAAGTTGTTTCGAGATGAAAATGAACTTTGTATCAACTCTTCCACTGAAGGATAAATTAAGCTTGATGAGCACATAGATGAGTAAACTCTGTTCCATCTTGTGAGAAGAGTTTATCTTTTTCAAGCCTTTCCACAGCTAAGGAGGCCAGGATTAGCACTACTGCAATATTTTTTTGTTGTTGTTTAAATAAGTCCAACATTTTCTAGTGCAATATTGTCTAAAAGATGAGAGGAGTGTGAAAATTAAAAAGAAGAGATCTCTGCCAGCATTTAAAGAGCTGCTTAGTTTATCCCTTGGAAACAACGTATGTTTCCCAGTAAGCTTTGTGGGTTTTTATAGGACAAATATGTCCCAGTCTGCAGACTAAATTAATACAGCTTTTCTCTTCCTGATTGTGTCTATTCTTCTTTAACCTTTAAAGATTAGGAAGATAAATATTTCATGTTACACATAAAAAATATATAGAAAAATATTTTCCTGTTCATCATATTATTCAGTAGTGTAACAGCCTCTCAACCAGAAGTCAGATAATATTGAGATACCATTTGAAGATTGGTTGGTTGCTACGGTTATTGTTACTGGAAGATTATTCTGGTCATATGGAGAAGAGCATATACTTGAAAAATATGCACAATATAGGTAGGCAGACATTCTAAATATTCTGTTTTGTTCATATAGTATGTCTAAAACTGAAATCAGCCATATGTCACAAAAAATACAACAGAGATGTGAGGAATTGTCTGAAGGATTTAAACTAGATATATACATCTTTCCTTGCTCTCTTCATTATTATCTCTATCCACTGCATTCTTCAGGAGGAAGGTAGTGGAGGAACAGTCCACTCATGATGGTATTGGTGTGGGAACAGATCTGGGGTAGATTGAGGCTAAGTCCAACTCCCAAAGCTCAATCCATTATCTGCCTTCTCCCACCAAACATCAAAGCACCCAAGCCTTGCCAGAAGTAAAAAATGAGGAGGAATTGCTCGAAGGCCCTGATGAGGACACCTGGCAACCAGCTCACTTCATATCTCCAGGTCTAAGGAAGTCACAGCAGACACCATTGTCTTCACTAGAGGAGAGGAGATGAGGTAAAGCCCTTGCATATGACTCAGTGCTCAAGGCATCATCTTCATGCTTCCATGACATAAGCAATAGGTTAAAGTCTTCTTGAACCTTTTCAATATTATATACAGAAAACAGTGATTTTTTGAAAGGCAGGGGGTGAAAGTAAGTTAAAAATTCTTCAGTTGCACTATCATTTATAGCTTAGTTTCCTCTTCCTGAAAGTACCTAAATACTAAAGACTGATGGTGTCTTCTCAGTGAAACAGTTACTGAGCAGAAAACACAAATCAGAACTTTCCCAGATGACTTAACCCACCACCAGGCTATGGATTGAAACTCTGTCTCTCCTCATCCAACCTACTGAATCTTTAATTGCACTATATGAAATGAAACAGACCCAAAAGGAAGGGGTCAAGAATTTCCTTTCCACTTTCCCCGCTGGAATAGCTATATGCTGGTGGTTAGTGCATTCTCCTGGAGAAAAATGTGGGTTTGAATTCAGTCAGGGAAAGAGTAAATCAGGCACGAATTCCACATCCTGGCTGAGTGCACTGAGTTCTGAGCTGTTAAAGAAAAGTTCTGGGTAAGAGCAAGAGCTGAAGAATAAACCCAGAATCAAAGACTTAAGTCATGCAGGCTGGAAGGGACCTCTGGAGCCCATCAAGACCTGCTCTGGATTTCTCCAGGGAATAGGATTTCACAACTTCTCTGCACAACTTGTTCCAGTGTTTGAATATCCTCCTGGGGAATATTTTTTTCTCTAATATCTATTTGTTTTTTTCCTAGCTGCAATTTATGATCATTGCCCTCAGCCTGTAGTTTTGAATACACTTACATTATACTTATAAATTAAAAACTGTCCCGTGGATCAGGATAAGATTAGGAACCAAATTTATTCTCCAAACACCTAAAGTCTACCAGAGGTTATGGTCTGATAAGGAGATAACTGGTACATGTCCAAAATGTTTTAAGTTAAACAAAAATACCTTTGCAAAATCTGAAGAAACTTTGAGTAGATAAATATAGCACCTAAAGTATTTAAAACTTTTCTATGCTGAAGAGTTCATCTGTGAAGAATTACTTCACAGTCAATATATTTAACTGGTTTAGGCTGATCTTATAAAGCTAGTGGAAAGGAGTAAATATGTTCTTATAATAAAATTTAGTCACCTGCAACATAATTATTAACATAAGACCAACATAATAAAAGGATCAAAAGAGGGTAAGTAACAGGGCAGAAACTGATTTTATACTGAGCAAGATGGCTATGTTTCAAAAAGAAAAGAAAGAGAGGAAGAAAGAAACAAACAATAAAAAAAATAAAAGAAGAAAAAAGATGCATCACAAATGCTGCTTGGAAAGAAATGCAATAATCTTGTTTAATCCTGAATCGTTGTTGCAATCAATTCAATTTTGTAGGCAAGTTCCCATGACACATCTATTCCAAGAGCTAACGAGAGACAGAGCTAAAATACCAGCAACCCCAACAGGAGACCAAAGTTTCTCTCCTGATGAAAATCGCTGCTTGGAGAATTTTCAGACCTGTGTGATCAGTGTGAAATTGAAATTACTCCAAGTGATTTTGATGAGTGACTGCCTTCACATATGAATTGTTTGATGTTAAATCAACAGAGGTAACAGAGTGATACCAGAGCAAATTAAAGCTTTGGGAGGGGGGAGGAAAGAGAAATTCTGGGTTGTTCTGACTAATCACCATAAATATATGTGATAGAATGAATCAAAAAAACCCCAAATAAATAAAGAAGAAAAAATTAAATAAGACTGGAAAGGTGAGCAGGGTTAGGCAGATATGTTGGGTTTATTCTTTGCACAGCAAAAGAAGAAATGGGCAACAGCAAATTATAATGTTCAACAGCACATTAATAGCTGAAATACGTGTTTATCACCTGAATCCTTCATTTTGAATTGCAGCATTACATTAAAAGAAAAGGGATCTCATGCACATTCTGTAACTTATAATAAAGCTTCTGCCTTTAGTAGGCATGAAGCCTTTGAATCTTATGAGGCATTCATACTGAGAAATAAGGCAGCCCATTTACATTAGCCAACTTGTTCATCCCCTTACTAATTTGCATCACTTGTAGCTCTGACTGAAATTGGGCCATTCTGACTTAAGGAACTGGTGTCATGCAAAGTGACACGTGGTCCTCCTTTCCTCTTGCTGGGGATAATCACAGTTCTTGTGCTGTAATTAACCCTTCAGTCATTTTCTTGAGTCTGACTCCTCACCTGGGAGCTTGACATTTTAGTGCAAAACCTGGTGTATTTGATGTACAGGGAGACCTCAGTCTCACTCTGAATGTAGGCACAAGTATATTTGAAGTATTTTTTTTTTTTAGGATCAGACCTGAGATTTCCTAAGACTGAAGCATTTCAGTTTTCAAAGCTATTATTTACCAACATAGGGCACTGCGTTGTCCCTAGTCACTACAATGGAAGGCCACAGGACATTGGAAACCTGCAGTAAACCTCCTCGTGTTTATGCATGGTTTTCACCTCAATTTGACAGTATAATACATATTCTCTCTCTAAGATGGTAGTGCCTACTGGGTTGTAAAAGTACAAAATGCCTTTAAACACTGCTAATCAAACTATAGGGGTAGCTAATGGAAGTAATTTTAGATCTTACTGAGGGGCTATGCACAGTTTTGCTGCCTAGCAAGCAGAGCTGCATCCAAATTGAGAACTCTGGGAGTTCAAAAACTTGGTCCTTGCTTCATCCTTGCTCTGAAGGACAGGAAACTGTGCTAGCTCTTTCCCTGGAGTGGCTTAGTTCTTCTTACATGCTCACTCAGGTTGGCTTAGCTCCACTAGCTGATGTATTGGCAAGATGGAATCAACACTTTAGATGGTTGTCTTGTTTTTTTAAAAATATTTTTATGTTGCCCACTCTCTGTAAAAAAAATAAAATAAAAAAATAGCCTCCCACTGCTGACACAGATACAAGCAGTACAGGGCTCCCTGATGTTTTTATATCTTCCCTGTATTGCTGGGCAAGTGATTTAGAAAGAAATCCTTACCTGTTCCTACAGGGCCCACAGCAAAATTGCTGTGCAACTTAGTGACATGATAGAAGTGCACTTGAGTTGGTCTAGGACATGGAGTTTTTTGTTGAATATGGGGAAGTAAGAGCTTCACAGCCATTTGTTCTGGGAAATGTAAGGCCAGGAGAAACCTGAGAATATTCTTGCTTGCAAAAAAACCTCCAAGGTCCAATTCTTAAGGTCATGGGTCTTGAATGACTCATTGCAAAACAGTTTATCTTCAACACTGCATGCATTTAATATGGCTTATTATATAATCGTAAAGCAATTGTATCTTCTTTTTTGAAGACAATATTTTTGGTTGTGTTTCCTTTTTTTGTTTGTTTGGGTTTTTTTTTTCTTTCTTTGGGACAGAAAGCAATGCAAAACGTAAGCTGTGCATTGCAGGGGAAGCAGGTCAGCATTGTTCATGCCATGCAGTTCATGCTTTGGTTGGTCTGGGTGAAATAAAAATCATTGAATGAAAGGACCTGAATTGTCTACATGTTTGGGTGCCTGAGGGTGCTAACAGGGATCTAGAGAGATGACCACAAGCAGGTCGGTGTCCATGTTTGTCAGTTAATTATTCCTTCTATCAAGTCATACAGCAAGATGCAGCTACTTCTGAACAATATCTTTGGCTATGTATGTGCCCCATTAGACAGACATCTTCAAAAATCTGGTAGAAATGCCACAGTGAACTTCATGTCTCTCAAAGGCAAGGAAATAAAAGAATTACAGGAATCTTATGATACTAGTGCTTTGGAACAGGAAGCATAAACTGATGGAGAGCTCTGTGAAATACCTTACAATAGGTTTGGTTTTCAGATGTCCTCAGCACATTCAGCTCTTCTCCCCCTTGAAGACACCGTGGTTTCTCTTTGATTTATAGTCTCCTTCTGACATCTGTTGAAGGAATTAATGACATAACTTACTGATATTTCTCTCCTGCAGTAAGGCATGGTAGAGACCATGTACTTTTCCTACATCCCTCTCGTGCCAGGTTCTCTTCAAAATATCTTTCAGGTATTAAAGGAATTTAGAAGAGAGTAAAGCAAAGGGAATATAAGTCCCTTGACAAGGCTGAGCATTTATATTCTAAATCCTTTGCATGCTGGGGCTGAATAATCTAATTCTAGTTCTATTTCGTTTTATTTAATTTTACATATTTTTTAGGAAAAAGCAGATTTATTTATTTTTTAAGACAAAAGTAGATGTCTTCTTTAAAAAGACTTTATATTTATGTGGTTTCTTTAATTCTAATGGGTGCCGAAATGTTTATTAAATTTTCAGTGTACAGAAGTCATTGATACAAAGTTGAAGCCAAGCTGGAGCATCCCAATGTTAAGACTTGAAGCCATCCTTTTGATGTATAGGAAATGTAATATGTTTTTCTCTCTTTTACTACATATGTAAAGAGAACCAGCAATCATCTAGTCTTCCTAAAATGTGTAGTGTAAACCAGGGAATATTTGAATGTGTCTCTTTTAAAAATTACCTTTCAATCCAGACTTAACTGATCTATGTGGATTAACTTTCAGGGCTATATTATCTCCAGGATAGTACCCATAATTACTGGTAGATTTTAGAAGAGGGCTGAATGGCACATGCTGAATGAATCCTTGGTTTCTACTTACCAGTTTCTGCAGTGGTAGTGGAATCGAGAAGTTACTGACATAAATTCCTGAATCAGTATAGACTGAATCAGTGACTGGCTTTTTTACCCGGGGTAAATTGAGTAGCCCTTCTGTTGGCTGCAGATATCAAAGTAAAGTGGTTGGAAAAATGTCACATTACACTTTTTATTCTCTTAGATGTACTTACAGGGCCACCTGGCTTACCTTGTGAGTGGCAATGACAGCCTGGGACATCTTGGCTGCACACACCTCATCAGTATCCATAGGACAATTAGGTTCATCAGAAGAGAATCCTGTTGGTAAAAGCACAATCCAAATCTCTTTGAAATAACTGGAAAAGCTGCCATAGGTTTTGGATCAGACCCCCTACTGCAAGCTGGATGCAAGAAAAGATGATAAATTCAGCTGGTATTCTTTTCATCCAGATAAAAGATAAGCTCTTACTCAAGCTGAGAACTCGCAGGAGGGAAAAAATGAATAGGGGAGTAGTTTAAACACAACAGGCTTGATTGTGCCTGACCCTGTGTGGGTGCTGGGAAAGTGGGAGACAAGAGCAAACAAGCTTTCCCAGCTCCCTCTGGCGAGTTTACTCCAGGCCAGACACGGTTGTTCTCCCTGAGATCAGGGATTCTGTCAGGTAGCACAGAAGAGAATGCCTGGAGCAGGGAAGAGGAAAGGGATGTCAGGATGCAGTCATTTACTCCCGATAGCACATTATGAATCCTTCAAAGTGGGGCAGCTGCTGCACACACTGAGTGAGATGCTGGCATCAATAAATCAGTTCAAACTAACACATGCTTGGAATTGCACAACTGATCTGCTTAAGGAGATTTGTTTCTGTGCCCCCAGGAAAGCTTGCTGGGATGGTACAAGTTGCAACTGTCCTTTCTACACAGGGTTAGCACAAAAAAAGAAAACAAGCAGTTGCATAAAACCAAAACCAACTGATAAAAGTTTCATTACACACTTTTAAACATATATGATCTTACAGCCTACCTATATATATACACTACTGTTCTCTGAAGATTTACTGGCCTCTCCAATGCAAAATGAAGAGGCTCAATTATGTGATCTCCAAATAATAAGGAGGACAATGTACAGTTCATATTTACCACAGCAGCAATTCCCAGTTTATCAGGCTGAGTAGTGAGGCACACCGGGACTGAAGTGCAAATGTGGAAATACAGGTGGCCAATCCAGGCAGGAGAAGGACAGAGATTGTAAAGACTTAAGAGTCAGTCACAGGAAATCTGGACTAGAAGCACTGTGATGGTTGAGGCAGAGAGCAAAATGGTGGGAATTTGGCAGCTCTGGGGCCACTTAAAAAGCCTGGACTCCAGTGTGTGCTCAGCATCCTCCCTCCTGCAGTGCTGTAGGAAAAATCCATGATCTGTCCCCAGAGTCTTGTCAATTCCCTTTGTAAAAAGAGGGGATGACCATTTGTGCCCCATCTGGTGCAAGCAGCAAGAGGCAATCGCAAAAGTACAGAAAGGACCTGGGGAAAATACAGGCAGACAGTGGTACCCCATGCATTTCTGTGCTGATGTATGGAAACAGGTTCTGGATGTTTTATTGATCCAAAATATCAGATTAAGGCTCTCAAATCTGGAATGATATTTGTAGCAAGAGACGAGTCAGCATCGTTAATATATTGTTACATTTATTGGGTAGGTAAAGAGAAGGCAGTTGGGAACCTCACTGTTTTTCTCTGTCCATTTGCTGTATTTTTTTCTTCAGACTTCTGACCTTTATAATCAACAAGAAAAGGTCATCAATTCTGACAGCTACTGAAGGAACATTTCCTTTGGTCACTGAAAGGGAGAAGTCAATGGGCCATTTTTTCTGATCTGGCGGATCTCCACTGACCAATATTTTTCCAGGGATCTCAGGACCTGGGATGATTGATTCACCCATTTAATGACAAAGCAGGCAAGTACTACATAGTAGGAGTAAAAGCTGCTCTGTCCTTCAGGAATAATCTGGAAGGACCGTGATGAGAAGGTCATCATATCATTATTTTAATTTCTTTCTCCCGAGCCTGTTGCTCAGTGATGGCTCAATATGCAACTCATACCTGGAGCTGAGTGGAAAAAAAAAAACTTGGTTCCAGCTCAGTCCCTCAAGAAATCTGGTTTTGTAGCCTCTTTTGAACTGGTTCATGCTGACTGTGAGTGTAGTGGAAAGGAATACTGTTTCAATGTGCAAAATTGAATAAGGTTGTTTGGAGTATATCAAAAGAAAACATTTTTGGCCTTTCTGAAATGTTTTTTTTTTGTTTGTTTTGTTGGGGTTTTTTTTCCCTACTGAAATTATTTGAGAAATGTGATGTAACTTTTCAAGCCTTTAGAGTCAAACATAATCTTAATTCTTTCGGAGATCATGCCATTTGACTCAAAGCTTAGTTAAGATGTATCATTTAAAGTAAGCAGAAAAAATTCAGTGAACTCAAATGTGTTTAAACCTGTATCCTAATAAAATGAACCTTGTTATTGGCTGACCCACTCCCTTCTCTGCCTAATATATAATGTTATGAAGCAGTTGCTGATGGTACCAGGACATCCTGTTTCCCCTAACTTCAAGCCAGGGCTTAGTCAGCAGCCCTAGTAATTTGACTTCAGTCCCAACTTCCAAATGCAAAGGAAGCTTGGCTCTGTTTAAATACTCTGCACGACTTCTGATCCAGCACAGACAGATTTTCACTCTGAAATGTTGGATCTTTATACAAGCAGAAGACTCAGTGGCATTTTGCTGTGTCACTAAATCCATGCAAGCAGAAGGAACTTTTGCCAAAGTGAAGAATGTGAAGCTGTTACACACAGTTAAGCTTCAAGGGTTATGCCAGAACAATTCCTTGAGTCTTTCTAAATCCAGCTGAAGGTGGCATCAAATTTATCTTCCAAGGCCTTATGCAGGAGGATAAGACTCAAATACCAAATCTGCCCCTGAACCAAGTTTCTATTTAGTAACTTCTGCTTGGGCTATCTATAAAAGGTGTTTTATACAAATACATACATGCTTTTGTGTGTGCATATATATATATATATATATATATATATATATATATATAAAAATAAATAAAATATATATCTCCATTGCAGTTAGTGGGAGTTTTGAGGTTTATTTCACCATGAATAGATGGATGATATATCAGAGATTATTGAATAAATGGTTCATCATACAGATTTTATTTCCTACAATAGAATTCATAACTATACATAAAGACCAGATGGTTTAAAACAAACTATTGTAGCTGTATTAGTTCCATCTCCTTGACTAATTTAGGCTACAGTAATACAAGTTAATAACAGGAAGACTGTATTTGCTGGTACTTATTATCTGTTGTCCCAGCTAAGTACTCTTTTAAAGATGGTTTATTTGTCACCCCCTTTTAGAACATTATGGCAGAATAGCATTTAGTTTATTTGGGGAACTCTGCTTATGTGCTGTATGCCCAATAATTTTGCACAAATAGCAAAATTCTTTTGGATTAACTGTATTTCAGAATTTGTTTTCCCAGTTATTGCACTGTTTGTGTAATTTTTGTTGTATCTTTAGAAAACACTTCCATGTTTACCTATATTTAGCTCTCAATATGCATTCATTATGTTCACAGCAAATATAATTGTTCTGTGTGGGAATGGCATAAAAGAGAATGAGTTCACTGGAGCCTTTGAAGAGGAGCACAGTCCACTCTCCCAGACCTTCCCTTCCTCCCTGTCCCTTCTAAGCTCAGTCCTGTGGACAGTACTTGTATGCAGGGTCCTTTAGAAGTAGGATTGCACCTGTGCATTCCTCACTTACAAAATGGGCACTGAGCAACTAAAGCATTTTTGAGTCCAGGTTGAAACTGAGTCATTTAAACCAAAATAAATTTACAAACAACTGTAAGAATCACCAACTATTGGCTTGGCATAGGCATTAAATTAATGTTAATAATTAACAGGTAATTTCACAAGGAAATGTAAAATATGGGAAGTAGGAAAATTAAAATAATTTGTGGTTACATGACCACAAAACAAGTTTATTCCACTTAGTCCCCGAGTCGTTTAGCCACATCACCAGAAAAATGTTTATTTACCTATTCAGAGTAGGTGCTTTTATTTGTGGAGTTCTCTTTTCATTCATAATTAATAGCTGCAGGTCTCAGCCCTGAAATTTCTCTCCATCTTTACACCAAAATAACTTCTACTGTGATTTAAGATTTTTTTTGGAATAGATACACTTTGTCTCAGTACATGTGTTCATATATCTCACAGTAACTGAATTTGGTAAATTACATTATGTTTCTATGTGAGATGTGAAAGCTTTTGTTTAGTTCAGATAGTCAAGGAATCTGGCTGAGGTTGTGAAGATGCCAGTTTTTGACCTATTTTAGTCAAGTACTCCAGAGTTTTAGAAGCAGCACCATATGATGTAAAAATACACTGGCCAGATCTCTGAGGCTTTTTCATCCCTACAATTAATCCTTACTGCTGGGTGGTGATCTCCCTCATCAGATGATTTTAAATGACTCACAGAATCATGGAATGCCAGGTTGGAAGGGACTTCAAGGATCATCTGGTTCAACCTTTCTAAGTACTACTCTAGTTGATATGAGATGGCTCAGCACCCTGTCAAGCTGAGACTTGAAACTGCCCAATGTGGGAGAATCTGGGGGAATCTACCACTTCCCTTGGGAGACTATTCCAATGTATGACTGTCCTCATGGTGAAAAATCTGCCTCTTGTGTCTGATTGGAATCTCCCCAGGAGCAACCTGTGCCCATCACCCCTTGTCTTTTCCATGTGATTCCTTGTAAATAGGGAGTCTCCATCTTCTTGGGAGCCACCCTTTAAGTACTAGAACATGGTAATGAAGTCTCCCTGAAGCCTTCTCTTCTCAAGGCTGAACACAGTCAGGTGCTTCCCATCAAGAAGGAGCAAGTCATGCCTGCTTATACCTCCAGATCACTGAGTTTCTAGCAGTTCAGTTGGGATGTAAATCTAACTCGTCTCCTAACGTCTTACAGAGGTTGTGTGTGAGTTGTACATGTGCCCAAGTAATTAAAAATTGTCACACTCTCTCAGTGGTTTGAAATAGACATTTTCATAAAAATTACACTTGGGATTCTTTTGCTGGGTTTGACTTATCAATTCCTGATACAGATTTGAGAATAAATAAAACATAGCCTGGTACTACTTCGTTTCATTTCATACAACTGGTGAAAGCTAATTTGATGATCTTGTAGAGGGATTTCTGATTTCCCCAAAGAGCCAACAGATGACATCTATCTAATTTGCCAGTTAAAATCTGTACATGCAGCTCATATGAGAAAATTGATTGGAACTCACTTGACTATTGAATAAGATTCACATCAGTAAATATAGTGACTGCATTAGTATTAGCTAAACTTCCAAGCCACAAAATGCATTTTGTCTCATTTTATTTGTGGAAGAATGGCACGATTATTTTATGAATAATCAACTTCTCAATTTAGTCACAATTACATCCCGTTGTAATAATTAAAATTTCGCCCTTCTGGTTAGATTATTTGAATGGAATAATTATTTCTCATATTGAGATTTAACTAGACCTTTCTTTTTCTCTCCCAACCTTCAGAAAACAAGATTATGTTAAAATCATATCTGGGTTCTACAGTTCTGCTTGGCCTTCATCTGGTCTGGCCTGCTATGCCAAAATATGGGTACTTGAATACCTGTTACTGAAATTCAGTAAGTGTATTATTTGGTTTGCACTTTGTGGCAGAGGCCTTGCCTTTAGACTATTCATAGGAAAATAGGAATTGCCATCAGGCCCCAACTGAAGTTTCATTTACTTCAGAATCTTGTGCTTGTTGGTGACTGGCATATAATGCAAAATACTGTACAGTAGGCAGTTATTTTATGCATGGCATCAAGGAAAGCTCCTTAGGAAATGTGGAGGATTTATATACGTTCCCTAATCCTTATATATATATATTCACTATTTAAAACTCTTAATTCTAAAGACTTAAATATTTGCTTTCTCTTCTTAAATGCACTTTGAGCCACTTATGACTTGAGAAACTTAATTGCTGTTTTGGTCCTACATCCTGTATTTCAGTAGCAAATGAAGTCTGTGGAGTATCTGCTGAGCTGCAGGCTTCAGGAGAGATACTGTCCCTGTGTCCTAGCCTGAAGGAGGAGGGTTTTCTCAGTAATCCTTTTGCTTCATCCCTGTTTCCCTGCAGCATTTAAACAGGGCAAAATCAATGCAGTATAAACATATTCTCTTGACTAACCTGATTTATTACAGATTTTAAGCAGAGGATGCTGCACTCAGTTTCCATGTAATATCCAAAACTTAGTCTTTTTAGAGAAGTTATGAACCTCAAGCCTGCAAGGACTCAAGCCTTTGCAGTACTGCCACATAATTCTATGGAATTCCAAGAAATCACATGCTTAGCCTGGGTTTCACTAGACTCTTACCTTTGCATAGTAAAAGAAATTAGATTTTTTGGATGATCATGGCTAGTCTAAATAATTAAAATAATATAGGAACTTACTGCAAACATTTATTGCTGTCTTAAATAATGCCACGAATTCCATTCTTCATTTCCTTTCAAGACTGAACAAGCCTGGAGCTTTTCTTCTAGGACTGTTTTTATTTTCAATCCTGAAGTGCTCCTTTTACAGCTTGTGTATTTTGTTATCTTGTGTTATAATTGCCATTATAAACAGGGCAACTAGTGCTGAATTTTGTGCAAACCCAGAGGCATCAACAAAATATGCACGGAATAATTGTCACCTAATTAAACAAAAAAGGGCAGAGGACACAGTACCTAGCACTTGAATGAATATTCACTTGAGTGAATAATAAAGGGCATGTTAAAGCTCAGTTCATGGTAAACAGTAAAGGCATAAGGTGCAACCATGGCATCTATGCAAGGGGAATAACTTTAAGAAATAGGAAGCAACATGAACTGAGCAGGATCCTATGAGGACGTGGAGTGGCCTCAATGAAAAGGGACTGATAATCAGGCAACTAATCAGTAAATTAGCATGGGAGACAGAAATTTCAGCCAGTACTGTAGATACAACCCTGTAAAGGCATTAAATTTTTGCCTTCTTTTAGCTACTTTTAGCTCATTTTTCTACCAGCTGCAAGCTCTTTTTACTCCTCCTCTTCATGTTTTTGTTGGCCTGTGACAATGAAGGAAGAAAAGATGCCACAGAGGCTCTGCTGTCGATAAGGCATGTGTTCCACACAGTCTGGGCTCTGAGAACTCAGAAAAAGAACTTCCTCTGTATTTCTCTTTTCCCACTGAAACAATATCTATTTTACTGGATTCTGCTTCTTAGATTCCCATCAGCATTTAATTAATCTGCTGTCATGATTACTCAAAACTGTGAGCTTGTTGTTAGCGCTTCGAGAAAACACTGAGGATCTCATCAGCTGCTTCTGCTTCAGTTGCTAAATTCTACCAGGTTGTCTGCACAGACACTGCCTGCCTGACCCAGCTATGTGCTTTATGTGAAGACAAGTGTAAAAGCAGGTGGGATTGCTCTTCAGTGGAAGTTGGTTGATGGGGAAGAGCGTGTCACAGGGATTCGTAGTTTCCATTTTGAATGAGGGCCCATGGGTCGGGTCTGTGTGTTGGGGCTTTGGCAGCAGGACGAGGGGCCAGAGGGGGGCAGCTCCTGTGAGAAGCTGCTGGAAGCTCCCCTGGCTCCAAAGCTGGACCTGCCTCTGGCCAAGGCTGAGCCCATCAGCCACGGTGACAGTGCCTCTGTGACTGACTGATTAAAGAATGGAAACAGCTAAAATACCTGCAGGGGAAAGGAGAGGGGGAGCTGAGAGCACTGACTGAGCAGAGATACCAGGGTATCTTGTGAGGAAGGCGGGGAGGAGGTGCCAGGGCAGAGGTTCCCCTGCAGCCCGTGGTGAGATGGCAGGTGGTCCCCCGGCAGCCCACGCTGGAGCACAGCGGAGCAGATCTGTGGTGGAGCAGATCCGTGGCGGAGCAGATGTGGACCTGCAGCCACGGAGAACCCTGAGCCGGGGGAGGCGGCTGTTCCCAAAGCAGGCTATGACTCTGTGGGCAGCCCGTGCTGGAGGAGGCTGATCCTGAGGAACTGAACCGTGTGGAAGGGACTCAGGTTGGAGGAGTTCGAGAAGGACTGTCTCCTGTGGGAGCGACTTGCCATGGAGCAGGGGAAAACTGTGTAGGCCTTCCCCCTGGAGGAGGAAGGAGTGGCAGAAACAACGTGTGACAAACTGGCCGTAACTCCCACTCCCTGTCCCCCCGTGACTCTGGAGGAGGAGAAGAAGGTAGAGAAACAGGGAGCAAAGTAATTTGGGCCGGGGAAGAAGGCAGGGTGTGGGGGAAAGTGTTTTAAGATCTGGTTTTATTTCTCTTTGTCCTGCTCGCATTTGGCTGGTGACTAGATTTATCCTTGTCTCATCCCACAAGCTTTTCATTATATTTTCTCCTCCTGATCCCACAGTGAGGGTGGGAGGAGGGAGCGAGGAGCTGTGCGTGGCTTTGCTGCCGACTGGACCTGAAACAGGACAGCCTGCTGGAAGCTGGTGTGGTGGTGCCAAAGGGGGTGTTGACCAGGAGCTGGGAAGTCGCTGGAAAGCTCTAGGAAGAAAAATAGCAATTTAAACAGAAAAAAAAGCAAATAACAACAAGCTTTTCCAGTTATTGTAACTGTACTTTCCATCTGGCATCAATATAATTTTGAAATAAATCATGCGAGTGTGCCTGTTAGGATATAGGCCCCAAAGAGCATGGTTATTTGGCTATCATTGTTGCTATAAATAACAAAATTGGGAGTTTGTGATAATTAATCTCTTGCTGTTTCTGAGAGTTTGTTTAATGATACGAACTCAAGGGGACTAATTTGATGAAGTAGTTTGCTGGCTGCCAAATGGCTGGACTTGCGTGACACAAGAATCCAGTTACCTGCAAAGCTTTGCCTGGCTGGACAGAGGCAGCTGAGCACTTTATGCAGAGGCTGCTGGCTTTGTAACTCTCACTCTAGGCTAGAAGCCTGGCTTTCACAGGGGTCTGTTAAAGTCACTGAATTACTTGGTCTAATGCCAGCTGTCTTTAATTCAGCTATGCTGTCAGGAAAGACAAAGTTCCTTAGCCTCTAAAATGCCACCTAGAGAAGCCAAGCTTTAGGCAAAAGCTCATACCCAAAAGCTTCTTTTTAGCTTTGAAGCTCAGTTGGTACAAATTCCCATCCTAACTTAGAGTAGTTGTAACCTAACTGGAAGACAGGTTACTATGAAGCTCATGTAGCTAAATGCCTTGTGAATTAAACTTCTGTCTGTATTGGGCTCTAATTTTTTAAATATCTGGTTTTGAGATATTTTTTTTTTTTCTTTTTTCTCAAAAGACTTTTTGTCTTTGGCCTTTTCCTCCTTTACAGCAACTTGAGCCTATGACCTCCAATTCAAATGGGATAGATTGCTATGACAGGTTGATATTCTGGTGCTGGTATGGTTTGAAATAACCACATTTCTATATCTGGGATTCAGCAATCTGGGAGGGGAAAAAGGCAATCTTCTCCTCCATTTTCATTTGCTGTAGAAGGCATGGTTCTAGTAGTGGGTCCCCATGTTGTGAGTTGAACAAGATGTTCACTTCACTACACAAAGCAGAGACAGAGCCAGAAACTGGCTTAGTCACATGAGGAATGCACTGTAATTCCCTCTTCAAATCTGGTAAGTGCAATGTTTGCACCCAGATGTGTAACCCACTTACCACTCAAGAAATCCCATTTAATAAAAGTGGTATTGTTCTATATATTAGTGACATAATAATATTTTTTCCTGACTCTCACTGTTGTAAAGCTGTGTGTTCAGCTGTTTATAACTTTACAAGATTTAGTCTTTTTTCTTTTAACTGAAGTTTACTGTTCTTGGTGACTTCTCTGTGCTGAATTTTTTAGGGTGGGTTTTGGAGAAGGAAGGACACTCACAGAAGTCTCTATTTTTTTTTTTTCCCCCTACAGTAAATACAAAATGAAAACACACATTTAGAGAAAACTATCTGGTAAAAGCACCTTAATGAGATTATAGCCTGAAGTTTAGGGATCAATAGATTAGGATGAGCATTCTGATTACTGGAGACCAGGCAAGAAAAATAAAAGATCTGGGACTGATTAGTATTAGAATTAGGGACTGACTGGTTGGACAGAGAAGGGAGATTGGTATCTCCTGAGGTGCCCAGGAGGGGCACTTGAAAGCACGAGCTGGGTAGAGAAGGGGAAGATAATCAAGAAAGGTGAAAGATGAAATAAAAGTGGTGAAAATGGGAATAGTTTGATTACTGAACAGGGTATCAGGAAATATTTAAGAAGATTTGAGTAAAGAGAGATAATAGAAGAAGAACCCAAGTCTGGGAACAAACACATTTGTATTCAGGGGTGTAAGGTATCTTGCACCTGGGCTTAGTTTCAAGCCTCATCTGAAGAAGTTCTGTTTCCAGCACATATCTGAGAAAACCACTGTGTCTCTTCTGCTCTTCCACTGATTCCCAGGAAGGATGAACTTTCCCTAGGGTTATCAGTAACTTTGCTAGCTTAGCAGAGAGTCGTGTGACGGAAATGAGTCACCAGGCACACTTGTGAACCATGTGGATGTCAGTATAGGGTTTTTTTTATACTGGGGTTGAATATATTTTTTGTTTACAGTTAACTGTAAACAGTAGAAACTTGCAAATTTTATTTATTATTTTAACATAGTTATCCTGTGTTTTAATTCAAGCACAAAAGTCAGAAGCTGTCAGAACAGTGGTTGTGTCTGCAGCCCTAAACTAGCTTCTATGCATTTTTGCACCACAATTAAAATAAGTGAATATAACACATGGAGACACTCCCCTTTGCACCTTCTTGAGACTGTTATTTTATTAACTGTGTGAGATGTAAAATTAAACCAAAGCTCTTCCTGGATGGATTTACCAAATAAAACATGGTGCTGACCATATTTTTTCATGATTTAAAAAGTTTAGAAACTCCTTGGAGATAGATTGTCCTCAAGAAAATGTTAAGAACTGCCCAGGTAATGCTAAGAGAATTTACTAGCTGCCACCTCTGTGAGTGCTGGTTCAGTTTTGAGACCACCAGTTCTTGGGTACTTGAAGAAAAACTCTGTATCTCATTTGCAAAATTAATAAACTGCAGATGGAGACAGGTGTTCTTTGAAGAGACAAATGCAAATATGTCTAAAACATTATACAGAGGTGTTCTGAGAGGGAGATCCAAAAAGAGCAGTCATAATTGCCCTCTATTTCATTTCCCTTTCAATCAAATAAGGACAATAGTATTTTTCACCAAATCATAGAATGGTTGAAGTTGGAAAGGACCTCTGGAGGTCATCTCGTCCAAGCTCCTTGCTCAAGCATGGCCACCTAGAGCCAGTTGTCCAGGACTGTGTCTAGACAGCTTTAATTCCACAGAGATGTTTTGAAAATTAATTACTGTTTATGGAGCATTTGGTTACTATAGCAATAAGCATCACTGAAGAACTCAGGAGGAAATTGAGCACTATCCACTCTGTGGAAAGCAACAAAAATGAATTAGCACGAGCTGGTGTAATTAGAAAATACATTATAATGCACACTGGAGTTCATTGGCTGATTCTGTGGTTTTGATCGTGTGACCTTAGTAATCCTTTGGTGCAATTTCTATGATTTCATTTTATAAATGCTCTAGTGGCCAAGCTGGCCAGTCAGGACTATAAAATACTTTGTTTATTATGTTCGTGCTTAAGTTATCTTATATTAAAGCTTTGTGAGAATTCCTGGAGTGCTTATGCATAAATAACAGACAATGATATGCTGCTTTCCCTGACATCTGATTTGTTATGTGTGTAGCATGAGTATTGGACAAGTGAATCAATAAACACTGAATGCTTTAGCTGCTGCATGGAGAAACTGAACCTAGTAACTCTTCATGCTGTAATATCTGAGACTTCAGCCACTTTGACTGATTCCCTTTGTCTTTTGGTTGGCACTACATTTCTGTGACAGCCAATTAACTTTGTCCTGAGAATATCATGGGAGAGTGCTTAATTAACATAAAAAATATATGCTGTACCTGCTTCTCTTCAGTTCTCATAGTTTGCATTCATGAAGTGCAAAGAAAAAATGTAAGTTATCTCTCCCATTTTAGCAGGTTTCTGGAAATGAACATAAGGAAAGCAATAACACTTCCTAATCCTCCTTCATGTTAAAATGAGGAATATAAAACTCAGACTTGCAACACCTCTTGCTCGCTGTTTCTGGCTATATTGCTCGATTTTCAGGTATGAATTTTTACATTCCCACCTTCACTTTATCTGTTTAGGAAATAATGATGTGAATTCTGCTTTCTGCCCTTCAACTGAATCCTTACTCAGCCGTAATAGTTCTCTAATTATGAGAGTGTTTTGTGCACTTTATCTTGTACTAGTCGTGTGTTGAGTTTGGTGGGTCATCCTGGTAGACTTGCTTTAAGGTTTAGCATGCAATGGAAAAGCTAAACCAAGTAGGACCATATCCATCTCCATTTTTCCACAAGTTTGTTCCATTTGTCTACATTTGCAGTAGTCTTTGCTGGAATATCTTGACAGATGAGGAGGATGGGATAGAAGAAAAGAGAGAATTTTTTTTCAAATGTGTTTTATGGTGCCTCATGGGAAACTGAGAGGCAAATGTATATGAGAGTCACTGGTATATGAGGAATGACACTTTAATGTGCAAGTCACATGCTTACTTACTGTGTGGGATTGTAATTTTTTTATAGAGCTGGAGTATCACCAGTTTGCACTTGATATTACAGTCTCTGTCATCACATCAGGCTAAGGTACATGACTATATTAAAGGAATGATGCTTTTTCTCCCATTTTAAGTGTAAGAGGGTAATGGTCAGTGCAGGTGGAAGGTCACTTAATGGGAATCCCAAATGAAGCAAAAAATTGGGGGGGTTTGGGTTAATTTACAGCCTTTTTCTGGCCACTGAGGCAATCAGAATAGGAGTTGCAGAGATCTCAAGGTCACATTTTCTTCACGCGGCTCTACACTGTTTAAGGACCAGAATAATAAATCTCTCTGATATTCTGAAAACTCTGGTTCTGGACTCCATTTAGCAGCCATCCATCAAGCAGATGTACAGCCCACATCACCTCAGTATCTGAATGCCTTGCATCCTTAGTGTGTTGATGCACCCAGAATTCCTGAGAGGCAGAAAAATGCTGTTCTCTTTATTTCAGAAGTAAGGACCTGAAGCATGAGAAATAAGGACTTAAAGTCATAGAGAAAGTCTGCTGAGAAGCAAAGAACTTAATCTGTTTTAAAAGTTGTCATGCAAAGCCCAAACCATCCTCCACCTGTCCTGAAGGGACTTAAAACTTCTACCATGGTAAAGATACAGTTGTGCTTTTTAACATTCACTATTCTTCAAGAAGGCTTTAGTTTAGGAAAAAAAGAAAAAGCAGAAAATCTTGCATATTCCCTTGCAGGCATTTGATTTTTGTGTGTGTATATTATTTCAGATCTCCTTCACAAATTAGCTTCCACTGATACAGTTGAAGAGCTCACAGTTTCCAAAGCAGACAAAATCTTGATCATGTAGAATGCAATCAAAACATTTTTAATTTGGTAATCTGTCTTGAAACTGTATTCATTCAAAATAGTATGTCACAGGGTTTGCATTCTTCTAATCTCCCGTTCATTATATCCCATTATTGGGATACCTACGTGAATTACTATCAATTTATTACAGAGATAAGGCAGTCAGTCAGCTGTGTTTGTCTGAGAAGGCTTAAAATGCAGTTCTTCATGTGAGTTGAAGATTATATGGAACTACTACGAGTCTTGCTTTATAAGACAGGCCAACCAAGCTGTGGGAGGGAGCTCCAGTCCATAGGGATTCTAGTTTCATAATAACTGTCGGTTAATTTGGGGATAAAGTTAGAGGAATTTTTAATTGATCAGGAATAACTAATGAATATCAATATTTTCTTCAGATAATTTTTTTTTCTCTGGACTACACAATTAATTTTTTTGCTAGACTTGGACTGGTGCAAATGAGAACTGGATTTACTCTATTGAAATGAAAGATGAAATAAGCTCCAGACTGTGTAGCCCAGTTTTACTTTCAATGCTTAATATTTTGCTACAACAGCTTTCTGCCATTCCCTTTGAACTATTCACTGTTTGTACATATTATATATTTTTTCTTCACAGTCAGATTTGTTCTCAGATATTTGGTAGTGGCATTTTTTCCATTTTGAGTTACAGCTGATTCAGGCTGTGCTGGAGGAAGGAAAACTAGACATTAGGTCCAGCTCTAGCTGTAGTCACTTATGAAGGTATCTCACAGAAATGAGAACAAAACCCAGCATTTCATGGCAAGCCAGGTCTCATCTAGACAATGCATTTATGTCTGCACACTTATAACTTTGAGTAGCCTATTTTATTTTAAAAGAACATAAGATGAACATAAGATGAAAGGTTCTATACCATACGTTTCATTTATAACCAACGGGTATGTCCATACTGTTCAGTGGATCTCTTCAGGGAATCTTGGGGCAAAAACCTTGCAAAACAGCAGTACCAGGTGAACTGTGTTTTTTGGATGCTCAGAACTCCGTTGTAAGACAAGGGGGTCTTTTGAAACCTGCACGGTTGTGTCTGCATGACACAGCACTACTTGACTACAGCAGCAGGATTGAATTACCTTCTGTATTTTTGCATCTCCTCCACCTTTTCCAGGATTAAGATTTCCCAAGGGCAGTCCCAGGAGGGGTGTCAGCCCCATTGGCCGGGATGACACCTGTCATGACAAGTCAGTAGGAGGGGCTTTCCAAATCATCCTACAGACTCAGAAGGCTTACTGCCTAGGTGTTCTGGGACACTGTATGAGAACATTTGAATCTGCACAAGACTTACTATGGGATGTTTAGGGAAAGAAGCAAAGACAGAGAAAGGGATCAAGGTGGTTTTGAGAGGAGCAAGCATGTAGCAGAGTCCAAGAGCCTCTTTTGTAGCCTAGTACCTTTTTTAGCAGTCAGTACATGATCAACAGTCCAAATTCAGTGTGCTTAATTAGAACTCTTAAACTGATGTTCCTAATTAGGAATCTGCTTTCCCAATGTCTCCTCCTTGGACACTGGCTGCTAATTTGGCCATTTATATAATGGTTCTCCATTTCTAAGAAAGCCCTCTGTAACAAGCACATCAATGAAGTTATTCATGTCAGCTCTTGTTCTCGCTATCTCCCTCTCTCGCTGTCCTAAATCACAGGCTCCTAAATTATAAACATATAGTACTATATTAGGATAGGTGGGAAGTATCCAGGCTAAACAGCTTTATATTCCAATCCTTATTCAAAAAGCATTGCTATTCTGGAATACACTCAAGGCTGGTTAACTTCAATGGGACTGGCACCAGATGAAAATCAAACAAATAATATGCCTTATTGAGTTAGGACCATTATCTGCTTTTCCACTAATGCAATTCCACCAAGTTAAACTGATTTCTGAGAATTGAAGTGGGAGAAGAATCAGTGTCAAGGTCCCACATTGCTCTTCCCCAGCTGATCATTTCAGGAGAGTAAGTCCTGACATGAAATCTCCCAATGCTGTTAAGTTCTTTTGAGATCAAAGTTCAAAAGTGAAAAGGGACTTCCCATGGGCAACTAATGCCTATGGCTTATGGAATTAAACCTGGTGACTGTGATAGAGTCTGTTTGTGAGCAGACTTGCATTGTTTGCGCTAAGCTCATATTTGCAGCAGGCTATCCTGGGAAAGATACCGTCAGGCTGTGTGACTTTCCTGTTGTGTTTTCAAGACGACTCATGATAAAGAACTGAGAGGTTAAGCAGTTGTTCCAAACAACAGAGTAAATGCATTCTTTTGTTTTGTGGAAAAGAGACTAAAGCTATTTCTTTCTATCCTATATCTTTGCAGAAGAAGCTATGAAAGGAGTCCCAGGAGGCAAGTAACTAACCACAAAATGGGAGAATAAGTCCTTTTCAGCATATAGAAAGGAGAGCTGGAAGAGCTAAGGAGCATTTCTGAAATAAATTTACATTGATAGGAGGGAAAAAATCAGAAAGTAATAAAGTTTTGAGAAAAGTTCAATTCCAGAAACAAACATAGGAGGGTAGGCTGAAGGTAGAAAGATGGGGCCATAAAAGAAACTCACTAGCAACAATATATTTCCCTGAATATAATAAAACCTTTGATTTAATTGATTCAGCAGAAGAGAAGGTGTTACTAGGATCAGGACTGGCTACAGCCCAATTAATTTTTCCTGTCTTTGGTGTTACTGGTTATCCAAACAGTTCTTCAAATGGTTGATTTTCTCTTCCTTAATTAAGTTGTGAAGACCAAACTTTTTATGCAATTGGATGGATCCTGTCCTGGTTTTGTTGCAAAGCTCAGACAAATGTGGTTGAGATCAAAGCAAAATGTGCCCTATGGCTGGTAGAATATGAACTGAGATCTTAACCTGCTGTTCTTTATATCACAGGATTTCAAAGTCAAGACACTGGTCGTGATATAAATTACTTTAGAAGAACTTTGGAAAAAAATACTTTCTTCCACAGTCATACAAGCTAAAAATGAAAACAAATTTGCAGATTTAGGACTTAAGCATTTCACAAATGTTATAAGATTAGTTTGCATGTTCTTGTCCTGCTGACTGCTTTCAGCCCTTCTAAGTTTGATATATTCCAGCAGTATTAACAAGACCGGTTTTTCTTTTTTCCCTCTACTCTTTTAAACGAGTGCTGGCCCAGGAAAAGAGAGAAAATCACACCTACTTTTATAACATTTACCCTCCCCCCTTATTTCTGAAATTTGAAAGCCATCTGAAACAACTATAAAGTAGCTTAAAACAGCACTAAGGAATAAAGTTTTACAAAAGTATCATCACATTCTTTCTTGCCAATTGAAAATAATTATTTTTAGCAGTGAAATTTCATTACCACTTGAAAATCTTGAGTAGTTCTAAGATCCAGTGTAACCCAGGCATTTTGAGTATTGTGTTTGGGCCTTTACTACTGCTGCACTACTGTTTCATTATATTCTTCTTATTTTCCTTCTTTTCTCAGATTACATGGCACAGACATACATTCTAGTATGTGGGCTGTAAATAAAATTTCATGAGGGATTACATCAAACTTGCTCTGGTAAATTCCAATGGGGATGTGAGATACAAAATAAAAACCCATGACTCTCCCTCTATGTCTTCATTAGTGGAACATAATTTATCCTTCATTCCTTTTTTATTAGTTCAATAACGTTTCACTAATGATTATTTAGAAAAATATAAATAAATTACTCCTAGAGAAGAAAGACTATAATCATCATTTGTAGCACAGAGGGAGAGCAATTCTAGATTTCCCTGTGTTAGGCCCTGAGCAAATCCAAAGCAAAAAGAAGTTGTCTTTGCAGAACTTCAGGATTAAGTATAGGAGCATATAAATTAGAATCTATGGTCCCAGGTGTTTGAATCTCATTAATTTTATGTGAGAGTTGGAGGAGAGCAGTTTCAAGGTAGCTTTTGACAATATCAGCTTAGAAGGCTCCATTGTTTGTTGGGGTTTTTTTGTTTGTTTATATCCTTCTAATAAACGACTAAAAACATTTTATGTGAATTTGTTCTCTGGAGCCTGGTCATTTGTGCTGTCTTTGTTACAGTGACTACAAAGTGTCACACTGAGGTAGGTTTTGATGGAAATATAATAAGTTTTTTAAAAGAACTGTCATAGATGTTATAGAGGAAGAGGCTTGAGACAGATGAGATAAGGACAAAAAGTCACTACAACAACTTCACAGAAAAGGAAAAAGAATCCCAAAGTGTTCTGGGTAGGTTTGCCTTGCTCTAGGAGAGAAGAGGGTTAAGAATGAGTGGGGAGAGTTGGCTTTTTAGGGACACAGATATAAACAAATCACATTCCAACTATTAGGAGGAGATAGGGAATGAAGATACCTACAAAACAGGAAATTGAGAGGATGGTCATCTGCTACAGCTGTAGCATGGCCCTTTGTGAAATAAATGCTCCCATCTCTGATTGAGGACTTCTGGATTCAAGTTAGGAAATGTTTAATTAGGGCAATAAGCTAAAAGTCTTTGCCATCATGAAAAATTCCTTTTCTGCCTCTTTCACAATCACTGGAGAATTTCTGACTCAGCACTCCTGAGGACTTGGTATCCTTCAGTGCTTTCATTTTTGTTCTCTGTCATGAACCTATTACCCATGGAGCTGCCAATTAGCCAACAGGATGGAACATTGGCTCATTTATAACAACAGGTGCAATACATTGCATGTAACTGCAGTATGTAACACCTATGTGGTAGCCAGGAGAAAATAGCTACTCAGCCCATTCTGTCCCCAAATAAAAGAAAGGGGGACAAGGAGGCAAATTGGTGGGTGTTATGCTGAGATAATTCTATGTGAGGAAAGACAGAAGAGAGGTAAGTTTTGTTATTCGACTGTTACAAAGATACAGATAATTAAGCTTTAATAGTTTTGTTTTTCATTCCAGTGCTTATTGAAAATATATTTGATGTTTGTAGTTAAGCTGTAAAATTTGTTCCTGTAACTAAGACTGCAGGTGAAAGGTTGGTCCTCTTAGTTTTCAGAAGATGCTTACAGCTTTATGAAATAAAATCCTGTGCAGTGAAGGGAAAGTCTAATTACAGGGAAGTCTGAGGTCTTCTTTCAAGTTCTTCTGTTCAGGTTACTTCTGCTGACTGGCTGTGTATGCTCCTCTGTGGCTGATTCCCTGTGCAGGTGTTATATCCCTTCCTCTTTATGCATATGTAGATATTAGAAATAATTTCTTTACTGAAAGAGTGGTTGGACACTGGAACAGGCTGCCCAGGGAGGTGGAGGACTCACCATCCCTGGAAGTGTTTAAAAGAAATACAGATGTAGTGCTTAGGGACATGATTTAAGCACTGAACAAGTAGAATAGGTTGTGGTTGGTGGTTTTAGGTTATGGTTGGACTTGGTGAACTTCAGAGTCTTTTCCAACAATGATGATAATTCTGTGATTTATTCTTTGAATAAACCGTTCTCATTATATGAAGGGTATATATAAAATCAAGTGTTCAGTTTCATGCTAAATGTTACATTGGAAAGCTTGTAGGGAATATGATTTTTCAAATGATGGTTGTGGGAGAATTGGTTTTCTTCCCAGTGCTGCTTGGTTTGATTACCCAGACTGACACTGCTATGAGCCCTTTACTTCTCTGCAGTTACTGTCTGAGGTGCAGCCTTTGTAGAACACACAGGGCTTTCTGCTTATGGTGCTGCTCTAATGTTTGTTGCCCCAGTACGGGTAGAAAATGTGCAGTTTGGACACCTTCTCTGAAGGCAACTTCTTATAAGATCTTGAAGGTGTGGTTCCCATCAAGACTCAGCTTATGCTTCATTTATCTTATGTCCCATTAGCCGTCAGACTGGCCCTCAGATCCAGTGAGGGCAAGCAGCTGAATTTCTGAACTTGAACTCTTAGTGGTAATCTTCCTAAAGTAAAGGGATATCCTAGTGACCAAAGACTAGTTTTGAAAAAGTGTAGGCTCTATTTTGTATCAAGAGTAAAGTCAGATCTGGAGCATGGAGTTGGTGGGGTGAGTGAGGAAGATGAAGCATCAATAAATCACTTTACTGCTCATGATAGAGCCACATTTTGAAGGCAGTAAGGAAAGTAATACCTCATGAGCTGACCCTTGAATTTTCTCTTGTGTTATATTGCCTGACCCCCAAAGCTGCTGATGTGTGCTGTCCTGAGATGCTGTTTTCTTCCCCAGTTGACCTGCTTCCCACGAGCAGTTTAAAAGTTGGGGAGTAGTTTAGACTTAATCAGAGCTTGAAATTCAAAGAGAGAAATTTAGAAGCTGGAGATAACAGTAGTATAGTCTATTCCCACTAAGCTGGTTGATGTGGTAACAGTAGAGGTGACAAAGAAAAATGTCATATAAAGCTAACTCAAATAGAGTTATGTTTCAGTCTTTAAATTAGTACTGCAGGTTACAGTTTACAACTCAACCAATAATGCTAAAACTAAATGTAATAACAAATACCAAGATCTGATTATTGGGGGGAAAAAAACGGGGCATTTAAATAAAAAGTAATCACTGTAGTGATATCAAAAGAGGACATATAGGTAAAGGAGAAAAATAATACCAGAAATTATATGGGGGGTTGAAAAACACCATGATACACAGAGAAGGTGGGAATGGCTGCAACAGTAAGAGTCAAGAAGCCACAAACATCAGCACTGCAAAATCAGTCAAGAAGACAGAGTGTCACTCTCTTAAATCTTTCACCTATACTTGTCATTACTACCAGGACTCGAAATGTTAATGAATTTGCCCTCATATAGTAGTCCTGGGAAATGCTGCCGTTACCAAATAAGAGGTGTAGCAAATGAGGCAGAGAGACACAGGTCCTGTTACTTTATACATCTAGCCTAACCTTGTCATCTAGCTTCCATCTAGAGTTCTTGGAGAGACAGCAGCACTTGCAGAGAGCAATTCAATTTTCCTCTGTTGACTTCCTAAAGCCATTGAAAAGCTTGACTATCACTTAGGTTTCAATGAATCCTACTTTAAGAGATGCTTTCAAGGACATGTAAACCTTCTATGGCTATTTGGGGAATTGAATGCAAATTTTTTTCTATGCAACTCAGAAAAGCATATCAGTTTTCATAATAGTGCCATAGATATCAGAAAGTACTAACATCAACTTCTGAAAGCCACTGAGGGTTTTGATGGAAATGAAATAGAGAGATGCAAAGCATCTGACTGTCTGTACATTTTACATAGGCTTTCAAACACTTGCAGTTCAGTATAGGGACCAAAGCAATCCTCATGTGATGAATGAATTTTCCCAAATTGGAAAAAAAAGTTCAGCTTTCTTTTTTTTTTTCAAGAGGGGAGAATCTCTGCATTAAATACGTGTAGTTAATCTGATTTATTTTCACTCCAGTGATGGAACTAAAAGTCTATTATTTGTCTCTTTCATTCAGTTCCACCAATGAAAGTAAACAAATATCTATATATACACACACATTGCTATTCTTCTGCAAGCATGGACTTTTTTATCAACATAAATGCTCATTAGCATCTACAATCCTGCTAGTGACAGCTTGGTCTCTGGTTTATTATGGGACTAAAATCCTGTAAACACTAACTTAAGCTAGTCAGGATCAGTAGCTGCTTTCTGACATAGTCATCTCTCTGCTCAAAACCTTTCTCTGTAGCATAATTAATCAAAGCTTTCAGAAGTCAATGTAATTAAGACCTAGACAGTTCTAATGGACAAACTGTAAGCTATCTGCACTATATCTAAATAAAGCAACCAGTTAGCACAATCATTTCCTTGGCACAACAGAAAGCATCTAACCCTTTTCTTCTCCATCTTGTCTCCAAAAATGTATGTGTCTGTGTGCTCCCACTACTCATTGTTACCCCCTTTTTAATGTTTGGAGAGAAAATGAAATGCTGAAGTGCGAAATCACTAGGGAAAATGACCTTGCTGGAAAGATGAAATCTGAAAGCTTGCCACTTGTGAGTGTAGAGAATAAAACCTGCTATTTGTGAACCTCTCAGGATAAGAAGCACTTCAGCAGGAATGGTTTTAGCAGACTGCAGTGTTTCTTAAGAAGAGAGGGGGGGAAAAAAATCTTTGTTCTGTTTTGATCACTTGTTTTTCTACTGCAGTAATGCATTCAGCCCAGCAGGCAATCTCACATTCATAAATGGCATGCAAGGGAACTTTACTTCTGAACTGTTCTGAAGGTGAGCTGGTAGTTGAAATCTGTATGAGAAGCAGGAACACACACCTAACATACCTTCTTCTAGCTGAAAGCATGTCAGCCATTAACTACCTGATAGATCTCTACTGCAGGGTTTGGGAACAGAAGTGAGGAAAAATGAGACATGAAAGAGAAGGCTAATTAGGTGATAGCTGGTAATTAAACTTCATTGAATTTGGCAGGAAATACTGGCTAACATGTATGCTTCAAGATGGTTCCGTTTAAGATCCTGATGTGTTGTGGTTTTCTGCTTGTTTTTATTAAAATTAGTTTAACTTCTTTAACTCTACCTGAGCTTGCTTGAAGTGACCAGCTATATCCTTGATTACTATGACCTCCTATAAATATCCACGTCCTATCAAGTCTAATCAACCACAGCATTTCATGTTTAAAGGCATGGCCAAGATCCACAGCTGTCAGTCACAGGTAGGATGTGCTGCAGCACAGGGTTCCCCATGCAGTCCCTGACAGTCGAGCTAAAGGGACTGCCTGGAGGATGCTGCTCCATTTACATCCCTGTGTGTTTTCCATGACTGGTGGCTTTAATCAAAACTGAGTTAGGTAGGGCTGGTGGAGCCCAGGGAAATGGCAGTGTACTGGTTGGTATTTTATGCCTCTCTGAAACCATAATTTTTATGATACACGTTTAAAGATCAGCTCTCGCAGTAAAATCAAGCAAAACAGATAATTCCAAACTATTCTAAAGTCCAAATGGATTTGGAATCAGTTTAAATCAGATCTGTATCTCTTCTGTACTGGAGGTAATGCAGTAATCTTCCCATAAGACCTTCATAAACTGTGATTTTTGGCTGCTTTACTGCTGCTGCGGATTTTGATCTTTTCAACTTGCATAGCTGCACATACAGGAAAGCTGTTCAGTTATATCTTTTTTTTATGTTTCACTATCTTATCAATGCATTCGTACACACAGATGGAAACTAAAAATATTTGAAGAACAAAGTTACATTCTATGCTATAATTGTGATCGTTCTTCAAGGAGCAGTATGGCACTATATTTTTAATACTTTTGGCATTTATTTCCATTATGCTGTATGGCACAAGTCTGATAAAACTTCATGGGACGTATTGAGGCTTTAAGAGATGCTATGAAATGTTGCCCTTACTCAGGAAGCCAAATGAATCCCACCATTCGTTTACTTGCTCTGTATTGACAACAATAATTAGCAGTAAATATTAATGTGAATGCAGAAGTGCATGAATCTGTTAGATACAGTATCAGTGAAGCCTTTATGCTGTTTAAAGTTCCAGAATGTGACAATTGTCAGCTGCATATACAGAAAGATCAGTCTTAATGGGGATGAGGCATGTGTGTTTTTTGACAGATGAAGACAAATTGCTAATGATTATGTACTGGTTTTCATATAAATCTCTTCAGGAGCACGTGACCAGGCTGCAGCAGGAATAAGATACATTAAATCATGCTATGGCTCAATATTTAATTACTGAAAGTTGGAATAACCGTGTCTTTTTTTTTTGTTTTCCTTCCTTTCCTGCCCTTTAAAAATAAACCCAGCAATTAACTCTTCATTTAAAATGGAGTGTCTTGGATGCAGAATTTGTTGCCAGGGAGCTGCTGACTGACAGCTAGAGGATGTAGTCTCAATTATACAATTCTTTGTCAGATGCTGTTTCCTCTCCTTCTTCACACACCCCACTCCCCCCTCCCAAAAAAAACACACACAAAAAAACAACCTCCAAACAAAACAGATGAAAAAACAACATCTGATGGCCTCAATATGGACATTGTATGACCTGAAAGATTATAAAGGAAGTTACTACTTTTTTTACTGATGAAAGTAAAAATGTCTCAGTCTCCTGGGAAATAAATAAGCAGTGAATGTGGAAGCACACCAACAATATGGTATTACAGACTGTTCTCTTTCTAGCTCACCAATAAAAATACAGTTCTGATAATAACTATGAATTCCACTTTCTCAGTACAAAGAGATTGCTCTAATAACATTGCAGCTATCAGAAAAAAATTAAAAACCTAAATTTAAAAGAGCACACCACAGACCTGTTCTTTTATTCATTAACACAAGTTCATTAGGTAGAGTTGCTCCTTGCTTTATCTGCCTTTCCAGAACACCAGCAGAGACACGCAAACGTTTGAAGAAGAGAAAATACCCAAATGATAAATACTAATTCCATGCAGACTCCTTTTACACCCAAACTAGAGATAATTTCTGGTGTCTACTGACAGTCACTGCTTTTTGCTTAGTCCAAGGTAGCTGTAATCGAAGCTGAGGGAGTGGCAAACAGAGATGTGTGAGATGAGAAAAGCTGTGACAGCAGCTACTGGTGATGCTCTGCTGTTTCTGTGTGATTGAAGGTGCTTGTCAATATTGTGTGGTTCAGAATTTGTATCCTGAGTGTTGCCATTGACACTGTAAAGTGTGATACTTTTGCAGTCTGTAGCTGCAGTAGTAGGCAGGAGAGCACAGCACGGAATAATTTGGGAAAGAGTTGCAAAAGAGGTGTGAAGGTGATTCTAGGAGAAAGCTAGGGTCTCAGACTATGCCAGCTATCTCCTCTGGTAGGGTTCAGCTAACAGCTTCTCCTTTTTCAAGGGAGAGGGAATATAAATGGAAGCAATAATTATCATGAACCCTTTTCAACACAAAAAGTGCTTAAATCTGCAAGCACAGAGTGTTTGAGCTTCTTGGTAAGCTCGGAGTCAAGATTTCATTGCCATATTTCAGCGCCATATCATTTGTGTTCCCTAGCTGGAAGAGTACTACTTCGAAGAATATTGGAAGAACAAAAGGGTAATCTTAATTCCATATTAATAAAGCCTCTTCAGTGCCTCTTCCAGTTTATTGTTTTTTCTTAATGGCAAAAGAATATTTGCTTTGGGAGAGAAAGGTCAGTTGAGTAGATGTCACTAACTGGCTACAAGATTTCTACAGTTAAAGAGTATCTGCACCTCTTGCAGCACTTGTCAGAAGCAGGTAATTTTCCTCTGCAGAGGTGGGTAAGTAGATTTGGGGGAAGAGGCAAAGTAATTGCCCAAGGCCACTCTGCAGAGCACAATGAGGCTCTTGGCTCCTGACTCATCAGCCTGCTCACTGGCAAAGCAGTTATTTTGTGATTAGACAGTATTACCTGCTTTACCTCCAGTGCTCTTATACAATTAATTATGGTACAGTATAGTTAAAATTTGTCCTTTGAAATGTTGGGAACCTTATTTGACTGCTGAAATGGGATGAATGTGCAGGACTAGGACAGAATTCAGTTTTCCTAAATATATCCAGGAAAAGAAATGGAGAACATATTACACTCTGAGCGCAATAATATGAAGTGTGTGAAAGAAGGCTGGTACATTCCTTACTTTCCATCTTCATGCCCTTTCAATCATCATTCTAACATTACACGTAATGTTACCCACTTTCACTTAGAGGGCACCTTTTCCTGTTAGCACCATGGCATCATTAGCTTATTTAATGGTTGCTGGCAGTTGCCTTCTCTGCTGTGCACATGCTGAGCGGACCGATTGCCCAGACAGTTGCACAGTCCCTTTGATATGTACGCTGGGCTGAGCATCTACCCAGCAACATCCATTCCCCTGCAGTAACCCCGAGTGCCTTCCCTCTCCCCAGACTGATGCCCATGCCTGATAACAGGAAACCTACTTTGATATTGGTTTCACATGTTCATGATAGTCACGGGTATTTTCAGGATCCTTCTACAACCCCTCACTGGTGGGCACTATGAGGCTTTGTGTTTTCTCCCTTTCCCTCCTTCTGTCAGTGTGTATCTGGGGTGGCTGCTTTGGTCCTCATTCATGGATGCTCAGGGCAGGCTCTCATAGGTAGAGGAGCATTTACATATGCTTGGCCAATTTGGCCTCAAATTCAGGGAACTAATTCTTTTCCCATACTTCATGTTAAGAAGTATTTTATATGTTCTTGGTTCTTTTTCCCTGTATATAGATTACATTACAGATTTTTAAAATAAACCTTGGCAGCAAAATGTTTACAAATCATTCTCAGAACTTCTGTAAGTCCAAAACATATATCTGGCAGGGTGTCAGACAGGTTTATTGATTAAAAGCATGTTCCCTTGACTCACCTAGGATTATGTGAAAATTGGCTGCTTAAAAATTGTCCTGGCTGGCCATCCTGATGTGCAACTTGTAATGTATTTGCTATGTCCTGGTCCATTTTTTAAAGTTATGTTTCAGTATTATTTCTTCAAACAAGCACTGGGCATTATATACCAGAATGGATTAATATCAAACAACTGAAATAATATGGAGTATGACCAGAGCCATTAACTGTATCCTGAAGTGTGAAGAGAAACAGAAAAAGTATAACCTCTATGGACTCAAGGACATGTTAGTTTTGGTTAGGAGCATGCTAGGATGGCACATGCAGGGATTAGTCTGTGCTGAGTCAAGTTGTAAATATCGAGAAAGCCGTAATAATATGATGCAATCCCTAAATCAGGTGTGCCATGACCAAATTAACAGTTGTACAGACTCTCAGTTTTGGATGCTTAGTTTTCACTACCCAGCCTATTCATTTGGACACAACTGCAGTTCGCCTCAGGCTTAATTTTTAAGCTTTGTGCCTCTCTTCAAGTCTCATACCATCATCAGTGGTATCTTTTGGATTGATTTTTTGCTTAGAAGATCTTTTGGATTACTTACCATCATTGGAGTAAAATTGTCCTTCACTTCCAGGAGATATGGATCACTGGAAATCAGTGCAGGCAGTTTTTCATGTCTTAGCATGGAAGACATCTAAACAAAAGAGCTTTCTAACCTTTCTGTAGCAGTGCTGTTGCTTCTCTTGGTGCTGTCTTTGGAATATCAGGTATCTGTTATTTAAATGGTAAATATCTGCCTCAAACTACTGTGAGAACTGATAAACATAGACATCTGCAGTCTTTTTTCTGCCAGAGATGTCAAGGTCTGGATTGCCATGAACACTGAAGAACTTCATAACTCCAGAAATTATTCCTCTAACTCATGGTTCAGCACTTTACAAGCATCCAGAAATGCTGTGTGATCTTCTAGGGCTTTTAAGACTTTTTTTTTACATTTTTTAAAATTTTTAATATTTGCCAACAGAACCTGGGAGAAACTTTATGTTGCTATTTGATGCTCTCATGCAAGCAGTTGATTCCTAGGATATAAAAAGATGCTAAGCATTGCTTTGTTCTCGTTCAGTTCATGTTAAGACATAGCTGCATTTAAATCAAAATGCCTCTTTTGATAATCTGGTCCCAACAATTGAACTGAACTTTAGTGCTTTTTTTGTCATGAGAATTTGAGACTCAGAACTTTAACGGGTGAGGGACATAGTTTAAAAAGATGCTGAACACATCATCTACCACTAAAATAATCTGATTTCATACAGTAAAGCTTGATACTATTTGTTTTATCACACATTTTCTGTCTTTGACAAAATAAGTAAGGTAATCAATATTCCTCATTAATTATTTGGAAATTTGAAAAAAAAAAAATACCACCTTGTAGCATCATAAGATTGTTTTAGTCTCTTTTAAAGAAACAACAGACTCTTGTTTTCAGTCAGACTACAGTCCTTTCTCACTGCAACACAGCTTATGGCTCTCATTCAAATTGTGTTCACAGAATCACAGAATCCTAGGGGTTGGAAGGGACCTCGAAAGATCATCTAGTCCAACCCTGCTGCCAGAGCAGGATCACCCAGAGCACATCACACAGGAACACATCCAGGTGGGGTTTGAATGTCTCCAGTGAAGGAGACTCCACAACATCTCTGGGCAGCCTGTTCCAGGGCTCTGTCACTCTCACAGGAAAGAAGTTCTTCCTGATATTCACATGGAACCTCCTATGCTCCAGTTTGCATCCATTGCCCCTTGTCCTATCACTGGTCACCACTGAAGCCTGGCTCCATTGTCCTGACACTCACCCTTTACATATTTGTAAACATGGATGAGGTCACCCCTCAGTCTCCTTTTCTCCAAGCTAAAGACCCAGCTCCCTCAGCCTTTCCTCATCAGGGAGATGTTCCACTCCCTTAATCATCTTTGTGGCTCTGCCCTGGACTCTTTCAAGCAGTTCCCTGTCCTTCTGGAACTGAGGGGCCCAGAACTGGAAACAATATTCCAGATGCGGCCTCACCAAGGCAGAATAGAGGGGGAGGAGAACCTCTCTTGACCTACTAACCACCCCCTTTCTAATGCACCCCAGGATCCATTGGCCTTCTTGGCTACAAGTGCACATTGCTGGCTCATGGTCATCCTCCTGTCCACCAGGACCCCAGGTCTCTTTCTCCTACACTGCTCTCCAGCAGGTCAGCCCCCAACCTGTACTGGTACCTGGGGTTGTTCTTCCCCAGATGCAAGACTCTACACTTGCCCTTGTTGAATTTAATCAAGTTTCTCCCTCCCCAACTCTCCAGCCTGTCTAAGTCTCTCTGAATGGCAGCACAGCCTTCTGGTGTGTCAGCTGCTCCTCCCAGTTCAGTGTCATCAGCAAACTTGCTGAGGGCACACTCTGTTCCCTCATCCAGGTCGTTGATGAAGATATTGAACAACACTGGTCCCAGTACCGACCCCTGAGGGACTCCACTAGTCACAGACCTCCAACTAGATTCTGTCCCATTGACTACAACTCTCTGACTTCTTCTCTTCAACCAGTTTAGATCCACCTCACTACCTGATTACCAAGCCCGTAGTTTATCAGCTTATCTACAAGGATCTCTCACTGTGGGAGACAGTGTCAAATGCTTTACAGAAATCAAGATAAACCACATCCACCACTCTACCATCATCTATCTTTCTCTTTTTTCCTTCCTGTTCCAAAGTGTAAATTGTTTCCTGCCACTCTACAGGATTTTTCTTCCTTAATGATATGGAGAGAGATAACTACTCATAGGGCTGACAGAGGTAAGAGTACTGGAATAAGTAATACTTCAGGTACAGAATGATGTACTGCTACTGGGAGTAAGCTCAACAAGGATTCATATCCCAAAACACTAGTTAGTCTGTCAGCACCTCTGCCATTGTCTCTTAGGCTACAAATCTGAGAGAAAGTTTCAAGGTCAGTTGTAACTATATTGAAAATCTGTAGATCTAAGAAAAGCCTAGTGAATTAACGACCTTTTTCTTCTGGGATTTTATTCTAATATGAGGCCACTTAAATGCCTCCATTTGCTTGGATCAGTGTAGAATATAAGTTTAGACAGATAAAGATACATTCTGGGAGGGGAGAAGTTTTAAGCCAAAGTTCTAACTTGTGAGTGGCCTACCTTTCAGAAATATTTTTTTCACTCTATATAATTAAATGAAAATTATTATTTAGACAGGAGTGCTCCATAATGTTAATTTGTTGTTCATTAATACCCTTTTTCACTGACTGGTGTGAAAAATTTGCCATCCCGTTTCTTAGTTGAAGACTCTTACACTCTTGCTGTTCAGTTCTTGGCATTGGCCTTATTACAAACACAAATACAAGCTGCCCAAAGCAGCAGAAGTACAAAGTGTGGTAGAGATTAACTTAAATAAATAATGAAGCTAAGGAAGAGCTCATAGATATTATTAAAAATAAATAAAATAAAAAATGTGGAAAAGGTTTTGTAGATTCAGGACAGCTGGTAAGGGTAGATAAGGAAAAGCCCAAGCCAAAAGCAGAGGTGTTTTGTGGTCTTTGGGTGTGTTAAGAGGATAACTTTCTAGAGAGTCATTAGTAGTAATAGGAAAAAAATAATGAAACTGTTGGTCCACAACTTGGAGAAGAGGAAATGCTGTCTACACCTAGGGGAGGAGAAGGCTTAAAAGTCTAATGTTTTTCTGCATCAGTCATTCTGAGAAGGAGAAACGCAATTAGATCAGTTAGCATCTTTAACAGACAGTGGGTTCTCTTCCTGTGAGAGGGATATGAAAGAAAAAATACATATTTAGATTGTCTGGGTTTGATCAGCTTAGGCTAGTGAGTGCTTCATTCTCACAAATTTTCTCTTTTAAAGGAGGTATCAGCAGGAAGAAACAGTATCAGCAGTATTTCATACCAAGCATTCCCATAAAAGAGCCTGATCCAGTTCACTATCAGAATGGGTGCCTTTCATCACTGTTATTTCTAACAGCATTGTTTTCCAGAGCTCACACCCTGGGGATATGTTAATAATAATTTAGTGGGACCTTTTGCAACAGGACAAAGGTTAGTGGTTTTAATCTAAAAGAAGACAGATTCAGACTAGATATAAGGAAGACATTTTTCACACTTATGAGGGTGGTGAAACACTGGCCCAGGTTGCCCAGAGAGGTGGTAGATGCCCCATCCCTGGAAACATTCCAAGTCAGGTTGGACAGGGCTCTGCACAACCTGATCTAGTTGAATATGTTCCTGCTCACTGCAGGGGGGTTGGACTAGATGACCTTTAAAGATCCCTTCCAACCTAAACTATTCTATGATTCTACAATAATAAAAACAAACTTGTGAATCCCTGGTGTATATAAATTTAATATTGGGGGTGCAAAGCTGGTAAAGATCTGTTTTCAGAGAGTATTCAGAATGAGTCACAGACAGAAATGGAAGCATGAATGAAGTGAGGCTCTTCAGGGATATGTCCTAGTGTGGTGCTATTCATTAAGATAAAAATGATGGAATAAAAACTTTAGTTATTGAATTTCAGGTTGCACCAAGCTGGGGAAACTGCAAGTACGTAGAAGGACTGGATGAGAATTCAGAATGATCCTGATAAATTTGAGATAGGGCCTGAAAATAATGGGTTGAGATTCATCAGAGATAAGTTCAAAATCTACACTTAAGTAGAAATAATCAACTCTCGTGTGGATCAACTGGGGAAGAAAGCAGTAAGAGTGATAATGTCTAGAAATGTGGCTCTGAAGAAAACTAGGAACCTGGGTTATCTCATCAAAAAAGAGGAGACATAATGTGCAATGTACGTGATACTGCAGAGAGGAAAGGAAAGGGTAATGGATGGGAAGCTAGTGACAAACTCAAGGTTACAGCAGATTTGTTGGCCAGATTTTCACTGTGCACTCACATACACACAGTCTTGCAAGCAGTGCTTGATTCACTGCGTGGTGTGAGCCTGTCTGACGTAAATTTCCCACTGGTACCATAGCCTCTCAGCAAAGTAGATAATCTTTTGTGTTGCTTTTGTTCCTCTGCACTCTGTTAAGCATGAGGTTGGCACTAATGCTTTTTCCTACACGTGTGATCAGGAACTGTAAAGCTATTGGATGAGTAAGCTGTTCTTCTCTTAGTATCCATCAGGGTATTTGAAACTGAAGGGTACAGGCTCCAAGTAGGCTTTAACCTTCATTTTCACTTTTTGAGTAGCTTTTTACATTAACATGCTGTAGCTGTCTCAGTCTCATATTACTATCTGAATTTAAGACTCAAAGTACATCTAACTTCAGCAATTGCTTGGCACTCACCTGTTGAAATCTGCATTTATATTGCTAATTACAGCAAGTTATTTATTTTCCCTAGCAACATGCCCACTAGACTACCTAGCACTTACCTGAATTTGCAGAAACCATTTTCCATAATAGGTCAAGAGAACTCCAGAATTATATCCTTTATGCTCATGCAACAAGTTTTTTTTTTTTTTTCTTTAAAACTGGAATAGTTTCAGCACTTTCTCTTTTTTTGTGTTTGTTCATGCTCCCTGGAGCTTGGTTTTAGATGAAACGGAAGTGTGTTGGATGGTTGCCTTCTTTCTTATGACCTGAAATTGGCTTTAAACAGCCATTTAGGAGCAATTTTTGCTCATTCTTATGAAACTTTAAAGACCATATGTGATTATGTGCTCATGTAACTTCTCAGACTAATAGTTTATATAATGTATTATCACTTTTTAAAGTGTCTCTTTGGACATGCTGCTGTACACAGCACACATAATACTGTCTTTTCTTAAACATAGTTTGTCAGGTATTGTATGAATGTAATGAAAACATTATTTCTTCTCTGAAATTAACTAAATTTTGCACCTCTTCATGGGATGCTGCCGCAGGGTTGTTAAACTGTCTGATAACTGTTGATTTGGGTTGAGGTGCTTTTAGGCTGCCTTGCTGTATGAACTGTATCATGGATAGCTGTGCTGTCAGGGTAGTGAGACACTGGCACAAGTTGCCCAGGGAAGAAGTTGTTGAAGCCCCATCCCTGGAAATGTTCAAGGGCAGGTTGGACAGGGCTTTGAGCAGCTTGGTCTAGTGAAAGATGTTTCTGCCAATGGCAGGAGAGTTGGACTAGATGATGATTAGAGGTCATTTCCAACCCAAACTGTTCTATGATTGTACCTTGATGGGATGACTGATCTGAACTTAATTTGGCATTTTAGGTAGAGGCCCTGGGTAATCATCCAGAAGATTTCTTCTCTGCCAAACTTTCCTACACTGCCACTTTGTATAAGTGTATATATTGTTCCTTTTGATTTATTTTTAACATCTTAACACTGCATATTGACTACAGAACAGATTGTTAACTCTCCAAAGAGACTGATATATTTAGCATTTACATGAAATGAAGAATTTGATCCCAGCCTTGAGCCCTCTATTTTAGATGACTTTTGAGTGACTGAAGCAATGCCTGAGAAAGGTCTGGGTTTGCTGTTTGCTGCAGAGCTGAAGCTGCAGTCCTCCAGTGATTGGAAGACTTTGGAGGCAGTAAGTGGTCCTAGAGTTGCAGGTAGAGCTGGACATTTAGCACAGACTGGAGTGTCTGGAAGTTTCTTTGAAATGTAATAATTTTAATTTGCTTTCCTTTTAACTCTGAGTAGTGTATTTTGATAGCAGCTGACATATGGAAAGCTGAGGAAAAAAAATGCTTTGAAATACAAGTAACATTTGTCAGAAATAGAAACCGTGTCATGATATGACAATAACCGAAACAGTTTGCCTGGTCCCTTTAACTATATTATTTGTTTTGATTTGACTGCAATGGAAAGCACCCATCCACAGACTCTGCCTGGCTTGTCAGTTATTTAAAATCACAAACCCCTAATGCCATCAACTCCTTCTCTGCTAAATTACAACAGCACAATCAAATACTACCCCCTGCAGACTCCCGAGCTGTATCTCAGTCCACCAATGAACAAGAACAGGCTACAGAGTTAACTAAAAGTTTAAAGAAGCTGTTCTATCTATTTCTGGGTTTCATTTGTACACTTAATCCCATCTTTGGTTTGCACCTTTATATAGTCTATGCACTGTAATCATGCAAAAATTAGGTTGTGAGGCACCTTAGGAGGTCTCTAGCGCCACCTCCTGCTCAAAAAAGGGCTAACTTCAAAGTCAGAGCATGTTTCTCAGAGCTTTGTGCAGCTGAGTCCTGAAAATCTCCAAGGGTGAAGATTCAACTTGCTCTTTTAGGACCTCATAGGACCTCAGTTCTGGCACTTAAACAGTCTCATTGGGAAAGCGTTTTTTTTTGTGTGTTTTTTTTTTTTGTATGGCTGGTTAGTTTTTTTGTGGTTGCTTTTTTTTTTTTTTTTCCACTTGTACCCAAACAGAGCTTTTCTTGCACAACTTTACTGTTGCCTACTGTGTTCTATATATTCTTCTACCTTCCTTCTTTTAGATAAAGACAGCTTTCTTTCCAGTTTCTTCATCTGTCTGTTACTGGGGCTGGGGCACAAAGCTGCAAAGAATACTGTAGGCACAGTCTGACCAATACTCAGAAGAATAATAGTTTCCCTTAATTGACTTGTCAGACTCTTTCAAATTCAGCCAACTATGCAGTTTACCATCACTGTGGTTAAGGCACACACTGACTCAAGTTCAGGTTCTCTACTGGGATAGCGAAGTCCTTTTTGCATCTCTTGTCAGCCAGCCCCCAGCCTGTGCATGGGTTTACTTTGTCCAGGGCTCACATCATCCCTCTATCTTCTACTTTGCAGTCAACATATTTATCTAAATTCTTAACCTACCAACTAGACAAGAAGGCCAACAGCATCCTGGCTTGTATCAGCACTAGTGTGGCCAGCAGGAGCAGGGCAGGGATTGTACCCCTGTGCTCAGCACTGGTGAGGCTTCACCTCAGATGCTGGGGTCAATTTTGGGCCCTTTATGACAAGGACACTGAGGTGTTTGAGCATGTCCAGAGAAGGGCAATGAAGCTGGGGAAGGGTCTGGAGCACAAGTCTTATGAGGATTGGTTGAGGGAATGGGAATTGTTTAATCTGGAGGAGGCTGACAGGAGACCTTCTTGCTCTCTACAACTGCCTGAAAGGAGGTTGTAGTGAGGTGGGTGCTGGTTTCTTCTCCCAAGTAGCAAGTGATAGGACAAGTTGTGCCAGGGAAGGTTTAGATTGGATATTGGGGAAAAATTCTTTACTGGAAGAGTAGTCAAGCACTGGAACAGGCTGCCCAGGGAAGTGGTGGATTCACTACTCCTGAAGGGATTTAAAAGACATCTAGATGTGATTATGAGATGTGTTCAGTGGGCGTGGTGGTGTTGGGTTGACAGTTGGACTTGATGATTTTAGAGGCCTTTTCCAACCTTAATGATTCCATGATTAGGAAAAATTTATTCCCCAAAAGGCTTGTCAGGTCCCAGGTTTCCCAGGGAAGTGGTGGAGTAACCATCCCTGGAGAGATTTAAAGGTGTATAGATGTGGTGCTGAGGGACATGGTTTAGTGGTGGACTTGACAGTGTTTATCGTTTATGGTTGGACTTGATGATTCTAAGGGTCTTTTGTAACTACAACAATTCTGTGATTCTAAGAATACTGCCCCAGTTTTATCTCATCCCAATAGTTGCTGAGAGTTGTACAGTCACCAGGACCATGAGGAAAAACTCTTCCCCTGCTCTTCCATTGCTGGGAGACATGGGAAATGGTAAGAAAGACTCAAATTGCTATACCTGATGGCAACTGAAGGGCACATGTTGGAGACTTGGGGTGAAAGTTAACTTATGTATCCAAATATCATACTGGTAACCAGACTGTTAATGAACACCATGTCAAGGGAAAGCTATTCAGAGTATTCAGAGATGCCCTGTACAGATAACTAGATGGTTGAAAAACTGTCTGGAGATGATGCCTGTGGAAAAGATTGAAAGAACAGCTGTAAAAAAAGAAAAAGAAGGCAACTAATTTGGAATGGATGCCACATTCAAAGTCACCATGCCCTGTTAAATCTGATCATGAATCTCTCTGCTTCAGATCCAAGGCTCTACATCTGAGCTACAACAGAAGGTGCATTTACTTGGAAATAGGGAGAGGTATTTAAAGGGGAAAAAAAAAAAAAAGGCAAATGGTTTTGAGATATATATATATATAATATAATGTATTTTCTGCAAAAGCTGTGAAAGCAATGGCTTTGCCTGATAGATCCTCCCAAAGGAACTGTGGCTCAGAGCAGTATCATTCTTGTCTTCATCTTTACAATGAAGCAATCCTGGAAGCAGATAAAGTGCACAGAAGGAGCACACAGAAGAAAGGCATAAGTTTGCCAGGGAAATGCAGTGTTCATTCAAAGCCAGAGAGAGCTTTTTGGGGGGGCGTTTCTCTGCTTTATTTTGTTAAACTTCAGCCTGATCACAGCTTGACCTCAGCAGCGGTTTAAAAGCTATGACAGCACAAAACCAGTCATTCTGCCATCCAGCTTATGTCAGCTTATTTTGATTCAATAGAAGCATTGGAGCCAGGCCTGGGTACTGCTGTATGCACTATGCAGATGCAGTTTAGTGCTCAGCCTTCCTTTACAATCCCAAATCTTAAGAGGTTTTACATATATATATAAAAACCCAACAAACACAAACCAAAAAAAAAAAACAACACACCAAAAAAACACTAGGAAAAGGGAAGGAAAGTGGGAGGGGGGAATAAACCCCCACAACCTTTCTGCTTGCTCTGTGAATCCATATGGTTTCTGAAGTAAAAAAAAAATCGGTGTTTATGATGGTACATTTTTGTTTCTTAAGAAAAATATCTCCCTCTTGGACTGATCACATGGTGGAAATAAGGCACAGATCTTATTTTTTAGATCCAAAGCAAGTGCCACATAGACACCTTCCTTAATAAGTTCCTGTTATATACTGCAGCAGGGGCAAAAAACCTCAAGTGCAGGGCTGTAAATGAAGAAGTCTCCTGGCTGAGGAAGTAATACTGTCACTGTGGTCCCCATGTAGGTTAATTGCTAAACACTGAGGTGTTTTCAGAAGTGAGTATCCACATGAGGGCAGGCTTTTAAAAGTGACTTAAGTACCCAAAGCTGCAAGTAACTCCCTGTGCACTTGGCAATGCTCTGTAAGTGATTTTCTAACTATTGTTAAAATCATTAGCCATTATGTGCCTCTCCTCTGCAACCTCCAGGACCTGGAATATGGGTTGCATCCACATGGTGACCCAAACCTGGACCCTAACTTGCTAACAAGCTTTCTATGCAGCAAATTCAGAGCATGATTTAGGAGTCAGGACATCGCTGAGGTCATTCCCATCAGCTATCTTTTTCCAGACCCTATAGCCACATATTCTTTCCACTACAGTTAGCCTGGGGGGCTGTGTTATTCAGGAATACTGAATTAAGAATATAAATATAACTGCAGTCCCTTGACTGTGTCTGGGGCTCAAGAGAGAGGTCAGTTCAAGTCTGTACTTACGTGTAGATATTTTTTTGACTGAGAATCAGACTGTAACTGCTTTCTGCAAATTTCAGCTTGCTGTACCTTTGTTGGCTAAGCCTCAAAACATTTGACAGATCAGATGGGTGATCATGAAGTCTAAAAAATATGAACAGTACAGAGTGATGAACAGGCTTCTGAAAGAAATAGAAGGTCAGAAAATGCTCACTGATACCTGATGTTTTATACATGCAAAACCGTGGGCATAACAGAATTAATTTATTTGGGCAGCAAGGCAAGGAACAAAGGAAAGAGCAACTTAGATGGGAGAAAGATGAGCTGTGAAAGGACAAAGCTTAAAAAAAAAAAAAGAAAAAACCCCAAAAAGAAATTGCCATGGGAAGGGTGTTAATGTTAACAATAAATGTTGATATCTTGTATAGGAGTGCCAGTACTGCTACAGAACATTAAAACAACTTCCTGATTAAAAACTCTTAAGACTAAAATCCCCTAAATTATTTTTAAAATTCTGCTCATTTCACTTATTCAGGTGGTAGAAATTACATGGTCAATGGTTAACAAAATGTTGCCTGCAGATTTACCTGCAGAATTTAACTATGTCTTTCTGCCCATGCATGGGAGGGACTTTTTATAAGGGCTTGTAGCGAGAGGACAAGGGATAATGGCTTTAGACTGGAAGAGGGGAGATTTAGGTCAGACATTAGGAGGAAATTCTTTAGTGTGAGGGTGGTGAGACACTGGAACAAGTTGCCTGGGGAAGCTGTGGCTGCCCCATCCCTGGAAGTGTTGAAGGGCAGGTTGGATGGGGCTCTGAGCAACCTGGTCTAGTGGGACGTGCCCCTGCCCATGCAGGGGGTTGGATCTAGATGATCTTTCAGGTCCCTTCCAACCCAAACCATTCGGTGATTCTATTATTTCCTCTTGAGCTCTGGTTATGTGTTTATTTCTTTCTAGTCTCATACACAAACATAAGAGCTTCATATTCAGCAGAGAGTAGAAAATGATGGTGCAGCCCGTACAGTGTTCTCTGTTTTGATTGCACCTTGTATTCAATAGGTACTAGATGAAGAGAAGAAAATCAAGGTTCTGCATTTCCCCAGTTGTTTGAATCCATGATCAATGGGATCTCTCATATGAAATTTGGCAGCACGATGATCAAGGTCATAATCTGGATGTTGCCGTGGGTACATTGCCTTGATTAGTCTGTTTTGATCTTCCCTGTCACTACAAAATCAGTTGGAGAGTGAGAAACACTTAGTTTTCCACGTACCTTTTTCTCTGCCTGGCCTTTAAGGAAGGTCTCTGTTACACAGATTTGCTGAGAGGGGAGAAAAAAATGTGGCTGAAATGAGAAGTTTATTATTCAAACTTCATAGATAATTGGCAGCAGCACATCAATGAGTGGGCTATGGGACCCTGTAGAGACCCCCAAAGCTGATAAACTGGTGTGAGTACAGCTGAGAGAGCTGGAGATTGGAGCACAGCAAACTTGTGGATGGGGTGAGAGAAGATGCAGGAGGAATTGTAGACACCTTCCACTGCCTATGGGGGCAGGGAGGGAAGACAGACGCAGACTCTTCTTGGGGTTGCATGGTGAAAGCTCAGGAGGCAAAGCCTACAAGTTTCAGCAATGGAAACTCTGACTGGGTATTAGGGATTTCTTTTTACCCCAATCACAGTGTTTACGCACAGGATGAGCCCAGCAAGGGGGGAGCAGAGTCTAAGACCCTACACATTTTCCAAACTGCATAATTTCCCAAAGAATCTGATTTACCTTTGAGGTTGCTCCTCCTTTGAGCAAGAGTTTACAGAACAGACCTCTGAATGTCACTTCCAGACCTAACTGTTGCCCAGTTCTGTGATTCTGATTGTATGTAATGTCTCCTGGGGAAAGGGAGATCCCCTCTGAAATAAGAAGTGGCACAGGAGAAGCAGTGGATGCAATGGTTTTTAATTAAAGGATGAGCTCAAAGGGCTTTTGTCAGCTCAGCTGAGAGTAGTTACATATGACATAGTACAAAAGTCAAGAAAACAAAAGTTGCAGTGATCTATAAATAATTTGGTGATCTCCAGGGGCTTTCCGAAGTGTTACATGTCTTTCTGTTCTTAAAACAAGCATTTCTAATTAGTGTGACCACAAAACTCTAACCAAAGAACACAAATTAGAGAAAGCATAGCCTCATTTATTGACTCTAGAAGTTCCTACCTGCCTATGGAGTCTGACATAAGGCAAGTATTGACTGAATTCTGTGGAATGAACACAAAGTCTGGTGGTTTTTTGCCAAGTTGAGGAACCGGGGGGAGGAGGGTGGAAGAGAGGGGAAGCTTTGGCTTGTGACAGAGAAGCTCATTTACCCCAGATCTGAAATCCATATGCTTGTTAACTAGGAACTGGCTACATCCCAACATGAAAAATGAAGTTTACATTATGTGTGTGAACCAGCAATTTGCATTGATTTGCACATGATTTGTGTCTAATTTGTTAATCGTTAAACTCATGTGATATGTAAATAGGCAGAAAGTTAAAACTGAGGTTTTAAATTCATTCAGTTTGACAATTTATTCTTGTTGGCAGGAGTTAACTTCTCTCACAGTGAGTACACTGAAGTTCACCCTCCATGAAAGGCTAACAAAAAGGTCTTTCACTCATACTGTTTCCTTCTATTGCCACTGTTCAAGGGCAGTGTGACTTGGCTTTCTAGGATTTCTGAGACACTTGGATTATTCTATAGCCATTTATATGATTTGTGGTCCATCTATGGGTGAGACTGACCAGTACAGTTAATTATCACATTGAGATACATGAAATACAGATGGAATGCAGAGCAGCAAATGTAGGAATAGCAGAGGTAAAAATAGCTGCCTGCAAGATGCTGCAAGGCTAGTGTTAACATGAGCCAGGAGCAGGCCAAAAATCTGCAAGCAGACCTTCTATTATTTCATATAAATACTTTTTTATTTTTAAAGGGGTTTAAATGCAAAAGAGCTATTACTGTATTGCAACATTTAAAAAAAAAATAAATAATTAAATAGTAACTTTAGACTGTGGTCTTTTTTGACAAAAATAGTAATGAGGCCACTGAAACAGGATGTCTTGTATTATTAGTGCTTCGGCTATCTTGGGTAATTTCAGGATGATGAGAGAGGTGTTATTGTCAAAGCTGTAATAAACAAAAATGAACAAGTTTCAAAGACCAAATAAAGTTTGATCTCCTGTTAAAGAAGGTGTTGTCAGAAACACATGCAGTCCTAATACGTTTAGTTGACTGTAGGAACATTTTAAGGTTTCCTGGTGTCCTAGCAGAGAAAAATGGTATGTAAATGAAGTTGTTTCATGTGTGGGTTGTTTGGTTGGGTTTTTTTTCTTTGAAAAAAGTATTCAGTCAAAAAGCATTTTAACAACATGACAGTTCATGGGTCAATGTCACTCAGTGAATGGAGCACTGGATTCTTAAAAGAAATAATAGATCCTCTCCAATAATCATTGTGATCGAAGCAAGACACAGTTAAGAGATATAGGAAAATCTTTATTTTTACTTAAAGATGTCAAGACAGGACAGAGCTTACGTTGTGTGATGTGTGTATATATGCTAGAGCATGGGAACCTGGACTTGTTAGACACACCAAAGTTCATCAGGGATGTGTAAGCAGATACTGGACAGTATGCAATGTAAGAGAAACATCTCTTCCATATCGAGCATACTTATATTTTATATGGGCTTGAATTGGATTGCAGCAGGTAAGCATGTCTGAAAAATTAGCATAGTAGTTTAAGTTTACTCTTTCAGTCTGTAGTTACCTATAAGTTTTGAGGTTTTCCTCTGAGATATGGATTCAGAGAAGAGCACAGAAGGTACAAAGCACCTCACTCAGGGGAAGAGGCTCTTCAGGGCCAGCTCACATAACATGAAGCATCCAGAGGAGTGCTAGGGCCATTCCCATAAACCCTGCCTGGAACAGTGGCAAACTGAGAAAACATGCTGAATCTCTGTGGAAGATTCTGTTTCTGCCCCACTAGGAGTTTTCCAAAATCTGGTTTGTTGGTTCAGACAGTAGCTTCAGGTTCTAGCTGTCTTTGCTAGAGGTAATTGGGTCAGATGTTCCCGCAACCTGCTCCTCAAGGATCACTTGGCCTTCTTCAGCTACCGTGTCTTATATAACAAGTATATTACTAGAATCATCATTCCAGGGCCATAGATGAATATCTGTAAGATTATTTGGTAAGGTAGCACTTAGCAGAACAATTTTTGGCCCATTTCTAATTATCCTCTGTTTCAAATTGCCAAAATATGTAGCTAATGAAATAAAAACATGGAGGAATAATATTATAAAGATAAATATGCTCCCCAGCCATAGAAAATAGACATCTCTCTTAAATATAAATGTAGCAATGAACATTTTCAGTAGGGTTGCAACAGTTATGAGCAACATTCCTGCTTTTCTCAATGGCTTTGAAAGTCAGACTAAATTATTTATGCCTCCATAACATTTTAAATTAAATTAATTTAGGCCAAAGGAAAATATGAGGTTAGGTATAGATAAGCTGTGCCTATGCAGTTGCCTATCTTTGCAAACAAGGACATTTTTGTCAAAGCCATCTCTGACTTCAACTTTTTTAGATCACTCATTTTCCTTATAGAAACAACAGTCCTAGGAACTGCTTTTTCTGATATCATTTGTTGTGGTCTGTAAATCTGGACATTAATGAAGTTGCTGAAATGAGGAACAGAACATGTAGAAAGACTGATGCAATGATACTGCATGAAGGAAACGTAGCTCTTAGTTTCTGGTCTCTGCTGGGACAGTTTTTATATTGTAGGAGGTTTCTGACTTTTTTTTTCTCAATTAATTCAGTCTGTTAGTTAATGCAGCTGGTTACTAGCAAAGATAAGTGGCTGATAACAGCAAATGAGAAGACAGTCCTGATTTCAGAGAATAAAACCATAAGCCAAGCTTGTTCCTCACCCTGCACTTCCCCTGTTAGCTGTTCCCATTCACAGTGTAAATAAAACAAGCAACTGCAACAAGAGCTGGATATTTAATTACCTTTACATAACTCCTCACACTGAACAGTAGGAGGACTTCTGTATAATGGCGTACGAACAAGAGATTTAAAACTGGGCTCTGTATAGCTGATGAGCATCAGTCAATAGCTAACATCTCAATGGACCTAATCCTGCTCCAGTCAAGTTGTCAGAAGCATTTGTCTTAACACCAGACCTTTGAGTCTGGGGTCAGCTTCAAACCTGCCAGCACTCCCTTGTGAATCCTATGGTTGTCCTTCCATTTCACTGCCTCCTGCCTTGCAGCCATTGAATATTGGACAATTTAATTGATTTAACACTATTTTGATTGTCTTATAATGCAAGTGCTGACCTTGATTAGGGCAGACTTTTACCTTTTTGCCTTTTTTTTCAGTTGCCAGCATAGCAATTACTAAGTACTTAATAGAATACAAATTAGTCACTCCTGAAATAAATTATGTGCTAATTATGCAATTATTTTATTTTATATAGGCAGTAAAAAAAAAGTACTTTAATTATAGTTTTTTTTAAAAAAAATCAAGTCAACTACTCCTTGACTTAAATAGTTATTTATGAAATAATCTGTGACTTGACATTTTAAGACTTGAGGTATTTTTACAGCATTGTTATTGTGTACCTAACAAAGCTGCTTTTTCTTTATCTGAGTTATTTTTCTAGTATTAGAAATTTTATGTAGATTTATTTTACGCATTTGTGTGAAAGTAGCAGATTGTTTATAAAAAGTAATTATTAGCAGATTGTTATGTATTTGTCTGACTTTTAACAGTTTGGTTGAGTTTGAAATAGAGCTTTTAAAAATGAGAGTTGAAGAATGGAAGTAGAAGAATGTTGTGTGTAAATGAGGCTGATCAGATCAAGTTATTTGTGTATCTGATACTTAGTTTGCTTCTTATGCTTTTTTTTAATCTGTTGACCATTGTTACTCCATTTATTAAAAGTGGCAGCATCTCAGGACTGGTAAGTCTTGAGTTATCCATGGCTCAGCAATGTGTCCTTGTGGCCACGAAGGCCAGTGGTATCCTGGGGTGCATTAAGAATAGTGTGTCCAACAGATTAAGGGAGGTTCTCCTCCCCCTCTACTCTGCCCTAGTGAGACCACACCTGGAGTATTGTGTCCAGTTCTGGGCTCCCCAATTCAAGAGGGACAGGGATTTACTTGAGAGAGTCCAATGGAGGCTACGAGGGTGATTAAGGGACTGTCTGATGAGGAAAGGCTGAGAGACCTGGGGCTGTTTAGTTTGGAGAGGAGAAGACTGAGAGGGGATCTAATTAATGTGTATAAATATATGAGGGCTGGGGGTCAAGAAGGAAGGGACAACCTCTTTTCACTTGTGCCGTGATAGAACAAGGGGCAATAAGGTTCAAACTAGAGCACAGGAAGTTCCACCACAACATGAGGAAGAACTTCTCCACTGTTAGGGTTACACAGGACTGGAACAGGCTGCCCAGAGAGGTTACGGAGTCTCCTTCCCTGGAGACTTTCAAGACCTGTCTGGGGGTGTTTCTGAGTGACCTGCCTTAGATTTGGTACTGCTCTGGCAGGGGGTTGGGCTTATTGATCTAGAGATATCCCTTCCATACCTTAACATTGTGTGATTCTGTGTAAGGCCCAAAATGTTTTCTGAAAATTCTGAATAGGCAAACAACCCAAATGAGTGTTTCCAATCAAAGAGAAACTCTTTAAACTGCAGTTTGTTCTGTTTGGTCACACTTCCTGCTTGCTGACTGGCCTACAGGTAGCTCAAAACCAAGTACCTGTCCCTAGGGAATAGTCCAGATCCATGACATGGCAGATGGAGCATTGCCATGGCTTGCCCTGACCTGAGTATTGCAACAGGGAAGAGGTTTTGGGAATGGAGGATGAGGAAAAGCAGCAGGAGATTAGGACTTGAACCCAGGGGAAAGCAGGCTTCTTTAGCTCAGCTGCTTCTGGGTTATGCTAATTCTCCTCTAAGAGGTGTCTCTACAGGACTTTATCTCCATACCAGTATTGTTCAAGACAGTATCTGCTGTGCTCAGAGGGAAACTCTCATCTATGTACAGGAAACAAATAGCATTGATCCGATAGCAGTTCTGTCCCTTTCTGCATAATACTACAATAATGTGGTGCTGATTTCCTGTTAGTCACACTACACTGGTAATTAGGCTTCCATGAATTCAAAGACTTACTATTGTAAACAGTATAGGAAGACCTTCATGGAATTTTTACAGAATAACATTATGCTTTTTGATAGGTAGGAATTGAAGGCAGAGAGGAGCAAGTTATAATCCTGAGATTTTAAGATGCTTGTTGACTCTAGCACTTGTTAAGTCTGTTGATACTAAGTGAATTTTTATCAGTATCAAAAATCAAGCAATATTGAGGATTTACTAGCAAGGATTTTGTCAAAACCTTCACAGATCCTGTATTGAAAAGCAGGATTGAAACTCCAAACCATACTGACAGGAAAGCTGGCTGTCTTCCTATGTTTGATCACCCTCTTGAATGTGGCTAGTTGCTAGCTACTGTTTGCTCTGCATGTGGTTGCTCTTTGGGGAGTTTTACACCAATCTCATCAGTAAAAATATGGCTCAAAAGAAAAGGGAGAATTTGCAGGAGTCCCTGATCCCACCCAGCAGCTCTGTGACTAGATAGTGCTCCCTGAGGGGCTGGCTCCTATAACCCAGCATTACTTCTTACCCTTTTTTAAAGGAGGTGATGGTGTGTGTATCATCCTTTTTCTAAGTTGAAACAAGTAGTCTTTAGGGATCGGATCTTTATCAGCTGCTGCATGAAGAGTTGTATTGTAGGGAGCCTGATGATACTGCTAAATACAAAAATATTCTGTGCCATCTCTCTTTTCCTTTGCTGCTTTCTGTAATCAGCTCCCTTATTCTGTTTTGAACTCACTAACTCACACTGCTGTGATTGACTGGCAGACAGAGACCACAGCATTGCCAATTTGCATTTGCAATCAATACAGCACTTAGATTTCCAATGACATTATTAACATGCATTTAATAAACAACAGAGTTAACTTCCAGCTGACATTTATGACTATGTATTGAAGCAGAAACACTTAAAATATGATTACACAGAACTCATCCTTGTTGCAACTGATACACCTTTGCTTTCTACTTTCCTTCTCAGACACCCATGAGGACTCATCTCCTGCTGAAAAATTCCAAAATGTTTAGCCTTCTGGCATCATACATACATTATTTTAATTGAAGCTAGTTAGCAAAAAATCCCAAGGATCTCAGATACAGATATAAGGATGTGGTACAATTTCCTTGGTTTGTAATGTCTGAGAATTTTGTAATGTTTATTTTAGGGTATGTTTGCCTTGCAAAGTCACTGTAAGTAATCACCACACAGATTTGAGGAGTAAGGTTCAGCTGGCCTGTCACTGAGCACACTGAAGTTGACTTAGTTATACATATGGAATTTGCCCTTCTTGTATTAAGCTGTGGTGTGAGTCTCCATCTTCAGTCAAAAAGGGAAGGAAGAGCTTCTGTGAAGTCTAACTGAAGACAGCACATCTTTTTCTGGGACTCTGGATTGGAAGGGACCAGCAGCAGAGACCCTAAAATCTCTTTGGACAACCTATTCCAGTGTTCAGTCACGTTTGCTACAAAAAAAAAAAAAAACAAAAAACAATTTCTAATGTTTCAATGAAATGTCCTTTATTTCACTTAGTGTCCATTGCCTCTTGTCCAGTCACTGACCACCACTGAGAAGAGCTGGGCTCTCTTTCCTTCATTGTTGCCCATCAGGTGTTTATAGATGTTGATATGATTCCCATGAGCTTTCTCCTCTCCAGGCTAAGAAACCTGAGAGCTCTTGGCTTTTTCTCATATGACAGCTGCTCCAATACCTTAATCATCATTGTGATCCTTTGGTTGGACTCACTCCAGTATATTCATGACTCTCTTCAGTGCTGAATAGAAAGAAAGGGTCTAAAGTCTGATCATTGCTCTCTCCAAGCTGTGTTTTCAGGATTTTTGCTTTTATGGGAAGACAATTTCAGTTATCCTTTATTTCATGTTTTCTGTTTCTGTGTCTTTTGAAAGCATAAGGAGTAAAAAAAATTGTATGTAAGCAGCTGTGGAAGGAAAGCTATGGTAGGAGAAGCAGCTTCACCTTAGTGCAGCAAATTAAAATCCAAGTCCTGGAGAGGAAAATAGTCTATTTTTGTAGCAGAAGGAGGAGGATTTCAAGGTTGCCAAGATTTGGGGAGCTCTTATGTGTTTAAATATTTAAACTTTTGCTTCTTCTAAAGGTAAAAAAGAATAGGGAAGGACAATGGAAAAAAGACCCACAACATTTCAGTGTCAGAAGGAAGCTTTGAAATCAGAAAAAAATAGTCCAAGACAAGACAAATAAGTACATTTAGTGGCATATGTTTTAAAAAGACTATTTCGTTTTTACATACAGAGTTGGATTGAGTATCTGAATTTATTTTGAAGTTTCTTATTTTGGGGTTGTGAGTTACTCCCTGCTGAATAAGGACTTGTGGATATATGCTGAAAATATTAAAACAATGTCCAAATCTAATTACAGTTTAATGAAGAGCAAAATGGATTTTTATGTCAATTCTTGCTGGTGTTATTTTCCCTATCTAGAATTTTTAGTACTGAGTAGATCAGGATTTGAACTACCTCACACTATAAGTGATGTAAGTAACTATGCTGTCCAATAAAATAGGTTTATTTTACTTGCTGATATTAATCATTCAGACATAAAATCAAACATGTCACCTGCAATTCCTATAATTCCAATTAAGATATTTGGCCTTTCTCTACTGTTAGATTTTTCTGCAAATATATTCCTAGGATCCTTTGAGCCTTGTGTCTTCTTACCTTAATACTAGTAATTAAAAAATTAAAGAAGTGTATGCCTAGCTTTGAAAACAAAAATACAAATTGATTTTGTTAACATATAGTAAAGAACAGGGGGAGGAAGGCAAAACTGCACCTTGACAAAGAAGGAGCCTAGTATTAAATGTATTGAAAGAGCAATCAGAGAATACCTCACACAACATATTTTCTGTTAGGAAGTTATAAGCTTACTTTCATAGTAAGAATGTATAGCAGGCTGATAGAGCTGGCCATCTGAATAGGAAGGATGCAGCCTATTACTGCTGACATTTTGCAGTTGGGAATGGCATTGTGGAGTAATTAGATTGGCCAAAGGTCTCTGACAAAGATGGCAATCACCTCACCTTTGCTGAATGTTCATCCAGTTTCCCCCCTGGCAATCATCTTTCATCTCAAGAAGAAAGAAATAACCTCTTTCCATAAAGACAAAAACAGAAAGCCATATTCAAATGTGTGAGGGGAAAAGAAGCTGGGGGTTTTTTTGTACAAAAATAGGTTTTCTCACCTTTGTCAGCTGATGCCTGAATCTTTTTTGGTTTTGTTTTTTTCCCCACTGTGTTTTTAAATTAAATTGTGGAGATTTAAAATACACTGGGCTTGAAGACCCAGTATACAGGCTTGTGCCTTCAAGTCACAGAGAAGAGGAGACAGGGTCTTGTCCTTAGCAGAAGCTCTCTCCTAACACCTAAAATGACCCCATGTTTTTATTATAATCTTTAAGATGTTTTGCTGAGTAACTTCTGATTTATTTAGTTTGGACTCTTAATCTGTTTGTTGTTTGTTTGTTTTTTATTGAATATTGACTTCAACTCTCTTCTTTTCTGGAAGTATTGTACCAAAATTCTCTCTCAATAGACTCCAAGCATGAGTGACTTAGTGAAAGTCTCATCTTATTAGAGAGTCTTAGAGCAGGCTCCCTTTTTCTTGCAACACATAGGCTAGTACTGCAGACAAGTCTATCTACAAATCTTTCTTAACTCTTTAGGTAACAGCTTTCAATGTCATTGAAACCTGCACATTTTTTTAGAGAGGAAATACAAACAGCAACTTAATGTTCATCTTCAAATATTGCATGCAAGTTTCCATTAAGATGATTTCTGTCAGAATAGTTTTGGAAAAGATTTCATGCAGTTCTTGTCTGAAATCTGCTGGGAAAGGTGTGGGGGTTTTTTCAGAATAGTGATAGTGGAAAATTAATTAAGTGGATTCAATTAACTAACCAGGCAGAGCAATGTGTGATTAAACAGTGTCCAGGAAAGCATTCTAATTATAACAAGGTACTTCTTTAATCCCAGATAAATCTAATTAATTTTATCTTACTTCAGTCTCTGATGTCATATTTTAGTTTTCTGTTAGAATGACTGTGTGATGACAAGTCCCAGACAAGTGACAGACAGAGGCAACACATCTCTACATCAAAAGACAGAGATAAGTATTTGAATTAGGGTCAAGGGACAAATCCACAGGAGCACCAAGGTGTTTGATGTGAGCTTTGGTGGGAGCTTTGCTGCCTAAGTCTGACTGTGATCCTCAAAACTCATATTCAATTGACTAAGGCTTGTCTTTGTGGCTCAGTAGCAGGTCTAGAAGAAACGTGTGCTAGGTTATCACTTGTCTGATAGATTATTGGAGAGCAGAGGGTCACAGTTTTAGCCAATAACAAGATGCTCTTTGTTATCCCCCCACTACACTCCCTGGGGAAGAGACAAAGGGGAGTAAGGCAGCAGGACTTTAAGGTTGGGGGAAAAAAAAAACCTAGAATAGGTTTAATGAAATAAAAAATAGCAATAATGATGATGGTGAAACACATACCAATACATCCAAACATGTAAATATGGAACCCATGCTCCTCCAGTGGTAACGGCTTCCCCAGCAGAAAAGTCCCAGCCTGGCCTCGGCAGCAGATGGGGGGTGCCCGAGTGCAGGGCCCCAGTGACAGCCCACAGAAACCCTGGAGCAGCCGAGCTGGTCCTGCTCAGGGAGGCAGGAGAAAGTTCCTCGTCTTGACGAAGGCTGTTGGTCTCCACGGATAAAAGAGGAGGCAGGAGCAGCGCAGCAGGGCCTGCCAAGCCGGCACAGCCCGGCCAGAGGAGGGAGCCCTGAGGGGCCGTTTCATAGTGAGCCCAGGGGCAGGAGCGCTGTGATTGGTCCGCTGGGGTCACATGACCGCCTCTCCTCCCCTCAGGCCGTGGGCAGCTCTTCCCCTGCTCCTCTCACAGCAGGGCACGGAGTGAGGTAGCTTGGGTTGGTCTGCGCAGCTTGGCATGGTGAGAAACTTGGTGAAATTCAACAAGGGCAAGTGTAGAGTCTTGCATCTGGGGAAGAACAACCCCATGGACCAGTACCGGTTGGGGGCTGACCTGCTGGAGAGCAGTGTAGGAGAAAGGGACCTGGGGGTCCTGGCGGACAGGAGGATGACCATGAGCCAGCAATGTGCCCTTGTGGCCAAGAAGGCCAGTGGATCCTGGGGTGCATTAGAAAGGGTGTGGTTAGTAGGTCAAGAGAGGTTCTCCTCCCCCTCTGTTCTGCCTTGGTGAGGCCGCATCTGGAGTATTGTGTCCAGTTCTGGGCCCCTCAGTTCCAGAAGGACAGGGAACTGCTGGAAAGAGTCCAGGGCAGAGCCACAAAGATGATGGAGTGGAACATCTCCCTGATGAGGAAAGGCTGAGGGAGCTGGGTCTCTTGAGCTTGGAGGAGACTGAGGGGTGACCTCATCCACATTTACAAATATGTTAAGGGCGAGTGTCAGGACAATGGAGCCAGGCTTTGTTCAGTGATGTCCAGTGATAGGACAAGGGGCAGTGGATGCAAACTGGAGCACAGGAGGTTCCATGTGAATATCGGGAAGAACTTCTTTCCTGTGAGAGTGACAGAGCCCTGGGACAGGCTGCCCAGAGAGGTTGTGGAGTCTCCTTCACTGGACACATTCAAAACCCGCCTGGACACGTTCCTGTGTGATGTGCTCTGGGTGATCCTGCTCTGGCAGGGGGGTTGGACTAGGTCTTTCAAGGTCCCTTCTACCCCTAGGATTCTGTGATTCTGTGGTGCCATGTCCATAGCTATTCCACTGTTCTTATGGGTGCCCAGCACCAGTCCCTCTTGGATGGGGCTGAAGATCTTTGTGCTTGAGCCTCTGTGATATTCCTTCTGCCTAGTGCTGTGGGGTCTGATCTTGTCCCTCTGAGCCCAGCTACTACACTGTTGCAGTTAGCACTTCACACTTGCCCCGTATTGCAACTCATTCCTTCCATTTGTAAAGATTAAAAATTTCATCAAATCCAAGTAAAGCAGAGCAGTGTCTGTATGCAAAACAGATGTGAAGATTCATTAAAGGGGTTGAAACATGATCTTGCTTCTCTGGGATGAGGGTAAAATCTGAATTTAAGCTCTTCCAGGATTGTCTTCTCCGTGTTTTATAGAAAAGGTCATCAGTGGGCTTGCTGTAGGGTGATTTAGTGCAAAGATAATTCTCTTTGGCTCTCAGATGGTTTTGGCAATTCTGTAGTTTACCTGTACAAACAGGAAGGTTTGGCTCCATGAGCTGTGACCTTTCCAACTCCCAAACCTCCAGGAAGCAGCAACCCCCACTGGGGAAAGGTTGGATGTTTTTGTGGGACAGCACTTCTGAGAATGAAATGTCTCCAATTTGCCATGTGGACACTTGACTCGCAGAGACAGACAAGTTTATGCACATCAATTGACATATCTGTCTCTCTGCTTGACCTGGAAACTATTAAAAATGGTGTAGAGATGCAATTTATAATTAGGAGACAGCGATAAAGCATCTGCACTTGTGTTAGTCTGAGTAAGTAGTCTGCATGTCTGGATGAGCATTAAGCTTTTTCATTGTTCTTTTTTCCACTTAGAACAATTTTTAGAGCAGATATAAGGATTTCCTGTCTTGGTTTAAATTATTTGGAAGTCTGATAGTCTTGACAAGAGCTAAAGCAGTGTGATAACTGTGTATCAAGAAACATCAGAACAGTTGTCATGTTTAGTAGATCTGATAGGGAAGAGGAAAGCTAATGTGCACCTATGAAGAAGGTTGGACATAGATATGTTAAAAAAGGTCACTACTATATGCTGTGTATGGTGTCACGGGCCAGTATTTCTGTTCTAGAAATCCCAGGAGTAGTGTGGGCATTTTGCTCTGATTTACAGTGGCATAAGCTAAAAAGATCCCAAAAGCCTGTGCAATGTTACCTCCGCTGAAAGACCCTGGAGGATGTTAAGTCAGAAATTGATTTAGTCAGAGACTGAATTCTAGTGACAATACAACTGTATATAGGGCAATAAGCCCCTATTGCAACTGTCTTAAAAGCCTATTGGGAATGGCTTACTAAGAAATAAAAATAGAAATTCCTTGAGAAGGAATAAAATACAGGTTACCTGTTTGAAAACCCAACTGCTTAAAAGAAAAAGAAAAAAAAAATAAAAGAAAAAGAACACCAAGAGGTTTATTCAGAATTCATACAGAATCCTAAATTGATTTGATCAAAGTAGTAGCAGTTAACTCTTCCTTCTCACAGAACTCCTTCCCCACTGAATGAAGGCAAATAGTGGAGAGGAAAATAATTTTTAATTTGAACATTATAAAGCCCTAACAGATCCATCTGCTTCATACTTTGTAGGTGAAAACACATGCTAATGATTCTGACTTAATTAATCATTAAAAACCAAATTATCTGAATTCTACCACATCACAGAATATAATACACAGACTATTTCTACATATACTGTCTTGCTTTTACTTAATATTCCCATCTTTTGTGGAATTACAGCAGTCATGAATTTTTTTTCATTTACACTTTTGGTGATGTTTCTTCATTTATCATTCATCACTTGTTTATTAGATTTTTGGGGGGTTGTTTTTTTGGGATTTTTATGCTTGTGGCATAAACTCTGATTGCCTTTTAACAATCAGCTTTTAATAAAGCTCTCTATTAAAATCAGATGAATCCAGAATTAAATATGTCCATCATCTTACGAACCAACTTTGGTTCTTAAACTATTTTTTTTAAATCAAATCCCTAGTTTTGATGCCAGCTTTCTGAAAGATAATTGAACTCCTATTGAGTAGAGCAAAACTCATGATGTGGGGGTGCATTCGATACGGGGATTTAGAATGAGACTCACTCAGATTAAACTTAGATTCTTACTCTGCTCCACTTTGGAAACACTGATAAAAAAGCAAACAGATGTGGGGTTTTGTTCTGATTCAGAACTGGTAATTTCTCAGCTTGAGTGATCAACTATAAAATAGTTAGACTAATTTTTGTTTGGAGTGTTTTGGTTGGGAAAGAGGCCATTACAGTAAGGAAACAAAGCATGTGGCCTCTTATCTCCTGCCTGCTAAGCTTATCACAATATATATATTAAAGGAAAAAAATACAGTCATACCACAGGAGAAAAAAGAATGTGCTTCCAAACTAAATAACTTCTGTTTCCCACACAGATCATTGCTCTGATCATCCTATCCATTTTTCCCAGATGCCCATGAATCCTTTTCTTCCTCAAACAAAACGTATTTGTTTGTTTTAAGGTCCTTTCTGATTTAGCTTCTATTGAGCTTCCTAATTTTTTTAATATAGTGCAAAGTAGAGATTCTGGTCTAATTAATTTTCCTATTTATTCTTTTTCAGTTCTCATTCACAGACAATTTGCAGACAGCCAAATGAGAAAATGTATTCTGGACTGTTTACTCATCTCCAAGGTAATTCACATAGTGTTCATATCTGTTAATTTATTTTTTTTTTTTGTCAACTAAGTCTTACTTAGTGAACGTAGTGTTCTAAAGGTTCAATATTTTAAAGAAGTTTAGGTATTTTCCATTTCTGATCCATATGCTTTGTGTTCTGGATTGCTCATGGATCTAGGCTGGTTGGTTGCCATTTTCTCATTGCTTCACTCCAGTACTTCCCGTAGCTTTTGTGGGACAAAACTGGATGGGTCATTTGAATGTAATGTCTGTCACTGGACATAAAATTGTTTACTGTCTGCCCCTAAATAAGACATTCATAATGGGGGGGGGGTGGGGAGGGGGCGGAAAAGGTTTTCTTGAAGCTGAAGAAGTTGTTTCGGTTTGTTGTTTTTTTGGGGGTTTTTACTACATTAATCATAGACTTGTTTTTGATTTCCTAATGCACTGAGCCTGCCTTAGGAGTAATAGCATCAGCTATTTCCCCTTTACTCCTGCTTGTTGGAGGGGGGAGAAGGCAGGGAAGGAGGGGGAAATAGCAGCATTAAGACATGCCTATCTGTTAACAATAGTCTGAGTATTAGAAAAAGAAACAGTGAATGAGAATGCTTTACTGCCCATGGTAAAGAGAACAGGCTTTATCCATGCCGTATCAAGTTATTAAAATCCCTTCACTCCATACTCAAATCTATTATCTTTTACATTTCACTTCAACATAGTTTTAGTGCCATTTATTGAATTTAAAAATGTTAATTTTGTTACACTAGAATATAGTTACACAGCCCTCTAGTTTGACTCTCAATTAATGGAAGTTAATAGCATTATTTCAGAGGTTTCAACTGCTATTTAAACTCTGCTTTACATGTTTTCATTTTAAGCCAGTTATGTAAAATAACATGAAAATGGTGATTGAAGAAGCCTGAGATTCACAGAATTGTATGTCAGGAAAATGGCATTCTGGTCTTCTGATGTGATCTTGTGCATACCATAGGCTGTGGACCACTACATGGTAACAGCTAAATCACATGTGTGTGGAAGTAGCAGGAGGAATCCTCATTCTCACTGCCTAAACTCCTGGCACAGCTGTTCATTATGTCTAAGGTGTATCCAGGCACTCTGGTTTCCATACTCAACAAACAGTCTCCTGGGTTCTTCTCAAATACATTTTCTTGTTGACTTTTTAATAGCCAAAGAAGCAGAGAATTCATGATCTCTTTGACAAGTTTAGTCTGTGGACTAAAAGCCTCTTGATATTGAGCCCAGATTTGTCTTTACTGAATTTCCAGCTGTGTTTTTATTTTGTTTTGTTTTGCTTTTACTGAGGTCTGTCCCTCCTCTCCTGCCTTAAAAATTAAAAATCCTTTCTTTTCTTGGTGCTTAGTTCTCAAATACACAAGAGATCATTATCTCCTCTTTTCCCCAGCCATCATTCAACCATGCTGAACATAATTAGTCCTTTTAATCTTTGCTAATAATGCATAATTTGATTAAAAGCTAGCAGGGCATTTATAATAAGGTATACTTTCATTTTAAATCAGCAGAGCTGTGTTATGTGCTAGAAAATCCCATGTCAGAGCAGCCTCAATTGTTCTCCTTGCCCATTTTTAAATGGACAATAGGTCCTGCAGGTAACAGAAGAGATTGTGCATGACAGTTAAGCTAGAATCACTTTTTAAATTCAGTTTAGATATCCTCCCTGCCTTGTCCCATAGTTAGATAGAGAATCTGGGCAAAGAGAATGAACAATAGGGTGCTTGGTCTCCTTTTCAGTACGGAGAAAACAAACATGCTGCCAGGTGTGCCGGCAATTATGGTATGAATTTTAGGACTACCTGGGCTGGTTTTTGCCCTAGACATTTCTTTATGCCTCTTGCATAAATACATGCTATGAATGTCATGTTGCATTTGTTTTACTGGAAGAGGTTAATGTGTAACTGCAAGACACACGTGCTGTACCTTTCTGCATGTGCATAGGGCATTCACGTCAAAAAGAAAATAAAAGCTTATTATATTTGGAATCCTTTATATTTACATGCAGGAAGTATCACAGAATCCTCTAGGATCCAGTGTAAAATCATAAAATCACAGAAAAGCCCATAGGAATATTGGAAAGAACCTTGAAAGATAATCTGGTCCAACCTTTTGTGGAGCCTAGATGAAATTAGTTAGTACCCTACCCAGTCACATCTTGAAAACCTCCAGTGATGGGAACTCTACCATGTTCCTGGAGAGGTTCTTACAGTACTTGATTGTTCTCACTGTAAAGAAACTCTTATAAAAATGAATCCTCTTCCAGTACAATTCATACTTGTGTCCCTTATCTTCTCCATGTGGCTCCTTGTGAAGAGAGAGCCTCTGCTCTCTTTGTAGCCACCCTTTAAGTACTGGAATACTATGATGATGTCCCCTGGAGCCTTCTCCAGGGAAAGACCCAGCTCCTTCAATCTTTCCTCATAGGACAGGTTCTCCAACACTTTGATCATCTTTGTGGCCCTCCTTTGGACCATTTCCAGTCTCCAATCAGCATCATTAATCCATATTTTCCTTGGTTAGAGTGTTAAAATATCTTAGAGGAATCTTCTCTGTTGGCTTCCTTAAACTTTTTTGTCATCAGGGGACTATCTGGTTTCTGTGTTTTATTAGCCTGCTGCTAAGTGGAATATAAGGCTATAAAATCTTTGTGGAAATTTTGCCTTGTTCATTATTCATTATCCTTGCTACTGCTGATGGTGACAAATGTCATTACTTTAATGACCGTCGTTACCCATTGTCATAATTAAGGGAGATCGTTAAATGAAGCTGAATATAACATTGCTTGATGCATCAAATTAAGAAAAGATGTCATGACTAGGTACACAACACCATCCATCATTTGTAAAGATGAATCAATAAATTAAACAATTCCTCCTTATTCATATGACAACCTTGTCTTTTTAAAGGTTCACAGGGGCAATGAAAAAAGGTGCCAGATTTTTACCTTATTTCCTTGCAATCCAGTGATGACATGGGAAGCTGGATCGCTCCACTGCTTTCTGAGGCTTCAAGAAGGTTTCATGATTGACACTTTCTGCCTAGCTTGTGTATGGCTGCACCTCTCTAAATAGTCCATTAGGCATGAGATCCTCAAGAAGCTGCAGCTTAATATTGCTATAGCTAACAAACGTCTCCTTAACTTAAGTGATAAGCATCTGTATCTCTGCAACAGATGGCCATGGCTCTGTACCATGGATCACTGTAGGAGGTCTGGCATATGTTTCAGAGGGCTGAAGCAGTGTCTGTACCACTGTTCTGCAGAAGCCATGCTGTATGAGGTGCCAGTGCTCCATAATAGGAATGGCAATAATCCAGTACAACAGAGAAAGCTAATGAAGGTCCAATCGCAGTGTCAGTTCCTTCCATTTCAACAAGTGGAGTCTAAAACGGAGAAAACAATTCTGTCTTTGTTGGGCAGAGGTACTAGATATGCAGGATACTAGTTTGGGCTGTATACCAGTGTTCTCACCAATCTTTGAGATCCTGTAGGCCATCTGTGCTGACACAGCAAAGAATATGTGCTGATCATGGGTGTTTGGATTTCAGTTTCATGGTGGGATCAGGAAGAATACAACATATGGTAAGTGGGCACAGAGGAAGAAAAACGTAGAGACAGAACAGAGAAAAGAGGAAAAGATGGAAAGGAAGGGGATGAAAAGATCCATAAAGTGTGGGTCAACATGCGAGGAGAAGCATTTGGCAGACATGTGGGAAGGAGGTTTAGCCATGGATGATTGTGGCTTCGCAACAGATTGCAGAGCTTAAAGTCATTTGAACAGTCTACATTTTGTCTAAGCAATTAAGGACAAGCCAGCTCTTCTCTTTGCAAAAAGAAAAGTCTTGCCTTCTCAAATGGTATGTGTTTCAGCCAGCAGTGAATATCTGATATTCACATCTTGTTATCACAGGCTGAGGAGCACAAGAATGGATGATAAGGAGCAATTAGGAAGAGGTTATACTCTAGTACAGCTCTTGCCAGAGGAATCCCTTACCTGAGAACTAAAATAATTATTAAAACAACTGTGTTGTAGGCCATTCATGTAGATGTATGTTAATAATTTGGAAGACTTCTGCCTAAATATTAAGAAGTACTGACTTGTTTACCTCGTGAATCTAGTAAAATTAGACTAGTAGCAGAGCTGTAAACTAATTGGCTACCTTGCAATCCTGATTAGTGATACATAATAATATCTGTGCATCTGCAGTTGTAATTTAAGACCGAGCCTTAATAGTGACAGTGAGGAGTACACCAGAGTCTAAAGTATAAAAATGTATGAACCTCAGATGTGAGAAATTCTGAACAGTAACTTTGTGGGTTTTTTTTCAGGACATGCAGTCATTTGTTAAAATTTTACTAGGGGTTGTCAGTAAATCAATGGACTGTTAGCCCCACTGATTGGGACTGATAAACTATAAGAAGTGTTGTACTCTTTAAGAGGTTTTTGGGTTTTTTTTCCCCCTCTTAGTAATAGCAACAACTGAGAACACTTTCGGCCTCAAGGACAGAATATATAATTGTGTTCATGAGGTACATCTATCACAATAGGAAGAGAATTCCCTTGTAAGTATTAAATGTGAGATATAGAGAAAGGGATTCTAAAATAACCCCCCCAAAAAACAGATTAAAGCACATTCTACTTTCTTTGCACAACCTTTAGATTTCAGCTTTCACTATAACTTAAATCAGAAAGCTGCATAATGGGTAATATGTGTCCAGCCATTTTACACATCTCATTGATTCCCAGTCCATGCTAAAGCATGACAAAGTGGGAGCATTTCTTGTACCTAAGAAGAAAGTATGGACCTCATTTGGGAAAAGGGAAAAAAACAACCCCAAATAACAAAGACAAAACAAACAACTCCCCAAAAGTATTTACTTCTCAAGAAACCAATCACTCACTTTCACTCTCTTCTTCCTTAAACTGAGGAACAGATTAAAGCACAGCCATAGAATTTACAGTTAGGGTTAGCTGGTTCTGAATTATACACTGCTCACACCTGCAACAGCACAAGGAGGCAAGCAGCACTAGATCAAAATATCCCCATTTTTTTTCACTTTGGTTCAATTAATGAATATATACTCTTTGTTGAATTAATTCATCTGTCCAAACAAACAAACAACCACTACTGCCTCCCAAAATAAAATCCCACCATTTCCAACTTATGAAAAAAATCCCTTTGGGGACTTTGCATCTTGCATGCTTGAAAATCTTTTTAGTATTTTAACCATGACTGAGGTCCTGTTGTGAATGTACCAGTTCCAGACACAGGCATCAGGGCTATGTATCTGCAAAATGCACAAAGAGGTGTTTCCTAAACACCTGCTGTCTCATTTAACAAAAAAAGGTAAATACTGGTGGAAATATAAGGTACTTGTGTTTCCATCACATTTGCAGTCAGCCACCATGAAGCAACGTTTAGCTATTATCTGCTGTGCAGTATGTTCCATCTTCCTCTGTGGAATTATTCTGCCTTGGGTTTCACTTTTCAGACCCTCAGAGTTCATGCAAGGATTTGGTCAAATTCTGCTCCATGACCATGAGATAATACAAAGGAACTTCAACCACATCAGCAGTTGTCACGTTATTCCATTTTCGTTTTATTTCATTCACACATTTTCTTGGGGAGATTCTCTGATAAAGAAATTATCATCCTGTGGTACTGAACATTCAGTCAAGCTCCACACTGAAATGCAAGTCTGCTTGATTTCAACTCTCAAGTATAGGTTAGTATGTATTGGGACATAAAGTTTCTGGATTTTTCAGCCAGATTCTCGGGATTACCTGAATTTCACTTCACAGCAAACTCTTTGTTTCTGTGAGTCTGTATTCCTGTTTAATATGAGACATTTCATGGGATGGGATATGTAACTTTAGTTCTGAGAATTGTAACACTTAACTGAATCTTTAGGATAGAGAAGAGATAGCAAGAAAGAAAATAACTTAATGCAAAACATCTGGTTTTGTCATTTAATAGATAATATAAATGTGTCTTCCCAGAGCTGCTAGGGTGTCTCTGAGTATTTGCTGCTATACACAATTTAGGACATTTTATTCAGAACTGAAGGAAAGGTGTTAGATGTGTGAAATTCTTTTCCTAGCTCTAGTGCTGAGTTGGCTTTTAATTTCAGTGTACCACTCTTTAAAGTGGCAAGTCATGATAATTTGCCTCTCAGCATTGCTGTAAGATTTCATAAATATTTTTAAGAGTTTTGAGATCCTTGGATGAAGTATGTGATAAAGTGAAAATGAAAAACAATGTACAGAGTTCAAGTATGCTTCATTGATGATGGTTATTTTCTTGACGGCTGTTTAGCCTAGTTTATCCAGTATTCTGTCTGGTTTGTGTACTGGAACCCACAGAACTAAAATACCCACTTCAGTTTACTGTCAAGTGCCTCTGTGCTTCCCTTTCCAAGATAATGTGGACTGTGCATAGAAATATCTTCTTGTTTATGAGCTGACTCCTTATATGATTGAGGAAAAGGGTGACTTGAAGAGTTGGGAACTGAATGCTGATAATAAGTAAAAGTGCAAAGACTGATTATCTCCTATGAATAGTTCTGGGCTAGAAGACCGGTTTAGCCTGCAGATTTTGGAGGCTGGATGTCAGTTACTTGCCCTAGGGATTGAAGTGGTACAGAATTCAAACGTGTGGCACACCTGACCACATGTAATGCCACTGTGGTAAATAATAAATTCTCTTATTTGGTGTATATGAAAAATTAATATGTTACATAGTCCATAGCAGAAGTTGTAAATTGCATTTCCTTGTCTTTACCCTCATCTCCATGACCTCAGATAAGGTGCTTAGGAATCACTACTGCCTGGAGGGAGCTAGGACACAGGAAAGTGAACTCCTCCTGTTTGTGACATAGATCACTACATTTACTAGTGTCTAACCTGCACAGCTTTGGGACTATACTTCATGATTCTGCCTTTCAATTCCTATTACATGAAATGGAGAAGGCTCCACTAAGCTTTGTTAGTGTTGTTTGTTTGGGCTGGTTTATGGTGGGGTTTTTTAATATTTAGATGTTCAAGTTATATATTCTTCCAAAATAGTATTTTGCCTGATGAAGCAGTGGTCTCGTGTACATCAGGATGCTGCCTCAAGAAGGAAAAGTCCTCATTTTCCCTGGTTCCATCATAACAACTGTGAAAAAGTATTAATTAATCAGCACAGGCAGTAGAAAAAAAAATGTCTGCGAACTTGGAATTTATTCTCTTTTTCCTGTGTTATGTTCCAAATTATATATATATCCATGTATTTACATAAATGTTCACATCAGTTTAATTTTTAATGGCTGGTGGGATCAGATGTATTGTCTCAATTTTTCTGTCTAGGTATTTGTAGTTCTTTGAACATAAGTAATCTACCTGAGGAGACAGTGCCAACATTTATATCTGGGTACATCTCCCTGCAGATTTGTGTTTTGCTTTGGAGTTCCTGCATACACTCTTTACACTCTTCCCCTGGCCTTTTTTGCGCCCCCCCCCACCTTTTTTTTTTTTTTTTACCTTTTCCCTGCTTGAATAGTTTAACTTGATGCCAACTTTGTAATACAATTTATCCTTAGCTCCAGATAAATTTATTCTTGAGTGCTAAGACTTGTGATCTTTAAGCACTTGCAATGACAGACCTGAGAAATGCAGTTGAGTGGTTCTGTCACTAAAGTGAAATGGTGAGTAATAAGTTTCTCCTAGCCCTTAAAAGTAAGATACATGTCCAATGATACTTGTGTTGGAAGAGTGACTGTGAACTGATAATTAGAAAGCTGGTTTCCTCTCAAAGGAGGTGCTTCACATTTATAACCTGGTATTCTCTTTCTGAGGGTTTAAAATTTCAAGTGATGAGCTGTATTAGATAAAATACTTTTTGGAGGCTACTAGTCTTACTGTGATCCCATTTCTAGAAAATACTCTGCACTTTCTCATTTTACACAGCTCTTTAGTTCTTTTTCAGGGAATAGCACATTTTTTATTTTTTTAAGTTGATGGCACACTTAGGACAATTCAATTTAACGTGGCATAAGGCATGTTAAAAGTTGGCTTGACATTGGAGCTCAAAAGGTAATTTTAAAGAAAGTGATATATTCCTGTGTATTAGTGCTGGTCTATCCATTGCAGTCCTCCAGTGACTAGTTCTAAATGTAGTTCTGGCTGTATCTTTTAAGGTAATATAATCTGAAATTGTAAATTGCCAGTAAAGGTTTAGAGATTTCATGAAGGAGATACAGAAATTGCTCAAAAGCTTGAAGAGTTTTATAAAATCAGTGTAATTAACTAAGTCATAGCACAGGTGAGAAAATATCTGATACTGCAGGGATATTTGAACTAACAGAAGAAACTTAACACACAGAAGCTCAAATGCAGAAGCTGGACAAGCTCCAGGGAGAATAGTGCTGAAACTGGACAGACTCTGAAACCTGTGCTACTCACAGTTATTAATTGTTGACTATGTACTGGAACTCCTGCATAAAAAGAAGACTAAATAAATTATCTAGGGTGTTAATAAATAAATCTGATTTTTAATAGGTTTATATCAACATACCTTCTTCAAAGTTTATACTGACACACTTAAAAACTTAAATTACTAATTTTCTGATTTTAACCAATTTCAATAAGAAACCTTGCCTATTGGAAAGTTTTTTCAATTAATGACAGGAGCTTCCATGTCATGTAGTTTCAAAGGAGGTAACAGAGTCTGTTGTTTATTTGTTGAAGCTGGCACCAAACTTTAAAATAACAGCTGCACTAATCATGCAAAGCAACCCAGCACATGAAAGGGTGTCTTCATTCTTCAGGAAAGATTTCTTACCAAATAGAAGATGTTAGGTTTTGCATATTCCATTGATGAACCACCTTCAGGTATGAAGTGCAGCACTTGTACTTAAAAGTACCCATCTGTTACAGTTTGGCAACCAAGATGGTGACTCATTTGAGGTGGATGAAGTTTGTGAGCACCGTGATTCTTATGGTCTTTCATCTGCACAGCATTTCATTTTTTTATGGAAACCTACCAAGTGTCTGGAACACTGCAGTGCTTTGATGTCTGCATTGTTTTCAAAGACACTCACTGATATGTAGAAACTTGAACACATTTTACAATCACACTTGCCCTCTAGATTTGTGGGAGGACTGAGGAAAATGTCCAAACCATCTTTGCTTCACACAGAATCACACTTCACTTTTTCTGCAGACCAAACCTCTTGTTTCAGACACGATTTGACTTCTTCACCCATGATGTCTAATTTTGATAAAACACTACTTTTCTTTCTGTCCTGCTAAATGTCATTCAGGATTTCAGTGTGTTAAACTCTTGAAATGATAAATGGAGCTGAACAGGGGGACTGATACTGATTTTTTTTTTTTATTATTTTTTTTTAAACTGGTTTTGTGTTTTATGGGTAATTGCCTATCTGGTTGGAAACAAGAAGCTTGGAAGTAAACTGTTGGGAGCTCCATGCACAGGCACATTTTACCATTCCAACTATCTGATTATCACCAGATCAATGTTTTGCTCACTGAGGCTTCTGCTATTCCACGGAAGTTTGAGTCTGATTAACTACTGTCAGGTACAGCCCTGCTCTGAGTTTGAATGAAACAGGTATCTATCAGATCATGGGCTCTGATGGATTTCTGAGCAACATAAGAAAAGCGTCTGAAAGTTATTTTACTATTGTTAGAGAGACAAGCAGATACAATATACCACAGTGCAAAATAGAAGACTTTAAGCTGAGCTTAGTTGGTTAACTTAAGGTAAAATTCAATTTATTCATTTATTTTCTCTTCAGATTTTCATAATTTTAACATTTTGCTAATTAAAAGTTTAAAAATACAAAATTATTTTAGCTTTTCTCAGTTCACTCTGATAACAATAGCTCTAGCATTTAAAAAAGAACACTGTTGCTTCACATGGAACTCTGTTATGCTTGTGTGTATCAAATACAGCAAGTAAACTTGGAAGTTCACCTGCAAGTTTTAGCTTGGGCCATAAAAACTTAGTGGATTATATCTCAATCTGAAACAGCAGTTCCTGTAATAGGTGCAAGGCAGTGCTGCCTAAGAAGTTGTGTGTGGCTTTGAAAGGGAAAACAAGGACAACATAATCCTCAAGCTACAATACAGCACATGCTCCAAGAAAAAAAAAAAAAAAAGCTGCATTAATGTCTAGTACTTCAAATACCATTTATCTTGGTTATTTTCCATTGCAAAGCAGCAGGGAAATAGCTCTTCCTTCTACCCTGTCATTTGTAAATTGTCATGATTTAGCTGTTTCAGAGGAGGCTCAGCTTCAAGACTTAAGACAACTAAACTAGTTCCAGTGTGGGCACATCTACCAGTTTATGCTCTCTAAGATCATATTCTAGTAGCAGGAGGTCTAAATCAAGACAGTCAGTGCATGTATTTAGGTCTCCCACAATAGATGTACATTAGTGAGCTTGTGGAGCTTTCTAGATCCCATTGCCTCTGTTGGCTGAGTTGTCCACTGGTAGGTTCCTAGAAATACACTAGGATGTTCGGTCTGATGTCCAATTGGCCCAAAGGGACATTTTTATTTTTTTATTTTTTTATTTTTTTTTTCCAAATCTTTTATCCTATCTGCCTAACTCACTGCAAAGCTAAGTTTTGAGCACATTAGTCTGTGAGTCCAGAGGAAGGCCATGAAGATGACCAGAGGTCTGGTCATCTCCTATGAAGACAGGCTGAGAGAGTGGATTAAAACTGGAAGAGGGAAGATTTAGGCAAGACATTAAGAGGAAATTATTTCCTGTGAGGGTGGTGAGACCCTGGCCCAAGTTGCCCAGGGAAGCTGTGGCTGCCCTATCGCTGGAATTGTTGAAGGGCAGGTTGGATGGGGCTTGGAGCAACCTGGACTAGTGGGAGGTGTCCCTGCCCATGCAGGGGGGTTGGAACTAGGTGATCTTTAAGGTCCCTTCCAATCCAAACCATTCTATGATACTATGGTATCTTTCTATTGCTCTACTCTAGAGAACTTTGAAATAACACTTTACGTTGTGATTTAATACAGGAGAGAGTGGGTTAAAGGAAAGATGTATATTCTTACAAAACCTTTCTTGTCTTTGTAGAAGATAAGCAATAAGTTTTAGTTATCATTACATTAGTAAATACAATGCTGTGTGTAAAATCAACGCAACTCTGAGTAGCAATGCAAAACTATTATTGCTTATAAAGTTTTAAAGTATGAACATTGCTGAATACAAGAGGTTCAGAAAAAGAAAAAAAATATATAGTTGTTTTGAAAAATCAGCCTAACAGTAATAAATGAATAAATACATAAAACATCCAAGCATTTAACTCAGCAAATGAAGGTTAAGAGAGGACCTACTCATGATCTATGGAAATTCACCCACATGGAGAGCAGACTTCTGAAAGTAAAGGGCACTTCAGTCCATCAGGAAAAAATAATACAGGAAGCTGTAAAATGCACAATTTTAACAATTAGTGCCATTAGTCATTAAAACAACAACTCTAGCATTTATCTTCTTTGAATTTAAAATTAATGACTTTCCAAAAGACATTCTAGGTCAAGTACAGGTTTTTAATTATGATGTAGCAATAGCTTAGAGAAAATTTCTAGTAAAATATTCAAAACATTGAGTTAATGAAGTGGCTAAACTGTGATAATTTACAGATAAAAGGGTGAGAAAAGATACTTTTATTGTAAAAATAATTAAATAATCTCCTCTGCCTGGATCAGCACGCGACAGAAATATGCATTTACTGTATTTTTAAGACCTGGATAACATTTTATTTATTGCCAAGATCTATCCTTTCCTTTTTTTCCTGACTTTGCTTTTTTAAAATTATTTTTGTAATCAAAATGTCCATCTTCTACATTAAATGTGACTTTGCTTGGAAAGAATCTAAATGGTAGAACAGCCGTATAGTATTTCAGTTTAAAGTTAATTGAGAACAGAAGACAAGCTGTGACTGACTAACTTATCAGATCTAGAACTGCATATATAGTCAGTAATTATACACATTTCTGGCTTTGAAATAATTTTAGGTTGAAGATGAGAGGGAGAGACTTACTACAATATAGCTTTTTTCTATTTGCATATGCATGTATATATTGACTACTAATGTATTACTTTGGTTATTAGCAATTAGAACAGCTAATTTACTTTTTTAATTTATAGTTTTATAAAGCCACAGTCAGTTTATACATTAGGAAATTTTAAGACTGGCAACAAATTTGCATTTACTGGAAGACTATTCTTGCCAATTTTCACCTTCCACTTTGTAATTCAGTGCAGGAAAAATGCAAGAAGGAAAGAATTAAGTAATGGACTTTGTCTATTTTTTTAATACCCATGTACAATAAATCACATACAGTGAAGCTTCTTACTTAAGAGATAATTAAAAATGGAATTAAGAAGTATGAAATGCCACTTTGGAGAAGAAATGGAAAAATACTGATTCATTAGTGTGAACCAGAAGGGAACGTGAAAAAAGAGAAAAAAAAGTCTCAACACTCTCTTCTGATATGAAACATAAGAAATCTACTGACTAATAGTGGTTTGTGGGACAGATGGATAGAACTCAGTCCATTTCTTGCAATTATTAAATGTCATAGGCATATATAAATAGTATATATTTATTTTCCCTCCCGCTGTCTTTCCTTCATTCATAAGATCCATCCTGCCTCCAGTTTATCTGAAACCAACACTGCAGTCCATAAAACCCCTCCATTCAGCTGCCACTTTACCCCAGATGCTCTACAAATCTAGTTTTCTGTGTTACTTTCCCAAGCACCTGAAGTTTTGCTTCTTGGCATGACCAGACTCCCAGAGCTCTCTTGTCATGAACAACATAGATGCAGACATCACACCTCTGGGATATCTCCTCCTCTAGAAAATTCTGCTGCTGGCATTGTTTTGCCTTTTGTGTTTGAGTCTGGCTTGAAGAGAAACGTTGGGATAATGGTCAGGAATCCATTTCAATGCTGGCTGCAGAGAATATAGCCTCTCTTTGCTAAACTTATACCTAGTACTATCTTTCTTCTCACAGGTAGTTTTTATTGAGGGTCTCACTCAGCAGGATGTTTTTAAGTATTATCAAGAGCCACAAATTAAGAGGTTCTTTCATGTCACCACAGAGGTTACTTGGCCATCAGAGAAAAGTTCACTTTTATCAGCTAAGGGTGAGAACTCTTATTTCTCTGGAGCAGTTGGGTAGATACCTTAATCCCAGAGGTGAAGAGAGAAACTTTCTTAAGTTCCCTCAAACTTTATTTATTCCATGAGCTTCAATAAGAGGGGTGGGAATTCTCCCCATTCCCTATACAACAGTTGCAAGCTACTCACTAAGCTTTTATTTAAAATGAGATTGTTATTACCATTTCCTTCTATTTATTGTTTTTTTTTATTTAAAAGAAAGGCATGTCTGCAGCTGTGATACTGAAAGATCAGAAAGGCCTACCTTTGGTAAATGGTTTGTGCTGTCAGTGGCTACTAATAAAAAAAATTCAATTTGAATATTTAAGTCCTGGAGAGTTCTTAGACTTATAAAACCCCTTGTTTCCAATGCAGGACCTAAAGTGACCCAGTCATAGAGCTGGCAGGAAAAGAACGAGGCAGAAAAGTTTACACTGTATTAAAGCATAAATTGTTTTGTCTGATTGGTGTTACATGGCTCTCTGGAGACATGGAAAAAAACTCCAACCAAACCAAACCAAACCAACCAAACAAAAAACAAACAAAAAAAAGTCTTAAGAAAAAGGAGCAGGTGATATGACAGTTGAAAACACAAGAAGTGAGAATTTAAGGTTAATAAAGGTGAATTCAAAAGTGTCTATTCCAACAGAGAAACTTGTTCCACAGTCACAACTAGGAGTCTGTAACAAATTAATAATTAGAGAAGAAAATTAAGAAGGAAACAGAAGTAAGCAGGTTTTGACCTAATAACATCAAGAAACAATACAAGGACCCACAGTCCCCTGTTGGTGATGCATAACATTTGAAGTATCTCACTTAATTATAGCTCTGCTAATTTGTAGTAGTTGCTAAATAAATGTACTGTATCCTGTAGTCTTTGATAATGAAATATCAATGGTGAAATGGCAGGCTACTTCGTGATTTAGAGCCTGGAGCAGGTATTTGCCCACCTTGTTGAGAATGTCCTGCTTGCTTTCCTTCAAGATCTTCTTGGTGAACCTATCAAAAGTGGTATCTCATTTGGCAGCCTATGTAGATTCCTTATGTGGGTAATAAGGGTGCAGTCCCCTAAAATTAGGTGTTCTGATATTCAGTGTGATGGTACATAAATTCCCACCTGCATGTGAGATTTCATTCTCCAAGGCAGGAACTGTTTGGCAGTAGTTGTGTACTAATTTTGGAGTCACTTTGGATACACCCTGAAGTCATACTTGATAGCAGAATTTGATTGCCAGTAGCACAGGCTTAACTGTAGGAGTTATGAATGGGAAAGTGCAATTAGGTCATGCAGCAGAATTGTTCCCACTGGTCTCTCCTCATTTAAAACTAGATTCATTTAAGATGAAGATATGGCTCATTGTTCTTCACATAGTCTCAAGAGGGTCTGGCAGCTGGACCAAAAAGGAATTCATCCTGATAGTAGTGATCAAGACACTCTGGAATGGCTGCATACTTACTGAAAGTATTTCTACAAAGCGTTCTGTATACATTTTATAACAAGAATAAATGTGCTGGCAATTGAAAACTGGAAACCTGTTACTGGAACTTATTTTTGCAAACTGTACTTATCCAGTGGCAATAACACATTTTAACATCTGCTGTTACCTTGCTGGAACGTATGGGTTTAGCTATTAGTAGGAACTTAATAAGCCCAGTGCCTCCATCAGCTGCTTTCCAAATCTCTGTATCACATGAGGCATTCTTTAGGGAATAGAAGTCATGGTGTGTCATAATGCATTTAGCAAATGACAAATGCAGACGCATTGAAATATATATGCAGGGAAGGGGAAAATACATCTCCTGGGCTGGTTACTTACTGGACTGTGAAAGCAGTATAAAAATCAAATAAAGACCTAGGAACTATCTGGTATTAAAAAAATCTCTCTCTATGAAAGCAGATGGACTAGATGACAGTTAAAAAATATGTACAGGAATGGGCTAGATTCATGAATATACTCCAGCTGTTTTACTGTGATGGTAAAAAGCAGCAACAACAGTTAAATCAAGCTTATGGCTCATCTGCATTGTTTGACTGAGTAAAAGCATCTAAAGCAGAATAATAATCTTAAGTTTGTGTCCGTGCAAATAGTGGTTTGCTCCTTGTGTTGTATCATCCCTCACAAAAGCTGCAGTTTTGCTCTTTTATCAATTACACAAAATACCAGCCAACAAGGGTGAATAAGTTTCACTGAAGTCTTAAGCTAATCTTTGCAGCTCTTACCTGAGAAAGATTTTCCTCCATTTTGGACTTAGAGGCACCCTATTGGTGCCCTACTGCCACATTAAGATGAGCCTTAAGTGACTTTTGTTGTGTTGTCGGGGAGTCTTGGATCTTGTGTTCTTGTATCCTAGTGCTGTTGCTTGTTGTGCTATTTCTTGCATTTTTTTGAACTGTCTTGTTTTCTTCACCTCTTGCATGCCTCATCAGCCATTTTTAATACATGTATCAATAACAAGCAGAGCTAATTTCATCTACACACTTTATCGCATCATCTGCGGAATGATAGCTCTTGTTTTCTTCCACTTGCTGCAGCCTTCAATGTAGTTTATGTTACCAGTGAGTTACTTAAATGCAGCTAACACGTTTTATTACAAAGTCATCTTCTCCTCGTGTCCTTGCTTGACCACTCTCTGCCTGGGCTATTTTGGGGCCTGCTTGACAATGACTCTCCCCACTGATCACACAAAGAGCACCTGCAATGCTTTTGAGAAATCTGACCTGTAATAATTTTTAAAGGTAGTTCATAGGTGGTGTAAAATGCGTAATTTTCACTTTCTGTGTTTTATTGCTGTGTCTTGTATTAACTTCCAACTTCAGCTTCCAAATCTTGAAAATCTAGCTGTTTACAGAAGAGGATTTCATGAGAGCTTTTAGGGTAGAGAGTCTACTCTTTTTTGTGTAAGGCTCTGAATGTCTCTTATATCAGAACTGTATCATCTTAGCACTTCTCTGCTCATTGTGGCAATTCTGATATTCTGAGTTACATGAGAATATTGTGGAGGTCTTTTCAAGAGAGAAGGAAGAAGCGCTCTCCTCTAAACCTTGACCAGTTCAGTTGCTGCTTTCATGACTAGTCTTGTTGGTTTGAAAGAGCATCATCAGAGGAAGTTCAAAGGGAAGAATTTTGGCTCTGACCTGCTCAGTTTGCTCAGTGTGTTTGGGCTGGTCTCCCTTCGATAGGCACCTTCTTAATGATTCTGGGAGAAGCAGCTATGACACATGTGACAGTGCTGAAATATATATCAACCCAGGCAGAACAAAGGGGATTCATTTTGGAAGCTCCTAAAAAGTGACAGGATTCAAGTCTGCATATGAATTACAAAGTAATGACATATGTAAGAATAAAAGGGTAAGTTTCAAACAGCAGCAGTAACATATTATGCACACACTAACAGGACAATATGGGAGCGGCTCTAAATATCAGCAGAAGTAGCTTTTAAAGATTTACCAGTGGTCATAGGTCTACATAAGCATTAAATTTTAAAAAGTGTTGTATCATCCTTCTAAACAGAGCATGTAGCTGATTATCATCTTTTGAATTTCACTTTGCTGAATTTGCCAGCCACTGCTGATTTATGAAGACTGACTTGATTTCCTCTGTACAAGTAATTCCCAAACTGTTCCTAGACTACTGAATTTATACTTCTGACAGTTTATATTTCCAAACAACAGTCTCTCCTTCAAAGGTACCAGTGTGTTGTATCTGCTTTAACTGACTGTAGCTGTTGTAACTGACCCTTTCCCCTTCCTTTCAATTCTCTCCCCCCTCACACTGATGGGAGTGTGAGGGAGGAGCCGTGTGGTGCCTTAGCTGCTGGCTGGGGTTAAATCACAGCAGAGATTGAGGACGTGTAGCAGAAAGAAATCAAATGTTTCAAGAGGCAGGTAAAATGCAAAGCTTTCTGTGCAATGTGTTAAACATTCTAAAGAACTTGAATCTATATTTATCTTTGCCAGCTTTTAAGTTGAAATGGACAAATGAATGTGATATCACCAAAAATTACTGCCTTTTTGAATATCCCTTTTCGCCACTGTAATTTTTGGAGGTCACAGGCTTTAGCAAAGGAAATTGAATCCTTTAATGAAACTTCTAGGAAGTTGTGATTAGTATCAAATCGAAGTCAAGTTTTTTTATCAGTCCTCAGAGACAGCGGGGAGGCAAAAAAAAAAAAAAGACCTTATCTCATAGTTATAGCAACAGATTTAATGTAATTAGGGACAAATGTTCTTGGCTTGGCAATGAAAATTAATGTCTGAGTGCAAAGAAGTATGTTGAGAAATGGTGCTTTGCATGAGTGAGGAACTGAGGCCTAACCCATGACATTGTCCAAAAAGGATTTTTGGATCGATCTTTGTTTTCCAAAAGAAGCTCCAGGAATCCAAAGCCTTTGAAAACATGAAGGAAGTATTTCCCTAGTCCCTTATATTGGGTTTCTGGGGACCCAGTTTAATGTAGCTTACTTAGCTAGCCAGGTACTCAGAGGAGCAAAGGTATGGATGGAGACCTCCTCCTCCCTTCCCATTTCCTACTGCAAAATACATAAGCTTACCACATTTTGCAGAAATATCTGCAAGATTACACAACAGTTGCATGAAGGCAAACCAGGACATCACTTTATCCATCCTGAAGGTTATACTCTGGTATCATCAGGTCACCTGATTGGGTATGTCTGTGTTTCATGACTAGTCATTTAATCTGATTTCTGGATGGTTGGCATGAATGCTGATGCCTGTCAGTGCTCCTGCAGAAGAAAAGATCACAGGTCTATCTCACACTTCCATGCTTTCTCTAGGCAATGCTCACTCCAGACCTTCCCAGCACTGTCTATATGTCCATGCAAAGTGCATGTAGATTTCAATACCAACAGATGCAAGGGAAAATCATAATTAACCAACTTCCAGGTGAATCAGAGTTGCAGGTTTACACAGCTGGTGTAAAATACGTTGTCATCCTTTGTTACAGATAATGAATCTACTAGCAATTTGATATGTTTTCAGGTGTGCTAAATCAAAGTAACAAGTGGCTATTGCAAAGACAACAATGCAGTACATGCTGAGCAGCTCTTTATCTAGGAAATAATACCTAGATTAGGTTAGAAAAAGAAACACTTTAATTCATTATACAATTTGTTCATTCTCTGAAAGCATTGACTTTTAAAGGAATTTAAATCAAACTAGAAGGTAAAATGCTTACATGCAGCATCAATAAAGTAACATTTTGTCAGAAACTGAGAAACTAAGCTCTTCTATCACATTTTATTAAAAATATTCCTGTGATTAAGGGATCAAAATATTTAGCTTTGAAGTTGGCAAAGCTCCAATGTAATTTAGTTGTGTTTGATAATTTGATCATTCCAATTTGCATGGTGGGTCTGTTGGGCCACACAGTCAGACTGTGGGCAAGCAAATAAAAGAAGATGGATCAGTTTGAACAGAGCTGAACAAATTAACATCCATGGCAGAGCTTTTGACCAGATCAACAGGTACCTAATTACTGTGAAAGATAATGAGGCACAGAGTTCTAAAGGTAAATATTTTTTCCCCTACTAAAAGACCTTAAGCAAGGACTTTGTATTACCCATGCCTGGTAAGAGTAAAAAAAAAACTATGTTAATTATCTGACAATTAGTATGACAAAAAGCTAAAGACAAGGTGATGCATGTACTTTCATAGATATGGCAGAATTATACTTTCCAGAAGTTTTTAATTAATCCTATGCTAAAATCATGATCCATGAATGCAGCCAGTCACTGACAGTCTCTCATCTGTTCTCCTGTTGTAGACTTTAATTTTCTTTGCAAATCTAATAGAGGGGTTTTTTTATGCAACTATGCAATCAATTAAGGTCTTAATTGTGAAGGTCATAGTTAAGAATTTTACCAGTGCCTTTATTTAATTAATGTACTTAATGAATGCACAAATGCATTAAAACTGAAGTTGTTGGATAGTGTCCCAGATAGGTAAGAGAGACTTTTTTCATGTCATGCAGTGGTTTTTGAATGTGAACAATTTTGACTGTAACTTCTTCAAGATCTCCAATTCCAAGGGAAAAGATATTTTTCCATCTGTTTCAACTAGACAATAAATATAAATGGCAAAAAAAAAAAAAAGAGGAAAAAATGAAAAGAAAAACAACTATGTTGGAACATATCGTTATTGGGTTTTGCATCCGTTGTGCTCAGGCAAAAAATATTGAACTCCCCTATTGACATTTACATTTTAAAATGTTCTTCTTGCCAAAGTTAGCATCCCAAATAGATTGTGACAGGGCTACATTTTATAAGGATATCACAAGTACTGCACTTTGTACAATTTGACATTAAATTCAGCTGCAGAACAAATGTAGATGATTCTTTCCTTTCTTAAATATTTTGGGCAAAATCCTGACCCTCTGTCTAATTAAAAATGGGTTTGCCCTGAAACATTCAGTCCCATTCACCTCGATACAAATAATAAATGTTATAACATTGCATTAATTACTATTAATTATTTTCACTGAAAATTCCCTCCTTCATACATAAGCTTGTTTAGTGTTTTATTTGGGGTTTTCCGTTTGTTTGGTTTTTTATGAATGGCTCTTCAGAATCACAGAATCTTAGCAGGGGTTGGAAGGGACCTGGAAAGATCCCCCAGTCCAGCCCCCCTGCCAGAGCAGGATCACCCAGAGCACATCACACAGGAACACGTCCAGATGGGTTTTGAATGTCTCCAGAGAAGGAGACTCCACAACCTCTCTGGGCAGCCTGTCCCAGGGCTCTGTCACTCTCACAGGAAAGAAGTTTTTTCTGATGTTTACGTGGAACCTCCTGTGTTCCTATTTGCACCCATTGCCCCTTGTCTATCACTGGACATCACTGAACAAAGCCTGGCTCTGTCCTCCTGACACTCGCCCTTAACATATTTGTAAATATTGATGAGGTTGCTCCTCAGTCTCCTCCAAGCTAAAGAGACCCAGCTCCCTCAGCCTTTCCTCATCAGGGAGATGTTCCACTCCCTTCGTCATCTTTGTGGCTTTGTGCTGGACTGTTTCCAGCAGTTCCCTGTCCTTCTTGAAGTGAGGGACCCAGAACTGGACACAGTGTTCCAGATGTGGCCTCACCAAGGCAGAATAGAGGGGGAGGAGAACCTCCCTTGACCTTCTAACCACACCCTTTCTAATGCACCCCAGGATCCATTGGCCTTCTTGGCCACAAGGGCACATTGCTGGCTCATGGTCATCCTCCTGTCCACCAGGACCCCCAGGTCCCTTTCTTCTACACTGCTTTCCAGCAGGTCAGCCCCCAACCTGTACTGGTCCGTGGGGTTGTTCTTCCCCAGATGCAAGATTTGCTCTTGTTGAATTTCATTAAGTTTTTCCCTGCCCAGCTCTCCAGCCTGTCCAGGTCTCCCTGGATGGCAGCACATCCTTCTGGTGTGTCAGCTCCTCCTCCCAGTTTAGTGTCATCAGCAAACTTGCTGAGGGCACACACTGTTCCCTCATCCAAGTTGTTGCTCAAGATATTGACCGACTCCTGAGGGACTCCACTAGTCACAGACCTCCGACTAGATTCTGTCCCACTGACCACAACTCTCTGACTTCTACCTCTCCTGTTGCCCATGACTTACCAAAGATGATGGAGAGTGGCCTAGCAATGACCTCCACCAGCTCCCTCAGCACCCGTGGGTGCATTCCATCCGGACCCATTAATTTATGGATGTCCAGACTGCTTAACTGATCCCTAACCCAATCCTCATCTACCAAAGCAAACTCCTCCTTCATCCTGACTCCTTCTGGGGCTTTAGGGATCTGGGGCTCCTGCGGAGAGTCTGCAGCAGTAAAGACAGAGGCAAAGAAGGCATCAGTGCCTCTACCTTCTTTCTATCCTCTGTCACCAGGGCACCCACCTCATTCAGCAGTGGGTCTATATTGCCTCTAGTGTAAGTTCTGTCTGCAATGGATTTGAAGAAGCCCTTTCTACTGTCTTTGACCTCACTAGCAAGGTTTAGTTCCAAGGAGGCCTTAGCTTTCCTAATTGCCTCCCTACATCCTCTGACAACAGTTTGCCCAGCAGTTCTTTGTTTAACCATGTGGGTCTCCTTACTTGATTTCCTACCCATTGGGATGCAGAATGAGCCTGGTTGTGTCTTTGCACATTTTACATGTGCAGATAATCATCCACTGAACTGATGAGGGAAGGAAGATGCTTTTTTAGTTAGACTACTTGATTAACAGCCAGAACAGATTGTCTCCAGTTCCTGTTTTGCCTCAAGATTTTATTGTGACTTCTGTACAGTTTCTTCTGTTAGTGCATGACAAACTTCATCCTCTAGAATGGGAAGTGTGGCTTGATTTCTTCCACACTTTTTATGTCTTGCCTACTTAAAATGTGATGTCTTGTTATACCATTTGCTGCAGTGGCGCTCCAGCGTTAAGTTTCTGTTGCAAGGTGAATGACAAATACTATTTATCTGCTGTGGGAAATATGGCTTAAAATAATGAATAATCTACACTTTCAACCCCCTGTACTGTAGCTACAACTATAGTCTTATTCCACTTTTGTTCCTCTTAAAAATGCTTAAAAAGGTTTACCTTGGAAATTGGCAGGATGAATAATATGAAGAATGGACTATTAGAGCTTCAAATTAGGAATAGCACTAAGCATACTGAATTCTTTTCTTTCATAAGAGCACATTAGTAAAGAGTCAATTATTAACTCTGTTACTTGATTTATTCCAACATTTTGAATGTATTAGAGGTCAATGTATTTAAGGGTTCTTTTTTTTAATTATTATTTTAAGTGGAAATTAGGTTCTCAGAGGGTAAGTAGATTAGAATAGATCCCAGCTCCTGGGCCCATGCACTGGTATGTCAGGAGGATTTATTATAACTTGTACCTTCAGAGAATAAGAATTACATGTAATTTTCTCTTTGAGTTAATAAGATTATATGCTGTTCAATAGGTATTTTCAGTGTGATTTGGTACTGAATTCTTCCTGAGAGATCCAGGCTTTAGCTTTATCGGTGTGGCTTCTTAATTTCAGATCACTTATTTTTGTATCTTTCCAATATAAAGTCACATTCACAGTTTAAATTGCAAATATATCATCGGGTTCAGTCATACTGCATCACTTATGGGAATATTAAGCTGTGCAGGTCCAGTAAAAGCTCACTGAACACAAGTTACATTTTAAGAGTTAAACAGGTGAATTATATGCCATAAAATGGAGGAGAATGAGAACCATCACTTACACTCCTGGAACAGAAGCTTAACATTTAAATGATCCTTACAGTATCTAGACTTGAAGGATTTTTTATCTCCCAATTTCTAGGTGATCTGTAAGGCCCCTTCCAACCCAAACCATTCTGATTCTGTGATTATATGATTAAGGTGCTATGTTGAGAAAGGTTTATTTATGAACTAATGTACTATTTACTTAAAAAATGAATGGATATGATTATGTATGGAAATACCTGGATTTTTCTTTCCTTAATTTAAGCAAACATGAACCACAGTTGATGCAGAATCTTTTGTATCTGCCATCAGAAAATGATATGACTGTTCAGGCACAATAAGGGATCAGGTTGTTCCTGTGTCTTCTTTAGACATGAAGTGGGGAGAATGCAACAGCAAGGAAAAATTATAGCTGGAGTGTTTTCCATCTGTAAGGTGGGAAGCAAATGTTACTTTTCTTTCCCACAAGTCTGAAAAGCAGACTGTTCTTACTGCCATGGATGACCAAACAAAGTTGCTATCTAACTTAGGTGCAAATAAGTGTCGTTGGTAAATCTCATTCTAGTTACTTTTGGGAAACAAAGGGTTTGTAAAATATTTCTGGTTACTACTTAGCCAGGTCCTTGGAATAGGGAATAAAATGACCTGTTCTTCAAGATTACCTCAGTTGGAAGCACTGAAGTGCAGATTTGTGTTTCTCAGAGGTTGGATTGTTGGGGTTTTTGTTGTTGGTTTTTGGTTTGGTTTGATTTCCTTCTTTTTTTAATGAGCTGTATCTTGAGAACATGAGTTGAAAATGGTTTCAGGTTTTTTTTTTCTTTTTTTTCCTGGCTGGTGAGTCCCCACGCCAGTTTTGCTATTGTGACTTTTACAGATTCTGAACAATTCCTCCCAGTGCAATTTTTGTATTTTTTTAAATATTTGTGTTAACTTTCAATGAGAACATTTATCCCAACAGTTTTCCCAGATACAGATATATTATTAGAAAAATAATCAGTATATTCTTGCAGATTCCTGTAGAGTTCAACTGCCAGAGGAATGTAAGAACTAGAAGTGTCTTCCTATTGGTTTATTTTGTCCTAATACCTGTTTCATCAATACCTAACAATCTTAGTGGTCCAAGAAACCACAGCATTGGAAGATTCCAAAATCTTTTACCTGCTGATTGGTTTTAATGTATAAAGGAGAAATTGATTCTTCTTCACAGTTACAAATTATTTTTAGAACATTGAAAAGTCTATTTGGAGAATCAGTACATTATTAGAAATATTCTAATAATCCATAAGTGATTTTTTTTAAAGTAAATATAGAGCTGCAAAATAAAAAAGGGGTTTTTTTGTCTTTGACAGACAAAAATTCCAACATTAAAGAAAGAAGCAGGGTTATCTGTTTTCCTGAATGAGAACCTGAATTCAAGAGAAAAAGGAAGTTACTGTATAGTAAACTGTATGTATAGTAGAAAACAAATTCCTCATGGTAGATTTGATTGACTTTGTTTTCTTGAAACAGCAGTAGCAGATTGTCCCAATTTAGGAAGAAATGAAATCTTCCTTTGGGATTTATGATTGTACCTTTGCCATTTCACTTTAGCCTTAGAATAGAATTGCACAAAATCTAGCAATCCCAAAAATCCACCTGCTTGATGAAATTATTGCTATCCTATAGTTCCTTGAGGTAGTATATTTCTCTGTACCAAGAATTCTCCACAGAGAAGAAAGAAATCTATTGATTCTGTTGGGTTTGAGCCCTATTAAAACTGTGGTCTGATCCTCATCTCATGCTTTTTTGTGTCAACTTGAAAGGAGAAAGAAATCTTAAATTGCATCAGATAAGGAACTTTCTTCAGAGTAAGAGCAATACCTTTTAAGCATCCAAGACTCTTCAATTTAGATATTGTGCTGGAAATGGAAATCTCATCATGTAAGTGGGATCTGCAAAGGCAAATGCTACTTGACAATTTTACAAATAATTTAGGTAATTATTTATTCCTGGAGAAGTTAATGTCAAGATTGTTTGGTGAATAAAGTGGTTTCTTGTGTTGTTAGCAGCTTGTGTCACAGTTGTCAGCTCCAGCAAAGTGCTGGGGTAATGGTAGTGTTCTTATTATCAATACTTATTATTTATTGAGACTGTCACTGCAAGTGGTGCATAACAAATATAAGACAAGGCAGGTTTTCCCTGGTAGGACTTGGATGAACTCATTAGATAAATCCTGCCTGAGCCAGAAATTCGAAAAGAGAAAGGAAAATGGAAAAGGAGAGTGTAGGTATAGTTGATAAAATTGTTTATTCAGAGTCTAGCATATATGGACAGGTGAAGAAGTTGTCTCTGGGCCTGAAGGGGGGCTGATATCATCACAGGTGAAGAGGAGAGATGAGGGAACAAAGATGATAAAACAGGGCAGTGATGTTTCTTCACTGTGTCCTGAGTTGACTGATGTATTACAATATGATTTTCTCATGAGCTACAATTAAATAAAAGTGTTACTTCAGTTTACAGGAATAGGGAAAAAAAAAACAAACCCTCCACTGGTGTCTAATGGAAAAAAGAATTAGAGACATAATTCATCTGAATATTCGTGGTGATTTAGCTTTTTTATTGCTGTATTTCCTACAGATAATATTAAGACCGAAGTCTTGGTTTCATCAGCTGAAAGCTTTTGGGAACAAAGTTCCCCAGAAGCATTATTTGGGGTAATAATCAGACTCTATTATCAGAACTCTTTCATAATGAATTCCTTTGCTCTATGTAATTTAGAGCTGATTCTAATTGAGAAATTATTCTAAAGAAAGACTTAACAAAAATCCTGTTATTCTGAAATAATTTCTGAATGATTGTGACTTTATTAAATAGATTTAATGCAAATTAACTAAATCCAAGTATTTTTGAACTTGTGTGAACTTGTATAATGACCTGTATATGCAATTCTCAAGTACCATTGCTTGTCATGTTCCTTGTGAAGATAAATCTTGTGTATAGAGGTAAGACAGCCCATCAAAACAACTATAATTATTAGCAGAATTTTTTCATCATTTATCTTGGGAAAAAAAAATTGCCAGTCATTTAGACTAGAATTATTTATACCTGTACAGTGGTCTGAATATTTTGAATATAGGCCTCTCCTTTCCTCACAGGGGTGGGTAGATATTGCCAGAATTCCTGGTGTTTAGAGAAAGCAGATTTTTTCAGAGGGAGGGCTGGCCGTAGCATATTTTGAAGGCAATTGTGAGGTTATTTTCAAAAGGCCCCAGGGAAGCTTGCAAAGGACTTTAAATAATTCACATGGCAAAAATGCATCCAGAGAACTTAAAGTCAATATAGCCTCTAGCTCTTTATAGTACTTTATGACTGAGCCCTACTATATTAATTCAAGCTCTCAAAGGCAAAGGCACCATATTCTCCTCAGCTTGGGTGCAAATGTGAGATACCATATGGGACTTAGCCCCAAGAAGGAGGACACAATAAACCCACAGCCAGAAAGCTTAAATAAGAAATGGGATTGGTTTCTTTAGCATAAATGACACTTTTGCTACCCTGCATTTCAAGAGCCTACATTTCTGATGTGAATAATTTTGAGTATAAAAAAAGCGTGATAGAGTAGAAATCTGTGTGGGATGGAAGATAAATTTAGGTCTGTAATGAGGGACAGTTTGAATTATGTGCCCGGTGTATCAGCTGTTAAAGACATTTTTCTTTGGTGCAGAAGTTTTAGAACATATTTCATGCAACTCTGTTTCTTTCACTTCCTGTGGATGTTGCAGGGTTCTTAAAAAGAAAAAAAAAAATATTAAAAAAATCTGCAAATAATGTCAAAAGCTTTCAGCAGAGCCTGTGACTGGTTTCCTGCAGCCTGTACTCAAAGAGAAATGAAATTCAGCTCTGACCAAGCAGTTATTTTGTATTAAAAATTGAACACTTCAGCAGATGCGAAGAATGTACAAGGCAGATTTGTTAACAGAACTGCAAACGGTTACTTGTTTTGGTTAAAATTAATACCCAATTTTGTCCATTTTAATAAGCTTTTTCAATTTCACTAAAAGAAGATGCAACTTTTTGACCGATCTAAAATCTGATTGGAAGATATGGAGCCTGTTAGGCCATGGTTTTCACCACACTACCTGTACAATCTAGCTAGATTAGAAGCAGTGGAGCTTTTGAAGGTTTTTATACTACTGCTGTTGATGTCAATCATCCAGTTAACACCAAACTTTAGGAGGAAAGAGCAACTGCCAAGACAGCACCAAGATTTTGGGTGTGGAAAATGTAGTAATTGTTTGTTATTTAGGTTACTGCTTTCTGTTAGAATTTCTGAACAGATTGTACTTGTTCTACTGAGACTGACTATTCCATGCTCATAGGATTCAGGTGAAGGAGCAAGAAAAATGGTGGTATCACAGAATCCCAGAATGGTAGGGGTTGGAAGGCACCTCTGGAGATCATTTAGTCCAACCCCCTGCCAGAGCAGGATCCCCCAGAGAAGATCCCACAGGAACACACCCAGGTGGGTTTGGAATGTCTCCAGGGATGGAGACTCCACAACCTCTCTGGGCAGCCTGTTCCAGGGCTCTGTCACCCTCAGAGTAAAGAAGGATTTTCTCATATTCAGGTTAAACCTCCTGTGCTCCAGTTTGTGCCCACTGTCCCTTGTTATCCACCACCCTCTTCATAATTCCCTTTACTAATTAAATAATAGTTCCTTTTAATAATGGGAAAAATTCATACACATTGCACCAAGTTCCACTATCCTGATGTCCTACATTGTCAGTCCACCCCTGTGTGGGAGCACAGGGAAGAGAAGGTCTGAGAACAAAGAGAGTAATTTCTTTTAACTTCCCCTTGAGCAGTGCCAGGAAGGTGTTATAAGAATTATGAATGCCAGAAATGCCACAATCATGTTGTTCTTCTGTTCTTAAACTTCTGTATGAATGTAACATATTGATGAGACTGGTCCTCAATTGATCTGCTACCAGAGGGCAAGAAAGCTGGGAATGGTATGTTCAGAAGTTGTCACTGGAACTGAAAAACTCCTGTCAGTTTTGGCAGGTGAATTTTGAAAGCTCTGTCCATCTACCCACCCATTCAGATCTTCTTCTGGTGTCAGCAGCTGCTGATGTGAGTCACAGCCTGTTTCCCCCTCCAAAGGCACAGTTGTGTAATGTAGGATATGCAGAGACAGGATATCCCTGTCTCTTGACAGGGAGATATTTAATGGTTGACAGAGCAAAACATCTCAAAACAGAATAAAGGGCAGGTATGACTAACATAGTGTCCATTACTAGCAGATGTTGCAAAGGAGAGAATGTTAAGAGAAGCAGATAGGATGTAGTTTAAAGTTGGGAGGATATCAAGCCAATTTGTTCCTTTTTGGGAATGAAGGCAAACACCATGACTCAAGGATCAGCAAGACTGTTAAGACTGAAAACGGAGGCTACCTTTGGCTCCATCTGTATTGGACTCAGTGACGCAGCATCTGGCCCAGTTCCTCGGAGTCTGGAAAGCTTGAATCATCTGGGTAGGAAGACAGAAGTTAAAAATATCCAGGCTATCTATGAATTTCCCAGAAAACATACTATCCTGCAATACAGGGAGAAAAGGAGCCAGGTGATACCAAAATGAAATGTTTAAAAGGCACCAGACTGATGGTTTTGACCAAGGTCAAGTCTAGAGAGAGTAGGTGGTACAAATGTGGTGATCTTCATCTAAATCTTTTCATAGTCAAGAGACCTTTGAACAAACAAACAGAGAGAAGGCTAAAAATGGACTAGTCACATCTAAATACTCAGGCATAAAATCTGAGCTGAAAATCCTTTACATCTAACAAAGTCAACCCCCACATTGCTTAAGAAGAACAAGTATGTATGCACTGTTGCCAACACTGTACTCAGAAAACAGACTCACAGAATGTTTGGAGTTGGGAGGGACCTTAAAGATCATCGAGTTCCAACTCCCCTGTATGGGCAGGGACACCTCCCACTAGAACAGGCTGCCCAGGGATGTTATGGGGGCTCCATCACTGCAGGTGTTCAAGGGCAGGTTGGATGGGGCTCTGAGGTGCTGGTTGTAGTACGATGTATCCCTGCCCATGCAGGGGAGATGGAACTCGATAATCTTTAAGGTCCCTCCCAACTCCAAACATTCTGTGATTCTCTGATTCTGTGGTGATTCTGAGGAATCAGAATGCAAGGAGAATTGCTGGGGTCAATATCAGATGCTCATAATTGGAGACCAATGGGAATTACAGGACTCTAAATGCTAATTCATTAAAGTTGTATGTAATGAAATTGCTGGGTAAGAATTTATTATAGACTACCTAATCTCTCCAAAGACTGACCTCAACTACATAAAAAATTGTGTTACACAAAGCAATTTTAGCTGAGGAATATGAATTAGACATTCCCCATGCATGGGCAGGGACACCTCCCACTAGATCAGGTTGCTCAGAGCCCCATCCAACCTGCCCTTGAACACTTCCAGGGATGGGGCAGCCACAGCTTCTCTAGGCAACCTGTTCCAGTGTCTCACCACCCCCACAGGAAAGAATTTCTTCCTAATGTCTAACCTAAATCTTCCCTTCACCAGTTTTAATCCATGCCCCTCATCCTGTCACTCCCTACCCTTGTAAAAAGCCCCTCCCCAGCTTTCCTGTAGACCCTTCAGGTACTGCAAGGCCACTCTGATGTCTCCTCGGAGCCTTCGCTTCTCCAGGCTGAACAGCCCCAACTCTTTCAGCCTGTCTTCATAGGAGAGGTGCTCCAGCCTTCGGATCATCTTCATGGCCCTCCTTTGGAATCTCTTCAGGAGCTCTTTGTTCTTTTTGTGTTGGGGGCTCAAGAACTGGACACAGTACTCCAGGTGGGGTCTCACCAGAGCCAAGTAAAGGGGGAGAATCACCTCCTTTGACCTGTTGGCCACGCTTCTTTTGATGCAGCCCAGGACACGGTTGGTTTCTGGGCTGCAAGTGCACAATGCCTGCTCATGTTGAGCTTCTCGTCTACCATCACTCCCCAGTCTTTCTCCTCTAGACTGTTTTTGATCCATTCTCCACCCAACCTGTATTTGTGCTTGGATGGCAATGCTGATGGCAAGTGCAGAGTTAGGCTGTAGGTTTTTTTGAGAAGTGATAGTCCACCTGTCCAAACATAGCTTGAGATGTGGAAGTGGGAAAACTTGTCAGTGGTTATGTAGGTAGAGTGGATAGATGCTCCTGAATGGCAGAGACATCCACTGGTACAACCCTAAATAGTGTGAGGAAGAAAAATAGGCTGCTGCTTCCTTGTCATGTGTCAGCTGCAAGCTGTTTATCCCTCCTGCAAATGATGATCAAGCTTTCTCTTGTCTTGTAGATGGAATAGAAAACTTGAAAACCCTCATAAAATAGCAAACCAAGGTAACTTACAAGTGTTGAAGGAGGAACCCTCTGAATCATGAATGTTAGGTTTGTTAATAACCAAGTTTGGATGCCAAAGTATGGAAGATTACTAATTTCAATATTGAAAAGGGATAAAATGAATTAAATGGGATAATATATTGTATCAATCAGTTGATTTATCCTACATAAATTAACATAACTAGTAAAATATGGAAGCAGATTCTAGCAGCAAAAGGCTAGAAGGAAAAAAAAAAACAACAAACCCATGAGATTAATGTCAGCATATCTTCAAAGAAAGAATTTTTTGTAAAACACGAGCATGTTTTACCTGGCAAGATTTTAAGTCTAGCTGAAAAGGTCTGGTTTTGGTAGAGAAACTTTGGGTTTCTCTAAATCATTTCATATATATATGACTGTCTGAAACTGGTATAAAAGCAACTTTCTATACGTAGTGTGAACAAGGAACATCAGGTGGATTATAACTATAAGAGATCTCAAATTAAGTTCTTAATGGGGAGATGTCATTTGAAAACTTGTTTCTCAGAGGTTCCAGTCCAATATCCAGTGACCCATATCTTGTCAAATAATGAGTACAGCAGACAGATTGCTAGGATTTAAATCATGTTGACATGGTGTGAGATGCCTGTGAAAATGTTCACAATTCACCAGAATGTCTTCTGATGTATCTGGGGTACAGTGATACATTTGGAAATACAGAACTCAGTTTCCCCTGCAGGATAGGGGATCCTCCTGGAGTGCAGGGACCTAGAGAAGATTTAGGAGTTATCCCAAACAGTCATTTCAATTTTCATTGATGTTTTGACAACAGGCTGCAACACCTCTCCTTTTCCATTCAGTTTGGTTTGTTTTGATACTCAGAAGTTTTCAGTGATCAGTGAGTTCTTGAGACCTTATTGTTTGTATTTAACTATCCAGACAAAATTTTTAAACAGCTTTTGTGTCTTGGGTATTTGCAGTGTCTTAGCATTGAAAATTTCTCAAAAGGAACTTCTTTTCAATATCAGTTGCTTGTGTGTAAGGAAGGAAAGACTGGCTTAAAAATGTATTACAGCTAAAGAGAAGCCCCACAGGATTATTCTCCCGTGCTGCTCCTTATGCAAAATGGGACTGATGAAGGATCGGCAATTGGTCAGCCTGTTAGAACAGTCTGTGTGAACCATTTTGAAATAACAACCAGCCAATTGCATGAACTGTGATTTTCCATAGAATCACAGAAGAGTTTGGGTTGGAAGGGACCTTAAAGACCATCTAGCTCCAATGCCCCTGCATGGGCAGGGACACCTCCCACTAGACCAGGTTGCTCAGAGCCCCATCCAACCTGCCCTTGAACACTTCCAGGGACGGGGCAGCCACAGCTTCTCTAGGCAACCCGTTCCAGTGTCTAACCACCCTCACACTCAAGAATTTCTTCCTGATGTCTAACTTAAATCTCCTCTTTTTCAGTTTTGATCCATTACCTCTTGTCGTCTCACTACAAGCCCTTGTAAAAAGCCCCTCCCCACCTTTTCTGTAGCCCCTTCAGGTACTGGAAGGTGCTATGAGGTCTCCCCAGAGCCTTCGCTTCTCCAGGCTGAACAACTCCAACTGTCTCAGTCTGTCTCCATAGCAAAGCTGCTCCAGCCCTCTGATCATCTTCATGGCCTCCTCTAGACGTGTTCCACGTCCTTCTTATGCTGGGGGCTCCAGAATTTGAGACAGTAGTCCAGGTGGGGCCTCACAAAATCCAGGTAAAGAGGGAGAATCCCCTCCCTTGAGCTGCTGGCCATACTTCTTTTAAAGCAGTCTAGGACACGGACCTCACTTCATTATTCCCTACCATGCATAAATAATAACCTACATATCCTTTAACATAAAAGAAAGCAAGCCTGTATGTTGTGCAAGGAGAAATAACACTAACTGTTAGAAAAATCAAACAGCAGATACCATGCTTAGCTAAACCCAGGGCAGATGTGAGAGCCTTCTGGCTGGCAGGTGAGCTTGACTCATATCTATTTCCTTATGGAATGTATTTAAACTCCATCAGTCCCTCAGGTGTTCTGGTAGACTTATTCCAATTATTCCACCATTATAATGAATTTGGTGAAATTCTATTGTGTCCCATCTTTCTTGCTGAGATGCAGAATTGACCAGTTGCTGTGGAATGGTGAGCTACCAGCTGGATCTCTACAGTTAGGAGGAATGTTTTTTCTTCTCTCTTCCTGTATTTGTCCGTTACAGCTGAGAAATACAAAGGAATATGACAGTTAGCTTTTCAGGTTGCAAACCTGTGGGAGCAAAATGGGGTCATTTATGCTTTTAAAGATTTGTCTTCTTAGGCTATCTAAATGGATATCCTAATGGGAACATTATTACTAAGATCTCCTGAAAAGACAAGAACCTCCAAAGGTGTTTTAAAATTATAACCTGGCAGTGCCACTTTTAATTGCTTCTGTTCAGTCTTATGCTGAAGCTCATCCAGTGAAGCCACCTCAAAAACCTAGGAAAATTACTTTCTTTTAAGCCTGTGCATTTTCTCAAAGCATCGCATAAAGCAATGCTGCTCTGCTGCAGGCACAGATTTGAAGCACCTTTATTGATTGTAAGTGCTCCAAATTTAAACGTGGACAACTCATTCTCATTGCACTAATACTAGTGCAGGTCAGGTTCTAATTTTAAATTCTCTGGGTATGAGGGATTTCTTTTTCTGGTTGACTTCCGTGATGGTGCTGTACCTTGCACAGCAGGTAACAGGTATCAGTACCGGAACAGAACCAACAAAAATCAGTGGAACTTTGATCTGAAAGCAGCATCAGGCCCCGATAGTGTCTGGTCTGTGAACACAGAAGCTGTAACACACTCACTAGAAAAAGAAAGAAAGCTTCTAAAAAGTCTCACGTGTTTGTTGATGTTTATGAAAGAAACTAAGATGGGGAAACTTGAATATTGTGTGTAATTTCCCCTGATTTTGCCAGTATCTTCAAGATTAATTCAGTGTTTATTTCTTTGACAATGCAATCCTGTAGAAAATAATGAGGATGCAGGAGGTAAAGCTGGAGGTACAGAACTATCAGGTTTTTTTCTCTTCCTGTGTTTCAAAATGACCAGTGTCTGCCTACTGCAAATGTCTTTGCTACTCAATGCAGAATGCTAAGTAAGGATGCTGATTTATCTTTTCCCAACTATTTCTTTATTCAAACATTCAAAACAGTGCTAAGTAGTCTGGCTATATAAAAACAACACTGCGACTGGTTTAGATGCAGCTCCATTCATTCCCTATACAACAATCCCCATCTTGTTTTCAGTGTGTGCATCAACCTCTGCATGGGTTTGCTCCCAAAGAATTGTTCTGACAGCAGAAATGTTCTGTCCAGTAATCCCCAGAGATTATTACCCATTCCCTAGTGTACACAGCTCTGACTGTACTGGCCAAGCACAGGAGTGTGGCTGTGTGATTGTACATGCATTTAAGGGGATGTTTAGCTTTTTACCTTTATTTTAAAAGAACCTGACATTAGCTTGTTTAGGGATACCATGTTTGTTCAGTTTTTTCTCATCTTATTGCCAGGGGCAGCTCAGGGCTGGAAGCTTTTTCCGAATACTTTCCCTGAACATCCTGTTTTCAGCAATCCTGGGAAAGCGTGAGGACTGAACATGCACAGGAAGCTTTCTTTCTCCCTTCTCCTCCTCCTGTACATCTGGGGCAGTAATGACAACCTTGTTTTATTTATCCTTTAGAAAACGTAGGGGTGGATGAGCCTGACCCAGCCATACAGGTGTTGGGTGTGGTAGTCTGAGAGGCAAAGATGCTCTCTGAGAATGGTGCTGCAGCTCTCCTGGTGTCAAAGTTAGACTGGGCTACAACTGGGGAGGGGGAGATGAAGACAGAGCAAACTAAGAGAGTAGAAGGCCCATAAAGGACAAAGAGAGACTATGAAATGCAAGATTAATTGGTTTTCCTATAACCTCAGTCAGCCTCTGAAGGTGACTCTCCATTGATGTCTCTATTAACATATCTACATCCATTATCAGGCTTCCAGATCAGGCAGTTCAAGTTGCTGCCTCAGGCAGATGGGCCATGGTCATTTGACTTTCTAGCTCAAACTCTCTCCTAAAATCTCTCTTGCCTTCCACATCCCCAACTAGGAGGCAACAGAAATTGCTATTCTTCTCTCACTGAATGAGAGGAAATGAAATGTAGGTGCAGCAGCCCAAAGAACACGGTGGGGTCAGCTGAAAGTCTAGGCCAGTTGTACCACATTTCCATCTGCAGTTGCCCAAAAGCCACACTGGCTTTTAAGGATAAGTCTCTTTTGAAGATCAGTATGCTTTGAGTATACTGCTGACAAACTCCAGAAATTTGGCAAGGTGGCTGAAGTGACTCCTACTCCCCCCACGACACGTAGTGAGACTCTATGACCATCACATAACCCTTTAGGGTTCTTTTTAATGGAGGTCTGGCAATCAGTACTTAGTAGTTCGCAAGCCCTTCATTTTTAACTGCTCTTTTACACTGTTGGGCATTTTTTTAAGCATCAGATGTGACATTCCTTCATCTTGTCCTCCAGTTTTGTTGCCTGAACTTTATGGTTTAACTTTCCTTTTTTACTTCAAATCATCCTACAAATAAATTAGTTGAGAACATTTTCAATGTTATTATTTACTGTATGCCAGGTGCAGTATTAGCTCTAGCTTCAGGCACCATCCTGCTTCTCCAGAGCCCTTTTTGTCACCTATCTACCACCATGGTTTAATTGGTTTCCAGCTCACTGCACGTTCCTCTCCCACTCACATGCAGACAGAGGCACCAACACAGACACAGCACTTCCCTCCCTAGTCAGGATGAATGGAAGAAATCAAAGCCTACAGCAAGGCTGAGCCTGTTAGAAGCAGTGGGCCTGATACCCATGGGTATATTGATTTTCTACAACTTGCAGGGAGGTAACAACACTCGTTTTATCTTGGTGTGCATTCTCCCAAAGTCGGTTCTGCACAGTGCAGTCCAGACAGGCCCTTTGCCTGGCATGGTGTGCCTACTGTGTTTTCATTTTTGAAATTCAGAATCTTACCTGGAGTCTGAAGAATAGTGTCTGCTTCTGCTGAAAATAGAACAGTGAGTTTGTAAAATACATTTTTCATGGCTCTTACTTGGAATCCACTGTTGTACTACATGATTTTATTTATAGTCTTTATTGTAGTTATCCTCAAAATTTATGTGACATAGGGCATCACCTTTCTTCTCCCACTTACACTTAAAAAACTAAAGCCTATCTTTTCAAAGTTACACAAACATCTGATTCTAGTGGAAAATTCCATTTAGCTTTAAGATCTGGGTTTAAATGATAAGCTCAAGGGCAAAAAAATAGCATATAGCTCTAAGCTTAGAGATACAGCTAGCAAGTCCTAGTTTGGATTTTCTGCATTGTCAGTGCCTTAACGCTGCATTTCTACAAAAGAATTTCTAACAATTTAAACTTAATATCATTTACACATCTACATTTTCTCACGTATGTTGGTTCCTCTCCGTTACTGTTGAAATGCTTTTTAATGTTACAAGGAATCTTCTTCTGAGAGTCCAGAGGGCCACAAAGATGATCAGAGGGCTGGAGCAGCTCTGCTCTGGAGACAGGCTGAGAGAGTTGGGGCTGTTCAGCCTGGAGAAGAGAAGGCTCTAGGGAGACCTTAGAGCACCTGAAGGGGCTGCAGGAAACCTGGGAGGGACTTTTTAAAAGGGCTTGTAGAGAGAGGACAAGGGGTAATGAATTAAAATTGGAAGAGGCGAGATTTAAGTTAGACAACAGGAGGAAATTGTTCAGTGTGAGGGTGGTGAGACACTGGCCAGGTTGCCCAGGGAAGCTGTGGCTGTCCCATCCCTGGAAGTGTTCAAGGGCAGGTTGGATGGGCCTTGGAGCAACCTGGTGTGGTGGGAGGTGTCCCTGCCCATGCAGGGGGTTTGGAACTAGATGATCTTTAAGGTCCCTTCCAACAAAAACAAATCTATGGTTTTCTTCATCTGGAAACAGAGGGTAGGGGAAGGCTGGTTTGTTCATTTGTAGTGCAGCAGTTTGCCTAAACCTCTGCAGCTTCTCTCCTCTCTCTTTCTCATTCTCCAGTGTATAATCACTAGTGGAGCTCATACTTCCTTCTGTGGTTGCTCATCTTCTCTTATGCATCCTGGGGCTCAAACTGTGACATTCCACAGTGAGATTTCTGTGTCACTCTGCAGGCCCTGGGTGCTGGTCTATCATACCTCCAGACATGCTAGTCTCTTTGTGATACCATGGGGTCATTAAGAGCAGTCAACATGGTTTTATCAAGGGGAAGTCATGTTTGACCAACCTTACAGCCTTCTATGAAGTAACTAGGTGGACAGATGATGTAGGGCAGTAGATGTGGTTTATCTTGATTTCAGTAAAGCATTTGACACTGTCTCCTACAGCATCCTCGTAGATAAGCTGAGTGTGCTCTTGATGGTCAGGTAGTGAGGTGGATCAGGAACTGGTTGAAAGGAAGAAGTCAGAGAGTTGTGGTCAATGGGACAGAATCTAGTTCTAGGTCTGTGACTAGTGGAGTCCCTCAGGGGTCAGTACTGGGGCCGGTACTACTCAATATTTTCATCAACAACCTGGATGAGGGAACATTTCTTGCACAGCTGTCTGGAATATCTGTCTGCTGCTTTCATATTTGAATTATCAAATTCAGAATATAACTATAAGCCCTAACTTCTCAGTCATTGAGATGGGTGGCTCAGCATTCATAACCATTTTTAATGGGGCAACTGAATCAAACCAGGGTGATCTGAAATCAGTAACAAGGGATATTTTAGGTACTGGCCTACATCTGCAATTAATACACACAAAGACATGAAAGGAAAAAGGGACCAAATTTTCTTGTTTACGTCCAGTTTTCTCTCTGCTGGAGGATAAGACATTTCTTCAGATGTAAAAAGAGGAGAAGATGGCACCATCCATATAACAATTCAGCTTCTTCCTCCTAGAGAGCAGTTTTGGGCAGTTTGTAGGGGGAGATTCAGTAGCACGGAAGTTTGGAGACTTCAGCCTTCCAATTTTCTATCACTTAAGTATGCAGGCTGCTTTTCCTTTCATGCAGGAGCAGTCACAAGATGGCTGATTCAGGAAAGTGATGATCTAATCTAGCTAATCACTGGATTCCACTCAAAGGATGTGTGGGTTAGAGGACAGTTGCTTCTGCCAAGTACTTGATCAGGAAACAGTAACAATTAGAAATGAATGCTTTTGCAAGCCAAATATTAGCACATTTATTACCTTCCAAAAACATTATGAAAAGGCTGCAATAATTATTATTAATCAATCCATTAAAAGTAATGGGGCATGATACCTATTACCTTAATAATGAGTTTTAGTGTCAGAGAGTCTATCTATATTGCTTTTATGTGTTGGAAGTCCGCATCCTTGTTTAGTGATAGTCTAGGCTGGAAATTAAATCCTTTGCCAGGAGATGAATGCACTCTGAGAAGTGACTGCATTAGCCCTGATTTATTTTAATAAACACATGGAACAATAGCTGAGAACAAACATTTTTTAGTAGCAAATACAATTACCCAGAAGAGTTTGTCAGAGAGAATAGTTGCCTTTCATTTAGGGCAAAATGAAAGTACCAAGGAAATGTTCATGATGTATTATTTAAAGGTCGGGGTATCTGATCTGCCAGCCATGTGTGTAAATACAGGGAAGCCAGAAGAGGATATATGATCTGTGTTACCTGTCAGGAACCCCCAAATCCTTGTCTCATGTCATGGGGCACAGGTGCTTCTGGTTTCTCTTTATCTCAATCATTTCTTCATCTGTAAAGCTGGGGAACATAGACACTCTCCTGTATCACTGACACAGCGTGAGGCTGAGTTCATTAACACCCATTATGAGATCTCAGACACTGATGTGGGACAAGTGTTATACAGGAATGTGGACAAACCATTCTGCAGTTATTTTTTCAAGTGCAAATTTTCCTCTCTCCAGCAGCTGATGAACTCCAATTCCCTCTCCTTTATATGTTTTCAGAGTAATAAAGTTAGACAGTCACTGTCAACTGTGATGCAAGAGAAGTTTTGTGAGCATTCTTTGAGGTTGTTTTAAGGAATATTTCTGGGTTAAGAAGTGCTATTAAACAGGTGACTAGCATTCTACCAGGTGATACATGAGATAGTCTTTCATAACCACAGTAGGATGCAATGATGATCTCTGGCAGGACATGCAAAGCCTGCAGGTGTTAGTTTTTTAGGATAATGGACTTGTGCCTTGAAACTTCAGGAGGCAGAGTCTGATAAGTAGCTACCTCAGACAGCTAATGCTACTGTTGCAATTGTACAGAGGATTTGTACAGGTCCTGACGGGAAGAACTGGGAGACCTGCCTTTTCTTCTGTCAGCAAACTGTTTAGTCAACTTTACCAAGACCTACTTTTATCTTTTTGCTTTCACGTCTGTCTCAACCAACACCCACTAACGAGCTCCAAGCATCGATTCCATTGATATATGATTAGGAGTTTACACGTTAATATGAAATATAAGGCTCAGTGTATAGAAATAGCTCCACAAAGATATTTACTCATTGTCTACCCAAGTGAGGAAGAGCTATTAATATTTTTACTCAAGTGCAAGAGATAGCACCTATTTTTCTCAAGAGCCATTATCACTTCCAAGGCAGTAAGGGCAGTCAATACTTAGAAGAAGGAGTGCTGAAACTGCCTCCTAAATAAATTAAGGATCAATAATGTTTGGTGGGAGGAAGGAGGATTTTAATCTAAATGGAACTACAGGGAGATTTAAGAAAAGGATTGAACGTAAAAACTAGCACACTTTGCCAAGAAAAGCTTGTTTCCTGTTACAGCAACCTGAACACACAGAATGGGCAAGAGAACATGTCGCTGGCCATGGGAATAAAGCAAACGTTGACAGAACGTCAGACAGACCCAAAAAGGGAGAGAGCTTTTGGGGCTGTTCAGCCTGGAGAAGAGAAGGCTCTGGGGAGACCTTATAGCACCTTCCAGTACTTGAAAGGGGCTATAGGAAAGCTGGGGAGGGGCTTTTTGTTACAGAAGATAGTGATAGGACAAGGGGTGATAGTTTTAAACTGAGAGAGAGGAGATTTAGGTTAGATATTAGGAAGAAATTCTTTACTATAAGGGTGGTGAGGAACTGGAATGGGTTGCCCAGAGAGGTTGTTGATGCCCCATCCCTGGAGGTTTTTAAGGCCAGGTTGGATGAGGTTTTGTGCAGCCTGCTCTAGTGGTAGGGTTCCCTGCTCATGGCAGGGGGTTGGAACTTGATGATCTTTAATGTCCCTTCCAATCTTAATGATTCTATGGTATCATCTTAAGATACTTAGATTAAGCATTTTTAGTTCCTTTAGTTTTCTTCTGTGCCCTCACCACCATATCTCCTACTCGTGTCTTCATAAACCTTTGTGGCTGTGTTAGTTCTTTGATGCTGAAGGTACATTTGCTGCTTTTACTAAAAATGGCTCCAGATGGATGTCCAGGTGAGACACTATGGTCAGGAAAGAGATGAGTCTCTCCTTTCACACGAAGCCCAGCACCCTGACCCAGTTCAAGAAGACATCAGAGAGCATGGTTGTGACCTGTAGATCACAGCTGAGTCATGGCAAAACTAAGATGCAGAGAATGTAAATACATATTCTCACAACTCTCCAAAGTGAATGGCCTTGAAATTATAGAGCTTTGTTTTGATCTTCTTCATGGATAAAATGGTCAAAATCAGCAGGAATACTGCTGAGGTAGATGAAAACACAACAGACACAAACAAGTTGCTACTAAAGAACTGAACTTCAGTTATTTTGTGCCCATGCTCTGAATTTTGAAATCTACCCATTCCAGGAAGCTGTGCAATTATTAAACGGATTTACACAAATCCTTGAATAAATATAATCTAATTTAAAATCTTACAAGATATTTTACCAACATTCAGACCCAACTTGAGCATGTACATGCTTTAATGAATTTGTATTATGCATACATCCTTTCTTGAATTTTAAAATACCTCTATTAAAGTAACAATTTAAGACAGAGAGGGGTTTTGTACTTAAAGTCACCATCACTTTCCTTGTGAGGTTTCTGTCAAGTCATTTTATCTTTACATATTTTAATGTGCCTAAATCAAGAAAATAGTAACTTGATCTTTCAGATTTCTCTTCTTTTATGTGAAAAATATGTTTCCCTTGGAAACTTTTTTTTTTTTTCATAACTAACTGATAGTTAAAAATGCACTTATTACTGAATAGCAGCTGGAACTGTGTTGGTAACAGATTTTTCTAATGTTAATTGCCTAATCAAGGTTGTGGGGTCCGGTGTTGTTTTTTTTTTTATTAACCTATTTAAGCAGAATACTAAGCTTTAATTAAACATTGCCTTAGTTAATTTGAAAAAAAAAATGGTTTATTTGTTCATTTTAACAAAAAACCTAGATAGGAAATGGCACTGTTGGGTTAAAAGTTAAAATTCATCTTCTCAAAGGCAATGAAAAGATAAATTTAAACTAAGCAGCTGATCAGTAATTCAGAATATTTCAGTAAATACAAAATTAAATTTTCTTATTAAAACCTTGACCAGAAATTCATACCCAACTTAATCAGATATTTTAAAATGTATATATATTTAAAAAAATGTATCCTTTGATTGGTCTAGAGAGGGTACAAGTGTAAAAGCAAAACAGGTTATGTTACAAAGGAAGGCTCTTTATAATCAAATAAAAGGAAATCCCCTTATGCAAATGCAGCAGTGTTACTTGGGCAAGCACCCATCCCCACCAAGAAAATTCAGGAAATTAAAAGAGGAATTAGCAGATCAAAGGCAGTGGTTCTTACTTAAGATGCACAGAAAAGAAGACCTGTAATACCAGTGAGTTAAACATTGCTACAAATTTCCATCATTACTCTTACTCCAGTAGTTTGGTTGAGCCAGTGAATGGAAGCCTAGAGATAAATTCTTATAACCAGTTTCAGTCATTCTGGAAAATCAGAAACCCAGCTAGAGGAGATCTCTTAGTATAGAATTGTAGAATAGAATCATAGAATGGTTTGGATTGGAAGGGACCTTAAAGATCATTGAGTTTCAATCCCCCTGCATGGGCAGGGACACCTCCCACCAGACCAGGTTGCTCCAAGGCCCATCCAACCTGCCCTTGAACACTTCCAGGGATGGGGCAGCCACAGCTTCTCTGGGCAACCTGGGCCAGGGTCTCACCACCCTCACAGGAAAGAATTTCTTCCTAACGTCCAACCTGAATCTCCCCTCTTTAAGCTTCAAATATCTTGATCTAGTGCTGACCTTAACACCAAATGGTACATTTCATGAGGGTAGTAAGTAAATTTGCTTGATTCTTCTCAACATACGAGTAAAAATTCCATTTCCCCTTTGCAAAGCATTTGTAAAAGGAGGAACCCTCAGATCATCTAAGTCTACATGAGCGTACCTTTTTTTACATGGTTCTACATAATATACAGTCAAAAATAATCACACTCTTGACTGCACACTGACAAACATTCTGACAGGTTGCTAAGATTTCTACCAAACATTTTCCTATCAGAGATTACAAGTGTTACCAACATTATTCAAAATGAGAAATCTCCTACTAGGTTACAATATCAGACATCATTATTTTTGCCAGAATATTTCTATCCACAAAACTAATGCAGAAGTTGCATTAAATCTCTTTCTTCCAGCTTCCAGTGATACATCAAGCTGTTCTTCAGTTTAAAAAATTAGAGGACAAAGATATTGTTTCTGCAATCTGAAACTGTCACTTTTCTGGCAGTTTATGATGAATTAGTGTAGTACAATATAATGTAGTATAAAATTTATTTTAGCAGGGCATGTGATTTTTCTGCTGTCCTTCTGACATCCTGACAGACCTTGATCTTGCAAAAAGCAGGAAGGGTAGATTCTCAAAGGAATCTTAAGGTATAAATGTGTATATTTAAGCAATACATAAATAGGAACTTCATTGTGTCTTCAGGTACCACAACAAATAAGGTGCTTTGTTCCCATTTGAAAGCAAATGTCAGTCTGCTGGTCCTTTTCACATCTCATTCTTTCTATTTAATAACAGAAAATGAGCTGTCCTCATCATATGACTGGCTCGGTTTGCTTTAACGATTACTTGAGACTCAGTATTCTTTATTCTGGGCTAAAGCAGAACCAAAACTTGACTGTGGATCTTTCCCTATAAATCTTTACTGTGCAGTTAGTCCCTTCTACTTGAATAGGGACTGGCTGCATGAGAAACCTCGATTGCCATGAATGAGGATTTGAGGATGAAGGTTCACTGTCATTACTTTGATGCTGAGGTGGTATTGATTTCCTTCACCAGTCTACTTCAGGTTGCAGCTAATGAGGGTTCTATTAGTCAGTGTATTCCTTACATCCCTCTTCAGTCGATCATCTTCTACCAATGGAGTGTAAAACATTATTCAGGTGGCATAAATACCTCATGTAATTGGTATTTCATATCCTACCATGTTAGTATGGGGCTCCAATTCACTTTACAAACTCTCTCTTCTGTGCTGGTGTACTGAACTTATGTTAATATAACAAAATGAGAGACATATTGTGTATTTGCATTTGTAAGATTTCTAGGGAAGTATTACTTTGTTAATGCAGTGCACTTCAGTGTCTCACTGAATTATTAGTGTGAGATTGAAAGAAATTCAAGTTCTGCTTCTGTTCCTGTAAATGATCAACAAAACAATCTAGCTTTGATTACACTTTGATGACATACTTTTCTTCCAGGGTTCATTAGCATAGAAAAGGAGGAACACTATTATTGGAATCTAGGAACAATTCATTTTTTTTCCATTGTATTTCAAGCTTTTGCACAATTTTAAGAATTCAGAACTTTTCTTTCTGTTTAATTAAGTGATGTATTTTTTATTCCAAGTACAACAATTAGGTTTAGAAATTCTTTTCCCATCAACTTGATAAAAGTGTTTTTCTGCACCAGGCAAGAGAAATTACAGCAGTAATTAAACAGAATTGTTTTGATTCTTCCTAACCTTTTGAATAAAAGAAATAAAAATTGTTTTCTATAACTAATAATGACATCTAAACAAAATTATCTTCCTTTTAAAAAAATCCAGAAAAAGAAAGCAAATAAATTAAAAGGGCATTGTACCTTGAATTTGTCCTGTAATTGTCTAGACACATTAGAGAAAGCTGGAAAATAAAAAAGACAATTGGGTCTGTTATTTAGAAGAGGTCAGATGAATTGCTATCCATAGTTCCTGTTCCTGTTTCTGCCAAAAGCTGCCCCGTGACCTTGGGCAGGGAATACCTTTCTAAATTCCAGCTTCCTGATCTGTAAAACTGAAATATCACAGGCAGCAGGAACAGAGAGGAATCAGCTAGGAGTTAGGGTGTCATTGCATTGACAGGAAATTGGACTCCCCTGGGTTTCTGCCAATGGAAAAAAGGCTCAGCAGCCTGTCCATCCCAAATTAAGATGCTGTTGGTTCATCTTTATCAGTAGACTTTATTAACAGAAAGAAAATGCTCCCTAAGGAATACACCAGCATGTATTCTCCCTGAAGAAAAGTTAGGTTTTTTTTACTTATTTATTGTAGCTCATGGTCTAGGACTTCCAGGCACTGTGAGAACCACAAATATTAACAGTCATAACAAAAGCATATTATACAGAACATAACTTTTTATGTCCAGAGTCCTTTCAGGTTATCATTTGTTTCCTTATCCCATCCCTTGGTGCACTGCCAGATTCAGAATCAGCACTATTAGGATTAAGTGCTAAATTATTTCACAGCCAGGTGAGAAGGAGCCAACCTCTTCAACTTCAAACACAATAAAGGGTCAACATTAACAGGGCTGGAGAGCTCCACTCATGCAATCCTTTGTGAAGAGAAATCCTCTTGCTTCTTTGGGAAAGAAATAATGGGAAGTTTTGCATTGGTATTATCTTTTCTGAACTTACATACCTTTAAGGAGTTGAAAAAACTACCTGGCATTTGACAAGACTTGATTCCATATGAACTTACTGTTGTTTTTACTATTTTACCTCCACCTTCTGCAGGCAGAGGGCAAGAAGCCCTTGCTGTCTTAGGGTCCAGAAGGGTTCTGTTTATGTATGGCATCCAAATCTCACAATCTTTTTAGGTCTAGAACAGAAATTATTCCATTCAAGACCGAATAAAAATTTACAGATTTCTATGTTAAGTCAGGAGTATCACTAATGTCCTCACAAAGAAACATTTCACATTGTTATTACATGTAGACAATATGATAATTATGGGAAACTGTTAGCTATGACAAGTTCAACATGATGCCCTAAGTCCTCACGAGCAGCCACGGTCAAGTTGACTGTGGCTGCAGGACAATATTTAAATATTTGCAACACTTCAATGATTAGCTACTACTTTCACATTTCATGCACACCTGGGCCAGTATCTTGGGCTATTAGGTTGCTTCTTGTCTTGCTGACCCAGCATTTCATAATAAATTGCACACATATCTGTCTGCTTTACCATCCCTCAGCTCTGCAGTAGAATGCAGTGAACAGCTGAAAAGCTGATTTGCCAAAGAAAGTAAGAAATGTTGTTTCAGAGTAAGTGAAACTAATCATCAATTCCCAGTGAATTAATCTAATTTTTTCAGCTTGGTAGCAGGGGAAGGGGTGGAGATGAGGAAATCAGAGGGGTTTATGCCACCACTTCTGAAATCAAAGGTTTTGAAGCACAACACTTGTGTTTGGAAATTTATCTGAATTTGGTTTAAAAAATGTATTGATATACATGGAAAATATGAAAATATAAAAATATGAAAAAGTAATTTCCTTCTGTGCCACTCCTGCCTTTCTTGTCTGGTATTTGAACTAAATTCTATCCTTTGAATAACCCTAATTTGCACTGAATGCTGCACTGTGGAATTAGTAAAAGGTCTCACGCAGACTTTCAGAGTGAAATCAGTCCTAGGCTCCCATCCCAGCCTGGGCAGTGACTCAGAACATCACTGTAGGCAACGTTCTTCTCAGCACCACACATCAACTGTAGAGGACCACTGATGGGAATGAAACCCCAGGTTCAGTACGTTGGTAATAAAACGATGGGATATTTTTGTCCTATCTTAATGCTTCTGCCAAGCATCTGCTGTGAAAATCAACCCAACCATGGGTTTCCAGTGGTCAGTTCCATGGAAGCTGCAACCATGGTTTGCCCAAGGCTGTCCAACTTTAGTCTTGCACTCTGACTATCTGTGGGAGCTGGCCCTGCTTAGCTGTTGAGACCTTATCTAATATCTGCTTCAATTACTCTCGGCTGTTTTGTGTTGGTTTATATAGTGTAGGCATTTTTTTTTTTCTGAGAAAAAAACCTTGGGTAAGTATTTCACTATATACATGTGAGCCTGGTGCTTCCTTTCTCTAACTATCCCATTGAGTGTCATTTTCTGGACTGGACTGCTGTTAAAAAATGTCTCCTAAGGAAGTTGTCTTCCCTTAGTTTTACAGAAAGCTGCTGTAGCAGCTAAAAAAAAGTTAGGTACTAGGAATAAGGAAGAAATTCTACTTGAATTTCTGATTGTTCTGATTCCCAGTTTCTATGAAGTTCCTTAATGCTGATTAAATAGGTTATTTCTTTTGTTTAGTAAAGGAGAAGTGATTCCCTGTAGGCTGTAGCTACCCTTGTCTTCCACTTGTAATTACTAAAAGAAAAAGGGTTGTTTAGGCCTTTTCTCTATTTATCTATGTAAACCGTAAATTAGTGATATTCAAACACAGACATAATCCAATCCTTATTAAAACTTTGTTAAAACCACTGCTAGAACAGCCTAAAAAGAAGTTCTGCAGGCTGCTGCATGTGAGCCTACTTGTATGGGGCCAGTAGTTATTGATCAGGTAGGACACTGTGCATTGTGAGCAAGCTTTTCTGACACTGCTTTTATATGGAAGTCACCATCTATCATTCATCAGATGCATAAAAGTTAATCTGTATTTGGCAAAAAATGAAACAATTAATGATAGGAGAAATAAAGAGAGAACTGAGCAAGTGAATGATGACCCTTTAATTGAGTAATGGTCCATCCAGGAATCTCCTCAACAGTCCTTGCTATTAAGAAATGGTCCTGCTGGCCTTGTCCAATGAATAATGTTTTCTCTGCTGGAATTAAGCGTGTAGAAAGGAGTTCAACAACAATCTATGTATTCAGCCCTGCAGTTTGGTTAATTAACTCAGTTTAATTCAGTGCCCTGCTGAAGAGGCTCAGACCCACTGCCACACACATAGTGGTGGTGTTCTACCACTGGCATGCTGCAGAGGCACATTTTCAGAGAAAGTAAGAATTGGTGCCTGTCCCAAATTGTAAGCTTCTGTGATCTTCTGTAGCCTTGATAATCTTCCCACTAAAATATACGAGTACCAAATGCATATTCTGGTGGTCAATACCTAAATATGGGAATGAGACGTTCTGGATCCTGCTCCTGGTTTAATTTTTTTAAATTATTTGATCTGGCATAATTAATTCACTGACTGTATCCCCTTTTCTGTCTATAAAATAAGAAATATGCTACTACAAGGTCCACAAAAGCTGCTTTTTAAAGCACACAGGTTTATTTGGTGCTACAGAGTTCGTGAAATACCCACATCCACTTGAGCAGTCCTGTGGTACCTTGCCTAGTAATGATTTATGATCATAGACATTAGAAGTCTTAGACACAGTTTCTGGGGGAAAAGACAGAAGGATTCTTTACTACCAGAGCATTAGCATATTGAATGTACCACACAGGTCCCATTGCCTTTTGCTAAAATCCCCCCTTAGTAGGGGCAGGCTGTACTTGGAAAACTTATAAATTAAGGAGCAGAGGATACATAAGGAGACTGCTGTGAATTCATTCCCTCTGAAGGAGAATTATTTAAATTGGGGGGTTTCCTTTCCTATAAGTTAATTGCAGGCAAGAGAGGCATGTGAAATAAAATCTGTACAGCTCCTTTAAAGCCTAGATGGTGTCCAGGCAGAAGAAAATTGAGAATGCTTCTAGCCATAAGCATTACAGTCAGCAGAGGAAAGAAAAGCTACTTTGGGGAATAGTATTTCTTTGTTTATTCTAATAAACTTACTCTTTAGCATTAGGAGAAAGTTGCTTTTCTTCTTACCACATAGAATATGGCACTTGAGTTGTATGGGGAAAACATGTAGGGTTATTCATGCTTTGTCAGTGGGCTTGTATTGATTTAGTATTCAAATTTCCTTTCAACCAAGTAATACCTTTCTCTTAGTATTAATCATATTTCCCTCAGAGCATCAACAATGCAACTGAGAAATAACTTTGACAAAGTAAAAAATTAATTGTCATAGCTTCTTCCTTCTCTTCAGTTCCCATCATGCCATCTCCAATTCTCCCCGCATTTACAGCTCGACAAAACATTGCTCTTCTCATATTTGATATTTTGCTACCAGCTACTCTGCCTCATGTCTTGTGTAATAGTAAATAACAATACAAGAGCTTTTAAGTATCATTCTCTCCTTGTTATCGCTGCGTGTGTTTCAATATTGGATGGGATTTATGATGTGCTCTGATTTCTCATTCACAAGGCAGTTCCAGGAGTAGCCCAGAAGACCAGAGCTGTGATTTGTACTTGCATGGAGGGTTATGTTTACGATTCAAATGGCAGCAACTGGAAAATCCCACTTCAACACATGTATTTTACTAGAGCTATTAAAAAGGAAAGAAAAAGGAAGTGAGACGAGGCTAATTCTTTACAGCATGCAACCCATGGTGGGTGCAGAGCAGCAGATGCTACTCTTGCTGAGATAAGTCTGAGCAAGGTGATAGTAAAGACAGTTCATTCAAACTCCACCGAGAACAACTGATCAGCTACATATCATCTAAAGTACTCTGTCTTCCCAGTCAAGTGGAAGGGAGCCAATTCAGAGTGGGAGAGGCTCTGCTCTGTGGAGCTTCTTTAATAATAGTAGAAGGAAGCAACATACAGAGTTAGAGACTATTGCCAAAGAAGAAAAATAGCAGAAAATAAGACAAACTACCAAAAATACAGTGTTCAGGAACTCATTTTGTGAGTTAGAAAACACAGGCAGGCACAGGATCCTGCCTCAGGACTGAAGATGGATCACTGACAGCCTGAGCTTCTGCGCAACCTTCTTTTTCCTGGTGAAAAGTCCCAGGCGACTCGAGGAAATAAATGCTCTGTTGCCACCATGGTGCTTCAGTGGCTGCACCAAATTGTATCATGCTTCTGGATGAGCATAAAATACCATCTCTTGTTTTACTCTGTTATGGTGAGGGGACCTGAGACTTGAAAGCTTTAGAAAGTGTTTTCCTTGAGAGCCAGCCTCTGACTTTAGCCAAAAGATTCAGAGACTAATTGATATTGAGGAGAGCAAGAGAAAAGGACTGAGCTGAAACTAAGCACTGATCTGGATCATATCCCTGCTCCCAGGCAGGATGACCTGTAGTCAGGGAGGGCTATAGTAGTGTGAGGCAAGTGGGGAGAGTATGATCATTAAATACTGAAATTACACCTTTTAATTATTTGGGTTATTTCTCATTCAACACAGACTGAGACCAGTATTACCCAGACCTGCTGTACAGGGAGGGGCAAGCCCCTCTGCCTCAGTCTTCCCTCTGTAAGTTAAGAGTGACATATTTTCTTAAACATCTTTTTCTTAAAAAATTAACTTTTTTAATGTGTTGTTAAAAAACATAACAAAACAATCAGCCCACCAATAACCATAGGCTACACAGATTTAATATCTACTTAAAGAATTTGATGGATGAAACTGGAAAAAAAAAATACCCTGACAAATAATAATGCTATTAATGGGGCTTCTCAAAATACATTTTCTTGGTAATATAGGTATGCCAATAAAGGTTAATTAAAATAGCAGGCAATCATGATCAAATTAAATGGGGGATATACTAATCTCATGCACTTGCATAAGAACCTAAAAAGCATATGACTTGAGGATGACAACTGAAAGCAGGGTATTTTTAGCTAGAATCAATAGAACTTTCTTCCACTCAATTAATTTCTGCATAATATGGAGATGAAACATTTGCTTTTCTTCCCATCATCTGTATAGGAGGAATGAGGCACAATAACAACATTTCTAGGCAGAAAATATATGTGTATGAAAATCTGAGAGTATTTCAGGGAAGAAAAACGTAGTATATAGCACATACACACATTTGTGTGCATGTGTGCAGACAATAAAAACAAGACTGCTTTTGCTGCTTAAATCTTACTCTTACAAGGAATTATGCAATGATGTATAAGTAAATACATTAATAATCCCATGTCATGCATATCATCTGTGGTGTGCACATTTCCCTTAAGGAAGGTGAAAACTGCCTTACCAAGAGCAGATCTGGCTGTCCAAGAGAAGCTCCCTATCACAGTATGCATAATTTTCAGATACTCCACTAGGTAGCTGAGCACCTTTTCCCTCTCCTCCTCTACTCTGCCCTGGTGAGGCCACATCTGGAGAACTGTGTCCAGTTCTGAGCTCCCCAGCCCAAGAGAGACAGGGAAATGCTGGAGAGAGTCCAGGGGAGGGCAACAAAGATGACTGGGGGATTGGAGCATCTCCCCTATAAGAAAAGGCTGAGAGAGCTGGGACTCTAGCTGGAGAAGGCTGAGTGGAGACCTTATCAATGCCTGCAAGTATCTAAAGGGTGGGTGCAGGGAGGACAGAGCCAGACTCTGCTCACTAGTTCCCTGGGACAGGACGAGGGGCAATGGGCACAAACTAGAAAATGGGAAGTTCCACTGAAATATAAGGAAAAACTTCTTTATCATGAGGGTGACAGAGCCCTGGGACAGGCTGCCCAGGGAGGGTGTGGAGTCTCCTTCTCTGGAGATATTCATGACGCCCCTGGATGCAGCTCTGGGTAATGTGCTCTAGGGGATCTTGCTTTAGCAGAGGAGTTGGACTGAATGATCTCTAGAGGTCCCTTCCAGCTCAGACAATTCTGTGATTCTGTGGCATTAACAGCAGGACAGGTACAGGGTGATATCCTTTTCCCTTTGATATCAGCAACAGTTTATGTAATAATTTAATAATCTTTAAAGCATCATTCATAAACATTTGGATGTCAGCACAGATTTTTGGAGGGGCAGGGAGATCTCTGGCATATTCAACTGGAAAAGATTACTTCTGTCATCTGTAGATATCTATTTTGGCAGAGAACTGCTCAGACTCTAAGGAGAGCAAAGAAAGGCATAGAATAAAGACCTAGATGGACTGACTTGTATCTAGTAAAGTGTGAAATACTAATCCTAGTCACTTATTAAACAAACGAAACCGAAAGAAAAGCTTTCTGTCTTTATCCTTGATGTAGAGAATCTAAAAACAGTTTTAGAGAAGGGAAAAAAGTAGAATATTTCTTCTCAGATGATCTTGCTCTTTCAAGACTCTCTGTGAGAACACACTGGGAGCACTGCATGGCTGGTGAGGATGTGAAATTGTTACTTTTAACATCTTAAGTTCAAAACATTGTAACTTTATGAATAAGCACCCAAAGCCAGGACTTCCTTTCAGACATACTCTTCATATTCCAACTGTCCTGATAATGACTGAGCAGTAGGTTTGAGGTAGATTCAGATACTTCATGTCCACTTGTTTGCAAGGAAGAACGACACCTGAATGGTAGAAAATGACTTGCAGGGAAAAGGCTGAGATGTGAAAACTCATGAGGATGCTGTGCTGCTTTTTTTTTTAATTTTCCCCTTACCACAGTAGTTTCCATAATCTACGTTCTGATACCTCAAAATACCCAGGAACCTGCAGAGAAGGAAATGCAAATGAACTACCATCAAACTGTTGTTTGCTCACATTAAGCTAACCCGTTATAAAGATGTGGTCGTATTTACTGTAAAACATAGCTTTGCTTTTATTTATAGACTCCTTTACATCCATACTCCTGTATCCCTAAGGGCCATAGAGCAAAATATGAACAGAAAGCACAAAATGAATAGAATCTATCTTGGATTAATTTGTGTCAGAATCACAATACAATGAGGAAATATAACCCCCTTAGATACTGTTTAGCTTTTATTTATAAAGGTTACTGTTTCAGTCTGTTTTAATTATCCTCATACTGGTTACTAAACTGTGGCAGCACAGAGAAGGCTGTACCCCACCCTGACAGACACTTTAGGACCTAGTTGGAAATGGAGGACACATATTAATAGTAGTTCTATAAATCATTCCCCAAGTCGTTATGTATTTTGTAGCCTTGCCCTGTCACCATTTTTTTTTTTTTTTTAAAGTGCATTTCCCTTTTCTTTCCTGGGTCTTAAGGGATAATCCTTTGCAGCTGGATGAAAGGAACTGGAAATTTCCTGTACAATGCTGTGTCAGGCCAGCCAGCTTTGCTTCTGTATGAATGGTGTGTGGAACTCCGCCCTCCCCAGGGCACAGGAGAATATTGAACCAGTTTCAATTGTTGAAAAACAATAACATTCAGTTTTATCAACAAATTTGGTGCAGAATAGGAAAATGGAGAGGGAGTATCAGAAAGCATCCAAAACAATGCTGGTATTTTTGTTGTATCACTGAACACATCTAAGACTTTCACATTAAAAAAAGAAAATCGGTGAAACAAACAAACTGAAGTCTTTTCATGCTGAAATTATTCTTTCTCTAACTCTCTTAAAGACCATACAAATCCTGTTACAATTTGATTGAATGCCCATTGTTTGGTGCACTGTAATCTGCTCACAGGTTTACAGGGTGCAGTTTATTGCTGCTTGCTGTGTTTCTGTGAAGCAATGTCCAGCAAACAAAAATACATTATCTCTGAATTAAGTAAATAGCATATTGAGACTTGTACTGCTACACAATGCAAAATGCTTTGTGATCAGGGTTGCAGCTTCTCAAAGAAAGAATTTTTTAAAAAAGGAAATAAAGTTATTAAAAGCCACGTTGTGCTTTTAATTCACAACTCGACCCTTGTGGTATGCAGGGGTGGTGGCAGAAGATGAAGTTCTATCATTATTTATTATAGAATCATAGAAGGGTTAGGGTTGGAAGGGATCTTAAAGATCATCTAGATCCCTAGTGGTTTGGATAATACAACGTTTGGGGTTTTTTAATAATTTAATTGATGTAGTGCAGATCTGGGAATGAAAAATCCACTTTTTCAGTGTCAGACCCAGCAGCAGACAACACACACGTCCTACCACCTTCTGTTTGTACATCAGCAAGAACAAAGAAAGAGAAATTTCCCATTCAAGTATAGATCAGAAAGTCTGCCTAACAGAATGTTTTCCTTTCCTTCCATTCTGTTTAGGTTCACTGAATAACAGAACCTTTCCATTTGCAATGCTGATTTGGAGGAGCTCTGTTCTATCACAAAAGATGACTTAAAAAGCCTTTTTCACAGCAAGGACTCAACTGTTCTACCATTAAATTATTTTTGTTTAAACCTGACTGGTTTAGCAGAGTTGGACAGATATTGAAACTTCTAAACTTTACCCAGCAGTCTGCTGGATAGAAAAACTCACAGTTTTCTCGTAAGAAATACATTACATGTGTTCAGTGATCTAAAATGACCTGTAGGATTTGCAGAAATGTGCTGCACCATGCAGGGTAGTTTGCTTCTGAATTATTTGGGGTTTGTAATAGGGACTATCAGAAATATCTGTACAGTGCAGACATAAGGCTGACATTTCTCAAGCTCTCTTTAATCAAAGGATTACTTAAGTGCTTAGGAAAGGCCTAGTGAACTACCTCAAATCTCAGCTGGGCTGCACGCAGGGGGTTTAAGATAGCAAGGCAAACTTTAGAGATTCTCAAATATGCCTAGAACCATGAAAAGCAAAATGCATCTGATCCTCTATCAACATCTGTTCGTGCTAGTTGAATCTGTTACGTTAGCTTTTCAAGTCATTTCACATCTCACCTCTGATCTCTTATCCATAAGAAATGCATAAAATAGTTCTTTGTGCTGTAAGACATTCATTTCATATCTCTATTAGCTGTTATTGGCCACAGACTCACTTGGGGTCTTTCCTTGATTATTACATTGACGTAGCAAGCAGCTGTAATGTGAAGCAGAGTGATGGAGCTAAAGGCTTTCTTAACCATTAATTTGGTTTTATATATATGTTTGTGTGTGTGTGTGTGTATATATATATATATATGCACAATAAAAATTTTGCTGTGCTTTTTTTTCATACATTATTCATAATGCAGGAAATTACAGCGTAAAAGCAGAGAAAAAGGTAAAGAAATAAGTTCAGGAACTCCCAGGTTTAGAGCACTGTGCCACAAAACTTCAGCAGGTCTAAACACTGAAATATAGGGATTTTTTATAGCACTTTTTTTTCCTTATTATATTATAATTATGGTACTTAAACAATAATGCAAATAATATTACTGTGGAACACAGCCCTAATATTTTTTTTTTCTGGCATTGTTTACATTCCCTGTATATAATATAGTTGCTCTTTGAAACAAGAAGAATCTGTTCCATCTTGGAAAACTCTTTCCTCTAAGAATTTAATGAAAATGAACCTTCAAACCCAAAACATCTAGAATTAAGTTCCTAGATGAAGAAGTAAGTTTTTTTCAAGAACACACCTCCCTTGACCTGCTGGCCACTCTTCTTCTTATACAGCTCAGGGTATGATTGGCTTTCTAGGCTGCAAGTGAACCTTGCAGCTCATGTCCAATTTTTCATCTACCAATATCCCCAAGTCCTTCTCCACCAGGCTGCTCTCACTCCGCTCATCACCCAGTCTGTACCCATACTGGTAATTTCCTTGACCCAGGTGCAGGACTTTGCACTTGGGCTTCTTGAACTTCACAAGGTTCACATGGTCACTCTTCTCCAGCATATCAAAGTCCCTCTGGATGGCATCCCTTCTTAATCCCACTGTCTATGCCATTAATTTGACAGTACTGGTCCCAATGCAGACCCCTGAGGGGCATCATTTGTTACTCATCTGATGGAGCCATTGAATGAAACTCTCTGGATGCTTCCATTCAGCCAATTCCTTTCTCCATTGAATAGTCCATCCATCAAACCCGTATCTCTCTTCTTTAGCAACAAGGACATTGTGTGTGACCATGTCGAAGGCCCTGAAAGAGTCTCAAGATTTCAAATATGCACTCTGAGACACTTAGAGAGCTGGCAGTCTTAGAGAATTCAGCTGCTTTGGGATATGCACCTCAATTAAGAGTAGTTATGGGCAACTTCAATCCACAAATCATAAAAAGCTTTCCTAGCATTAATGATACTATCCCAGTGCTGAAGGGAATATGTTTTCTTATGTGTATTTTACCAATAGGGAAAACAAAGGGACAGAATGGGATTTGCAAGAAGATAAGCATCCTCAACTCCCATGGGTTTCCAGGGGGAAGGCTGCAGAACTGAGCTTGAAAAATGGAAGTTACAAAAGACCTCTAGGCTAGATTGTTTTCCAAGTGTTTACAGCCTTCCATTTATGAGGCACTTTTGAGTGTCTGGCCCTGCTTGTTAGTAACAAAACACTTTTTAGAATTTAAAGAATTTGCTGACAGGAATGTGTCCAGCTTTTAATAAAGGGGAAATTGAAGCTGCATATCTTTTTTCCTTATCAAATCAAACCTTTTGCATGGCCCTAGAAAGATACCCACGCAGAGGTGATCAAAGAAGTACAGTGAGAATAACAGTGTGGGGGGGTTATTTCATTCCACACCTGTATGCTATCTTCATAACAATGTGAAAACGTGTCAAGAAAATCTGTTTGATGGCAGAAATGAGCAGCATAACACGGATGGAGAAGACACCTGTTCATCAGGAGACTGATAAGAATTTCTTTTTTCCTACTGGGGAACCCTTTATTTATAGCATTGAGAAGTATCGGAGAGGAAACTGTTATTGATGGAGATTGCATTTCTGTCTTTAATTGATTGAATGCTCTTAGTGGTTTTGCAAATAAGAATTTTACTGGCCCTAAGAGGTGCTGGAAGCTAAAAATATTTCTATGATACTAAAATGCAGCACTTAGTTGCTTGTATTTAATGTTTAAATGAAGATTTCAGACTGTCTACACCTTAAGCCTCACTATTCTCTAGTATTATGGGGCTGGTAAAGCAAATACCTCTGGACCTCTTAACTCTTCCTCAAAGCGTGTGTGTTCATTTATAAGATGATCAAATACCTTGACACTTTTGGATGCTGCTGAGCATCCTGCAAGACTGAACATTCCCATTAGTAGCAACAAGATAGGTCCACTCTCTGGCAGTGCACAAATTTCTCACAGAGAAAAAATCCTGTGATGTTTTTGCATAGTTTGCAGTTTTATCTGCAACTCTGTCTTGCCAAATTTTAGATTAACTCAAAATTCACATAGAAAGTGATTGGTTTTATTTCTAGGTAATTATCCTTGTTGTTCATGACCTATTTCTCTTTTACTTCATGCTGAAGTAAATTTACTGTCAAAATAGTACATGCCTTAATTAACACTCCTCACTGCTAACTGGAAGTGGACAATAATAAGGCAAAATAGCAAGGTGAGAATAAAGGGTATGAATGTAGGAGGAAGGGGTCTGTGAAGGTGGCACTGCACCATGAAGTATTCCTCAACTGTACAGAAAGGAAAAATATTTCTGTTTTCCATGAAAATTAATAATACTTTAAACTAAAATACTTTCTACAGCTGCCTGAAAGGAGGTCATAGGGAGGTGGGTGTTGGCCTCTTCTCCCAAGTGAATAACGACAGGACCAGAGAAAAGGGCCTGAAGCTGCACCAGGGGAGGTTTAGGTTGGATATTAGGAAGAATTTCTGTACTGAAAGAGTGGTTGGACAGTGAAACAGGCTGCCCAGGGAGCTGGTAGAGTCACCATCCTTGGAGGTGTTCAAGAAACGTGTAGATGTGGCACTTCAGGGCGTGCTCTAGTGGTCGAGGTTGTGGGGTTTTTTGTGGGTGTTTTCTGGTGAGGTGTGTGTGGTTGATTGTGTTTGGGATTTTTTTGTGCTGGTGGTTGGACTTGGTGATCTCAGAGGTACTTTCCAACCATGAGGATTCTGTGATTGAGATGAAAACAAGAACTTTAATGGTTTGACATGAAGAAATGAGAAAAAATCTGTACTATCCAAGATGAGTTTATCTCTATCTTGGATACTTCACCTGCAATAGAGAGAAAAAACAAGATTTGAAAGGCAGTTTTCATAGCCATGGTAGTAGTATGCAAAATACCTCATTAGTGATTAGTTGTGTTCTTTATTTTTATCTCTATTTGTGTGAATACATATTGGCACATACATAGCTATGGATATAGAAAAGAAATTAATGCACTGGCATGTATTTAATATTTGCTCATATGTATGAATATATAAGCAAAGAATTTATATAAGCAATTTTTTGGGGAAAAAATTGTATCTCGGCCTGAAATGCTTTTCTTAAATAAAAGTTCCATGGAAACTGCTGCTTTCTTGTGAAACGTTTTCTTCTTAAATGAATTGCAAATAATTGTAAATGAGGGGTTTTTTTAACCAAACTTACATGAAAGACATGACCCAATTTCATAAAAAGGAGAAAAATACATAGGCAGGATGCACAAGTACTGGACAGAGAAGGCAGAACTTTACCTTGTTTACAAAGAACTATTTATGAGCAGGAAGTAATTAAGGAAGAAAAAACAAATCTAGTTGGAAACCAGGTATCTTAGAAGGGCTCAATCACTGTGCCTTCCAACTGCAACTGTAATCTGTTTGGATGCAAATAATTGAGTAAGACAAGAGTGGGGACAGGCTGTAACGGGAGAAGTCTCAAGATGGGAGATTTTAAAGCCAAATGAAATGTGAAGAATTCTCAGTACCAAGAAGCTGGTATTTGCAGTGATCTAATGACATGGAATTGGAAAGTGTTTGCCTTTCCTGGAAGCAAACCTTTATAGTACTTATATTAAAAGCTTTTTTAATATTTCTAACTGACTGACTTGGTGCCTTATGGTGTTACTGAAGAAGGCAGCCTGGGGTGAGGCTAATCAGGAACAAAGTGCCAGGGGTCTGACTTGTCTGCCACTGAAAATAGGGATCACAAAGACAGTTTACAGACAGGGTTATATTCAAGTGGGGCATTCCAATCTTTGTCATTTAAGGTAAATATACAGACTACGATAAGAATATATTGACCACAGTTTTTTGTTGTTTGTTTTGTTGTTTTTTGTTGTTGTTGGTTTTTTTTGGTTTTGTGTTTGTTTGTTTTTATTTTTAATTTTTAATTTTTTATTTTTATTTGTTTGTTAGTTTTAGAAAAGTTTGAGTTGAAAGGGACCCTAAAGATCCAAACCTGCTACATGGGCAAGGACACCTCCCACCAGACCAGGTTGCTCCAAGCCCCATCCAACCTGCCCTTCAACACTTTCAGAGATGGGGCACAACTTCCCTGGGCAGCCTGTTCCAGTGTCTCACCATCTTCACACAGAAGAATTTCCTCCTAATGCCTAAGCTAGATTTCCCCTCTTCCAGTTTTAATCCATTACCCCTTGTCCACTCACTGCAAGCCCTTGTCAAAAGTCCCTCCCCAGCTTTCCTGTAGTCCCTTCAGGCACTAGAAGGCTGCTATAAGGACTCCGTGGAGCCTTCAAGTTCACAGAAGACTGGATACTTTTCACCTGGGCAGGTGGATTTTTTTACTCTCCTACAGGCTGCTGGAAATTGTCTCTTAATTTATTTTACCTGCTCCTGAAAGTATTTTTCCCCCCAAGTCTCACATTCAGTCTGCCTTCTGCATGTGCCTTGGTCAGCCTAGAAGTAGAAAAAAAAAAAAAAAAAGATTTACAGTATTGTTCATTTTGGAGAGCATGGGAAGATAATAATAGTTGTTTAGTCAAATATATAAAATGCATCAAAGCCTGTCTAGGTACTAAAGGCTTTTAATCTAATGCAAGAGGAGATCATCTCAACTCTTGTCACAGCATCTCAGTATGAACTCTGACGTGAAATTTCTTACTACAATACAATTTAAGACTGTAAGATTTAAAAACTCCTGGGCCCTAAGCTCCTGGGGCATGCTCACAACTAGTAAAAAGCATGTGCTTTGTCACCACCAAAATTTTCTGCTAGTGGGTATACTCAGAACACCTTTGACAGGGAGTTTTTCTCTTGATATTGTAAGTTTAAAAGGTCAAGGTTAAAAATGCCTGCTTTGTATGCAGAGAAGTCAGATCGACCCACGGCTCATACTAAACACTTCTTCAGAAGTTAACGAAAGAGAACTGCTTTTCAGGTGAAATTCAGCAGGTCCCTGGAACATGTTCATGTCTACAAATTGTTCCTGCTGCATCGTATTGCTCATCTGCAAAATGTGAAATGTCTTGATTTGCATTTGCACCAGCCAGTTGAACCCTTGTTCTTGTTTGCATGTGTAATAGTTGCATTTCAGCCTGCCTTTTTTTTTTTTAATTTTGGTTCCTGTTTCTCTCAGAGCCATTGCTATTTGTGCTTAATTTTCAAATCATTTTACATAAATTTTCCTAATATCTTTCTCTATTATCACTATAAATTGTGAAAAAAATGGTTGGCTGTATTTTTTCCCCTTATTTTATATTGTGCTTTTGAAATCTCCTGTTGCATCTTCTGACGGAGACTGAATGAAGTGCTCTCCTCATTTAGAAAATGATTCCATGCAGTAACTATGCCAAATGGTTTTTTACAGGGACAAAAAAGGAAAAAAACAAATTCAAAGAAACTCACATTTGTATCAAATCATGTCCTAAGTAAAATTTTCAGTGGTGCCACTATACTGATGTGTGGTGGAGATTTCAGAAAAAAGGGTCCTCATTTTAGTAAAAGAGCCATTTTCTGTTCTGCACTTTGTCAGCCTCCTCAGAGGTCAGTGAAATTATTTAAAAAGATACATTTTAGAAATAACTAAAATTTTCATAAAGTTTTTCTCATCTGTATTTTTCTTTATAAATTGGAGATTTTTCTGTGCTGACTTGTTGAAATAACAGTAGAAGGGTGAGATAGGAGAAGGCACTTAGGTCCTTTAGCCCACATGCATGAATGTGCATGTTTAATGGTAGAGGAATGAAGCTTTGTTTTTGGTGGGTAGTAAAATCACCACTACAAGCTCAGATAACTCAACTAAAACATCTTTGGCACCTTGCCCATGTGATCTGATTTATTTTTACTCTTGGAGATGTTAAGTGCTAACTACTCTTACTGATCATTCCCCTCTGAAAAGCAGGCCATGTGTGCAAGTGCTTAATGCAAATTTAATTGCAGGGTTTTATATCCATTCAGAGTAAACACTGGGATTTATGGTCTCTATACCACCTACCCCACCTGAACATAAGTCTCTTTCTAAAACATGATGTTTAAGCACAGTCAGCAGAGCAGTCACATCATCAGTGCTCTGAACTGTGCCATGCAGGCACCACTTCTCCTCCAACTTCCACCTATAAATAGCCTGTGATGACTAAGATCCTAAGTTAGTCCTTACATGTAGGGCTGGGGGGGAATTCAGGACAAGCAGCATGAAGCTGACACCACGTGAGACAAACCTGGACTTGGAATCACTTTACAGAGATGATCAAGGTGGTTCATTCTGATTCAGACCTACTCTGGGAGCAATGCAATCACACTGAGGTGATGCAGGGCCACACCAACACAGCTCTCCTTTGGAATGAACTACGTGTGACTGTTACCAGCATCTGTGATTGGTCATTACAGAATCACGGAATCACAGAATTGTCATGGCTGGAAAGGACCTCTGAGATCACAGAGCCCAACTGTCCACTCAAAAAAAAAAAAAAAAAAAAAAAAGGACCTTGGCCACTACAGCATGTCCAGAAATACCAAATCTGCACTGCTTTTGAGTATCTCCAAGGATGGTGACTCCATGATCTCCCTGGGCAGGCTGTGCTAGTGCCTGACCACTCTTTCAGTTTAGAAATTCTTCCTACTATCCGACCTGAACCTCCCCTGGTGCAGCTTCAGGCCATTTCCTCTGGTCCTGCCATTATTCACTTGGGAGAAGAGGCCAACACCCACCTCCCTACAACCTCCTTTTGGTAGCTGTAGAGAGCAATGAGGTCTCCCCTCCGTCTCCTCTTCTCCAAACTAAACATCTCCAGTTCCCTCAGCCACTCCTCGTGACTTGCTCTCCAGACCCTTCACCAGCTTGGTGGCTCTTCTCTGGACACCCTCCAGCACCTCAATGTCCTTCTTATAGTGAGGGCCCAGAACTGAACACAGTGCTTAAGGTGCAGATTGAATTTCATATTCAATTAAATTAATTCTGAATGCAAAAGTCACTGTTGAAACTACCTATGGTCCCCCAAACTGTATCTTTCCTGCTTCTTCTCTGTACCACCTTACCTTTCTCCACCTTCCCTTTCATTTAGTGAGTCTGCAAAGCAAGAAGGAAGATAAATTCTCTTCCTTGGCTTGAATCTCTAAGATAGAGGGCCTGGTATAAAAATTATGGTGGATGTATACCTGATTAATCAAGCATGTTGTTTGTATTGTATTTGGAAATGAAAATGTAGGAAGGAGGGAATTTCAATAGCAAAGTGGAAATGGTTGTCATCAGGATTAATGTTAAATGATCATTCATGTCTGCTTTATCGCACACTAAGTTTTCTCTAGTGGAATTTTAATAACACAGACTTTATTGTGCATTATGGTGATAAGATCCTGCCAAAGTTTAGTTGAGCTGCTTAATTTACAGGAGCTAATTTATAAGGTAGCTATTGTATTAGGGAACCTGTCCTGTTGGATTGATAACCCAGTTTTAGGGTATTATTTCCACAGGAAACAGACCTTCATCTTTTCTGCTCATCTGTGCCCTTGCTCCCCAGCTTCTATTTATTCAAGTGTGAAGGGAATTTCCTTCATTTGTAGACACAAACATCTTCACCACATGATTTATGAGGTTGTCTGTAAAGTAAACTTATTATTTTGGCTTGTAAGTGTTTCTATAGAATTTTTTAATATATTAAGCTTGCATGTAGGGATAAATATAAACTCTGTCTGATAAAATCCTGTCTCGGAGAGAGATTTTTCCCCAGAAAGCATTTAATGCATTTACTCTCAAGTTTTACCATAAAATACAGTCATTCAGCATACAACTCATGCATGCTTATAGCACTTCCCAAACACTTTTCTCACCACTGAAATTGAACCACTGAAGTTGAACGTGGCAGCTCTTTAACCATTCTCATACATGCAACGTGAGAGTTTAAACAGAAACTTTATGAACTTTAATGCATATTCAAATATTTTCCATCAGCTGTCATTTAGTTTTATAAATCCTTTTGTGTGAGGCACTGGCTGCCATCTCTGTTGTCACTCTGAAATGAAGCCTTGTATCTTCTTCTATTTTATTCTGTATTGGCCTTCATTCAGTTCTCAGCACTCTTGAAAAATTGCAAATAATCCACTGCAAAATGTGACTGAGAAAATTAATTTCTCTGGCCAGTTCCTACAGCCAAGTCTCATCTGTTCATCAGCCACAGTGAAAGATGTAAAAACAATTTAGCAGTAAAGGGGATTCATGAACTCACATGTCTTTTGTGCTCACTTTCTGCACACATCTAGGCAATAAAGTTTTACTGGCACAAAAGTTCTCAGCAAATGAAACTCAAAAGCCTCATATGAGCATCTGCAGAAGGGGAGACATAAATCTGCCCAGGAAGGAATCCTGTGGGAAATCCTTTTGTGTTCATCCATTCAAAGAACAGGAAGAGAAAAAACATGGCATATTTTCTAATGGAAAGTGATGAGCAACACATGTTGAATCACAAGTATTTACACCCAGTTCCCCAGAGTAAAATAATGGAGGATGACAATGGTGAAATAAATTCATACAGCATCCAATCTAACATTCATTAAAATAAATGAAAAGACAGTTTGAAATTGGACTAGGCTGACAGGTCCCAGTCTAGTAAGGAATTCAAGCATGTGAGAACTCTCATTGTCTTTGGGGAGACTGAGCATGGATTTAAAGTTTGACATAAATGACTTTGGGGCCAGAATAAATTAAGAAAACTGTAACTTGCCCTCTGGAAAAAATGAAAAAGAAAAAAAAAATAGTTTAAATTTGCTCATTACATTTTTAATGCTGAACAAAACATGTCCTCCAGTTTAAGGGAAAGCTTTCTACAGAGTTTTCATTGGAAGAATGTTACATTTTTGAAGTGCCAGAGTACTAAATGCCATCAAATAATATCTCAAAATCCTACTGGCAGTGACTGTTCTCTATTACTCCAACAAGCTTTGGTAAAAAAGATGAGAATTGTAAACTCTTTTCCTCTTTCCCCTTAGAAATAAAGAGTAAAGCACTTCAACAAGTCCACTCAAACAAATAGCCTTTAAACCTTCGTACTGCGTATCTACTGGATCCTGAAGGTGAAATCTATCCAAACTTTTTTTTCCTCAGAGCTATGTGTTTTTCTTAAAACATTTTCATTACAATATGAATCACACCTGACAGTTTTGTTCCCCTAAGTTAATCAGAGCAATGTGTTATGGCTGTAGATAAATTTTGCTGTCCTTTTTATGTTAAACATGACTTCAGTCTGAATACAATTCTAGCAATGCTGAGTGTAACTGCTGGGACAGCAGAAGCTGTGATGTTTGTACATACTTTAGGAAGACAGATTATTCAAAAACATTTCAAAGGAGGTTTGCATCTGAGGAATATCAAAGCTAGGTTGTGTCTCCAATACCTTGCTGAACCCTGTGTTTTAAATTACCTAAACACAAATAAAACCTGTGTATACAAAACCAGCAGAAAATGGAACCTTGTGGCTAATAACATGAGGGATGGGCAGAGGGGATGGACCATATTAATACTGTAATTTTAATTTGAAGTTCTAGTTTTCTCTGATTGCAAATCACTGCTTACTTTAGTACTTTCATAGGTCTTTACATGAAATGTGCCAATTTCCAGGTTGCTCATCAAAAAAACAGTATTTGTTCCTATAAATATGGAATGTACCTTATTGGAATGTTTCAATGCACTTTGCTATCACCTTTGTCATGGAGTGAAAGAACTTCATATTCAGATTGTATTCAAAATTATTGACACTTTATCTGCTGCAGCCATGACAGTTAAATATCTTTTCCATATTTTAATTCTGAAATCTTAAGATTTGATACCTCACCTCTCAGACATTTAATCAAAAAACAAATCCTTAACAAACTTGCAGTTGAAAAAATAACATCATATATCTCAGCTCATATACTTTTCTCTAACATACTTCCTCTGCAACTTTTATATTTCATGGATGTGCACATCCAAGCATTGCAACTCAAATTTCATACCTGCAGGAAGCACTGAAAGAAAAGGTCTTACACTGGTGTAAAAATCCAGTGATGAACTGGGCTCTCATCCTGCTCATTTTGTTCTCTTGGGAAATAAGAAAGGAAGATGAAGAGAAGTAAAACATCAAGAAGATCAAATGTGAGACACCATAAATGGCCTGAAATTGATTCCTTTTACTTTGGTGACATTTCATTAACTTCAGTGAAGTTTTGGAGGATTTTTGGGGTAAGGCAAGTGAGAAGAGACACGGGAGAAAGGAAAGCAAACCTTTTCTTGCAGACCCCAGCAGGCTGATTTGCTGAACAGTGATTTTACATAGGGAAGAGCAATACACTGGCTTTCAGCTCTCTGAAATCAACTTGTCTCTCATCTCTTTATTCATATGTGACTTTGCAGGGGATTTGTGTCATTCCAGGGATGATCATAGTCCAGAAAAAGGGCTCCTGCATAAATCTGCTGATCACAACTCTGGTATTTTTGAATGGAAGTTCTCTTCAGCTTTCTTACTAGTCACAGTAACAGGCTATGATGACTTAATTATTCAGAAATGTTCCAGGAAGATGGTTCATCTAAGGAAACCAAATATATTGCGTTTTCTATCTCCTGATGACTATATATTCAGTTGCTTCAACCAGAACAAAATGTCCAGAGACACAGACACCTGTGAAGTGGAGCTTCTTAATTAAGACTAAGCAACAAACAGCAGTTTGTATTCGGAATATTCCCTGTTCCAAATACTCAGTGGGGAAAAATGAACGCTGAAACACTTCCTGACTTCAAAATCAGGCTGCAACTAGAATTAGGCCAAAAGTTCCTGCTCTTTTTGTCATTGTATGGTTTAGTACTTCTGGTTGAGGAGAAACCATGAACATTTGGGGTGGAAATCAGCTCGCAGACTCTGATACATCTAAATGTAGATGCCTATATGTGAGAGCCCTGAGCCTGTTGCTGAACACTTGCCATCTTGGAGCCATTTCAAACAGCACAGTAGATCTGTGGCATCTCCACAAGGTCTGAAGGTGTGGCACATGGACCAATCACACAAAGAAGTTTGTTTTACTTGGTAACTTTGCATCTCTCAAACAAAATATGTGTGAACACAGCTGAGTAAAGCATCAGAGACTGAGGAACAATGATTGCCTGTCCTGCAGAACTGCATGCTGGGAATTGATGATTAGTTATAAGGAGTTAAGAGTTACAGTAGACAAAAAAATCCAGCTTTTTGTGCAATGATGTGACTGGGATTCCTGATGTTTAAAGCAGAGTAGTTGGTAAAAAAATGAAAGTGAACAGTAGTTTTGCATGTGGCATCTGTCAGCCCAGTACTGGAGAACTGTGCTCTCAGGGAGAGCCCAGTGGTTTTAGTAGGATATTAAAGAGATGAAAAATGCACAGACAGGAGGCACAAACAAAGGTTTTTGAATCCTTGGGAAATGCCATAGAGTGATAAATGTATTAAGTTCAGTCTGTCTGGTTTTTTTCACCAGGAGACAGAGAGGTGACTTCATTAGAGCACATAAATACTCTCACTGAAGAAAATACCAGGTATTGAAGGACCTTTAATCAGGTGTAATGTATGGATTTTATAAATAGATTAATGCAATTAAAAAAAAAATAAAAAAAAAAAAAGCACAAATCCTTCACATGGAAAATAATTGCAACAAACTACAAAACCAGTGATAACTTTTAAATCTCCTGAAATTCTCACAATTGGGCAAGGTTATGGAATTAAAAGTGATTGCTCTCACTCAGAAAATAACTGAAGGACATTGATTGGTCTGTGGTATATAGGAATCTGACTGGGTCATCTAAGAACTGGTAACATCTAAGAACTGGAAACATCTAAAGCTATGAGAAGAGTCTGGGTAAGATCTTCCAGGATACCATGAAGCAGAGGAATCAGGAAGTCTGAACAAGGAGGCATCTGGTGCTGAGAAATATGAAAGATGTCAGAGTGGACCACAGGGAAAACTGGTAGCTTAGCCAAAGTGTGAGACAGGCTCAAGCAAACATGTAGATCCCTAAGAACACAAAAGCAGCTGTGAGCTTGATCCAAAAACCAAAGTGCTGCTATATGAGTATTAGAAAGTGTTCCTGAATACTCACACACATTTTATGGGTGAAACTATTGACCCTGCCAGTTTCTTTGCTTTCTTTGTACATATCACTTCTGGCAATCTTAATTTGACTTTATTTCAGGAGCAAAGATAGGCTCAAGAAACCAGAGTAGATGGTCCTCTGAGACTTGGATGACATTTATAGAGCTTTATGTCATGCATCTGTTACAATACCAGGGGGAGGAATACAGTTTCCATGTCCAAACACATTAGTCTGTTAGAATGTATCAGAAATTGCTCTCTAGAAGTACTAAGTTCAAAAAGAAATATCACAGAATCACAGAATGGTTTGGGTTGGAAGGGACCTTAAAGATCATCTAGTTCCAATCCCCCTGCATTGGCAGGGAAATAAATGAATATAAAAATAAATGAATCGGATTTTGGATATGAAACACGAAAATGTTATTAAATAGGGCATGGCAAAATACAGTAGGAAACTGAAATCTGAAACTCTTGTGGCAGCTTTATTATTGTGTTTCCAGCACAGTTTATGGATTAGATAGTTCTGGATGGTCTCAAATAGGCTCAAATATTACTGCATGCTTACATCAGGCAACTTTCAAACTCAGACTCACTTGCACCATTTATCACAGCTAGGGACAGGCAAACATGGAAATCTACAGCCCTCACATTCTGTCCGAGTGTGTTCAGATATGCATTCAGATTAATTTTTTGTTAATTTATCCTTATTTCTATAGCTAATGAGTGGTTATTTATGAGCTGGAAAAGACAGCACAGTGAGGAGATGTCGATGCAGTGTTTCCAAAGCAAAGACACCACTTAGGCAAATATTTGGCAAAAGGTACATGATTATTTTATATTTGCAATTAGCTTTTGGGGTCATTTTTCCATATCCACAGGAGTCTTGTTTGATCAATCATCCACTATCATTAAGCCTTTTTTTCATGTATTTATAGCCTCTAAAGCCAGAATACTCTGCTCACTTCATTTTATCCAGTGATGCTTATATTAATTCCCTAAAACCTTCTGATTAAACTAGCTAATATCACTTTAAAAGGCTTCTAATCTCAACTTGGAGACTTTAACTGATGGAATTGATCATGTTCTTAGATAAACTTTTGAAATGGTTAATTGACCTTCTTCTTCAAATGTGTAGCTCATTTCTTATGTAAATTTGTCTAACTTTGGGCCCCAGAGATAAAATGTTGTTTGTTCAGTGGTTTCTTTTGTCAACGTAGACATTTCCCCTTCATCCATATGGTGCATACCCATAAAATGTGATCAGACTGAGTGCTTCCCTGTAGGATATTTATGTAGATTATAATCCTGCATATGATGGGGGGATTGTAAGGTTTGGTTCATGTCTTTAGGGCAACTTATTCTTTTCTTTTATAGCTGCTTTTGCAGTAATACTGTTCACCACGGTAGCTGAGGTCATCATGATTTCTGGTAATGGAAATTTTGCTTAAAAGCCCCTTGGTTTGAAAACTTTGCTGTACTATTGATGACATTTCTTAGCAACCATAAAGAGAAAAAGCGAAAAGAGCTCAACATCCAGGCTTTAGCCATTCCTTTCCCTTGTCCCTACCTTTGAGAGTAAAGTTCTCTGAAACAGATTTTGCTTTGAGGATGGTGTCACATTCCAAAGCCCCTCTGCTGTCCAACAAACCCAGCCTGTATAATTTTTTTCAGATTCTGTGATAAAAGTGTGTGGACTATGGACTACAAAAAACACTTAATGGCTGGTAACTGAAAAGTGGGTAAGTTAGAAGAGGAAACCTTGACTTTGGGATGATAGAAACTGGACCAGGGAGGTGATGGTCCCTCTATACTCGGCACTGGTGAGGCCACACCTCAAATCTGTGTCCAGTTTTGGGCACCTCAAGACAAGAAAGACATGGAGGTGCTAGAGTGTGTTCAGAGAAGGGCAACGAAGCTGGTGAAGGGCCTTGAGCACAAGTCTTATGAGGAGCAGCTGAGGCAACTGGGGCTGTTCAGTCTGAAGAAAAGGAGGCTGAGGAGAGACCCCATCGCCCTCTACAACTGCCTGATAGGATGTTGTAAAGAGGCAGGCACTGGTCACTTCCCACAAGGAACTGGTGATAGAACAAGAGGAAATGGCCTCCAGCTGCGCCAGGGGAGGTTTAGACTAGACATTAGGAAGAACATTTTCACTAAAGGATTGTCAGACATTGGAACAAGCTGCCCAGGGAGGTGGTTGAGTCATCACCCCTGATGTGTTTAAAAGTTGTGCAGATGTGGCACTTAGGGGCATGGCTTAGTGCTGGACTTGGGAGAGTAGGGTTAGTGGTTGGATGTGATGATCTTAAAGGTCTCTTCCAACCTTAATTATTACATGATTCTCTGATTCTAGCTGCAATAAATTATTCGGCTTGTGGAATGAAGAGCAGTTCTCTCAAACCACTGCAAGGTGATGAAAGGTGCACAAGGATAGGAGGTATAAAATATTTCTGCTTTTAGATCTTTTAGTGTTAATTTGTTGCTTTTGATTATTTTGACTCATAAAGTAGTTAATAATTTATACAGTACTCATTTACATACAGAAATACACTTCCAGTAATTCCTAACTGCAAGTTATAATTAATTCTAGGATCAAAAATCATATTGGTGAATGATTTTAGGTAAGTGTAGAATCAATTTACATTGTTAGATTGATTCCTTTCCTACCAAAACAGAAGGAAGAAGTAAAACCAGAAGAAATAAAAATGAAGAATAGCTTATCATCCCATTAACAGGTATTTACAAACTGCAGGGTATTGCCATTTCTCACTGCAATATTGTTGTTCTTCCTTTAATTCAAATAAAAACAAAGAAGCCATTTGCTTTAAGCTTTATAAAATCAGTATCCTACTAAGTCTAAGCCATGAATTTTGGTTCTGGTCTCTTGCTGCACAATTTATTACATATGTTTATTGCATCTTTATGGAATCACTTTTCTTTCATGTAGCAACAACTTTGTTGTCTATCTGAACTTTGCTCCTGTGACATTCAGACTTGTCTTGAACAATCTGAGAGATAAGTGATGTACTTAGGCACTCAGTTGTTTGTCTTGAGACATCTGAGAGTGAAACACAATTTGTTGCTGTCTCAGCAGCCTACCAAACCAGTTTACTCCCCCCTGCGATGTGTACCTGAAGAACTGGGGAGTTTAGTGTGGGACATGCTGAGATAGGAGACAAAGGACCTCTACAGCTGGTGCTGGGAGAACAATACCCAGGGATAACCGGGCCTTGAGATTTCAGGAAAACCACCGACTTAGCAGGAAAAGATAAAGAGTGCCAGTCTCAAGCTGCCTCCTAGGACTGAACCTCCTCTGCAATAAACTAATCCTGTGGTGCCAGTTGTCTCAACCTTCTGTTTTGCAATGGCTGATCTCATTAATTAGCCAAAGACTATCTGTAGGACATAGCCCCCCCTCCTATCTTGGAGAAGCATGGAGAAGATAGAAGGATTTTCTCCCCTGTACAGGGAGAAAAGTGGGGGTGCAGTGGGCAAGAACTGTATAAAAATCTGGGACACTATGGGTGCAGGGAAGCGCTTCCCCACCAGGAACCACTTCCCCACCAACGACATCGCTGGACCGTGGTGGTAACTGTGCTCTCGCTTGCTGTCCTCTGTATCTCTGCTTTCTCCTTGCTTCTCTGTCTCTGTTTTCCTCCCTGTCCTATCCACTCTAGGGACTTTGTTGTGTTACTTCTAATAAAGTTTGGTGTGCACGTGACATCTGACCTCGTTTGCATCTTCATTTCACCATTTGGGATCACCTTTAAACCTTTTCACAGGTCCTGCTGGACAACAAAGGGTGCAGCTGCTGTGCAGCACACATCTTTATCACAGTGAGAAACTTCCCCAAAGCTCCTCCTGGATAAAGTCAAATATGATTATTATTACTATTATTACTACTATTATTATTATTATCATTATTATTGTTGTTGTTATTCACTTTGTTCCTATTTCTGTGTACCTGGAGAAAGGTTTAGCATTCCCAAAGAGACACGAGTCTGTGCAGTAGGATGCAACCAACCATCATCAATTCTGACTTGAAAGTGACCTCATATGAAATTAATTGATTATTCCTGATCAATGTCTCATAGATGCAAATCACCAAGAGAAAGCCTGAATGCGCACAGAGAACCTACTGCATCCTTTGTCCTTCCCAAGACCTTCCTAGGCCAGATGGAATGCCCAGTGATGGAGAAAAACTTGCTCTTTGCTAGTCCTAGCATCCTTTTCAGACAACTTCTTCAGAAGACAGCTCTCACCAGAATTCAGCTCACTTAGAAGATCCACATATGACTCATTTCTAATTCATTATCCCACATCTCAGCTCTGAGCTTTTAGCCTGCTTCACTCTAGTCAGATTACTTCTTTGTCCTCCCAGTATCTCCCTTCCCCAGCTCCTCACTCACTGCCAGTCTCATTTCTTCCTCATGCCACAGGTGAGCTGTTCTCATCCACAGTGTTCTTAAGAACATTAGTTTGCAAAAGGCTCTTTGCAAGACAGAATTATACAGACAAAAAAGAAGTCAGAAGCACTTACAGGAAGAAGAGACTACACTAGATGTCTTCATCCTGTCATTTAAATGGAGTGTGACATTCTTAAAATATTAGCAGAACATGGGATGTCAAGAAAATAGTAAAATATTTGTATTCTATTATCAAAAAAGATGTGTAGATGCATAAAGGAAGATTCAAACCCCCAAATGACAGGGTGGGTTAGGAAAGAATTCTAGTAAGGCAGAAAAGTATCACGTGGAGAAAACAGTATTGTACTTTATAACAGATGAAAGCTTCTGTCTATTGTGTGGAAGAGATAAAATAGAAAAGCAGTAAGTACTGCATAATCCAGACTCATTGTTCAAGCCATGCACTGCTTGTTCTCTGGCAGCAGTCCCAGGATAAACATCACTGCTACTCATGTAAAGGCTTCTTTCAGAAAGATTTAAAAAATACTATACTGAGGCAGTGCAGTCAATAATACAATGTATTAAAATAAAGAGAAGATATGAATTAAGGTCACTCGCTAGTGGAAAGAAAAGAGGCATCAATCTAATCCTGCTCATCTCTGAGACTGACAGGCAAAGTTATTTCTCACTCTATGAAACTCTGAAATATGTGAGGAGAAAACAGTTTAGGTCTGTGACACACTCGTACTCCTGGTTCAGTAACAGCTTCCAGGGGCAACTAAGAAACAAAAAATCTTTCCCAAAAATAATCAGATCCACACTGGGTCCTAGTCTGTTTCTTGTCCATGTGTAGGGAATGCTGAAAATTTCCTGTTCTCTGTGATAGGTGAAGCTCTTTTAACTAAATTAATCACGATGTATTGTTTGTGTTTTGTGATACCGAAGCTGAATTCAATGATTTTTAATGTTTTCTTACCCTGATGAAAATGCATATTGCCTTGTACATGGGGAAATCTGCTACATGTAGGGTTAAACCCTCCTTTTTTGATGGAAACTGTGGGAATTCTTTAGCGCCAACTAGCATCTCAGTGCAAAAGTAGAGAGAATGTAAGAATGAACATAAAAATAAATATTACAGTGTTCCAGTACTTATAGGGAGGCTCCCAAGAAGATGGAGATGCCCTGTTTACAAGGAGTCACATGGAAAAGACAAGGGGTCACGGACACAAGTTGCTCCCGGGAAGATTCCAATTGGACACAAGAGGTACATTTTTCACCATGAGCACAGTCAAACACTGGAATAGTCTCCCAAGGGAAGTGGTAGATCCCCCCACATTGGACAGTGTTAAGTCTCAGCTTGACAGGGTGCTAAGCCATTTCATATCAACTAGAGTAGTACCTAGAAAGGTTGGACCAGGTGATCCTTGAGGTCCTTTCTAACCTGGCATTCTATGATTCTATGCTATTTTGTTTCACATGGATTTTCTTCTGTGCATAAATTCACAGACTGCAAATTAAAATCTTGCATCCTGAGATTATTCCAGTGTTCCACAGGAAGATGAGCAGAGGGTCTTCAGAGGCAAAGAATGTCACCATTTAACCTTTCTTTGAGAAAAAATCCAACTTTTCAAAGTGACTTTGCTGGAATGACATCCACACTCCCTGACTTCAATTACTGCAGATGACATTTGCCATATTTACTAATGTCCCTGTCTCCCAAATCTATCCTACAAGCTAGTTACTCTTTCCTAGACACAAATCATATATCCTTTAAGGTTTGTGTGCCATCATCACCAGTACTAAATGCCAGTTGCTATTTTTAGTGCCACGGAACCCTGCTCATACAGAGAACTGTGCCCCTTACCACAGTTCCTTCACTGAACCACTGTTCATGAAATAGAATTCACCCTTCTTCTGTTGCTGTGTTAATTAAAGGCAGTAAGGGGGGGAAAAAAAAAAAAAAAAAGAGTTCTTATCACTGTAATAAGCAGAATAGACAAGAAAAAAAAAAGTGAATGCATTTGTTTAGTATCAGGATATCTGTGTGTGTGAACAGACCTCTAACAGACACTGCACCTGCCTATTATTTTGTCCTCCCCACCAGGGTGACTCCTGCATCAAGCTCATAACAACTTGTAAGTGTACGAATACCCTTCTCTGAGAAAATTATTCCAAAATGTCAAGTGATGAAAAATCCACTGTGCTCCGAGTATCATGTTCCAATCATTAATTACCTTAATCATTAAAAATGCTTCCCTTATTTCTGTTCTGAATGTCTACCTTCAGCTCCCAGCCAAAGCATCTCATGATGCTTTGGTCTGCTAGATCAAAGAGGACTCTTCCCTCAGAAATCTTTTCTTGTTAATACTGATCATCCATAATTCTCTGAGTTGAACTTTGATGTTGTTGAAGTCGATTTGATTTTTCATAACATTTTGACTCCTACACTAAATACAGGAACGTAAAGCTGAAATACCTGACGTATTTGATATTGTTTTATTTTAGTCTTTGCTTTTGTTTGACACTCTGAACGTTGACTAAAAGTTTGGGGGATTTCTAAGTGTCCTTGCCAGAGTAGCTGCTGTTCTAAAATGTTTTCCAAAACCTGCAAGACCCTGGAGACTTTTTTTTTTTATTGCCATAGCCAATGATCTTGTCATGGGATTATGTTTAAAATCATCTTTTTCCTGCCTGAAGTGACACTGCACTCTGAGAAAGGGATGCACTTTGAGGGGAAAAAAAAAAAAAAAAGTCAATACTTGGGACTTGGTTTGTAACAGGATATGGAAAATATTTTTAAAGTTAAATCATATTATTTATGAGTAATGACATTTAGCTAGCCAGTATCATTTTAATTTTAAGGAACTGCTTTAAAGCAACCTCACACTGACCCACTTTTTGGTTGTCATTTCTTCAATAAAAATTGATAACACATTCTTGTCCCTAAAGGATTACTGTATTGACAGAGGAAATTTAACTCTATGCATGATTAATGACCAGGGTAGTGCTCTATCAAATATGCTACATGCCCTGGGATGCATCTGACAGCCCAAGAATGATTATCCTTTGGAGGAATGGAAAGCAGACCACGACCAAATTACAGCTGCTGATGGATCCTGCCACATCAATAAAATGGCACAGCTTAACAAATGGGGCTCCTGACCTCCCCACTTACACTGGAGCAGATCATTTCTATAAACAAGTTAGTGAGGTGCTTAGACAGTTTTCTTTAATGTACTTTGTGGTTGATTAATAAAACCTCCTTCTGCCTTTTGCACAAGAGATGTTAGTGTTTGAGAAGGGAAAGAAGCAAAGCATAGTCTTGGGGATAGAATCACAGAATCATGGAATTGTTTGGGCTGGAAGGGACCTTGAAGGTCATCTAGTTCCACCCCCCCTGCATGGGCAGAGTCACCTTCCACTAGACCACGATTCTCAGAGCCCCATCCAACCTTCCCTTGAGCACTTCCAGGGATGGGGCAGCCACAACTTCCCTGGGCAACCTGTGCCAGTGTCTCAACACCCTCACAGGAAAGAATTCCTTCCTAATATCCAATCTAAATCTCTCCTCCTCCAGTTTTGATCCATTACCCCTTGTCCTCTTACTACACACCCTGGTAAAAAGGCCCTCCCCAGCTTTCCTGGAGCCCCTTCAGGCATTGGAGGGTGCTCTAAGGTCTCCCTGGACCCTTCTCTTCTCCAGGCTGAACACCCCAACTCTCCCAGCCTGTCTCCAGAGCAGAGCTGCTCCAGCCCTCTGAGCATCTCTGTGGCCTCTGGACTCACTCCAGGAGCAATAGGGATGAATACTGCTCCAGAGATGAATCAATACACTGGAAATTTTGAATCTATGCAGAGCTTTTCTACAGATCTGCAGTGCTAAGTAAGGCCTCACCTGAAGAAAGTGTCATGCATGATAAACACAGACAGAGCCCAGAAATCCTGACTCCATTTTCAGGACAGACCTTTTATGTGTGTTGCTGTGAGAATTGTGCTAAGCAGGACATAAATTTTTAAACCAACACAGCTGGTATATTCTCTCTTCACTACAGCTATCTGTCCTCCTAGCAGACTATTAAGTAGCTTTCATCATACTTGAGGTAATTTTTCTTTGCAACTTATTTTGGAATTCGAAAACATGGGAGAAAACAGAGCAATTTCTCTTACAGCCAGAGAACTTACCTGGAATGCTGCACTATGTATATTCATTGGAAAATGAGGTTGAATATAAAGGCAAGGTTATAGTAAAGCAATTATTTAAACTAATGTTTTCCAAAATAGCAAGTTTTCAACCCCCATCTGTTTAACATGTAAGGAGTAAATTTTCAAAGGTCATTCCAGGTATCCTAGTGTTTCAAGTTGTCATCAGTTGCTGAACTATAGTGCAAGAAAGTGATTCAAGTGCAGGGCTGGTTATTTCCATTATACAGGGAAAGTCTCATAACTCCAAAGGACTCTCAAAGTTTTACATAACTTAGTTATAGAGTCTCTATGCATCATCCAGCCTGCATCTGTGGGTTGGCTCTTTTTCCTGAATATAGAAAAATATTTCCTGAATTTATTTTACTTTCCTGAGGCAATTCTTGGTTTTGTTTGGTTGGGGGTTTTTGAATAGAAATTTTGAGTCGGTGTTTCAATTTAGAACAAATCTATTTAAATAATTTCTGATTTTGTCTACAGAAAGAAATAAAGCATCAGTAAGGTAAGTAAGACTCTTTATTTTCTTTACTGTCTTCAACTCCATTTTTTTTAGTCTTAGATTTCAGAAAATCTGGTTAATTCTTTTGCTATTGTCTTCCTTGTTGTTTCTTGTTACCATTCAGAGTCCAAAGAAGACACTGCTGAACACAACAATAAAATCTGTCCTTAAACTGCAGTTCCTGCTAAAGACAGACAGAGCACATAAATCTGTCAGGAATATCTGTTCTTGTCCATTAAAAAAATCACTTAAAACTCAGACAGTTTACCCAAAAAAACAAGACATGTAGGGAGGCTCATTAGATCTGCATCTGTTAGAAGAGCTGTAAGAACAAGTAGACTCTATGCTGCAGATGCATATTACCTACTATTTTATATATTTTCTAAGGTTTTACTTATAATTCTTATATTTCATTGATATTTACCAGTTTACTGGACATGGAATTATTGGGGCACCTCTGCTCTGGAGACAGGCTGAGAGAGCTGGGATTGTTCAGTCTGGACAAGAGAAGGTTCCTAGGAGATCTCATAGTGGCCTTCCAGTGCCTGGAGAGGCTCCAGGAGAGCTAGGGAGGGACTTTTTACATGGGCTTGTAGTGAAAGGATGAGTGGTAATGGTTTCAAGATGAAAGAGAGGAGATTTAGATTGGATATTAGGAAGAAATTCTTTCCTTTGAGGGTGGTGAGTCACTGGAAAAGGTTGCCCAGGGAAGTTGTGGTTGCCCCATCCCTGGAAGTGTTCAAGGCCAGGTTGGATGGGGCCTGGAGCAACCTGGTCTAGTGGGAGGTGTCCCTGCCTCTGGCCTGGAACTAGATGAGATTTAAGGTCCCTTCCAACCCAAACCATTCTACGATTCTGTGATTTTCATATTACTTCATTTGTGTGTGTGTGTGTGTGTTAGCAATTATATCAAGAGTGAAACATTTTGCTTTTTGCCTTCTTCACAACTGTTGGATCATATGTGAAGAAATACTAATGTGCTCTTTCAGCTATTCCAACTCATCTAAACTTTCATATTCTCTTCCGATAGTTGACCTTTCTTTCCACAAACCATACAATGTGCTACATCTATCCCCCAGCAAAAATTCTCACTCCACTCCCTCACTGTGTAATTTTCAAGGAAACATCTCCTCACTTGATACAAGTCTTACTAGTAAACAATGACCTAAACAAACCAGAATTTGTTGAGTTCTTCACAAAGAAGGAATAAAAAAAAAGATGCTACTCTTGGTTGAAGGAAGCAAAATGACTTCTAGGAAAGTCTGTGCATTTAGTGGCCCATTTCTCAACGTTAAAATCTGTCCGTCTTACCCCACTGAGATAAATCAAAGCTCTCTTGCCTCCTAAAAGTATGAGGTGTCTTTCATCTACAGCCAGTGGCTCACAGGGATCTTACTGATTATGATGGTTGGCAGAGCTGTCGAGTATCGCCTTTGGCAACCCCTTTGCTCCATCTCCAGAGGCTGGTGAACCAGGGGAAGAGAAATTAAGGGTGTTGGGCTGAGTGTTGCACTGAACTTTTGCTGTCTTTGCTGCAATCCATCCTCCTGCACTGGGAGGAGTTGAGTGAGTGCAGAGCATGGGAGGACTGACTGATAGTTACTCTGTTTTGCTGCTCCTGGCTTTTTAACTGTGTAGCTGTTTACACAACTTATGCCTGATGCTGGACTACACAACATTGACCCTGAGTGTTCTGCATAAATATGCAGCTCTGTATTAAATACTTGGAGACTTATGTATCGATCATTTCATCATGTCAAATGTCTGTTTCATCAAGCAGCAATGCTATCTGTTTAGCACAGCCCTTGTCTTTTCTGATAATCACGTTTCCTCACTGTGTTACAACTAAATCATGACAGAGTCTAAACATGATGATTGCTATTTGTGGGATTGATATCAATTTGCACAGTCAGTGTTCATTGTACTGTTGGAGTCACAGGTCAGTACTGCGGTCCCTGTCTTAGGCAGCACAGGAGGGGAGTTGCTTTCCTGGAATTGTCGTTACTCTTCTCTGTAATCTTCCTCTCAAGAAACTGCTGTAAATCATACATTCCTGGTGATGTAAGTGGAGAGGAGCTGAGGCCAGTATCTAGATGAAAACACAACTTGACTTTGAAGTGAATAATATGACTGGGACTGAAACCAACCAGAAGCTTGTATGCTCTTTAAATCCTAATCCTAGCTCCTTCTTTAGGTAGATCTTCCCTGTCACAATACGAGTGAATCTTTTAATTCAATTGAAACAGAGAGCAGGAGCTACCTGTCAGCACAGATGAGTTACTGCAGTACACACCCATTTTACCTAAGAGTGTATAAATTAGTATTTCTGATTCAATTATGCCATCTCTGCTGACAAGTGCTGTCTCCTTTGTGATGAAGGTTGTAACGCCTGCCTTGAAACAAGGAGTACCTGTCTCAGCAGGGATACAGTAAGCACAATCTTCATCTGGATGGAGTTTAACAAAGTATGACTGATTCACTGTGACTGCAGGCACATGAGTGGGAGCTATCAACACTACACTGAGAGTACTTGAATCTCAAGCACAGCCTTCTCATCCTTCTCACAGCCACAGAAAACACTTAATTTATAATACAGCCATGGGGATTTGTTGGCTGTATCACATGCTTTGGTACAGGATAAGTTTCAGCTGCAGTGCAACTACTCGCACAGTCAAAAATGCACCATTTTTCCTGTTGGAAAAGGAAGAGGGAAAAATCTAGCAGTCTTTCCTTGCAATGGAATTTCAGTATGTATTGTGCTGCCAAGCATCTTAGTGGTTTGCTGCCAAACTGATATTGTGCTGTTTAAAGAAGCCTCTTGGTGAAATAATTCCTAAAGATGAGGTAAAAATGTCATTTCTACTCTGTGATATACAGCTGTACATCTCTTACCCTGGGGAACCTGCAGCTGCTTCTCTGCTGTGGAGGAGTAACTGATACATACAGCAGTGTGAGATGTCATGACCGTGTCATCCTACACCCCAAAAGTCAAGTGATAAAACTTGTTTCTCCATCCTGACCCTGCATTTGTGACCATTTCCCCTTGCAGAACCTTCTTTTTTTTTACCCCAGAGATGAGGACACACAGTTTTTGCAAGGTCATGACCACCAGGCTCCGCGATTGTTTTTTCTCCCTGGCCTGTTTCTGCAGTTCTCTCATTCAATTTCATTAACCTGATGTCGCAAACCAGCACGATTTTTTCAGGATGTTAAAACACTTTTTGCCTTCCTCATTGGAAGAATTTGTTAGTGGAACCAAGGGGTCTGCACGTGGTGCTCGCCTCTCAGAGGAGCAGCCTCCACAAGCTGACTTCTAAGGTGGAATACTGAATCACGCCTCCCACCACGCCCACAAATTTAGACTGACTGCAAATTTATAGTTTAACGACTTGAAACTGTTTATTAGGGAATTTAACACAATTTAGGGGACCTTATTATTTACACACCAAGATTAACTCTTATTATCTAAGAGGGAAAGAGGAAGGAGGGATATGCCCGATGCCTGTCCCGTATAGGGTCGCGGTTTGTGTGGAGGTAAGCCAGGGCAGGACCACCTTATGGAGGGAATGACACCAAAATGCAATCCCTTACTTTATTCCTGAGATGGTCTAGGTGTTTATATATTAGGTGCAGATGACTTCCCCTGCAACTCGGTCTTAAAACCCACGGGTGACAGGAAGAAGTCTCACCGCAGGTGGTTGGCAGCAGGCAGGGACTGCAGGCGAGCAGGTTCCCCAGGCAGGCATGTTAGAAATGAAATGTAGTGTTGTTTTCACATCCTAGTGTCAGAAGCATATTGGGGGGGGGGGGGGACGGGTTTAAATATACCCTAGTGTTAGGAATATAATAGTTTGTTTAAGAGAGAAGTGAGATATCTGCACATTCCAATGACACCTGGGGTGATTTACGGTCCAAGAAACTGAGGGACTTACTTGGACTCCCATCTGGGGGATCCAAACATGGAGCAGGATTTATGGCCAAGATAAGACGAACAAAGCTACTTCTACCTTGCTCCTCGGGGCAGAATGACACCAATAGGTATAGATCATTTTGGTAACTGGGAAGACATCCAAGGGGGCAAGAAAGGTCAGAATTATACCTTAAAAGGTAAAAATGAAACCTGCTAGAATGGAATGTGTAAACAGGGGTGGGAAACTTATAGGATAATTAGAAGCGTCAGATAGGCTGTAAACCCTGGAGTACCCAGCCAGTGGGGAAACAGGGGAGGGAACTTTGCGTCAGGAATAGGGAATATAAACCGTTATTCACCTCACTATGGGTGTGCCTACTTGTTTAGGTCACCCATTCTTGCAAGAGTGTAAATAAACTGTGCTTCGCTGAAGGATCTGTTGGTGCCTGTTCGTTGGCGCAACAAATGTCTCTCACAGGCAGGAACCACCAGCAAACAGGTACCACCAGCAAACAGGGACCTCAGGCAAGCAGGGACCCCCAAGGAGCAGGCCGACCCCCAAAAGGCAAGCAGCAGCAGTTTCAGTGGCCATGCAAAGAGCGGCAGCAAGGAGCAGCAGGCAGGCAGTTTCTTTATGAGTCTCGGGAACTCACTTCTTCGTCCCTGGTTGGCCAGTCTCTTGTTTCTGGGTCTTCCCTTCCAATCAAGCAGGGACTTTCTTCCCACCCTGCTGCACCGCCCCTGGGCAGCCTCCCTGTTTGCCAAACTGTTGCGGTTTTCCCACCACTGCTCCTGCCAGGGCTGGTTACTCCCTCATGGAGTCTAAGTTGTTGTTTTGTGGCAGAGGTGGCAAGCAGACAGGAGAGGGTTTAAAGTGCCTGGCAGAGCAGCCATTTTAAATCAGTAATGACTCATGACCTAAAGGACATATTATATTTGTGGGAGGAAAAGTCTGGTCCTTCACACCTGGTAATGAGAACTAAGGCAGTGTACCAGCCAGTTGAAGAGTAAGGCAGGCAACTGTATTTCTAACTCCACCTCACACGTACCATCCTGCACTACAGAGCTCATGTGACATGAATGACATGGAAGAACTTGTGCCACAATGAATTTTGTGCAGCACTGCTCATGAAGAGCTAGGAAGAGAAATAAAGCCCAAAGAAAAGAAAAAAAAAAACAAACAACAACAAAAGCAACCCCATAAACAGACAAAACTGGAATATTCATTCTGTGAACATTTTCAGCTCTACTTGCTTTCACAGGGACTGTGAGCAAACAAACTTTGCTTTGAAAAAAAAATAAAACATGGAAAAGCTCAGCCCTAGGACTGAATGCACGAATTGGCATTTTATTCTCTATTCACATAGGAAGTGTTGCAGACACTCCAAGATCTCTCAGCACTGTGGGAACCAAAAGCAGCAGGGAGGAAGGGATTTGGCGTATGACAAGGGATAAAAAAAATTAAAGTCAGATAAATAAACTGAGGATTGTGGTAATGTCATAAAAACCAAGAGTGCAGACAGGTGAGAATCACACATAGTGCTTTTGTTCTTGTTGCCTCAGAGGCACATCTTACAGTGATGATTTTGACATCTCCATGCCAAAGATGCCAATAATATTATTTGCCAAAGATACAGGGGAAAAAAAAAAGGGGAAATTGCCCTGAACTCTGGTCTGTCTGAAGCTCCATTTTAGAAACTGACAGTAATTTAAAATAGTCCAATGCTGTTTATAGACCACAGTCATCACAGAATCACCCCCTGGATGGGGCTAATTCAGCAAAGAGAAAATAGATTTTCTCTATTATATCTCCTTGAAAGGGAGAACGAAGCAATGTGTTTAATTAAAGCAAGGAAAATTCAGGTTAAATATTAGGAGCAAAAAGACCCTGAAAGCTGTGATACCCAGGGATATATTGACTAGGATGGCACAGAGTTGCCAGCATGGGAGATCATTATGAACAGGTTATACAAACATCTCTTAGGAATGACAAGAGCAACTGAAATGACTTCTAAAAAAGCAGAAAAATTGTATGATTTTTGGCTGTACCAGCCACATAGTTCTATATTTCTGGGTGATACGAGATAAAACAGGAAACCATCTGAGAATTTAGAAGTAAAAAAGGCCACCAAGAGTAATATAATTTATTCTCAAGTACTTTCCCTGCCCGTGTCTTGCATTTATCCTCTGCTGCCAGGCAAAATCTGTCACAGCCAAGGGCCATCTCCTTTAGCAGTCCATCTCCATGAATCACAGAATCATCAGGCTGGAAAAGACCTCTGAGATCATCAAGTCCAGCCTATGACTCTACACCACCACATCAGCCAGACCATGGCACTAAGTGCCACATCCAGCCTTTCCTTGAACACCTCCAAGGACGGTGACTCCACCACTTCCCTGGGCAGTCCATTCCAATGTCTTTCTGTGAGGAAGTGCTTCCTAATATCCAACCTAAGTCTCCCCTGGTGCAGCTTCAGGCCAGGCCCTCTCATCCTGTGACTGGTTGCCTGGGAGAAGAGCCCAGTCCCCACCTGACTGCAACCTCCCTTCAGGTAGTTGTGGAGAGTGAGAACGTCCTCCCTGAGTCTCCTCTTCTCCAGGCTAAACAACCCCAGCTCCCTCAGCCTGTATGAAGGGCTTCTCTCTGCCTCATTGCCTGCTGAGGAGGAAAACTTTGAAAGAGATCTGTTCCCAAGTGTTCCTACAAAGGGAGTGCACAAGCCATACAACTATGAGGCTTCTGGCATCCTCCTACTGTCTTGGCTTTTTTTGCCAATTCTCTCTTCTTATTTATTTTCTTTTAGTGTAGAGGGATGTTGTTATTATTTTTTTTATTTTTTTGTTCCCAAAGTGTGAAACACAGGCCCTGTATCACAAGTTCATTTATTAACCATTTTCCTTCAGTGTTGTATCTTCATTTTTCACTTGTTGAAGGGCACGTTCCTGTTTCCAAGGTAGTTTTTGAATCTACTCATCCAGTTCAGCAAATCCTAGGGGCTCTGCATTGCAGTGTTCCCCTCGTAGCCTCTCTCTCTTGATGAACTGCATAGGGAATGTGGGATCTGAGCTTCTGTACTTTACAATGTATTTAAATTAATCATCTTTAATATATGGTGTGATCACTAGTCTGGGTAAGTTTATATTGGAGAATTATCACCTGACATAGTTTCAGGGTTTTATTAAAGGGTTTTAGCTGTTGATTAAAGCCACCACTGTGAAAGTTATTTTAAAAAATAACTATAGGGCACTCAGTTCTACATTTGCCATCTCAGTGTGTTTATGCTCCCCCAAACACTCCCTATTTAATGTTCTTACTGTCTTTTATTGGACTGTCTGAATGAGCAAAAATTTCTCACATGAGCTAGTTCTGTGTCCCAGACAGAATCCAGCCACACCTCCAGCCTCAGGTGACAACTCTGGCAGTACTGCTGGGCCTCACGATTTGCGTTGTGTGTTTTCAAAGGGAAAAGAGTGGGACTGTGGTTTGACACTTCTGGATTCTCTAACCACCTCTGCCCCTGGCTTTTTCTGTGGCTTCAAGAAGGATTTGCTTCTCAGTTTCTGCCTTTATACAACAGTGACAAGAGTATTGATATAGTTATGTGGTGAAAATACACCTATAAAGTACTTTCCAGTCTTAGGATTGCAGTTACTAGAAGTCTAAAACTATAGACAAGCTTGATGCTGAAGGTTAATTTCATACAAGGTGGGTTGTTTTTTTTGATTGAAACTCACTTTTAAGATTTTCCATCCATCCATGCAAAAAGATGTTGGGTTTTTTTTTGCTTTTCTGAAAGACATAGGGGGTTTCTACCTGTATTGACCCAGATTTACTGCAATGGTTAGAAGTAGCACACAAACTTTAAAACACATTTAGTGCCCACAAATTGGCTGAAAAAAAGATGTTGGTTTTTTGTTTTTTCTAAAGACATAGAGGGTTTCTACCTGGATTGACTCAGATTTACTGCAATGGTTAGAAGTAGCACACAAACTTTAAAGCACATTTGGTGCCCACAAATTGGCTGAGGGCATGGTATATCATGCCAGCACTTACACACTTTTACTGCACAGCTTAAAGGCCAGAACCAGATGGATTTCAGAGGAGTGAAAAAAAAAAAAAAAGGCTTGTAATTTCATCACTCTCCAAGTTATAGGGTAGTACTGCAATACTCATAGGGGGGATATTGATTCAGTACTTGCTGGTACCAGGTCCTAAATCACTACCTGGATGACTGCTAAGGGAACAATCCCTGTGGGCTGCATGCATTCCTAAGAAATGCCACGCTTGGCTGCATGTCACTGCACCTGTGAATTCAATGCAAAGAGTCTGGAGACTTTACCACAAATTCAGAAAGACAACAATCTACAGAAGGACTTCAGGTGGAAAGTGAGCAGTTGCCTGATAGGATCAGAGAATCACAGAATGGTTAAAGTTGGAAGGGACTTTAAAGATCATCAGGTTCCAACCCCCCTGCTATGAGCAGGGACACCTCCCACCAGACCAGGCTGCACAAACCTCATCCAACCTGCCCTTGAACACCTCCAGGGATGGGGCTTTCACAGTCACCCTGGGCACCCTATTCCAGTGCCTTCCTACCCTCATGGTGAAGAAATTCTTCCTAATATCTAACCTAAATCTCCCCTCTTTCAGTTTAAAACCATTACCGTTTGTCCCATCACTAGGGCAGAGAAATGGTACCTAGGACACTGGAAGGGTACCTTCCAGTACCCTTAAGACAGGTACCCTTAAGGTACTGGAAGGTGCTCTGACGTCTCCCTGCAGCCTTCTCTTCTCCAGACTGAACAGCCCAATTCTCCCAGCCTGTCTTCATAGCAGAGCTTCTCCAGCTTGTTCATCTTCTTGGCCCTCCCCTGGACCCTCTCCAACAGCTCAATGTCTTTCCTATGCTGAGAGCCCTAATACTGTACAGAGTATTCCAGGTGGGGTCTCACCAGAGCAGAGTAGAGGGGCAGAACCCCTCCCTGGCCCTGCTGGCCACACTTCTTTTGATGCAGCCCAGGACACAACTGGCTCCCTGGGCTCCAGCACACACTGGTGGCTCATGTCAAGCTTCTTATCTACTACCACCCCCAAGTCCTTCTCCTCAGCACTGCTCTCCAGACATTCTTCCCCCAGCCTGTATTTGTGCCTGGGGTTGTGCCGACCCAGGTGCAGGACCCTGCACTTGGTCTTGTTGAACCTCATGAGGTTGGCACTGGCCCACCTCTCCAGCCTGTCAAGGTCCCTCAGGATTGTGTCCCTTCCCTCTAGGGTGTCAACCACACCACACAGCTTGGGATCCTCAGCAAACTTGCTGAGGATACATGCAGTCCCACTGTCAATGTCTCCAACAAAGATGTTAAACAGCACTGGTCCCAGTAATGACCCCTGAGGAACACCACTCATCACCTGCCTCCATTTGGACACTGAACCATTGACCACAACTCTCTGGGTGCAGGCATACAGCGAATCTCTTATCCACCGAGTGGTCCATCTGTCAAATCCATGCCTTGTCAGTTTGCAGACCAGGATGTCATGTGGGACAGTGTCAAACTCCTTGCACAAATCTGGGTAGATGATGTCAGTTGCTCTGCCACTGTCCACCATATCTGTAGCCTTGTCATAGAAGGCCACCAAACTGGTCAGGCATGTTTTGCCCTTAGTGAAGCCATGTGGGCTGTCACCAATCACCTCTTTATTTTCCATGTGCCTTAGCAGACTTTCCAGGAGGATCTGCTCCATGGTCTTGCCAGACATAGAAGTGAGACTGACCGGCCTGTAGTTCCCCAGCTCTTCCTTTTCCCCTTTTTTAAAAACAGGGGCTATTTGCCCTTTCTTCCAATCAGCAGGAACCTCACCGGACTGCCATGACCTCTCAAATACGATGGACAGAGACTTAGCAACTGCATCTGCCAGCTCATTCAGGACCTGTGGATGGACCCCATCAGGTCCCATAGACTTGATGACCTTCAGGTTCTTTAGATGGTCATGAACCTTTTCTTGTCCTACAGTGGGGATGCTTCATTCTCCCAGTCCCTGCTTTCACCTGCTGTGGCTTTTGCGATGAGGCTGGAGCCCTTGCCAGAGAAGACTGAAGCAAAGAAGTCATTGAGAACCTCAGCCTTCTCAACTACCTGCGTAGCTAGGTCTCCTGTTTACTTCAGGAGAAAGCCTACATTTTCCTTGGTTGGCCTTTTCTCCCCAACATAACCCAGAGAAGCTTTTCTTATTGCTCTAAATTGCCAGATTTAATTCCATCTGGGATTTGGCTCTCCTTACCTGATCCCTGGCTGCTTGGACAACCTCTCTGTAATCCTCCCAGGGTCCCTAAATTAGCTTCCACCCTCCAATCAATTTGTAAAATCACAAATAAGTGAAGAGAATACTACTTGTTTTCAGGGTATTTGGTTTGGCTTTGTTTTCTTTTTACCAGCTTTTTATACTAGGGAAATCTGTTGTGATTGAATTATTTCTATGAAGCCATCCTTCCCTGCAAACACTCTCTATCTGACTACTTGCAGATTTTTGCAAACAATTCATCAAGGAAAAAAGGTGAAATGAATTTGACTTTGCAGCTGAAGCTGTGTGAAAGTCAGCAGGTTTTGTTAAATGGGATGTGTGCATACACTGGATTTTGGATTTAGTTTGCAGGGCTTCGTGCCTTCTGAGCAACAGGTTCAGACAAGTCATCAAAATCCATTCCAGATCTCCCCATTTATGCTGGCTTCATGCTGAAACCACAGTAAACACTCAGCTCTTATATTGGAAAAAAAAAAAAGGCATGACTCACCCCTTTCTTCCAGCTTTATGCCATTTCTAACTCCACTGATTTCAGTGTCAGCCTGATTTTGGAGAAGTTAAACTGACATAAATGTAAAATGATACAACATGGAATCAGCTCCCTCAGGCTTTAAAGATGTATTGCAGTGATATCTGCTCACTGACCTTTGTGAAATGAATATGGAGATTTCAGTTCAGTTCCTATTTGCAGCACATAGTCAGCACTGAAGCCACCATCAGTTATGCATCTCCTCTCTGCACTGCAAGTGTTCCACAGAAATATAGTCCTTTATTCCATCAGGACAAGTGTAAGAGACAGTGTCATATATCTTAGGAGGAGAGGGCATCTCTGGGGTCACCAAGCACTGTGTTCTGCATCCATATCACACCAAAAGATCTCTTTTATGAAAACCTTTTTCTTAAAGAGGTGGGTTTTTTTGTTCCTTCTCCTTGCTTGGCAATAGCCCTCTTTAGCTATCAGGTTGGACAGTGAAAAAGCTTCTGGCAGGACCCTGGTGAATGGCCTTAGTTTGGTCTTTTCACCTTTCAGCTCCCTGACATGTAATAATAAAATATTCAGACTTCAAATAAAGCAACAGCATTTCTCAAAGGGCAGGATAACCCTGCCACTAGATCTGTCCATGTACTGGGAGGTACTGAAGCATTTAAAGACTGATGTGATTTTCCTTTTCCATAGCTGATTTTTTAAAACTGCATTCCCCTCTTACCCATAGGTCTGACACTGACCTGCTGAACAGTTTTATGACCTGGACATTGCCCTCCTTAGCCTTCCCTACACCAATCACTGTGATCTTCAGGCAGAGGATATCACACATGTAAAGACCCTAATTACAACTATATATTGATTACTTCAAAAATCAAATTATTTCCATATAATCTTTTTGGATAAATTAATAGTAACCAAGTTGCGAATTCCTCCTCGATCAACATTTCAGGCAGTTGTGGAGCCTGTGCCAACACAAAGCATCACAACCTGTAAAACTCAGATGCAGTTTGTACTTTCTATGAAAAATCTACCTGATGTCTGGGAAAACTGGGGGAAACCAAACTGGTTTATTTTCCCTTCTTATGCAAAACCACATGAAAATAAGTTTCAGCTGAACTTTTTCCAAACCTTTCTAAAGATTACCTCCTTTGAAAAATACTTTGAAGCCTGCTGATGAAAAGCAGACTGGGTAGTAGCTGAATATTACTATAAACACATCAGACAGGAGATCTGAAAAGCTCTTATTATTACTTCTCAACTTATTCTTATGGTGAAGAACACCACAGATTTCTGTTTTCATTCATCTTCTATTGCTTGAAAACATCAAACCACTGTTAATAGTGAAAATGTGCAGTTTAATAGTTTTCCTACCTATGTATTTATCTTGGCAGACCACAGAGAATCTCGATTATATTCAGTGTCTGTAGCCCATGAAAATTGTCACCTTTTTTCCTTGATTTACAGACAGGGCTCTAATCATAAACCATCTTAAGAAGAAAATGTGTGAGGCTGTCTGGCAGAGCTTTCAGAAAGAACTTGTCATAACTCAACAGCCATTCCAAAAGTAGTTTCCAAAAACTTAATTTGGTTGGCCTTAAAAGTATGTACTTTAAAAAATAACTAAACAAAACAAAGCATCTTATTTTCTTCAATAGAATTACTTCTCCAGAAAAAAAATAAATAAAGAAGAATCTTTTCATATTTCTTCTGCATGCAAATTCTAATTACCAAATGTAATTTATTTGGGCAGTAAACCTGGCTGAAATTCTATTCTATAAGAAGAGTTACTGTGCATAGGATTATCTGTTGAAAATAAGCTTATGGACAGGAAATGCTGTTACATATTTCTTATCCAAGATCTTTATATCAATAGATAATAAAAATATATAGCCTGTATTTATAGAAGTATATACACAGACCAGCACTCATGTACATGTGTGTGTGTATATATATGTATATATATCTCAGATGTGTGCACACATATTTCAATAGTTTTATCTAGAAAATTAGTATTGAACTTGAAAGGCATGAAAAAGATTAATTCTTCCACTGCAGCTCTGAAGGATCCACAATATGCAACCATAATGCAGGTAAAGCACATTTCAGCTTTGCAATTTTGTTGTACAACAATTCGTTCTCTCCAGAAGTGATTCACCCATTGGGCAAGAATTGAGTTTTCAGAAAACTTTTAGTTGAGCCATCATACCTCCTCAGTGTTCCAACTTTTGCTCACAAGAAGTCTCTTGTCATTTATACTTCCATTATTTTGTCCCCTTTCCCTGACCCGCTTTTGTTCCAACACAGCTGCAGACATACCCAGGAGTCAGTCTCATCTGAGCCCTCTTTGAAAGAAGTTCAAGACATATCAGACTTCCCTTGTATTCTTAATGTTGCCATTAAGCCACCAGTTATTTTTTGCCAAGGGGGGAACTTTTGTGCTTACAGGTCGCATTAAAGTTCTACTGATATTAGAGTTTCCTTGATACTAACAAAACCCAGCACACTATGCATTTCTGCCTTTGCAGTAGCTAATGAGTTTTTAATCTTCAGGAAAACATTGAATTGATAGAAAAAGATTTACTTCAGTGCTGCAAATAAAAGCTGAGATTAAATAAACCAGGAGTTTAGGAACTGGTTGGTAGAATTATGCCACTTGGTAATTCAAAAGGGGTTGAATTCTTCCCTTCCTTCCCATAGGAAGTAGTAGGAGTAATTACATTTTGAGCAAGTTTAAGATGGAAAGGAGTACATGCAGTTACAGAACTTGAATACACTGAAGTAAATTCTTTGTGATCATTGCAAAAAGAGTATGAGCAACACAAGTAAGTGGGATAGGACCTATCCAAAATGGAAAAGACAAGGGGTGATGGGCACAAGTTTCTCCTGGGGAGATTCCAATTGGACACAAGAGGCAAATTTTTCACCATGAGGACAGTCATACATTGGAATACTGTCCCAAGGGAAGTGGCAGATTCCTCCACATTGGACAGTTTCAAGTCCCAGCTTGACAGGGTGCTGAGCAATCTCTTATCAACTAGAGTAGCACCTAGAAAGGCTGGACCAGATGATCCTTGAGGTCCCTTCCAACCTGGCTTTCTATGATTCCCCAAATGAACCAGATGTCCTAAGAGCTGAACAACACTTGTTCATGTGCATTCAATAAAAGGCCTGAATAGTACAGCATGAGACTCACCTCTTAGACTCACAGAATAAATGGTGTTAGAGGGATTCTTCATCTGCCTAGGCATGGCTTCAAGGAAATTTTACTCCAAAATTATTTTCTCTTTTATAGATACCTAGCATTCTTGGCTGGCAGACAGTGAATCAATCAAGTATCTTGAAGAGTTTAAAATACAAATGTCTAAAGAGTGAGACTTGTAACTATAAGCTTTTGCAGACTTTTTCCAGTGGTTGGTGAGGGCCTGAGAGAAAATACCTAATTAATTTCAACCAGTGGATTATGCAAAGCTCTTTGAAGTCAATGGAACTTCTGTTCACACCTACACACAAATGAATATTGTTCACCCATGGTGTCAGTGTGTACATACAGGTATATACAGAGCATTACCTCACCTGGCTAAGGGCATGATTTCAGTGTGGGTGATTCAATTTGAGTGTCTATGTTCAGTTTCAGGTGTTAGGAAGGATTAAAAAGTATCAAGAAAGAAGTCTGACAGTTCTACTGGACAATTTCACACACTCACATCTGCCTACATATCACACACACTTTTGATGGGTGCATGCCCTTCTTTCACCTGTCTCCAGTGATTTTCCACAGGGAGCTCTCACTATTACCTAAGGCTCCACACTTGCATATGGGCAAAATAAAACTAGATCTCAATGTCCTCAGTTTTACAGAAATTCCCAGTAATTTCATCTTTTTGAACAGTGTTTTAAGATAATCTCATCTGGAAATCCCAAATAACATCAATTAGTTATTCAGCATTTATGGACAGGCTGCTAACTGAGCTTTAGAAAACCCTATTTTTTTTTCTGCCATAGATTTGTTGTTTGAGACTGGAAAAGGCAATTTGTTATCAAGGGGAACAAAGCTCCTGCATTACTTTTTGTTGCAATGTATCTTTTTAGAATATATTAAAGGGATTGTGCTTGTTCATAGTTAACATGGTGGACTCTGACAGTCATCACAGCCTTAAAGCTTTACTGTGGTGTTACAATCAACAGTGCATTCCTGTTCACTCAGGTTGTGTCACAGCTGTTTAGGCTCTGTCTTGTTCTTTCCCTCTGATCTCCTTTATACCAAAGTGTGTGGTGAGGTCAACTTACTGGAGGGAAGGGAGGCCACCCAGAGGGACCTTGACGGGCTGGAGAGGTGGAATCGTGCAAACTGCATGGAGTTCAACAAGGCCAAGTGCAGGGTCTTGCACCTGGGTCAGGACAGTCCCAAGCACAGATACAGGCTGGGTGAAGAATAGATCAAAAGCAGTCTGGAGGAGAAGGACTTTGGGGTGATAGTGGATGAGATCAGCCTGAGTTGGCACAATGTGCTGGAGCCCAGAAAACAACACTGTCCTGGGCTGCATCAAAAGAAGAGTGGCCAGCAGGGTCAGGGAGGTGAATCTGCCCCTTTACTCAGCTCTCATGAGACACCACCTGGAGAACTGTGTCAAATTCTGAAGCCCCCAACACAGGAAGGACATGGAGCTCCTGGAGAAAGTGAAGAGAAGGGCCACAAAGATGATCCAAGGCCTGGAGCAGCTCTCCTATGAGGACAGGCTAGGAGAGTTGGGGTGTTCAGCCTGGAGAAGAGAAGGCTCCAGGGAGACCTTAGAGCACCTCCCAGTGCCTGAAGGGGCTCCAGGAAAGCTGGGGAGGGGCTTTATACAAGGGCTTGCAGTGAGAGGACAAAGGGCAATGAATCAAAACTGGAAGAGGGGAGACTCAGGTTAGACATTAGGAGGAAATTCTTTAGTGTGAGGGTGGTGAGACCCTGGAATGGGTAACCCAGAGAAGTTGTGGATGCCCCCTACCTGGAAGTGTTCAAGGACAGGCTGGATGGGGCTTGGAGCAACCTGGTCTGGTGGGAGGTGTCCCTGCCCATGCAAGGGGGCTGGAACAAGATGATCTTTGAGGCCCCTTCAAACTCAAACCATTCTATGAAATGCATGTAGAAGGAGCACATCTGACTGCTGGCAACATGAAACTTAAGTCACCCATCCAGTGTACTGAAATGTTAAGTTGTCACAATGTTTGTCTTGGATTAAGGTTTTACTCAGCCTCAGGTCAGGACTGGCATTTGAAATACCTTTGTGTCCACAGTCCTTTTGAAGCAAGCTGACTATTATTTTGTTTTCTCCTCAGTGCTTTTAGATACTACATTTTTTTCCTCAGCAGACAAGTCACAAGTAACACTCCCTAACAGATCACAGAAACACGTATCCCATTTCAAACATCAATACAATAATCTCTGAAGACAGCAGCATTTTATAGCCTTTGTCACATGAATCCTAGTTCTCTGCAGAGTTCTTACACTTCCAGTTACTGCTGTTCTAATTAATGATCCCTCCTTTGAAAAATAAATAAAAATTCCATTCTATATAAGTGGGCTAAGTGCTATTTATCTAAAAGCCTCTGGCAACTGAAGTCTGGATTAATCTTCTAACCCAAATCAAATCATGTCAGCTCAGATCAGCTTCCTTGTATAATCTGATTTTTGTGGGAAGGTCGGCTTCTCTCCTGTTATGTGACCTATGACAGCAACGTGAAGAGGGAAACTTGGCATGTCTGTGTGAGGCAGATCCTTAGATGATTAAAATCAGCACAGATGTCTTTCTTTTCCTAGAACTTTATGAATTTAAATCACCAGAAGTTACAGCTTCAACTCCTTAATACATGTCATGGACCATATATTTAGGAAGTAATAAGTAAAAAAACCTGAAGAAAATCATAGAATGGATAAGGTTGGAAGGGACCTCAAAGACCATCAGGTTCCAACCTCCCTGCCATGAGCAGGGACACCTCCCACCAGACCAGGCTGCACAAGCCTCATCCAACCTGGCCTTGAACACCTCCAGGGAGGGGGCAGCCACAACCTCCCTGGGCAACCTGTTCCAGCACCTTCCTGCCCTCATGGTGAAGAATTTCTTCCTGATGTCTGACCTAAACCTCCCCTCTTTCAGCTTAAAATCATTACCCCTTGTCCTATCACTGCCCCCTCTGGTGAAAAGCCCCTCCCCAGCTTTCCTACTTCATTGCTTTCTCTTGAGGTAAACTTTGTGAGTGTCTATTCAAAAATCTTTGCTCTGCATAATTTTAATGGCAACATAAATTCTCATGCTTGTTCTCTATACGTATATTCTTATATTTGGCTGTCCTGTTAGCTCCTCTGCTGCTTTACAGCATTTATTTCACAAACCTTCTGCATAAGAAAACCAATGCAAATATCCATTTCAAAATGAGAAGTCTGCAAGAGGCCTGTGGAAATTAAGAGTGAACAGCAAATGTTCCTGCAGATAGATACTGACTTTATAGTGTGATTATATTATATCCATGTCCTCTCTTTCTGTCATGTGTTTGAAGTAGACTTCAGCCACTTGGGTTTAAATTCCTACTTCCAGAGAGATGTTTTTTAGTAGTGACAATTGCTGATGATAATTTTATACTCCAAGCAGGTGGCTGTATTACTTTTTTCTTAAGCAGGTTGCCAGGTATGGTACATCCAGTGGCATTTTACATTCTGATCCTAGTTTGGCTTCTGTCGTAAAAAAGTCTGCTCTTAACCTTAATAATAACTTTGTCATTCTGAACATGGAGTGGCTGATCCCATCTACATTCTGGCCTTCAGACTCCAAGTCAGTGATACTGGAATATCATTACAATAAATTGCAGCCACAAAAAAAAAAACAAAACAACAACAACAAAAAAAACCAACAGAGTGCATGACAAAACACAGGTCTCATAAAAACATTCAAGTCTCTTCAAAATATCCAGAAATCATAAATGCAGGATTGGAGGGTGAGAGAGACACAGACAGGGGAGAATTTTTGGCTCAGGCAGCTATTTATCAACTAAGGCTTTTCTTTTTTCTTTCTTTTTAATACATATATATATAATTTAATTCTGAAGGACACTGTTAATTCTAAATCACTAATAAACTCGCCTTAAGCTGCTTCACTGCTGACATTAATTTCATGTCATGTTATGGCCTTTAGGGCAGGAAGCTAAACTGGCTTTTTCATTTTAAGGGAACATTTTTTCCTTTTTTTAAAATGTATTCAGCATCTTTGACAAGGAGAGATAGTCCTGTCTGTAGATTACTACCTGCATGCCATGTCAAATTCACTGCTTTGCAACAAGATTCCTCTGAGCTGAACAGCTTAATCATAAAAGGGAGTTATTTAGGGTTGAATCCATAAAGGAAATTAAAGTGTCACGTCTGACTCTTGCATTTAAGACTTAAACCCCAAACTGAGACACCCACACGTCCCTCTGACATTCCTCTCCCATGTCTCCTTAACTGCAGAACAGCAGGCAATGTGACTTGTAGAGCAGAGGTTCTCCAGGAGCCTAAGATTTCCTCTGGAGTGGTTCCAAAACCATCTTGTTCTTGATAAAACTGATCTTTTGCATCTGTCAGATGCCTAATCCCTCTCAGAACTGCAAACTGAGATTTGTTACGCCTGTCATTATTGCCAGGAATGACGGGAATGAAATCTCAAGCAGGATGTGGATTTATTCGTTTTTGACTGCCCTTCAATGCCATAAATCCTACCACTTTCATTTTTCTTCTAATCATCACTAAATGAGCTATTCCCGTATGTCAGGAGGTAGATATCTTTGAATTTCCTTTAATCAACTACTTTGACTTTGTGCAGAATAATTGAAGCTTCTTTAAGTTAGCATGACAGTGTAGCCTAATGGTTGAGGTATCTGGCTCAAGAAGGAAGATTAAGGGACACACTGTGTTTTAGTGCTCTCTAAATTATTTATATTGCGAGCTTTGCTGTAAAACAGACTTTTCAAATTTGGCGCGATTAAGATGACACTTCAGGACTAACGCTCGGATGGGAAAGAATCTGTTTACTGAGATATTATCTATATATTCTTGAACACCAACAAAAGATCCTGAATAACATCTCCAGGATCCTTTTAAAGTATCAGTTAGGAAAATAAGAATTAAAATGTCAAGAGGAACAGTGATGTCAGTTCATTTTTGCAGAGACCTGAGCCTCTGAAGCTGATGTTACTTAACATCAAAATGGAAAAGGCAGCAGCAATGCTGTCCTTCAACACTTTGCTCTGCCCCCTGCAATGCTAAAGTGCCTTTTAAACCCACATATTTATTTTTTAATATTATTATTTTTTTAATATTTAAGATCTCTCATATTAGACATCCCAGAATCCCAGATAATACCATGTAGTATCAAGTTCTGTAGATTGTCTTACTGTGAGACAGGTGAGTTGGCAAAGCTAAAGAAAGCCACTAAAAGCCCAGTGTAAGCATCTAAGCTTTTCTGTTCTGGCTCACTTGTTCTCTGTGAAATTTTAGCTGGAGCTATGAATCTATGAAAATAATGTCTCCACCTCAGAGAACAGTCTGTACATACTCAGTTTAGCCATTAGTTTCCCTGGAAACTTAGCAGAGACACCAGAGCAAAGTGCTTTCGCTGGGAAGTACTGCTCAGGAGCTGAAATCCTGCTGTCTGCACAGGGCTCACCATCTGGAGGTTACTACTACGTTTCCATGGGAATCTCCATCTGCTTTTACTGCACTCAGTGACTCATAACTACACAATGCTCTCTATTTTTAACACAAAGGTTTCCAGCTGGAGATCACTGACTGAAGTATAAAAAGAAGTGGTGGCATAGGTGGATAATGTGTACATTACAGATGTCTAAGAACAACCACAGCAAAGAACTGACGAGCTACCTGGAGAACAGCAACCACTGCTTTGCTTCAACACTTCTGCCACCATTTCCCATTTGTCTGTCTGCTTTGCCATATCCTTGAGTCTCCCTCTCTTGATGAAGCAACTGCTACCTGGTTCCCCCTTTCCCAGAGGGCACTGGATTTGCATTTCTACATTTGTGTTGCTTTCTACAATAGCCTATAGGATTGCTGCCAGTGTCACCTCACACAAAGAACTTTTGCCATCATTTCAGTTTTTCCTTTTCAAGGCTTTGATTTTTTAAACAATGCAAGTTTAGTTTTAAACTTAGATATAATGACCTATTGGTATCAGGAAGATCTCTGAGGTGACACTGAGATCATGTCAAGAAGAGTCATAAACCTGATCCAAAGTGAAGGTACCAAGACTACTTTTCTTCCAATTTTAGCATTAAAAATTACCTACAGACTTACACAGGATTCAGAATCAAACTCACGCAGCCCATAGATCCACAAGAAATCTCTGGAATATTAATTTTTTTTTACTTGCACATCTGTAAAAAAGGGAATAGTTGCCCCTGAAAATCTAGAGAGAAAGCATCTGCATTTAATAACAATTAAGATTATAATTAAAAACCCAAGAAGAGCAGATAGCATTAATTGCTTAACCTTATACCACAGCTATGGTTATTTTTATTTTATTTACAGCTGGAAGCAATTGGATCCCTTCTTACTAGTTTTTGTAATTATCTGCCTCTTCAAACCTGGTGGAGTAGCTGATGATGAATCTGTATTCTATACAAATATGAAGTGACCAGTGTGAAAAGGTCTGGCTGGAACCTGATGAAAAAAGTAATCTCATAAAATCCCCCCAATCTATATAAATTAACACAATTAAGGCTCATCAAACACTGCTCTGGACCCACTGTCAAAGGAGATAAACAACCATCCAGCAGCGTGTGAATTTGTAATCAGATAACAGTCTGGAATTCACTGGGAAAATGTGGTTATGTGTTGGACACCATGTCAAAATCATTATTTTGCCTTGGACTCTTCTGCCTCTAGCTCAATAATTCATCCCTCACACATTTTGAAAAACACAAGATAAGCAGCAAAGAAGTAGCACATAGAAACTAGCACAGCTCTTCAGAATGGGAATTTAAACACCGAAATAAAATAAAGTGTATTTAAAGGCTGGTAGGAAGTGTAACTGTGATTCAGTTGGACAGATCTTATTAACTTAATGGAATATTAATAGGATATTCCCTTTATATCTCCAGTTCTGTCTCAAAGTCTCCTGAGATACTTTCCGATTAATTTTTAATGATAGAAGTAAAATGCAGCTACTTCTGAGATATACACCATCAGAATTTAGTAGCCAATCCATCATTTAAAAGCTAGGTTAGAAGAATTTGCCACCTAATTCCATAAACTGTAATAAAGCAAGAAGACAATGCACGTTTCTGAGCTCTCTCCATGTATTCATTTCAAATTCACACAAAAGGGAAAAAGCAGTCATAGCAAAAAACTAAGGTTATATTCTAGACTCATAGAATTATTTTGTTTGGAAAAGATCATCAAGCCATTGAGCACTGCCCAGGCCACCATGTCCCTCACCAGCACATCCATATGGCTTTGAATCCCCTGCAGGGATGGGGACTCCACCCCTGCCCTGGGCAGCCTCTGCCAGGGCCTGACAACCAGCTGTTCCCAATATCCAGTCTAAACCTCCCCTGGCACAACTTAAAGCCATTTCTTCTTGTTCTATCACTTGTTACTTGGGTGAGGAGACCAACCCACCATCACCCCAACCTTCAGGGAGTTGTAGAAAGACAGAAGGTCTCCCCTCAGCCTCTTTCTCTCCAGACTTACTACTTATTTCATCTTGTCTTCATGTTGTTACTCTTTTGCTCATTCTAACTTAAAACATAGAGCAGTAAGTCCCACAGTCTGTAGCTCCATAGTGTCACAGGGAAGTCTTCCCTTCTCATCTGCTCACATTTGACTTTCCTGGTATGCTTGCTTTCACTAATTGACCAGTTTTCCTGAGCTCTATGTGGAAATGTGGTAGAAAAAACATGAAGTGATAGGGCAGAGAAAAGGATTTTTCAGGTTTTTTTTTTTTGGCATATTAAAAGTGCTAAAGCATTTCTTTCACTTTTGAATCCCTTTGAACAGCCTTTTAGCCTGCATTACTGACAAGCCTTCTTGCTTCTCCTTTAGAAATGCCAGAGAATTTAGAACTGACAGGCAAGGTGATCTGTTGAATGTAGGACATAAATTTAAACATTTTTTTGCTGTTTTAAAAGCATGGAGATATGAACCTACTGGATGTATTACATTATATTACATTTTTGCATTTAGCTGGCAATCACAACATGTTATAAGGATCTAAACCTCTTATAACTTTCAGTAAAAACATTTTTATGTCATGCTGGTCTAAATCAGATAAACAATTTTTATTTTAAACACTGCGACTTTGTAGTTCTTTCCTTGTATCTTTTCCACTTTTTAAATCCTTCAGAGAGTTTAAAAGTGTGTAAAGGAAAGCCATGAAGCAAGGGGAAGAATAGCCTTATTTTTTTGCAATAGCAGTGTTATCTTTAGCAGCTTTAATGTGGTTTCCTAAAATTATCAAAGCCTTTTCTTTTTTCTCTTGGAATAACTAGAACAGCATCCAGTATCTCTTTTCAAGTACCTCAAGGCAGATCATAGAATCATAGAATGCTTTGGGCTGGAAGGGACCTTAAAGATCATCTTGATCCAATTTCCCAGCCATGAGCAGGGACATCTTTCCCTAAATTATGTTCCTCAGAGCTCCATCCAGCATGGCCTTGAACACTTCCAGGAAGGGAACAGCCACAATGTCACCATGGGCAATCTGTTCCAATGTCTCACCACCCCTTACAAAAATGATGTATTCCTTAAATCTCATCCAAATCTAGCTTCCTTCCATTTAAAACCATTACTTCTTGTCATATCACTACAGGCTCTGGTAAAAAGTCTCTCTCCATCTTTCTTATAAGCCCTCTTCAAGTACTGAAAGGCCACAGGAAGTTTTCTTTTCTCCAGGCTGAACAGTCCTAACTCTCTTAACTTTTCTCCGTTGGAAAAATGTTCCAGCCCTCTGTCCATATTGTGTCATATTTTTTTAATGTACATCTGGATTTAAAAAGCACCAAGAACCTACTCAAAGACAGACCTTGCTACTCCAGGTCTCCCCAAAGATTCCTTGATATTATCTATGAAAAGTTTGTGCAGAAGAGTAAAGTTTTACAAAGTTATTAGCAAGTATCAGAAGACAACCTTACTTAAATTATTATTATTATTATGGTCAATTTATTGAGATATAACATGGATGCTTCAGCTATCCTGTTGTTCCACACAATTAAGAAACACGAAAAAGAAGGCCAACATGGAACCAAAATGCATAGTTAAAGCATCAAAACAAATTTGCCTCCAATCTTGGAGCTGGTGTTGTCCTTTCTGCAATAGATAGATTAATTTTAGCAAAAAAATGGCTGTAAGATGTCACTGAAGACAGGTCTTTATACGGTCATGTTCTACTTTATTTTAACAAATCTGGCTTTTCTCTATTGTAAAGGACACTGGTAGCTGTATAATGTGAACACTACAGGTCCATTCCCTTTTACACAACACTACATCTCACAAATGTAAGTTCTATTTAGAAGGTATTTGCAGAATATTAACCAGCAAGAGATAATTAGCTGAGGGCATTTCAGCTCTCTCAGCACTGAAGATACAGAATTCTGAAAATAAGGAATTACAATTAAATCTGGTCCAGATTTTGGGAGTGGCTGATGTTGTGCTTTATTAAAACATTTAATACAAAGCCAGCAAAAGGGCTACTATGACATATCATGTGAAAGCATGTCTCTTTAGTGACCTTAGCCTTCCTGGCTATGTGCCAGGTGGTTTTAAAGGGGGAGACACACATGAATAATATATACTGTAAAACAGATTTCTTTTCATAACAGATGCAGTTTCTCAGAGTTATCACTTGACCACTGAGAATGGGTACATCCAGTCCTGCAGAAAAAGTTTAATGTTGCAATTTCTTACTTCTAGGGTAAATGACCATATTTAAAGTGAAACGAGCTCCTTTTTAGGGGAGTGGAAAAACAAAGTTATGTATGATAGGTAATAGGACGTATAAGAGGCCAGTGACAAAGAAAGGAGATACATGTTGTTTGCCCAAATATTTTATGTCTGTGTAGAAATGATTACTCTGGGTTCCTCTGTTGGGCATGCAAACAATAAAGGAAATGAGAAAATCTAAGTGAGGTTTTTTGTACAACATTCAGAACTTCACTACAGAAAAAAAGATCATACAGAGTCCTCTGAGTGACTGAAGATCAAGCAGTCAGAGATATGAGGAAAGGAAATGCTACTGATTTTGTTCTGGCCTCTGAAAAATTGCTCCCTAAGTGCATTCCTGACCACTTTCAGAAATAAATGTTTACATTTCAATGTGCTATTCTGTGTCTTTCCATGGTTTCTCCTGGCAGACTGCAGTATCCCTGTCCCTGTACTTTCCACAGTTAATTAACTCCAAAAAATTTCAATAAATAAATGGAATTTTTCAGGTTTGTTATTTTTTGAATTAGACATTCATAAACTTTTTAATTTGTGTTCCCCAAAATGATGAGTAATTTGTCTTGGTCTGTAATAGTAAGACTGGTTGTTCTCTAGCACCCAGCCCCCTGAGCAGGAAGACAGGGAGCAGATCAAAGTCCCCATAATCCAAAGGAAAATGGTTAATGACCTGCTGCACCACTTAGACACACACAAGTCTATGGGGCTGGATGGGATCCATCCAAGGGTATTGAAGGAGCTGGCAGAAGTGCTCAGCAAGCCACTTTCCATCATTTACCAGCAGTCCTGGCTAACTGGGGAGGCCCCAGTTGACTGCAGATTGGCACATGTGTCACACGTGGCACATTGGAGTCTCCATCTCCAGAGATATTCAAAAGCCACCTGGATGCAGTCCTGTGTAAAGTGCTCCAAGTTATCCTATTTCAGTGGGAGAGTTGGATTAGATGATCACTAGAGGTCCCTTCCAACTCCAGCAATTCTGTGATTCTGTGACCAACCCCACCTACAAGAAAGGCCAGAAGCAGGATCTGGGAAACAAAAGACCTGTCAGTCTGACCTCAGTGCCAAGGAAGGTCAAAGAGCAGATGATCTTGAGCACCATCACATGGCACGCACAGGACAAGCAGGGGGGGGTTTAGATTAGATATGAGTAAAAAGTTCCTCCCCAGAAGGGCTGTCAGGCCCTGGCCCAGGCTGCCCAGGGCAGGGGTGGAGTCCCCATCCCTGGAGGGATTTCAAAACCCTGTAGATGTGGTGCTGAGGGACATGGGTTAGTGCTGGCCTTGGCAGTGCTGGTGGTCTTAAAGATCACTAAAGACTTAGTGGTCTTAAAGATCTTTTCCACCTAAACAATTCTGTAATTCTAAATCTCCTCAAACTGATTTCAGGAATCAAAGGCTAATGGCAAACAACACCACCAAAGTATTAAACAAGCAGCACTAAAAATTGGAAGTTCCAGAAGTTTAAAATGCTGATTTATGTTACCCTTGAAAGGTCTTTAATATCCAGTAATCTTTTGGAAATGCAGATTCATATATCATTTACTCTCGTGTAAAATAGGAGTAAATTATTGAAATTTGTGATTAACAGATTTCTTCTAACCAGACTGAGTCCATACACCTAATACTGTGTTAGACCAAAAATTCATATTGATTCCTATTGAATGCCATCTAGTGAACTGCTGACATTATCTCTTACAGGACATAAATATTAATTGGATTAAATGCATTTTGGCACAAGAGGCTTGGTGAGATCAAGTCATCCATCAGAGAGTGAAAAGATCTGAACAACAGCTCAAGGGTGCTCGTGGTCGTGAAGAGAACCTTGAAGGTGAACAGCTTATTATATATACCCAGGGTCTGCAGTTTCACTGTATCCATATGCTAAGTCTGGAAACATTCTGGAATTCAATGAAGATGATGGGGTCAACTTTTAAAGCTGAGATATGAATTGTCTTATATCTGCCTGGGATTTCAGGATCCAATCCTTTGAACACAGAGTGCTGCTTTAAATAAACAAACAAACCCAGAAGATTATCTCACCTCCTACGCAGAAAATACAAAACTAACAGAGCCTTAATCTTGCCAGCATTTAGGTATTTTAATGGTGTCAAGGGAGGGGAGTTCAGCTTTGCTGAAAAGAAAGAGATGATACATGTTAAACAGATAGTGCTGCATGCAGGGAGGACTGGATGGAGAATGGTAATGTTGGAATTCAGAGCATTTTATTCACATCAATGGACATTAACAGATAAAACTATGGGTAAATTTAATTTAGACCCATTAAAACGAGTCATAGAACAATGTTATAATTTGGGAAATTGATTCTGAAATGCACACAGCTTTCACAGAATCAGAGAATTACCTTGGTTGGAAAAGACCTTAAATATCACTGAGACCAACCGTCAGCACTGCCAAGTTCTTAACTAAACCATATCCCTAAGTACCATCTCTATACAAATCCCTCCAGGGATGGTGACTGCACCACTGCCCTGGGCAGCCTGTCCCAATGCCTGACAACCCTTTCAGTGAAGAAATTCTTCTTAACATCCAATCTAAACCTCCCCTGGCACAACTTGAGGCCATTACCTCTTCTCCTATCACTTGTAAGTTCACTGATCAGACCGATCCCCACCTCTTTACAACATCCTTTAAGGTAGTTGTAGTGAGTGAGAAGGTCTCCCCCGAGCCTCCTTTTCTCTAGACTAAACAACTCAAAGTTCCTCAGCTACTCCTCACAAGACACATGCTCCAAACCCTTCACCAGCTTTGTTGCCCTTCTTTGGACACGCTCTAGTATCTCTATGTTCTTTCTACAGTGAGGGGACCAAAACTGAACACAGTGCTCACCAGTGTCAAGCACTGGAGTAAAGGAGGTTACAGAAGTTTGGATCTCAAAATCTTATCATCCATGTTTTCTAGCTATCTGTAGAAACTGCTGCATCAAAAAGTCACAATTCACTTAATCCTTAAATATTGATGGCACTTTTTGTGCCCAGGGTAAGTGCATTCCTACTTCATTATCCCTTGAGTGTCTTCCCCAAGACATTACAGGCATGTCACAGAATCATGGAATTGTCAGTTAGAAGGGAACTCTAGAGATCATTCAGTCCAACCCCCCTGCTAAAGCAGGATCCCCTAGAGCACATTACTCAGGGCTGCATCCAGGGGGGTCTTGAATATCTCCAGAGAAGGAGACTCCACACCCTCCCTGGGCAGCCTGTCCCAGGGCTCTTTCACACTCAGCCTAAAGAAGTTTTTCCTCATATTTAAATGGAACTTCCCATGTTCCAGCTTGTGCCCATTGCCCCTCATCCTGTCACTGAGAACTACTGAACAGAGTCTGGCTCCATCCTCCCTGCACCCACTCCTAGATACTTGTAGGCATTGATAAGGTCTCCCCTCAGCCTTCTCTTCTCCAGGCTGAGCAGTCCCAGCTCTCTCAGCCTTTCCTCATCAGGGAGATGCTCCAGTCCCCCCATCATCTTTGTTGCCCTCCCCTGGACTCTCTCCAGCAGTTCCCGTCTCTCTTGAACTGGGGAGCCCGGAGCTGGATGCAGTATGTCCCAGCAGTATGGGTTTGCCTCTTGGCCAAAACAACATAGATTATGCCTGCCAGTATCTCTGTCTCTTCATGTTTGCCACCAGCAACAGACAAATTGATTCTTTCACTTTAATGACAAGGAAGATAAGCCCGGGAGTGATTGTCTCTCTGTGCTCACTTACTTAAACCTTTACTTTTGCAGAAGTGTTGTACTGTGAGTATGAAATACACCTGACTCCACTTTAAACACTGTGTAAGCTAAAAGTACAAAGTAAATGGGTTTTACTGAGAAAAAAAAGGGAAAGATTACGGTTTTGTTTATAAAGTTGGAAACCTATTTACATAAGAAACCCATAAGAACAAATATGGTGTGCATACTGATAGGGTAGTCTGCTTAGAGCTGTGATTTTAATTTTTTTTCTGATGTGTCTAGCAGGAAGATAAAGCTCCTCCTTGGTAGGGCTTTACTACCAAATAAAAAAACACAGGGTTTTCCAGGGTAATTTTCAATCTCTGAATTTTCATCCCTAGGGGTTTTTTTCATATTTTTACTGCCATCTAGACTGCTGACAAATCAAAAGTAAATTTGGAGGATGTATGTCTCTTATTTTTTAATTAATACCTTTCCTATTATCATTTTCATTGTTGCTCTGCAGTGTCTAGCAGAATAATAAATGAAGCCTCTAGAACTTATCTGGTACTGAATTCCTTACAGAAGTAGAGGGAGACCTTAAATAATTTATTCTTGTATATTTCTTGTCACTCTTCTTTCAAAATAAGAAGTTGACTTGTACTTTTACACCGTATTTTAGCATAAGCATTTTCCCTGCAAACAAGTTGGTTTTGCACACAGAACTTGATGAGAATTTTTGCTGTAATGCAACAGTTTCTCTTTTGGTTTAATGGAAACTTTTATGCAATTATAAATTCCACTTAACTACCAGATTTCCCTTTGCAAGGTTTTACTCAGAGAGTAGAACTGTGGCCATCTCATCCCACTACAGGTGGTAACAGAACCAATTATACTTAGTGGTATTAATGTACTAAATCTAATGAGCACTGAAGGCAGTTCAAGTGGAAGCCCACATTTCCAGCATTATGTGTAGCTAACTCACCATTTGCTAAATGTAATGATTAAATGCTGAATTTGAAATATTTGGTCATAATTTTTTCTCTTGAACACATATTTCAGTCCTTGAACTGTCAATAGCTACCCCATCATTTTTTAGAGAAACTTCTAAATCTCACTCAAGATGAATTGTACTTGTCCAGTGTTTCCACTTCAATGGTTGGGACACACTTGCTCTGACTGCTGGAGGAGATTATGAGAGTGGAGCCCAGGGGCCTGGTGCCACTTTAAATGTCTCTGAGGACAAGAAACCTCTACAGGGCTGGCTGCCAATGACACAGGGGCTGTGGGAGAACCAAAATACCTAGATTTCTCCCTACATATCTTTGTGCAGTGGTGTTCATGGGGAGGTTTCAGCAAGGAGAGTCTCAGAGCCAGCAAGGGAACATGGGGAACTGGCACTGGGAAGCTGATGGACAAATAGGCAGAAATACATTGGAACTGCCTGCTGGGGTATGTTGCTTTGGGGGAAGCAGACAGCACAATTTATCTGAGGGATTGCACTTGTGAACTTCCTGGGGATAAGACATCAAAACTGAATTCACATTATTTTCCTCAGTGAATCTTTTCTGTGTGGTAGAGCATTTGCATTTTTCATTAGCTCAGTGTCATGTAGTAGCGTGAATACAGGAATGACCTTTAGGCATAAAATTCCCTCTCCAAGGAATTTCACTAAGGTAAACACCACACAGGCAGAAAACCCAAGCAGTGTAAATGCTGAGGGCCATGATTGTTTCATCCAAGAACAATTTCATTGCTCCTCTTTCTGAAGTTTCTGCACTGGGGGCACATGCAGGGGAGCCCTCATGATATTAGTAATTGTGATACAGTTATTTTCCTCTACATGGGTCATCCCTGCCCAAGTTTAAGATAAATTTATTTGAAATCTGTTATTCAGATCCATGTCTTTAAGTAAAGTTCATGGAATCATAGGGGTTGAAAGGGACCTCTGAACATTGAGTCCAACCCTCCCCTGCTGTAGCAGGAACACCCAGGACAGCTCTTGGAAGTCTCCAGAGGAGGAGACTCCACAACCTCTCTGGGCAGCCTGTTCCAGGGCTCTGCCACCCTCACAGAAAAGAAGCTTTTCCTCATGTTGAGGTGGAACATAGCTGCAAGAAACCCAGAAAGAGGAGCCTTTGTGTCTGTGACTGCTGAGATTGCGCAGACAAGGAGTTGGATACTTGGTAGAAAACTTTTGAGGTCCCTGCCCCAGTCCAAGGTTAGGCTTTTGTCATGCTCCTTTTGTTTCTTTCTTTCTTTGTTTTCTAATTAAATGAAATGTAGCCTGAAGAAATTATGTCTTGGCATATGATCCCTCCTGTGTGGAGGTCATGCCCTTTAATATATGTTTTGGGGGAGCAAGAGCACAAGCAAATGGATAAGCCTTCAAAAATTGTAATTTGGCAGCGGGATCACTGAAGGCTCCATGCTTCTGTAGAGTGAAGAGCTCCAATTGAGAAAGAGTGACTTTAATAAGGGATAATGAAAAATTAGGAAAAAAGTGAACAAATATAAATATTTTACAAACTAAATTCCAGAGTAATTGTTTTTCTTCACTCCTCCACAACCCATTTCATTTAAAAACCATATATTTAAAGGCGTTTTAGACAGGAAGTAAAATGTGTAGCAAACACCTCCTCAATATCATTACTAAAACTCTTCCTGATAAACAACATTTGTGGTGCCATATTTTAATACCAAAATAGCTTCACACAGAAGACTGTCAGAGCCAGAACTCTCATCATCTAAATTATTCAGTTACATCCCTTACAGCAAATCTTTTAGGTTTGTTATATTAAATACATTCTTTCTATGTGTTTGTCCTCTATGTTGTTTTTTTCCTTTATGGGCTTCGTGGTATTTAAATGCAAGTTTTTCATTGAAATCCTTCCAATGAGTCCTGACGAAGAGTGGAGCAATCTGTGCATGAGACTGATGTGAGCTCTATTTCCTTCAGCAGAAGCTCTTATTATTTTAACATAAATGTTACTGGTTCAAGTTCAGTTTTTATGCTGACTACGATTGACCTCAGTGGGATTTTGGTCAAGTTCTACAAGAAAACCTGGGCACAGAGACTTTAGTAAATCATTACAATCCTATGAAAGCTAGAATTTTTACAGTAGTTACACTGCATGTCCCCCTCCCTCCTTGTCACCTACCATTTTCATCCTGAAGATGACTTGGCAGAGGAAGAATCTTCCTATGGACATGCTGATACTAAAATGTATTTTTCAGAAGTTTCATAAAACAAAGTTCAAAACTGTCCTGTGCACCAAAGAAGGAACATGAAACTGAGGAAGATCCCCTGGATTATTAAAGACAATCCCTTCCTATCATATTCAATTAACCAATTAAGCTTGTCTCTAAAGATCTTGTATTCCAAGGACAGGACAATAGGAAAGAAATGGAAGATGAGAAAGATGCAAAGCACAGGTAGGGCATGCTCAGCAAGGTATCTGACTGTTACATCAGCACACCATCAGAAACCTACTAATCTTTTTTAATCAAAGCTAACACAGCATATTATTCCTCATGCTCCAACAACCTTTGTCAGTGATACAACTAGACTGACCATTACATCACTGCTAATGTTAATTTTTCTATTATTTCAAGCTATTAGACTTTGGCAGCTGACATATTATTGCAGTGGGTGTAGGTACCTATCTGGGATATCATCTTGCACATGACAAAGGTTGTGCAAACCAAATGAGGCCAATGAAATCCTAAGTATATTAGCAATAAAAGCACCACCAAAAAATCCCACATGCATCATTATAAAATCATGTTAAGCTGCCTCATTCAAATTTAATAGGCAGAACAGAACCTAGTAATTAATGTCACTAGCTCTTATTTTCTTTGCAAATGATGTGGTTTTTTTCTTCAAATAGTCCCTGCTTTGCACTAATCTACCTCAGCAATACCTAAATCTCTCTCCACTGGGATAAAGTTCAGTTCATTTCCTTTAAGTGTTAAGAAATGTCATGAATGTGTCCCGCATCTCCTAAGAAAGGAGCACACTAAGATGCTTTCATCACAAGTTGGCTTAAAACTAGAGCTGTGCACGTAAACGAACCTGGTACCCTTTATTAAAAAGGCATTAGGTGCTCCAACAAGGGTCCTGTTGACCTGGCTTAAATTAGTTGTCTGAAGTGTAGTCTAATTTCTTTCTCTAAGCTGTGTTTACTATCAACATGCACCTCCAAAGGCAAAGCTACTATTTTTTTCTCTTCCTGACAAAATATACAGAAACTTTGTTATTCTATTAGGTTATCTGTATGTGATTTGTATTTGTTTCTGGAATGCCTTGCCACGTGAAAGAAGGGTACAGCTCAGCTAAGCAGTCATGTACAAAGGTGTAGAGTGAACTGCACTCAATGAGATATTTTGCAGTTTTAAGACTTAAAAATAGCTCCTTTCTATTTTCTTCCTCCTTGCTTTTTCTTCACCCTTCAGAAAGGATTTGTGTTCTAATGGCTCACTGGGAACGTGACAATCTGGGGAACTTGAATGTGCACGAGGTCTCAGGGGAGACTGAGGAAACTGGCCTGTTCAGACTGAAGACAAGACTCTAGGGAGACTTAATTTCATCCTTAAGGTGCCAGTGGATAGTTTGTTGAGAAGATACAGTGGGCGGATGGGAGACAACAGATGCAAGATTAAACTAGAAAGGTTCAGACTGCAGGAAGATGTTGGACTAAAGACCTCTTGAGGTTTCCTTCCTACCTGATTCATCCTATGATGCTTTAGTGAAGGACAAACAGTTAGAAATTGCTAAGTATCAGGATAAAGACACATATTTTGTTTTCAATGAGAAGACATGTCAGTGTTTAACCACAGATAGCTTCATTGCTGTATGTATTCTGCAAGTGAATGCAAATGTTCTCAAGGCAAACCAAAGAGACTTGGTAAAACAGACACCCTCTTCCAGGGTCTTAGATTTTCATTTGGATAAGTGAATCTTCAGGAACATACACGGCTTAAGTCATAGCCAACTGCCTCTCCATTGGCCTAGTCAAGATCTGTCCCCGTGGCATGTGTCCAGTTTCTGATTAAGATGTTATGTAAGGCTACAAACAGATAATTTTAACTTATGATGATGAAGTTCAATAATTTCATCAGAATCTGATCTATTTCATCTCAGTACATGGTGCAGCCTGAATTGAATGACAGCTAAAACCACAGAGAAAAAAATGGAAGTAACACAGCAAATCAGAAGGAATAATCAATGCCAATGTGAGGATTTAATCTCTTTCTGAACAAAAAATAGGAATAAGTATAATCTCCTGCCTGTATTGAAATTCCATCTTTGTTAGATGTTCACTTAGTTACCAGGAGGACCATTTTATTCTTCTTTTTGAAACTAGCAGATTGTGACAATGTTCTTGTACTTGAAAGATACTGGGCTGCAGTGTGTTCTGTATACAATGGCTCAGACCTCACATGATTTTAGAAACTGAAACTACACTAGACTGCATGTCAGCTTTCTCCCTTAATGTCTCAGGGGTCTGCCAGTTTCAGAAAACCCTTTTCTCTGTGTCATATAATTAGCAAAGCAGCTCATTATGAAATATCTCATGGTTGCAAATAAAAGGAGCTGAACAGTGAGATATCTTGTACATGTCTGCTGCAATACAGTAGCTTTTATTTCATCACATTATTGCTCAGACTTTTGGCCAAGGAACGTGATGGGTTTGGCTTCTGAAAGCTATGATGTGTGGTTACAATAAGGTGTATCCTCTCAGAATGGTCCTTTCTTACAGATTTTCTGTATCGATTGCCTTGACTTTTTGCTAATGTACTGAAAGCCTCTGGCAGACATGTTGTGAGTATTCCATTAAGAACAGGAAGGTCCTTGATGATTATTATTATTGGGAGGTTATTCTGCCCCTCTACTCTGCTCTGGCGAGACCCCACCTGGAATGCTGTGTACAGTTCTGGGGCCCTCAGCACAGGAAAGACATGGAGCTCTTTGAAAGGATCCAGAGAAAGGCCAAGAAGATGATCCAAGGCCTGGAGCAGCTCTGCTATGAAGACAGGCTGGGAGAGTTGGGGCTGTTCAGCCTGGAGAAGAGAAGGTGCCAGGGAGACCTTAAAGCACCTTCCAGTGCCTGAAGGGGCTACAGGAAAGCTGGGGAGGGGCTTTGGACAAGGGCAGGGAGTGAGGACAAGGGGTGATGGATTAAAACTGGAAGAGGGGAGATTTAGATTCGACATGAGGAAGAAATTCTTCACCATGAGGGTAGGAAGGCACTGGAATAGGTTGCTCAGGGAGGCTGAAGCCCGCTCCCTGGAGGTGTTCAAGGCCAGGTTGGATGAGGCTTGTGCAGCCTGGTCTAGTGGGAGGTGTCCCTGCTCATAGCAGGGAGGTTGGAACCTGATAGTCTTTAAGGTCCCTTCCAACCTTATCCATTCTATGATTCTATGATTATCTAAGCTGACATTCTGTGTGGCAGTGATTTTGGTACAGTTATTCTAGTGCCAAGGCTACATATAGAAATACTTGCAAATATAAGTAAACTATGAATAGGTATAGAGCATACCAATTTCAGAACCTCATTAATAAACTCACTTGGTTTTGGACCGCACTGTCTCAGGACCATCATGTGGTTACAGATCCAGGGAGGCATACACATAGAAACATCTAAAAACCATTTCCACTTACAAGGAAATAACTGGCCAAGTAAAGAGTTTAAAGACAACAAAATGTGATAGGGCTGCACCCAACATATAGCTCTGGAAGTGGGCAGTACCAGGCAGGCCTAGAAGCTTTGCTTATTCCCTGCTGCTTGTTAATTTTATGACCTGAGCCATATACGTTCTGTCCAGATCCATGGGAATAACTGAAACATGTTACTTTTTACCTTAATTAATGTAATTGCAGGCTACACTCTGAAGTGGTCCTCAGGTGAGGGAAAATTAACATGGCAATTCAACTCTTGTTCTTGTCCCATCCTATGACTGTTACCCAACCCACTTTAGCTTCTAAGCTCCAAATTAGTGACATTATTATAGTAACCTCCTGATTTTGCAGAGTGGGGAATGTTTATGCAAGGCAGCTTATTGTTACTCTGCTGTCCAGGCTGCTCTAATCTGCTGCCATGCAAGTGGAAGCTGGGAACAGAGGACATGGCCAGAAACAATCAAGGCATTGTGCTGTAAAAACAAGGCACGTAAGTCATTAAACACCTCCTCCCACACATTTGTCCCTCTCTCCAAGCAAAGAGTCAGCAGCAGCTGTAACCCAATTACACTCAACAGTTCACAGGTGTCCAGTGCAATGATTATAACACAAAAAACACTTTTCAGGCTTCCTTAACATTTTATCAGCTATTTAAGTTTAATGGATTAAAAAATAATAATAATAATAATGCAGGGACTAAAGCCTGTACAGATACAGATGTCTTCAAATACAGTTTAGGGTTAATTAAAGCATCTCTGCAAACTGCCCCATACCCTCTCCTGCTGCACTACTTTAAGAAATCTCATATTATGTATTCAGCTTCAAGACTGCCTGTGAAAGTATAACATGTACTTAACAAAACAACCATGGAATTTGGTCAAACAACATCACAGTAATTAAAAAGATTCCTCTGCCATATAATAACCTTCTCCATATGATAACCAGCCTGTGCCAGAGTGATTGCAGATGCTGGAATCCCCTTCCTGCCACTCTACTTTTAATACCAAGCAAGCAAACCCAAATTGCTCTGTGGATGCTTCTTTACCTGCAGCTTTTATTGCTTAGCTGTCTGTATGCACACATTAGTCAGATAGCTGCTTGCTCACTGAATTTTTAACCTCAGATATTGAATGTATTCTCTCAAAAATATGGTATCATCTGCTGCTTGATTGCAAGTAGTGGTCAATTCTGGAGCATAAATAGTATGGAGTCTGCAAATTGTTGTGGGATGATTTTGAATATCATATTATCCTTGAAGTCTTGAGTCTGGGAGAGGAGAGACTTTTAATGATAGGATCATATTATGGCAAATATTCCTGCAAATAGAAAGGAAGCTGGGAGACAGACTGCCCTGTCAAGCACAATTACTGGTAGTCACTGGGTTGCAAAAAAGGCTTGTCTGGCTATGAAGCTGCAGCTTGACTCTTCCATCTATGTCTGGCCAACCACTGACAAAATTACAACTGCATCCTGATAGGCCACCTCAGAAAGCTTTAAGCAGTATAGAGGAGTGCAGGAAAGTGGTATTTGTGCTTCCTTTCTAGCTCTGACAAAGTTTCTGCCTGAGATCTTCAGAAAGCATTGAAGCAAGGGACATGGCCAAGTTACCTTTGAGTATTTATCCCCTTTCAGACAGTGAAGGGAGATAACTGGTTACCTTGCCATGGATGCAGAGGACGAAAACCTAAAAATTCCTATGTGGAGGGATACATTTCACCTAATTTTAGACTTCAAATATTTAGTTATCTAGAAAATTGGATACTTCTGGGATGATTTGTTCCATCTAGCCTAGACAGCTATTTTCAAATGACTGAACTTTACTGATTGTAAGAGGGAGTCCATTCTTGTGTAGCTTATACCAGATGCCTTTTTGACAGCTTAAGGTAGAATCCAAGACTTTTAGATTATTTTTATGGTACACAGGATCTTTCTACAGAGGTTCTCATTTAACCTTGAGTCTCTGGAATCAGTACAGGATTCTCTCACTAGGAGAAATGATTCGACCAACATAGAAAGGCTGGTTTAGATGATCATGATAGTACCTTTGGCTTTTTTAGCTTTAAATTAGATGAAGATTTGGAAGCACCTGCCCTTTGTCTCAAAATAGCCACTGAGTCACTGACAGCAATTATAAAAGGCATCACAGTAGAGAGAATTTATGAACATGATTATCAAAGTTATTTTGCATACATTAAGATTACAAGAAATCCTCTCATAAATACAGATTTTTAACTACCTCTGGAAAATAGTGAAACCTTCCAATAAATTGCAAAGGAACGTGCTCTGTGTTATGTGGGAGCACAGCATGCTCTTTTGTCTTACATTTTGGCTGAGCCTTGCAGAATGAGAATCCTAGGTGGTACCAGAACACAAAACAAGTACAGGTGATAGCATATGAACAGTATGAATTTTTCAGCCTTTTGTTTTTTGCATGTCAGCACTCATTTCTATTTAGGTACATAAATCAAATAAGTTCCCATGCTGACCCTTATTCTGCTGTTTCATTTCATGCTGTTCCCATCATCTTCTATAGTACTGAGCTATTTACTTCCTTAATAACCAAGAAGGAAAACTGTGCTCTAAAATTCCTGAAAATACACACTTTTCAAAAACACGTCAGACTCACTGGGAAGAGAATGGGAGAAGAGGAAGTAACAAACTAAAGAAATACTTAAGAATACTTTCAGGAGATCTAGGTGCTAACTAGCACTGTTTCTTGGCAGTGAAGATACTTCATAAGAAGCTTGCTTTTAAGTAAAATAATGCTTTTTGTTGCTGATGCACATCTAGATCACAATCCAGAACCATTTATACATTCTATATTCATAAGAACCCTGGTAAGTAACAGAAAATCTTTTTAAAAATTGATAAATTCACTTTAGACAGAGCACTGCCAGCAGATGATATGAGGTGATCCTTCCCCTCTACCAAGCACTTGTGAAATATACTTGGATTGCTGGTTCCCCTGTTGGGCTTCCCAGTGCAAGAGAGACACAGACATACTGGAGTGAGTCCAGTGAAGTTCCACAAAGATGATTAAAGGGTGGTTAATCTCATCACACAGGAACTCCCCAACAAAAAGCAATTCATAGGAGAGTAATCTGAAAGGTTGAAACTTCTTTCAGGTTTATTCCTAAATAATGAGTAAATGTATTTACTTCTACAATGTATTTCCACACAAACTCATTCTTTCATCAGTTATGTAACTAAATCTTTATTTGGAATGAAAAAGAGTATTTTTTTTTTTTACCTAATGCACTCAGTTCTTTGCAAGTTTCTTTGATATAAGGCAGGAAAGCAGCTCTGTTTAGTAGCTGAAGGCATGGCTAGCACGCAGCACCATTTAAATACTTGTAGCCTTGAGCCTCATTGTGCCTCAGCTAAACAACTACCCTTTCTTTTCCTTTCTGCAGGTTCAAAGAATTCTAAACAGTGGTGTGCACGGATTTTTCACAAGGTGATCCATTTTTTATAACATTGTGTACATGCTGTGCAGGAGAGACATGGCAGAAGTTACTGCTCTGCAAACTCACTCCAGAAAGACCAGATGTTGGATCTATAGCTTTTGTTGCAATACTTGATCTGTTTTTTTCATCCAGGTAAAAATGAAACAACAAAAGAGTAGATCATGTAAGTGATGTAGAAATTTCCACTGATGACAACAGTTGAAGAAAACAAAAATGAGCCTGATCATGAGACTCAATGATAAGAGTCATTGATACAGAGGAGCAAAGCAATTCCTAAGTATTAATTTGCAAAGGAGTTTGTCCCTATTTTCATCTAAGTTTAAATCCTTACTTAAAGAACATAGTTTGATTAACAGACCAAGCTGGGAATCCTGCATTTGTAGGATACACCCTGTTTCAACAGCCCAACCTCTGCAACCATTAGCCAAACCACAAACCCCCCAAAATTTAAAACCCATAAACTTTATCTCTCAATCAATCCTCCCTTTTCCTGTTGTTGTGCAAACTCTTTTGCACCATAGCAATTCACTTTTTTCAAGAGCTCTGATAAGGTATTTTCCCCTCTCAAATTGCTGCCTTATTTTGTTTCTTTTCCATTCTGCACAACTACCCATAATGCATCTACAGCACCAATAAGAACATGGAATTATCAAACAAGTACATAATACAAAAAACCTTCTAACAACATGAGTTCTCCTCAGGCATAGTTGTAAGTTACACTCCTCTGACAGCGTGTGCAATTGCACGCTTAATCAAGCATGCACCACAAGGGATTAAACAAGGGATGAACATCAGGCCAGTGGCTGCACAAAGGAGGAAAAAGAGGGCACGTTTAATCCAAGGACCCCCTGGCAGCCATGAAAACATGTCTAGGTCCCAACCTTTCCAAGTCTGGACTGGCACATGGGCCAGTTTCCTCATTTCTTTAGTTACCTGTTTTACCACCTTGCCGTTGTCATCAATTTGCTAACAACAATTGGATTTGTTTCATTTCCCAGAAACTCCTCCTTTTTCTGCCAACAAATAATCCAAAACCATGAGATGCTGAAAAATTGCACTTTTCATTTGAGTAGAATAGTTAGCCAAAAGGTCAAGGGCTGTGGCCATCTGATTAGTTACTATTTCTAGGACAGCTTGTAACTGAATTATGTGGTTCAAATGGTAAATGGGTTCTCTGGCACCTTTGTTTTTTTTCACCAGGAGCCGGGCAGAATGGAGCCGAGAAGCTGCTTTACATACTGTGAGTTAAACTGGCCTCACGGGGGGGCTATGGCATCTGGCACTTGCAGAAGAAAAGCTTTGTAGGCCTTTCTCTCAGTGGCACAGCAAATCCCTCATCAGTAGGGCCAAATAGGTTTTTTTAGGAAGCTGGAGAGATGACTTGAAGTCACCTAAGCTGCCAGTAACCAAAGTGGTCCCTTTACAGGATGCTGCCAGGATATAGTTTGTCTATGCTGAACAAACAACCAAGACACTTGTGCAATGTAATGTAACATCCACTGAAGTTTTTGTTATACTTCATATTTCCTCTAGACAAACATGTTGTCCTGGTTTATATATTTATATATTGTCAGAAGAAGGGGGCTTAGCAGTATTCTCAAATTCCTTCCTCATTTGTGCTCTACTGTATTTCCGTGCTTCCACATATTTTCAAGCTTATACTCTGAAGTATAAGCCCTGAAGAGTTTACCTGCTGCTAAAAAGCTACAGCTTGTAGTGGATAAATACCTATATAAACGGCTTTAAAATACATATGTTGGAGACATGATAAAATGCTATAAAATATACCCCACACAGTGATATGATGCAGTAGTCAAATGTAGGTTATCACACGCAAAGATAAAATACTACAGTTTTCATCTTTCACAGTTCTGTAACATACTTTGAACAGCATCTAAAAAATAGAAATTCCTTGAAACTTTTTACCTCAAGCAAAACACTTGATCAAATGACAAGGCAAATTTATTTGGACGATCTCTAGTTTTTGCAGTACTTGCTAAATGTGTTTCCTGATAAGGTTTTATCACTAGAATTTGCAGGGACAGTGGGGGACAGGATAGTAGGGTAGAAGAGTGAAAGTTGGATGATGTGCAATAGAGTAGATTAGCAGGAAGAGCCCATGACCACTGCACTGGTTATTCTCAAAGCAGTAATATTTTTTGCAGCTGAGACACCCAGAATGTTTGTTTTGAGCACTTGCCAGAATAGGATAAAATCTTTGGACCCGCTATCCAGGGAACCAACTCTTCTGTTTGCATTAGCCCCAAAGGCTGAAGCCACCACAAGAGAACAGAACTAACATTATCTATGCCTCTAAATTTAAAAAAAATACTTGAAATAAATTATATTTAATGTCTTTTGGATGAATCTTTCTTTTTAAGTGCCCTCCACAGGACTTCCAGGGTGGGTAGCAAACTAGTGTCTTTAAGCTGGTGTCTCCAGCTGTCTCTTGCTCACTTGTGCTTCAAAGAGATTGTAACAAGAGATACATCCTCCTCTGAATGAGGATCACAGAAATATCACATCTGGCATTATATTCAGTGAAATCAGAATCTTGACAGTCTTGTCAAATTCTTTATTATAAGGGACAGTTGCACTGCCAGAAATGTGTTGTTGTTTTTTTTTTCCTTTGGCCACTGATTGTCTTATAATCTGTTTTCAGCTCCTTCACCTAGAAGCACTCTGTGTTCCAGTCCTGAGTCCTCAGCTGCTCCTTTACTAATGGATTTATATATTATATTCCAATAGTTCTTTCCTAGATTTTCCTTTACTTTCATCTCTCCCCAGGAAACACATTTTTGGTGTAGGGCATGGAATACCACTGAACTGCAGGCAAACCCTTACACAGAGATTTAAGAGCAACATAAGGAAGAATGGTGAACAGATTGGTGAGTGACACACAGGTATTGTCAGTCTACCATGTCAGGTAGAGGAAAATCAAATTAATATAGAGATGCATCTGCACAAAAACTTCTTTAACTGAATGAGAAGTCTACTTAATGCAGTCAGGTGGAATTAGAGCTAGCTGGTGTTGGAGCAATCAATTTAACCAACAATGTGTTGTCTTACGGAATGACGGGGTTTGGAAGGGACCTCTGAAGATCAAAGAGTCCAAACCCCCTGCTGCAGCAGGAATTCCTAGGACAGATCACACGGGAACGCATCCAGATGGGTCTTGAATGTCACCAGAGAAGGAGACTCCACAACCTCTCTGGGAAGCCTGTTCCAGGGCTCCATCACCCTCACAGTGAAGTTTTTCCTCATACTGAGGTGGAACTTCCTATGTTGTTCCTGTGTTCCCTGTATTATATCAAATATTGATAAATTAGGCCAGTATGAATGAATGAAAGAGAATTAAATAGTGCTATAGAAATTAAAGCTTTGAAATCTATGACATTTACAGATTCACAGGGCAGCTGACTTTGGATGCCTTTGAGAAAGGTACCTCTAAATTAGTATCCTGTAACCCAACAGTGCCTCACACCTATGCCTTCAACAGAAGTTGAAGGCACTGTCTTGAATTTAGACGGTAATTTGTCCTCAGGGAGAGTTCAAAGGAGGTGGGCCTAGGTCTGTACCAGGGAGATCAGCACCTTAGAAGACTTGGGGTTTTTTGTTCATACACTTGTACATGTGTCCTGTGCATTGTAGTCAGGTACAGCAGGTACCCAGTGTGGTCCTGAAAATTTACATTAGTTTGTACTTCAGTCTCAGTTCCACGTTTTCCGAGACAGAGAAAGCAAATATCATGTTTCTTGTAGGTTTACTTAATAAGAGACTTTTAGCTGAAGTCAGTGTATCTAAGTTCTCGTCCCATCAACTTGGAGAACCATTGTTTCCATATATCCACCATATGGATGAAGGTATAATGAAGACAAATTCCATTTTTCTTCTTTGCCATGACTCTAACAAAGACTTATTTCAGAAAGGAATGAAGTTGTTTTTATTAAGAACTTCTGGTATCACACTTACCAGCCTGACAAAACACCTCAGGAACCCTACAAAACCTAAAATCACAGCCACGTTATCCAGCCCCTGGCTGATTTACCCACTGACACGTAGAAAGCAGTTTGTCTGACTCAATGATTGTAGGAGCCACTTCAGGCTGAGCTCTCTAACCCCTTCTGAGTGTCCTACCAGGACACACTGTACATAGTAATCACCCAAAGCACATGTTGCTCCCATGTGTAGATTCCTAGATTCAGGCATTTAAAACAGCAAAAAGAATCCCACAACTAAATTTTACAAAGCAGTCATGCAAGTCAACTCGGCTTCCTAAATAGATTTTTTTATTCCAATTAAGTTACCCTATGTCCATCTAAGTGGAGTTGACAAATACAACACTGGTATTTTAAAGGGCTTTTTTCAACAATTAGTTTAAGATCCTAAAGTTAAAAAAAAAATCTTAGGGTTAAATTCAGTTGCCCACTTAATGGCTGGTAGGGCCACAAAGGACTTTGTAGGGAATCTAAGATTTTCAGGTGAAGCTGACTGGTGTGAGCCAACAGGATTCCTCTTTCTGGAGATCAGACAGGGTACTTGAAGACGTCTCAGATGCCACTAAACACTTTCATTTAAACTACTGATCACTGAACTCACTTTTCTTTGTATAGGCATGTTCAGTTTTTAAAATGGGTAGGCTCCCAAATCCTGACTTCTGAACATTTCATCCTGATCTTCTGAAAAGAAGGGACTGAGAGTGTGTGTGTAAAGCAACAGGAAAAATACTGTCATGCACCCTTATAGCATGTGTATTCCCTCCAGGTAACAGGAATGAAATAGAAAGTAACTGTATGAGCTGTGTTACTGCACAGCTGGGCTCAAGGCTGCTCCCACTGTATCATACAGGTGAGACAAAAGGTGCTCCATGACCTGCCAAGGTCATCCAGATAATAATAATGTTTCAGAGTAGGGAACTCTAGTGAGTTGCCACGTATCCAGAATCTCCTCTATTCAAATGACACAATAAGAGCTTGAGAGCACCTACCGTCATATACCACTCCATAGAAATGTATCATTTCATGTGCTGTAAAAGAAGAGATGAGTTATCTGTTTGGCAGCAATCTGCATGCTGCTTGCACATGGCATTCCATTTGCTACTAATCAATACTAATATAGTACTGATTTCTGTGGAAAGAATTACCATCTTAATCACAAGTTTTATGAGGAGCGTCTAAGGGAACTGGAGTTGTTTAGTTTGGAGAAAAGGAGGCTAAGGGGAGACCTTCTCATTCTCTACAACTGTCTGAAAGGAGACTGGAGCCAGGTGGGTGCTGGTCTCTTCTTCCAAGTAAGAAGTGATCGGACAAGAGGTAATGGCCTTGAGTTGTGCCAGGGGAGGTTTAGATTGGATATTAGGAAACAATTCTTTACTGAAAGAGTGGTCAAGCATTGGAACAGGCTGCCCAGGACAGTGATGGAATCCCCATCCCTGGAGGGATTTAAAAGCCATGTAGATGTTGTGCTGAGGGACATGGGTTAGTGGTGGCCTTGGCAGTTCTGGGTTAAAAGTTGGACTTGATGGTCTTAAATGTCCTTTCCAACCAAAATGATTCTGTGATTCTCTGATCTATAAGAATACTTGTAAAAAAAAAAAAAAAAAAGTATCTGTGGCTGCATTAAAAGCAGAACACATACACCAAGCTAAGCATTTTAATATTATTTCAACTTTTGGAGTAATTACAGTTAAAATGTGCCCATAGCTATTGGGTCCTGAATGACTCAATCAATTCTTGAAGTAAAATAAGAAAAATAAATGCTTTTTTCTTCCCCTTAAGTTGTTCACAACAGACATGGCTGAGAATAAAATCATCCACACTTCCTCAGATCTAGACAGTACAAATTTATAAAACATGAATGTGCCATCTAGTGTGAAGCTAAGAAAGAGGTGTGTTCAACCCTAGAACTGATTATTAACTCAGTATCTGTCTTCTTTGCTTGCCAGACTGAATAAAAAATAGGACTCTATTCATGCAGTGACAGCTAATACCATCATATTTTAGCACATGCTAGTGTTATTTTTGACATAAAAGATTTCTAAGATGTGTTTAAGGTGAAGCATCTTGGTTTTAAACTTCCATATCAGAATACCATGACAACAGTGACTGCTCAGCTCTGCTTCCCAGTAACAGGGAGGGCAGCTTTCGTTATCCACTACCCTGGACTCCACTCTTCAATGCAAGCAGTACACTTCACTTTTGAAACAGGCTGGTGAGACAGAAATATTCTGGCATTTTCAGAATGAGTATTTATAGTCTTCCACCCAACTGTTTTCTGCAAGTCACTCTCACAAAACAGATCTTCGCTTTGGAACAACAGCCACTTAGCATATAGACAGAAATGCCAGTGTTGTAGTAAAGCATCAGATGGTATCATCTCATGGCTTGTGGGCCAATGCTGCTGATAGTCACAGGACACTCAGAGTATTTTTTTTTATTTATTTTTTAAAAAGGCACTAAGGGGCATAGAGTGACTCTTGCAGGGCAGTTTTTGCTAAACATCAATGCCCACAGGCCCATGAAGGTCAGGTGCCATTGGCAGAGGGTTTCCTAGAGGCTCAGGAAACTTGACTAATTTCATGGAACTTACTACATTCGAAAATATTTTAATGTGTTTCAAAGACAATTCTTGACTGTGTTTAAAACTCTTCATAAAGGTCCTTCCTGTTGCACCCTGCTCCTCTCACAGTTGCCTTAGGACTCTTTACACTAGGATGCTTGCAGTATCTTCTTTTTATCATGGACAGTTGTTTTTAATCCTGCTGCTTATAAAAACCTACACTGTCTCCTGCTTATAGGCCCAGGGAAGAGTGAGGAACCACTGGATGAGATATTAGAAAACCTTTTTATACTGAGAGTGGCCAGGCACTGGAACAGCTTGTCCAGGGGGTGGTTGAGTCACCATCCATGGAGGTATTCAAGAAACATGTAGATGTGGCACTTCAGGGGATACTCTAGTGGCTGAGGTTGTGGGGTTTTTTGTGGGTGCTTTTCAGTGGGGGGTGTGTGGGTGAGTTAGTGTTGGTTTGTGTGTTGATGGTTGCACTCTGATCTCAGAGGTCCTTGCCAACCATGACAATTCTGTGGTTCTGTGGTAGTTAAGTTAGAACAGAATCAGATTTCTAGTCTGGCAGCACTGTCTTTTCTGTACCAGAATATTTCCAGAGAAGCTGTGACTTGGGGATTAAAAAGAAACACCATGCGAGGTGAACTGTGTGCTGCACCTTTGTGAGAAACCTTCCTGCTTCTCTGTAGGTGTCTGCCACTTCATCACAGAACTGATTTCATTCTCTGCAAACTTCCCCAGTTTAATGTTGAGTTTTATTCTGAATGCCTCCAGTGAAAGCAGTTTCACAAACTCCTCTGGCAGCCTATTTCACTGTCTAAGCAGAAATAAGATGACAAACTTTGAAAGAAGCTTTCTTCAGCTTCCAGGTGTAAATGTCTTCTAAACTGAAACCATCACACCACCTAAAAAGGAGCTGATACAACTAGGACTGCAGAGTGTAATGTAATGCAATACAAAAACACACCAATATGCTAAGATCTTTTATCATGCGTTATTTTTCTGCAGGCAGAAAATGTTAACACCGGAGTAAAGCACTAAAACATTTAAAGAATATGTTCCTTTTGTACTGATATGCAAAAAAATAAAAAAATTAAAAATCCAAAGAAAACTAAACCAAGAAATTTATGCCTGGAAAGAAATAAATTGTTGAGATACTTAAGATACTTGTCAAGTAGACACTCATGCTGCTGTAGTTAGTGAAGAGAGAACAAAAGTAATGCTTTTTTTGTCTTTCATAGCTATGGAGCAGAAAAAAAAACAAATGTAAATTGAAGTTTATAAGCTCTTGCTTACTTTATTGGATTAATTTTAAAATGTACCTCATAATGACTTTATCCTCTGAGAAGTTTCAGAAGCTCTTAATGCTTAAAAAGGCCAGATGCTGTACTGTGCTGTGTATATTCAGGCATAGCAGGTCTTACCAAATGAAGAAATAACATCCTTACAAGTCTTTTGTGCCTCAGAAATGCACACACGGGTAATTTGCCTGACATTTAAAAAATGTAATTTAGGGTTCTTAGGAAAGAGACATAATCATCAAATAACAACTCACTTTCCATCCATAGAAATTCTTTAATGCTTCTAAATATGATGCATACTCTGAAAAACTACTTGACTCACAACCATGAACTTTTAACACAATTAATTTAATTTGTAAATTGAACAATATGCATCGTTAATGACTCACAGTTTCCAATTTGCTGAATGGTTTCTGCCTCAAAGTCTCAAATCATTTTGGTCAAGCCATTTTCTGCAGCTTTATGTTGCCTTTAGGTTTTGTGCAATTCTCTCACCCTAACTTCATAATGCCCAGTTTGCACATTCCTGCTAAGCACTATTGGTGAAGACAGCAGCCTTGTCCCATAGCTGTTCACACAGCAAATACAGCCAAGTCCTGTATTCTTTTCTCTCCTTCCAGCTGGTGTGTGGGTTCATGTCTTGACTGACAAATTGTTCCTGGGCTGCAGCAACTGGCTACACAAGGGCATTTTCAAACAAGATGGGAGGACACCAAGTCTAACTGAATTTTTTCTCAATATTCTGAACTGACACTGAATATACAAGCAATGTATGCAGAGTGGTGACCTGCTCCACCACTGAATTATTACGTTTGGGATTGGGGTTTGAATGAACCAAAATCCTGCACATTTTGTAATTTATAGAATCACAGAATCGTTAGGCATGTAAAAGATGTGCAAGATCAGAGTCCAACCACCCACCCCATAAAACCAACACCACACAATGCACAAAAAACCCACCATGCCCACTAGAGCATGCCCTGAAGTGCCACATCTACATGTTTCTTGACTCCACCACCTCCCTGGGCAGGCTGTTCCAGTGCCTGGCCACTCTTTTTGTGAAGAGATTCTTCCTAATACCCAATCTAAACTTCCCCTTGCATAACCATCAGGCCATTTCCTCTAGTCCTGTCATTATTCACCTGGGAGAAGAGGCCAACACCCACCTCCCTACAACCTCCCTTCAGGTAGTTGTAGAGAGCAACGAGATTCAGTCAAAATTGCCTGAAAACACCAAGCATTTCAGTCAGGTAAGAAAGAAAACTGCAGGAGTTTGCAGTACAATTGTGATACAACATGCTGCTGAACCAGCTCAGCAAATTGCTCTGTGCACCAGGGTAGTTACTTGTGTGCTTCAGAAAGGTGATCTCTGGTGCCCAGGCTGTTGTTTGGGCTATGACCATGTGCTACAGGACCCTGTTTATGAAAAGGGGGAAGCAGTCACTTCATAATGCTTGAATGAGAAAAAAAAATGTCTGTTACTAACCTCAGAATCAGCAAGGCTGGAAAAGACCTTCAAGATCATCAAGTCCAACTGTCTGCCATACAAACCCTAACCACTAAACCATCTCCCAAAACACCACGTATACCTTTTTTTTTTTTTTTAAACACCTCCAGGGATGATGCCTCTACCACCTTCCCTGGGCAACTTGTTCCAACACCTCATCACTCTGAAGAAATTGTTCCTAATATCCAATCTGAACCTCCCCTGGTGCAACTTCATCCCATTTCCTCTTGTCCTGTCACCAGTCACTGGGGAGAAGAACCCCCTCTTTTGGTCTTCTTAAATGTTTGTGCCAAATCATGAGAATGATAAAACTGTCCTTTGAGAACATGAAACAGCAACAGGACAATAGAGTCAGGCTACCTTTAAGAATGACACACCACAAATCCATGCAAAACGTTGAAGTTGCCAATAGGTGCTGATGTTCTTTGAACATACCATGGCACAGGTGTTTCAACAAGGTGAGGCAGTTGTTGTGACATGCCCAAGAGATTTTGCTAACTCAGATTCCTTATTTATGAGTCAGCTTATGATGAAAACCATAAGCCCATTCTGAAGCCCAGTAGAAGATTAAGAGAAAACGTTTTAATTCAACATTGATGCAAGTGATTCTGGACCAAATAATTCAGCTCTTCAGCATTTTGGGAGGATGGACCAGGAGGATTAGTTATTCCAGGAGTTTTCAAAACTCCATTTTTTTTTCAGAGATCTCTGTACTAAGTATAAATATTGTATCTATCAGTAGGTTGATACTTATTTTCACAGTCATATAGCCTTAATATGACAAGACACAGCCCAATAAAAGGTTATTGCTGTCTAAAGTCACATAAAATGTGAATCATTAAGTAGGATAAAGATACATGGTGGTGACATCTGAGGTTTGTAATACAGCCATTATAGTATTTGATTTCTGCATTTTACATCATGTGAAAAAGCATGGGAAGGACAGAGTAAACAGACCGAGGATTGAAAAGGGTGGGACTTGCTCTAAACTGTGCACAGCTAAAGATAATTACCTGAATGTGACTTAAATCTACCCATATTTTCAGAAAGAGCCCACACATAAAAACATAACTACAGCATACTTGTAAAATGTGAGGGTTTGCATTGCTGAGGTGTGTTTGAGAAGCAAGTGACAAGTACCAGCTAAAAATCTGGGGATTTAAAATAAAGGTTATTTGGACTTTTTTTTTTTCCACTAAAATGATGACAAATTTTTAAATTATAAACCAACTATCAAGATATTTATTGTAGTAAGAAACTCAGTTTCAGTAATATTTAATATAAATTAATTAAAAATATTTAATAAGAAATAATTAATATTTAACATGAAATAGCCATCAAGATTCGAATGGACAACAAAAAACAAAACACCACAATGTATTTTCTTGCTATTTAAAAAATCTTCATGTTGTAATAGTGAATGACCATCACAGCTCTCTCTGCTTATGACAAACTAGCACTGCTGTGGTGTTTGATTTTTTAAATATATTGTTTATCCACACAGCAATCTTAAATGAGAGACTGTAGGTCATTGGGGCATTGATGCAGCAATAATGTTATCAGTTGATCAGACAGTTTTTTTGAGTGACAGGATTAATTTACTGATCAGGTACAATATTTTCATTTTTAAATATATTTATTTTAGCATTTGCATATAAATTGGAATAGGTGGATATTTTGTGAAAAAATAGAGGATGTATTGATATGGAATTAAAGTATGGTTGATGAAGTCCACACAAATAATTACTCACAATAAACCTTATTAAATGCAAATCAGATGTAGGCTGACTGGACTAAGTAACCTGGAGCATTGCATATTGTGTCAGGAAAACAGAATTATAAAGTGAAGGGGTAGGAAATTAATCCACTTGTGGTTTCTAACCTCTATCTCCAAATATCTCCCAGTTACACAGGAGAGAATGTCAACACTGTTTTAGTATCAACTTGCTTTAAGTTTAAGCACTGCAAAGCTCACCACTGCACTTACCTGCACTAAGCATCCCCTCAACAAACCAAGGGCACTCTAGAAAGTGGAGGGTCTCTCTCTCAAGCTCTGTATGATTTTGCAGTGGGTAATACCTTCCTGTGCAAGGTGGTAGAACTGCTCCATCCTCCATAATATGAAATCCTTCATACTGGAAGTTTAACCAAAATGCATATACTGAATAAAGTTCACTGAAGCTTTTAGTGCAGACTTTTTTGGGGAAGTCCTGATTATGCAGTGGTTTTTGTTGATGCATCACTGACACTTCCATCTGGGCAGAGGAATATAGTCACTGGTCTGCAACCAGACAGGAAGAGAACATAGGATAGACCTAACAGCCTTACACAATTTAAGAAAGCAATTCACTATATATTTGTCTTAGTCCCTTCCTGGCTGTACAGTAACTTAAAAGCACCAAAACTAATTGTCTAGTTTCTTTCATGCGAAAACATCCCTACTTGTTGTGTTTGGATCTTCTTAACTCAAGGCAAGATGCTTCATTGTCAGTCTGTCACTGCAGCTCTAAACAACTCTCTTGCTTTGGCTAAATTAAGCTCAGTTTGTTCTTGTTTGTAAAAAAACAACTAATTTTGTAATTATCCTATCTAACATGTCAAAATTATAATGTCACTAAATACTAGTGAAAAGGTCAGAGGAAATAAATAATTACAACTGGTATTTGGCATTAAAAGAAAGCACGTTACATGAAAAATCAAATAATATATTTTGTTGTTGTTTTTTTTTTTAAGAGAAGCTCAGATTTTAGTTTTATTTTTGTACAACGCTCTGTGGCCCAGCATTTATCTTTTCCTTGAAACGTCAGGATCTTACTGTGGGAAAATATTAGTAGGCCCTTTTCAAAGTGTACTAAAGCTCTGGAAAAATGTACTCTAAAAACCCCAAGCCTAATGTCATTTAAAAAAAAAAAAAAACACAACCCTTTCAGTATTCTAGAGCAGAACCATCATTTCCATCAGCATATTCTATAGAGTGGTTAGGGCAAGAAAGGTAATCAATCTTACTCCAGTTGAACTTTACTATACACACACACACACATATATATGGATGTGTCTGCATCCATATATATTAGGTCAAATTTTTAGTAACTTCAGTATTTAACATATCTTCATGGATCAGTGATATTTTACTTTGTTTCTACACAATTTTAAGATCCTTCTTTATGAATTCTATCCATACTGTACTGCTGAAAGTTTATTCAGTCCAGAATAGTTAAGTTTTTAATAGCTTATGCAACAATAAGGCAAAGCAGATTGTGTTATTTATTCCTACTATGTATTGTCATCTCAACTCCATTAAACATATATCCCTCTAGTCCCATAGGACATATGAATCCTGTTGGAAAATGTATTTTATTTTCAAATACAAGGATGTATATTTAATTTTTCACATACATTTATGCTAATTAGAGAGAGTGGTAAATAGCACAGCTGAGCCCTGTTTTAGAGATACAATATATGTTGAAAATAGGAAAGTCTGAAAGACAGAGGTGTTTTTAATTTCTTCTTCTGTCATATCTATAAATAAGAACTATGTACTCAATTTATATTGAATTTCTCTTAAATCATCAACATAATTTGTATTTGAGCTTTGAGATCTGTATCAATTCACAAACAGTTAAAACATCTGCACTTTCAAAACTGTGTGCAAAGAAAGCCTTTGCCTCATACACGTATGAAATTGAAATTGAATGGACTGTGCTAAAATTAAATCAGTGAGAGAAATGAAAAGCATGAAGTCACACTGAAATCTGTTATGTCACACTTGACTAATAATACAGCAAAGAATTGTTCATGGACCATGTTAAAGTTTTACCTGCTTTGGATGACTTTTTAATACTCTTTACCAAACCTGGCCTAAATTTCAGCTGAAATGGATTGACTGTAATTTCTGCTTCATATTGAGAGCTTCCATATTTCAGTACAGAAGGACAAAAATAGCTTTTACTTTCACTACCTGCAAAAAGAAGCCAACTAGTTTTGAGTGAAATTTGCAATCCAGACCTGGTTTAAATTCTGGGGGTACAAACTAGACACATGTAAGGAAGGAACATCACCTGCTTTTTAGTCAGTAATCCACTGCTGCAGGCACTCAAAGAAGAGGTAGGGCAGGTAATTCAATTTTCTTCTCTACCTGTGCAGATTCAATCCTAGATCTCTCATTACTCACAAGTGTCTCCCAGTTAACTTGCAAGATGCGATTTCACTCTGCCTTTCTCTGAAGTTATCCCATGGACAGTGCTACAGCGCTTGCTCCCGTGGTGCTTACATATTCATTGAAATTAGGACTCAAATCCTGGCTTTCTGGATGAGTTCCTAATCCCTAATTTATGAAGCTATTTTCCCTTGTTCTCTCACAGGGGTTTAATAAACAGCACCAACTGGAAAGACTGAGTGCCCTGTAGTAAAATAGGCTTGACTGTGTGAACAGAGCACTCTCAGCCAGATGAGAATATTAAACCTTGATCTCCTATTCCCAGGTGAAAGCCTGAAGGATGGGGCTATGCAACCAAGGGTAGTTAGACAGAATTACTTTGTCTTCCATTGTGAGAAAAGTGCATATGACAGGCCCATCTTTGTTTTGCTAAAGACTTACAAACATCCAAGCTTGAAACAATGCTCTACACCCTTATTGTGAAAATAATAAACCACTGGAATAATTCCCCTTGGGATATGGCTCATTTTCTGTCATGTGAAGTTCTGAAACAACATCTGGATATTGTCTGAAGAGAGAATATTCTCTTATTTGAACATATATATATTTGAACAACTAGTTGTTGGTTCTATTCAAGAGCCAGTAGGCGAAATCTGAAGCCTCTTAAGCTGCAGAGCAGCTGAAATGATGATACTGGTCTCTTTTGTGGCTAAAATCTATTAAAAATGCTGCCTTATGATTATTGTGTGTGGTTATTTATTGTCTACTCCTTTTGTCCCTTGCTCCATAACTCTGGAAAAACTCTACATTTTTAATCCAGTGAAATATATATTTAAGGCCTGTGTCACATAATGTATTCTTGTAATTAACATTTAAATGAATGTTAACATAATGCCACTTACAGTGTTGGAAATGTAAACTATTAAGCTTAAGAATTATACAAGCTTCTGTATTTGATTAAAATATTCTGCAAAGTGCTTTAGCACAACACTAAACAAGAGAATGAAAAGGTCACAAAATATTTTACTGGTTGGTTCACTGGTAGGCTGGTTCAATGTGTTAAAATTAGGAGTCTTTCGATAGAGACAGTTGGAAGGAAATAAAAATTTCTACGAAGCAGCTTTGAAATCAATAAATACACGTTTACTAAATCATGTATTAATAGGCAATACAAACAGATTATCTTTTACATTTAGATTTCTAAGTAAGATTCAGCCTGAATTAAGTATATACCACTTTAGGTGGTGGTCTGCTAAAGGGGAGGCAGCCATGAGAACTGGGACCTACAACTAGCCCATCTGTAGGCAAATGCTTTGCACAACACCAACCATCACACAGGCATTTTCATTTTTAAAGAAGAAGAATGTAGCTTGTAAGAGACCTACAAAGGTGTCTGCTCCACCCCCCTTGAAAACAAGTCCAAATGCTGCATATGACCTTGTCCCATGAAGCTTCGTATATCTCATAGGATAGTTTTGACAGCCTATCATGGAGCAAAAACTTTCCCTTATATTTAATTGGAATTTTCTGGATTTCAGTTTGTATCTGTTGTCCCTTGTCTTTTCCCTGTGCTCACCCAAGCAGAGTCTGGCTCTGTCACCTCCATGTTCTTCCATCAGGTAGCTGAAGACAGCAATATGATCTCTTATAGCCTCGAGCTCTTCAGGCAAAACAAACCCAATTCCCCCAACCTCTTGTACTACCATCCTCCAAAACCATATATAATGTGTATTTTTACAGTGCTATAAGGATTTACATCTCCAAGTCACTGCAGCTATATAGATTGGACAAACTTTGCAGGAGGATTAGAATGGTTGTTGTTCTAAAATAATCTCAGATACATTTACCTAACCATGTGTCTTGGAACAGGGAAGAAAATTCCCATTTCTGCCCCACCGTAATGAATTGAAAGTTCTGACTGCACATTAATGAATTCTGGTCACTCATCCGAAGCTGCTAATATGGGCCTATTATACTCTTGGGTACATCTATGCCAGTACATGCCAAATGTTGCTGATAATAGCTGTGCTATGTTGTTGTCAAACTACTGGCAATAGCTGGTCACTCAGTCTTAACTGGCCATTTATTGCAGCTGAAACAAGCCAGGAATACTAAAGTTTTCTTACCCACCTAAAAAGAAGGAACTGGAGATCCAGAAACATTTCAAGTGCAGACGGACTGAGGTGACACATTAAGACTTTAAGGGTTCAAAGAAGGATTTTAAGAGGACAAAAAATGTAAAGGCATGACAGGGAGCTCTAGACCAGACAGTCTTTTGTAGTGGGAAAGGCTGCTGTAGTGGCATGTCCATCCAAGGTTAGTCAAAGCACAGTAGAAAAATTCCTTGGCAAAAAAGAAACTGTGACCTTGGAGCATCTCTCCCTTTAACTATGGCACACAAGGTAAAATAAGTTTCTAGCCCAAGCCTCCTTTAGATTAGGACCTCACACAATCCTATGGGGAGTATCTGACAGAAGATGTTTAACCAGATGTGTTACAATATAACCTGCCACTGTAACAGGCAATAATCAATGCCTGTAAAGCAGGGGGAAGGAAACTAAGACCACTTGCCTGTTCCTACATTGCTCTTTAATCTGCTAGTTAAGGCAGTAACAGGATTCAGTGGGTGAAAACTAAAGCTTGCCAAATTCAAGCAAGAGCACGTATTTCAACAGTGACAGTAAATAACCACTGGAACAGTTTATTAAGGGATGACTCTGTCACTTTAAGTCTTTACATCAAGACTGAGCATTTTTTAAATAAATGCTTTAATTCCATACACAGCTAGTATGGAATTGCTAAAATCACATGATCTATTTGAGGTATGACTAGGTTATGGTTATGGCAATGGATGTTCTTTCTCTGAAATTCAATAGATTAAATTCTCCTCTAGTTTAAGTTGAGTGAATTTTCCCTTGACTTCTCTTAGGTCTGGATTTCACCAAAAACTATTCCTGAAAATGCTGGGCAGATTTTTATCACAAGCAGAAACTGATCATGAAATTAAAGGAAAACCTATCCTCACCAAAGCAAATCACTTTACTGTTGCATGCTTATTGAAAAAATCTTTGGAATAAACAATGCTTATTGACACAGATATTGGAAGGAAAGTCACACAGTAAAAAGATTATTCTGTAAAACATGCCAGAAGTGAGCCACATAAATCTGAATTAAGCACAGAGAAAGGTATTTGTTCCATCAACAGACAGGTACATTGATATTAAATAAAATCTTGCAGTTTTTAAAAAAAGCAACTTGAATGCAAGCCAAGTCAACACTCTATCATGTTTCCTGCAAAGTCACATAATTTTTATACATGTTTATTGATTTGAGATGATGGTTTATGAAATTAAAGGCAATTGTAAAAAATCCCAAAGCCTCAACTGATATTGGGTAGAACATGTATTACAAGCTTAGTTAATTTGCTTCAAGTCTGACTCCATCAAATTATGTAAGCCTAGTACTAGAACAGAATGCTTTTTAATGATGTCAAAGAAAGACATTTTTAGGAAATAATCCCCTTTTTTTCCAGTGCATGTAGATATTGATTATAAACACACGAATAGGAATTTAGAAGGAATGGTTTAACCCTTCACTGTAGGTGATGTTTCACCACAATTTCAGGAAGCCTCAAGCTGATCTGAAATCAAAGACTTTTTTTTGGTTCAGAAGAAATGTTCCCTAAATATGGGCCATTTTGTAACAGAACATTATAGAGCTTTAATTGTCAAAGTTTTGCTTACTGTGGTGTCACTGTATCTGGTGTTTCCAGACCAAAAAGTACAAAAGATTCATATCAGTATAATCTAAACTTCTGGTACATTATATATAGTAAAAGTTGATGATTACAGAGAAAAATATGACTGGGGGTGTCATTACAGACAAGCAACCAAGTCATATACACACACAGAATCTGACAGGACATAAAATACCAAAGAAATTAAAATCTGGAACTTTACACAATCAAACGGAAAGCAGGTTGTCTTTTTTCTCGTTTAATTCTGCCTTCAGAAGTGATATCCACCACATAAAAAGAAGGACCATGACCAATTTTCAACACTGAATCTAACATGTATTAGGCCCTTTGAAAGAAAGTTGTAGTACGATTCCCACTCCTGCACCATGTTAAAAATTAATTATTAAGTTATTTGTGTCATGCATGACAGTCTTTAAAAAAATAACGTAGGCTGTCATGTCAGTGCCTTACTGTTCCCATGTTCCCAGCTATATGATAAGTAGCATAGATAAAACAGTAGTACAGTTGTTTCGAGTCCTCTTATGTGCTGTTATGAAACATGTACCAGAGAGTGGATGACTGACAGGTTTCCATATAAAATAAAGTGGGCCGTTGGACAGCTTAATCCGCAAACTGCACCAATGGTATGGGTTATTTTCTAAAAGTACCAACTCTTGATATATAGCTGAAAAAATATGCCCTTTAGTGAATTCATTATTTCTCAGGCCTTCTGCTTTTCCTGCTTTTAGCATATATGCATTTCCCTAGGGTTAAGCCAACACATTTTTCAATTCCTAGATTGCTCTAACAACAAGAGTCAAAGACAATAACAAAATGAATCCTCAAACCCATCCTGAAACACTGATTTTTGAATATTAAGTATTTTGTTGTTTCATGGTAGGAGCTATAAACAGTATCTTCTGAACCAAACAAAAATTTTGACTTGTGAAATGCCTCCATGTTCTCTTCTCAGCCACCAGCCAAAAGAAGTAAGTTTATATTTGTGTCACAAAGAGCAAATCAATAAACATTACATTTCAGAAACCTAATTAAGAGCAGAGAACTCTGGAAGACCACTAGCTCTTTTAGATGGGTCTTAATATTAGGGAATTTTCAACTTTCAAATGTAAAAGTGACACTTCAGAACACTGACAAGAACATGTATTTGTGCTTCCTGCTGGCAAATATTTTGGATTTCTGTCAAGTCTTTCTGTGGTCTTTTAAAAACACCAAAAATGAAAAGCAAATAGTAAAAGGCTAACTCATTTGTCAGATTAATGACACTAAGGTTTGGTGTCTTGGTAATATAGATAGAATTACATTTTTTTCAGATGTTGAACTCTCAAATATTACCCAGGGAAGTTGTAATTCCTTGTATAAGTTTACATACATAAGGCTTGATTTCAATCTTAACCTGTCATAACCTTAACCTGGAAAACCTCCAGTGTTTCATGGGTAACAAAATAAAAACCTCATTAAATTAAATGAGCGGTTGGCCCTGGGTGGCCTCTGGAATTCCTCTGACTTTAGATGGCTAAAATTTTGAATCTAGTATAATTTAGTCAATCAGATATCTTGAGATATTTGGGAGAAGAAAAACAAACAAACAAACAAATAAAAAAACTCCAACTTTTCTTCAGTTCTTATTTCAAAGCCTAACACATTAGCTTGCACTAAGATACCAACACATTTAGGTGGCTAAAGCAGGTGATGCAAACATCACTGTTCAAGTCCCTACACAAAACTGCCCAAGATCTACAGAATCAGAATCAATTTACACTACAGTTCCAAAGCTTTTCAGAAAAGTAAAAGCCCTGAGTTGCTTTAAATTCAATGGTATAACAAAGAAGAAAACAAATTGCTTGGGTTCTGCTTTGTCTATCTGTAAGGTATTATTTGCTTTGAAAAAACCTCTCACTGCTTCTTGAAGCTGAAAAAGGCACTGAAATTTTTAAGAGGTGCACAAAGGACATAGTATTTAAAAATCACTAGAACAGACCCAAACTTGTACTTTGAACTAACCCATACACTGTTCCTGTGGGGTCAGTGTAAATAAGCTTACCAATCTGTGCTTTTAATTAAAGCCTGTATTCTTTAAAGACTTACTTACTCAGGGCAAACAAGGCTTTGTTGAATAATACCACGTGCTGCAGCATGGTATGTAGCTCTTACAGCTGATGAGACTTTGTGCTTGTTGGAAACAGACTCTCAGAGAGAGAACATGCAAGGATGGGCTCGTATGTACCTACTCAAGAATGAGTTATTTTAAGAGGAAACCCACAATGTGTTAGGGAGAAAAAAAAATTCTTGATTATGGCCCTTGAATAGCACAATGAACAGGATTCCCTTCCATTCCCGTGGTGAATCTGTTTTTTTCAGTCAATTCCCAACAATTCTGAAGATACTACCAACCAATAAAACTACTTCACTATGAGGGTGGTGAGACACTGGCCAGGTTGCCCAGAGAAGCTGTGGAAGCCCCATCCCTGGAAGTGTTGAAGGGCAGGTTGGATGAGGCTTGGAGCAACCTGGTCTAGTGGGAGGTGTCCCTGCCCATGCAGGGGGGTTAGATGATCCTGAAAGGTCCCTTCCAAACCAAACCAGTCTATAATTCTATGAAAAAAAATGACAAGGAAAAACATTACTATGGAAACACATTCAGGGACACCTTGATTAACTGCTGGAAAAACATTACCATTTTTAACACCCTACCGTATACAAATCAAACTTCAGACCTGTAGCAGTTCAGCTGCCATCATAAGAAAAAAGTATGCAGAACCAAAAGATCTTTGACTTCATCAAGTATAGCAGTTTTGGTTTTATCAGTGAGAACTATACTATGCAATTTCTATCCTAAACTTACAAAATTTTTTTACAATTAGTTATGGTGTTACACAACTCAGTAAAAGCTAAAGACTCACTCTGTCGATAGTTAGAAGCATGCCTGTTTGTAGTCCAAATCATTTATGCCAAGTTTATGTCCTGCCAATACCATCTGAATGCCTATAGGGTTGTCCATCCTGCTCTGTGGTTTGGTCTCTCAGCTGGGCCTGTAGGCTGACTATCTTCAATACAGAGCTCTAGTTCCTGATCTAATGAAATCAGAAAGTTAGAAAGAGAACTAGTGGGGTTTTCTTTGTGAAGTCAAGTCTTTTGGAAGGTCAGATATAATGGCTTTTTACTTTTTTTTAAAATAAAGGATGAGATAATTAAGACTATACTTAATATAATATGGTCTATTGTCAGGACATGAAGATACCTTTTTTCTGCTTGCTTAGATTGATTCAATTGTTACAATTAAAAACTCTGTAAAAAAATTTCAAAGTATATATGCTGCCAAGAGTGTTAGAGTATTACTGGGCAAGCATCTGGACTTCCAGGCAAATTCCAAACAACAGCCATGACACTGAGATCACATTAACAGACTAGCAGAGACACCAGGAAATTGCTTACCATGCTTTTACAGAGCTAATATATGCTGGGCTTCATTTATATGGAACTATCCCTTGTTAATTAAAGCAATCCTTGCCAGCAGATTTGCAGTCTCATTTTCTTTTTTATTCCAAGACACAGGTTATCATGTCTCCCCTCTTGAACACATTAAACACTTGACAGGATATAAAAATCTATTATTCTGCACAGAGTATAACTCCCTCCTGTTTCCTTTGTGTCTACCCTTTCACAAGATAATAAATATCAGTTAGTAACCCAGAGAGAGGCCAGATATGGAAGTCAAGCTGAGTTTCCCTGTCCAAAGGGAAGAAAGGAGACTCAGAGGTAGAAAGGGTCAGACTCATGTGGTTCTGCCCAGCACTGCCTGTTTGATTTCTCTGATTAGAGACTTGCTTTGCATTTGCTTTGGGTTCACTTCTCAGCAGCACAGGGAACAAGAGCTGTTAGAGCAGCAACAGCAGCAGGGGAGATGAAGAGATCACGTGGCAAAAATGAAATCCACGGAAAGTTTAGATGAGAGAAATGCCTGAACCTCTTAAAAATACGTTTGTGACAAAACCTGTGTGAACCAACAGCTGACCAAGTGATACTTTTTACTTTCACAGAAAATTTGTACTATTTTAATTTTTTAACATGTCATCTTGTCATCATAATTAACTGACTTAAAAATAATTACAGGTCAGAACCTAAAATTTGTTAGTTCTTTTATTTGAGCAACAACCATGAAAGTTTGTGAGATTTAGGGAAGGGGGTAACTACTGCAGAGAAATCTTATGTCCCTTTATCTGCTCTTCATAATAGATTGAAATGTGAGAAGATAAAGGGATGCTCTACAGCAAATGAATTCTCCTTTCTGAAGGAGTTAGGATTCACCACCAACTCAGTAACAAAACTGTATAAACCATCTCAAGCACAAGCAGTGTAATTGGCTTTGTTAGCTTAAACTATCTTCACAAGCCACTCTGACAATACAGGTTTGGGTTGTTTTTTTTAGGGTATTCAGTAAACTAGAAAAGGTTTTGCTCCAGTGGCTTAGAGTAACTCATCAGGCCTCAGTAACTCAGTCACTTGCAAATTATTTGTCCTTATACACACTGAATTACCAGTGAGAAACTTAAGAGACAGCAGAGCAAAAAGGAAGGAAAAGAAGGGTACAAATACAGTGAGTAACTCTTAAGGAGAATTTCTTAAAGATGATTGCTGGGAAGCTCATGTAGTGTTTTTGTTGCTGTCCTAGAAATAAATCCTAAAGTACCACATAGTGAATGACAAGTTAACAAATATGTACTAACAATCTATGTCATTATTTCCTTCCAGCTTTCGAGCTAATAGAAGGCAAATGGTCTTGTGAGAAAAACGTCCTGGAATTTTGTTGGGAGACAACCATAACGTGAGCACTCCAGTAGGTGAGACACAAAGGCAGCTGTCCATTTTGGCATTCAGTGAGCTTCAAGTGCCTGCATTTGCAGCCTTAGCTTTCCTCATGAAGTACTTCAAGGGGTTTGTGTATTACTGCATCACGTGGCACCAGAATCGTTCCAATGTGGGTCACTGGGCAGACTGGAGACCTCAGAACTATAGAATAGACATCTGTCACTTCGACTGCCTCGGAGACAGACAGCTGTGGGGGGTAGTTTTCCATCACAAGGCCAAAGATTAGAAAAGAAAAATACAGCTTGATGGTGAGATTTACTGCTGTTGGCTGACAATGGCTGATGGCTAAGAGAAGGAAATCTGTGGTTTCTCCCAACACAACCAACACAACACAAATTCCTGCCTGTTCATACTTTTTCCTGGTCACGACGATGTATTTCTCTCCTTCAGGCTACATCTATTCTTACTATAATTCCTTTTTGGATTTTGTTTTGTTTTAATTGTTCTGCATATAATTACAACACTTGGTTATGTCTCTTACTGGTTTCAGTTTCTACTTCAGTTTTGTTTTCTGTGTACCTCTTTACAACCCTATTTAAGGCAATTTGCTGTCTGGTTTTTGTTTGCTTTTTTCCTCCATGCTTTTTGAGTATTTATGTTGCAAATAGACTATTATTTCTGAATTTCAGCGATTCATCTGATGAAGGGTAGTTGCATCAGAAATGATCCTCAGACTGATAGAACCTCTCAGCTTTGTAATAAGGTGGCAGATGCAATGAATTGTGCTCATAATTTTCTGAACTATTTAAGATGTCATTTGGAGAAGAAAGAATGGCTTCTATATTATCAAACTCCCAAAAGCTTACTCAAAATATGTACAATCTTTAGTTTTAAAATGTGTTTCTATAAATACATATTTACAAAATTGTAAAGATCTTTAGGACTGCCTTTGACCACTGGACAATTTTCAAACTCCTGGTCCTATCTCAAAGACTGGAAGCACTAGTATTTCCCTGTGATTGGACTGTAAACACTTTAAAAACAAAATAGTTCCACTTCGCAGTCTTGTTATTGAGGAAGGCTGAGCAGTATTACTTTAAAATTTCAAAACAGTGTATACTGCAAAGCAGACATCTGAAAGAGGAGACATTAACCTGAGTATTTTAAGCTTTAGAAAATTATAAGCTTGCTTCATAATTATACAAGTGAATTAAGCAGCTTCATTGTTTAGTTTTTCTCACCAGGGAACCCAGTAACAACCAGTTGTGTTTTGTTGTTTTTTTTTTCCCCTGGCAATATCCATCTATAAATTAGACAGACAACATATTGCAGTTGATATATGATGTTTAAGCAGTTCAAGCAATCTCAATAGAATGATTCCTATTTGCTTCCTTGTCAATAAACAAATGCTTCAATACCTATGCATCTCTTCAGAGTTTTAAGGCTGATGAAATAATGTTTTGTTCCACACCAGAAACTAAGTTATTGTTTTTAGTCAACTTTTTACACCCTGTTCCTCAATAAATCTAGTGAAACCAGTCATCTCTTATACATCAAAGAAACTATATATCTTCCACGCAACTGTGAAAGCAACCTTCAGAAATTTGAAGGCTGCAATGAGTCCCCTTTTTTAAGGGGAAATATTACATAGGTTCTGTTCACTGTACAGAGAAGTTCTAGGAAGATTTGTCCTTCCTGAAAACAGCAGCTAGGAACTTTCATGTAAAACACCAAACTGACAAACACAGCAGAGCTTATAAACTCTAGTTGGGACTCCGTGCAGTTGTAATGATTCCTGGTAGATTAATGAACAAGCAGATAGTGAAGTATTTTCTCTCTGTATCACACAGCCTACAGATTCATCTTTTAGAAAAGAGAGCAGTATTTTCCCCTCATCTTCTCCCCAGGAGGAGAAAAATATTTGCAGGCATGGCTATGTCAACAAGAAGGTATGAACTGACAACACCAGAAACAACAGCCTTTTCCCCCCAGGCCTCAGACAAAAGTCTGTTTCATCACAAACCCAACACATGAGAAATACGTATATTTTTAATCTAGAATCATGACTGCTTATTTCTGCTTTCTGCCCAAGAGCAGCAGGATTTCTTTCTTGGCACTGCAATATCTTAGGTTGATTAGGTTGAGCAACTCTGTATATATGGTTAAGGATGAAATCTTTAAAGAAGTATCTGGCAACTCCCATGGACCCATCACCCACTGGCAGTTAGCAATAATAAGTAGGAATTAATAAATTAGTTGTATGCCCACGGCAAGGTGTTGGTGAGGCTGCAGGGAAGCTCCAGAGCTGCCCTGTGCTGGACAGATAGTATCCAGCTGGTTCCTGCTGGTTCCACAGTGGCCCCACCACAGGACACAGCTGAGCCCATCAGCTAAGCCAGTGGCACCTGTAGCAAAATGTTTTGAAGAAAGAGCAGAAAACAGTGGATGGGCAGAGCAGAAGCAGGAAAAAGGTGAAAAACAAAGCTGCAGACACCAACATCACGGAAGGAGACAGGGGTGGAGTTGCTCCAGGTGCTGCGTTGTGGTTCAAGCCCAGCCAGCAACTCAGCCCCATGCAGTCAATCACTCACTCCCCCCTTGTGGAATGGGGGAGGGAATCTGAAGGGTAAAAGTGAGAAAACCCACGGGTTGAGATAAAGATAGGTTAATATTTAAGCAAAAGTCAAGCACACAAGCAAAGCAAAATAAGGAATTAATTCACTACCACCACCATCAGGCAGATGTTCAGCATCTCCAGGAGAACCAGGCTGCATCATGCATAAGTTACTTAGGAAGAGAAATGCCACCACTTTGAACATCCTCCCCTTCCTTCTACCCCCCAGCTTCATATGTGATTCAAACTCTACCCCATCTGATCTTACTCTGAGTCAAAAATGTGACACCCTCCTAGTGTAACAAGAAGCTGTAACCCATATTTTTCATTGGTTAATGTCAGTGTACATGGCATAAGCTACCATAACTGAGGAGGTGTATATTGGCTGTGCTATATTATTTTCAGCCTAAAATAGAATCCCAGTCCTTTGCTGCCTAAAACCTATTAAAATCCAAACCCTACTAAGACTTCAACAGAATTGTTAACTTCTTACAGACATGATTGATTTGCCATTGCAAATTGCTGAAACCCAACTGGTTATGAGTTTGGATAATCAATTGCATAATGATCAGCAGGAAATGAAGAGGAACGAATAAAATGCATATGCTTAGAAACAAATGACTTGTGAAGACTCTAACTCATACATGTCAGGTGATTTAATCACAAGGCCTGCAAGCTGTGACCTCTGAGAGGGATGTGGTAACCTGGCAGCAGAGGCATGATGCACTGATCTTTCTTTGCTGGAACCACAAAAAATTATGAGATGGTTTGGGTAACCTGTAGTAACTTGAAGTCATAATGTGACTTAACTCTTCTGTTGTTTCAGATTTCAGGAAACCTCTCTGTATATGCTTCTTAAGAAATAGTGTAGAATTCACAGACCTACATGCCATAACACCCCACAAAACCCAGCAAGTTTTCTGTCAGCCCACTTCTTTTCAAAAGATGTGCCTGAACCTGCCAGAGCAACTAAGGACAATTTCAATTCTTAAGACTGGAATTTCAGTTAAGTCCGTAAGACTGGTGGAGCTCAAGACTTGGAAGAACTTCACATTTATATGTGAAGATAAACATAATCTTCTTCCCAACAAGTATTAAAAGAAACAGAAGCTAGACTGCTGCACTTCATTTCTTGAATGAACAGTTTGTCTTTGCAAAAAGCTCACGAGCAATCATCAGACACATCACCGAAACAAAAAGAAAAGCCAAAAAAACATCTTTTCAGCTCAACAGAGAAACCACCAAATCCTTTTTGTTTTGTCCATCTTAAAAAATCTGCAGACATCAGACACTGCATGGGAGGCACCCACGAGCACACAGGGGTTTAACTAGAAGCGAGTATTTATTCCAATCAACACCACTTAAGATGCCAATAAATGAAAAATAATATATCACAGAAACGGATGCCGGTCGGGAAATACACTAGAGCACAACTACTTAAGGATTCACACACTATAGCACAAGTAGTTAAGGATTCCTAAGCTTTTTTGACTAGTCTTAACATAGATAATCTTAACATGGAGAACACCAACACGAACCCCCCTGCGCAGACTCGCTCAGCCAAAGGAAAGGCCTCCCTCCCTCAGGCACATGGCAGCACTTGCCCCACAGGGACAAGGCTCACTCAGAGATGTATCTAGAAGAAACGCATCACTCACCAGAGATGAGGTCTCTCCATCTCCAGGTCTCCTCAGGTGCCGTCCCGACCCGAGGGTCCGGCTTCCTCACAGACCCGCTGCTCCCAGGGAAACCCAACCAGCAGCTCCCGCCGGGGACTCCGTTTTTACGGACTGAGCCAGCTCTGACCTGTGGTCGTTCATTCCTTCACCCCCCCGGGCCGAGACCCCCGTTGGGGGGGGCCCCGCTCCTTGCCAGAGGGTCCCGCCCCGGCAGCCCCGGCTTCCCGCCCAAACCAGGAGCCGCCCGGTCTGCGGGGGGTTCCGCAGCCCCGCGGGGAGACCGGGGGTGGCCTGAGTGACCTAGCAAAGGTGGCACAATGCCCGGCCCATCAGGGGCCCTCCTGCCAGCTCCAGAGAGCCCAACAGGTCATCATCCAACCCCCCCCGGCACCGGCAGTGGGGGGGGAGGGGGGCTCTGCCGCTGCTTCCCGCGCCGAAGGAACAAGTCAGGCTGGGGCTGTATCCTCGGGCTTGTTTTTCACATCACCTGTGCCCGCCCAGCCAAAATGCTTCACTAACCGCAAAGTCCCGAGTCAAGGGAGGCAACAAAGCCATTCACCCTCACTCCTTCCTACCCAGGACTGTCAGACCTGCAGACTCCAGGAGGAGAAGCAGCCAGGGTAACTGAGCTGGTGGGTTGTAGGTGATTGTTTCCCAACAGGTCTTTTTTTTCTTGTGTGTGTGTGAGAGATGCAGGAGCCCGGTTTTGGGTGAAGGCAGTGTCTGTTGGTCCCAAACATCTGAGAAATCCTAAATGTGATTTTGGCAGGAATGAAAAAGATGCACTTACTTTTGAGATCTGGAGATTTCTAAGTGAGAACACTTTGAGAGACTTTTATATGCCTACATGTAAATGTGTGTATTATCTATATAAAAGGGAAGGAGAGCTTATGGTTCACAGATACATAATGATTTACCCACTCTGCTCATTTCTGGGTCAGTACCTGCTAGACCTTCTTGCTAATACTAACCAATACAGTGCAGCAAATGAAGATAAAGACACCCATTGACCCTTGAATATTTTGGCCTTTACAATTTTTATGAGAGGATTTCCTAGTCGTAATATTTAACAGTGTTTTTCATGACAGGTTTCTTCTGCCTGATTTGTCAGCTACAATAAATAAGCCTTTGGTGGATTAATATTGGTATGTTTATGAACAGCAACCACATCGAGTCATGTCTGAGCCTAAACTATCTACATTCACTAGAAAAAGGAAATCTAAGCACTATGGAGAGACTTATTAAGAAAAGCAAGCAGATGAAATGTGTGACTAATGGTGTAAACTCCTTACAGTGAGTATCTTTGCTCTAATCATGTGGAAATTGAAGGTTGTTCAAATTCCTCTGAAATAAAAACATTTTCTCCCTCTGTTACATGTCAGCCTTGGGTTAGTTACTGCACTCAGCTAGAGTTTAATAGCAGTGCAGTACTGTGCAGAATCAATGTCTTACTGTCTATAGTGATTGCACAAGTTAATTGCTCTTTTAAATGAAATCTATTACTTTACAGTAAATATACTGGGAAGCAAAGATGATTAGACAGCTACTTTTATAAACACGACTGTGGTGTCTACTGATTACTTCACATCATCATTGCACTTTCAATAAAAAAAAAATCCTTTGCTTTCTCTTTAAAAAAAAAAAAGAAATATGAAAAGTGAGAATGAGACTATAACTGAGTTTAAAGCAATACACAACATGTATGACATGTCAGTTGCATTTTACAAAGCCATTCCTACTTATTTGTTTGGCAATACCTCGTTTTCATTTGCTCCTGGACAACACTCAACCAAATTGTAAAGAATGTCTTTTCTTTTGCACCAAAAGGGCTGAAATGAGAAGTTAACCAGATGAGTTATTTGCGAGTCAGGTAGGGAAGTGATAACTTAGCAGAGTATTAAAAGTTGTTTAAAATGTGTCATATCTTTTGCCAGTAGAACTAGCCCATGAATGTCACATTTGAAATAGAAAGCTTAATCCACTTGTTCCAGAATGTAAGGGTTAAGGTAATTGTATGTAGCTTTCATATGGCACATCTCATATCTTGAGGCACTCCCAGTGCAGGTTCTTTCTGTTCATGCCTGTAGTGTGAGAGCAGACAAGCTCTTTAAAGGCTTTGTCCAGGGCAAAGGGCTCGTGGCAGTACAGGACTCCCCTCCTGACTTCAGGACCATGCTCAGGACTCACCTCCCCACAAAACAGAGAGCCCATGTTTGCAGTGTTTTGCATACAGGAAAAGAAGCAAAGCAAATTAAGTGACTCCAGGGTAAAAGACTGAAAGAGAATTCAAGTATCCTGCCTGTGGGAAATGTTGCTGTCTGCCTCCCTGGCCTTCCTGAGGTTTTCTTTGATTTACAGCAACTGGACCTTGTCAATTTTCATGTCTATGTGTTGACGGTTTTTTTTTTAAGAAGCACTGCTTGCTTTGCACTCTTTTAGCTATGAAGTGAATTAAACATTTACCTGGGTTATCGATTGCTTCATGTTAATTGTGTTTTTGCAGAGCAGCCAGAATATATTGGACTAGACATTCCTAAGTGCTTGCATCATTTTCACCAGCATGCAATCATAATTAACACATAAAACATTGATTCAAGTCATAAAACTGATAGTGATTATCCTTAAATATGGAGCTGTTGATAGTTTAGCTTCCAGATCACAAAGCCAAATACATTAAAAAAAAATCCACATCACTGGAAAACGATGTATTCATAACTGAATTTGACAACCAGGATGTTTGTTTTATCTCCTTTAAGCCACTTTTGAAAGTTAATTTAAGTGTCTTTCAGAAGACCCAAGTCCCTTGAATAGTTAATAGAAGTGATAAGCTTAAGGGCACCTAAAAAAGAGCATTCATGAATTATTCTGCCTGACCTCAACCCATAAGGGATATAAACATGAACATATACAGAATAATATTTGCATGCAGAACTGCTTTGTCCATGGAAACTGATAGCTATGCCTATATGCATGAATCCTGTGAGTAGAACTGCTCTCTTTGATGACTTGTAAAGGACAGAGTATGAAAAACTACAGGAGATATTTTGAATCATTGAGCATCTTGATTATAAGGGGTACAGAAGTTTAAAGCAAGCTAGTAATTTTCAACATTGAGTGTGGGTTTGTGGTACACAACCTAAAATTTATTTCCCTTGATTCAGGTTGTCTCATGTCCTTGTGAGCTAAATTAAGTTTCAGAATAAAGATAAATATTGGACCTTTCCTAATGTGGCATTATCAGTTAGTGGATAATTCACAGAAATTCTGTATAAAACTTTCTGAACTTTATAGAGTTATAGGAAAAATAATAGTCTTTCCTGTCTCCATCATTTTGACAGGTTGTAAATAAACCTGAGTCATTACATACCTATCCATGTCTCTGCTGAAATGTGGCTGCAAGACTTACAGAGCTTCTGTGTTTCAGATCAAGTTGCCCATCATATTAAATCAGTGTTAACATATTAAGCTAGTTACTGCTGGTATTTTAAAAAGAATAATAATACCAGGGCAAGTGCAGTAGTTCAACAGCTGCAGAGTAGCACTGAAAGAGCAGTCATGGCCTGAAGCAAGAATCAAAGGAATTGCATCTCTCACAAGAAGGGGTGAGCAGCGGAGTTAGAGGTAGATGAAAGGAACAGAACCAGTTCACTCAGCCTGTTCCTGTGCAGGACAAATGCTGCCTGTGCTTTGGAGTTGCCAACCACAACTCTTCCAGCCCCAAGTACCACCAATTCTGGGTAGCCAGGATTCAAACAGTGGTTTAAACCTCCCACACATCAAGTGAACAATAGGCATAGAGTGCAGTGTAGCCATCCCTGCCCATTAGCTAAATTCCATAGAGCAGCACCAATGTCAGCAAGTGGTGTGTCTGAGGGAGCAGGCAAGGACTTCATTACCTCTGTGCCATTGTGGCTTTACTGCTTGTGAATAAATTAGCATAAAACAAATCAATAAATAAGAAATTTCATTCAGCTCTTTGTAGTACGGATGCAATCTGTTCAACACACTTCTGAATATTTTGTCTCCTCTGATTTAGCTGAACGGCAGTGCAGTGGGTGATGGGAGTGCAAGATGTGAACGGGCACCCACAGGAGTGGGGAAGGGAGCAGGACGAGTCTGCAGAACACATCAGTTAGCCATTACTGGAATACCATGCCCACTTCTGGGGTCTCATTTTTCAAAAAACTGAAGACATTTCTGAGAAACTATGCAAAGCTGTCTTGGATTCTTAAACACATGCCTCACAGACAGAGATCATACGAGCTCAATCCACTTAATCTGCTTCAGGAAAAGACAGGAAGAAAAATTATGATTATCTGGAAGTACCTATGCAGGGAAAGGCCTCTTTTACTGAATGTTTCCACAGCAGCAAAAATCATAGGCATAACAAAACCCAGCAGCTGTCCTTCCAGAGCCACAGTTTTGCAAAGGTCAGTAGCAGCACAAGTCACTGCTTTCCTTAGGGCTGTTGTTTAAGGCAGTCCTGTCCTGGAGGAACTTGTGACAAGAAAAGGGAGAGAAGGAATCTCCACTGACAAGTTCTTCCAGCTGTATTAGAAAAATAACTACTGAATGGACTTGGAAAAAAAAAAAAAAAAAAAAGACAAACAAACAGTGAAACCGTGTTGTGGATATGTTAGAAACCATTTAGACATTTCTGTGGCTTTATTAACAACAGAGCTGGAAAAGCACAGGACTTAATAATTCCTGTAAAATCAAAGTCTAAATTTCTGATCTTATCTCCTGTCCTTTATTTTCCTTCAGACTCTCACCTTCCAGCTGAGAATGCTGGAAAAGATGGGATTATCAGAGTAATAAGAAAATGAAGTCAGGAATGTAGAGTTTTCAGTTGTTGCAAGGTCATTGAGGGACCTATAGCCTGGGGCATAATTTAGACCACATCCAAAGCCTGCAATAATAATTTCCTCAGTTGCAGAGGTTGGTCAAAATATAATTTTAAAAATGAATGATTTATAGTTGGCTCCCTGTCAGCCTCCCATCTCTCTGCCTGTAAGAAATGAAAGGAAAGAAAGAAAGAAATCCAGCCAGAAAACATATGCCCCAGTTGGGTAGTACACTTACATATTGTGAGACTGGAATTGTTTCAGAGAAATTATAAACTTAGAATTTGGTTAGAGAATATGACATTAGGGAGTTCCTGTAGCAAAATAATAATAACTGTATTTTTTTTCCAGTAAAAATATATTATAATGGGATTAAATACATATCACAAAGGGGTTAAAGTGTTAAAACATATTTTTGGTAGGTTTTCTTTCTCCAGTGAAGGTGCAGTGAACTCTAAATGGAAAAGTTATTGCTTGTACTATATGCATTACATTACTTAAATTACATATTGTGTGTATATATGGAGTTATTTAAATGCACAGATGTTAACATATGACTTTTAAAAATACCAACTATAAAGCTAACAACTATAAAACTATAAAGTAACAAATAATAATATAAAAAAAACAGCCCACGAAACAGAATAGTTGGTACATAAGCAAAATTATCAGCTTAGGTCTGTTCTGTTCCTTAGCATTAAAAGTTTACTTTTAATTATTGAAAGAGCAGGTATCATGCAAAAGAATTATTCATCAGTGATGTAAACTTGTGTGTGTCTACATACACTTTTGCCAGCAGGTGTTCAGCTTCTTCCTCAGATGGAGCTGCAGTTACCATGGAGGACATTGTCTTAGGGTAAATGTATTTCTGCCTAGTCTCTTGAACAGTCTTGTCCACATGAATGTGTTCATCTCACGGAGAGCAGGTACAGATGAGAGGCCCTCAGGAAAGCAGGTTCCTGCTATGGAAGGTCCATGCTCATCTGTGTGCGCAGCAGAGTCTTCTGTTGAAGACAGATTCTTGTCCTTGAGACAACTGAAAGATCATTCCCTCACCTCAGTACCTTCTTTCTCACTGCAGATCTGCACAGAATGTGAGATTTCAGTATATTTTAAATCTGCTGAGAATTATGTATTTGAAACCACTCAGTTTTCATTGTGCGAAGGACATGTTTTTTTCTTTCAGCTTTTTAGCTAAGTAGAGACCATATCTCATATTTTAAAAATACCATCCAGTTTCTTTGAATTTAATCTTTTAATATGTCTTTTCCTTTTGCGGGTTTTTGTTTGTCTAGTTGCTGTTTTCTGGTTTCTATGGAATGATCCTCCATAGAAAATACTTATTTTAAATATATATATATATTTAATATAGGCATGTGGATATATATTTCCTTCCAGTGGTGGTTGCTGGAAATTCTAGCATGAGACAAAAGTAAAAGGAAAAAAAAAAATATCAAGAAAACTACTTAGCATCTCAGCACACAAAAATAATTGAACAAACTAAAAGCCATTAAAATTTAAACTTCCTCAGCCACTTGCACACTGGGATTTTAAAACCCTCACTGCCAGGAGTAACGTGCTAGTGACAGGGTAAAACATCCCATTTCTGCTCTGCCTTTATAAATATTGTTTGTAGGTTAACTTGAATCTGAAATGAGCTGCTTAACTTGCAACTATGGACAGCAGGTAAGAGCTACTTGCATGTGAAATGTAAGATGATTGGGACAAGGAGAAGAAAGCAGGAAGGTCATGGTCAAGCTGCTGCTGGGTGCACACTAGCATGATGAAAGGAGCACCAAACTGAGCTGACTCACAGATGGTATGTGGGTGCTTTCAAGGATGGGAGCTTTAATAATTGGGCAGAAATCTGTAATAAGTGTGATGGCAAAATGCAAGTAAATGGTTTGTACATGGGAAATGCTTGATGGGAGGCGATAAATGGAAGGATAACATGGGATGCAATTTATAGGAAATGGCCAAATACATTGGTATAGAAGGAACCACAACTGTCTCTGGATTTCAGCTTCCAAACAAGAGAACGTTATTATGCTGTGTGATCAACAATACATCATTTTACACTTATTGCCAGAGTAGTTAAGGGGTTCTGAGTAATGAACCCAACACAGAGTGAAGCTCTATGTCTCAGCAAGACAGAGTAAACAAGCACCTAGAAGAGACAAAGCCAGAAACAGAGTTTGGGGCAGATAATTATGATTAATGGAGAAATAGTTGCATGAGACAACAGGAGCAAATTCCTGAATGGCATCTGTGGCCATTCAGGGATCAAGATCCTGAGAACAGCAGACAACCCTGGGTTTTTTATTTGTCACTCCTTGTTTGTGATTGTAGTTGACTGCCATAAAGAGAAAGGTGAAGTAATAGAGTATAGTACACTCATAATTCAAACTGAACTAGGTAACTGTGGCATTTCATGAGAGAAGATGCAGACAAAGTCACCATGTTAGCACAAAACCAAAAAAGGTTAGAGACACCGTATGTAAGGTGAGCACTGGGATGGGGAAAGTGGAATGGTTCCATATGACCAGAACACTTTTCACAGCCAGGCTTTTCTTACAGAACCTTTCATTTTATTATTTTTTAAATAGGCTGTTTTAATTTATTCAGGATTATTATTAAATTTACAATACTTTTCAGTTCTTAAATAATTCCTGTATTTTATCCAGAGGCAAAATCTCGTTAGCCTCTGGCACTAAAACTCCAAGACTTCTCACTTATCTGCAATAACTAAACTATTTGACTTGAAACAAACAAATACATGGCACTACACAGGGCAGATATCCAACAGTGTTACAATTTCATATGTTAGCCACTCACCTCAGGAAAACTGGAGAATACGTTGTGCCATTCATCAGTGAGGAGGTTTTACTTCATGCTGTCACTAAGGCACCTTTGTACAACACAGTGACATCCAGCTCAGACCGTGACGTTTGGGGATCAGCTTCTTGTGCTTCTGCCCATTGTGAAAGCTCCTGTACACAAAGTTCAAAGCAAAAATCTACTGTAAGTGCTTTGACTTACAGACCTAAAAAAGGGTGTGGCAAATAATTCAGTAGGAGCAAGCCTACTTCAGTGGGGTGATTAACTTTCTTCACCACTTATTTATTTATTTATTTAATCTTCTTTTCTTTCTGCAATAGTATTGGCTGAGATAAACCCTTTTATCAAGACTTAAGGATTAGTAACATGAATAAAACACATCATTTGCAGTTAATTTTACTTTCTCTCCTTTTGCCTGAGGGAAAATTATGTGTCCATTGTGGCAAGTTTTGTTTCCTAAGATTCAGTTTGAAGACATTTCTTTCCACTTCTTTTATTCTTTATTTTCTTTTCTCTTAGAAAATATTTAATCTGCTGTGTTGGTGAAGCAGTAACTTGATATAAAGCATAAGGTGATAATGACTTTGATCACCCTTAGTTTGCAAAGAAAGCTCTGATTCCTGCCTGAAAAAAAAAAAAAAAAAAAACACAAAGGTTATTGGTGTGAGAGAAAACTTGTTTTCATTGTATGAGCAGAGTTGAAGATCACAGATCTCCTTAGGGTGTCCATTTTTTTATTGTAGCTCTAACCCACTCATGCCATAATAACAGCTCTCAATTTTCCATAGGAAATCACGAAAGAACAAGAACAACAAAAAGAAAAACAAACACATTTTCTCATGATGAGAACAGAAATGTTAGGGTGGTCATGGGGAAGAACAATTATAGCTCAAAGCTGTTCAGAGTGTTTATCAGAAAACTTCTCCAAGAGCCGTGGCCATGGAGCAGGGGCAGAGGCACACACTGGGATCACCCAGGGCCTCCCACAGAGGTGCAGAGCTGTTTGTGAGCCTATGGTTGAGGTCTGTGGCTCTGCAGAGGGGAGTACCAAGGTGGAATTCAGCTCCCAATGAATGATGCCAAAATTTAAATACCTGCGTGCCAATGTCTGCAGGCACTGTATTTGTCTGAGCTCCCACTTACATTCCAAGGAGATCTGATCAACAGAGTCAGTAGTATCTTGAAATCTATTCAGCTTACCTTGAGCTTGTCACCTGAATTCAGTCAGTTGTTACCCTCCAGATTCCATTCACTCTATTCCCCAGACCACGTTTGAATTTTGCCCTAGTTCGGTTTTGCTAAAGCAGTTAAAAAACTTGGATTAATGTGAGTCAGTCTGCCAAATTAAAGAAGCAAGACATTTTAGGACAATAATGCACTTCTTTTCAGGACAGCAATGCTCCTGAGTGCTTTACCTGAGAACTGCACTCAGTTTTCATTTCATAAGAAACTGGTTGGCTCATTGTAAAAGGAATTCCCATAGCAAACTAAAATGCATTTTGTGTGGACAGCCAGGGGACTAAGCAGTGAAACAGACATTTATGTTACCTGACTGTGGTAAGTCACACAATGGCTTTTCAGGAAACCAACAAAAGGCAAAATTGTTAGGCATATTTTTATGAATTATTTTGCTTTATCTGTCTTCTGGCTTTATTCTTCGGTATCTTGAGTGTACTTTTGCCCATACCGTGTTCACTAATACATGATTTGTACAAAGATCTTTTATCTTTAAGGACAGAAAAAAAAAATAGAAGAGAGTAAATTTTCCTTTTCAAGATTTTTGCTATTGTTGTTGCTTCTTACAAAAAGTACATTTAATTCCTGGATATGACCTTCCTGCAAAGTATCATGCCTTCCTACACAATGAGAACTGAAGGAACATTCTATCCTTTTTTCATCTTTCTTTGGCAGGTACTGTTTCATCTCATGCCCCCCACTAAAAGCAAAAACATCTTTCTACACTATTGTTTCATTTACTTTTTTGGCCAATGCTTCTTATGGAAAACACTTTGGGAAAGATTGCAGCCAGTGTCACCTGGCATAGCTTTAGGGTGAACATGTTTTTTCTCTGCACGTTGTACTAACAGAAGGTGACTGCTCAGCTGGTGTTAGAGACCTGGGCTTAATCTCCTTTTCTAGCAAGGTTTCTTGAGTATTATTGGGCAAGCTGTTTCACACCAGATCCTCTGAATGGCTCAGAATGACTAGAAATTTCTGGAGTGGGACTGAAATACCTGAGTTAGCTGTTTCTTTTCCTCATCCTGTACCTCAGGAAAATTAGGTTCCTCTGCCTAAGAATGGGTTCAGCAACACTAACTACCCCAAAGCTACAGGGGAACCTAATTTAGGCTATAGGAAACTCTGGAAGATGGTTCTGTGACATTCTCTCTTGCTGGATTATTTGCATTTATCTATAACCCTCAATTTCAGGACCAGGTGGGAACTCACGTCTGTAAAATTTCCTGTCATATATAAGCTTTTAAGACACCCTTTTAGAAAAAACTGTCTCAATGAGGTTTTTTAACATAAGGATGTATCATTTGGTAACATTTAGAGACTGGATTATGAGTCCAGGAACAGGAGACATTTGTTCCAGCCTTTCTTCAGCTGCAGTTTTCAGACTTCCAGCTTCCTCTCTCCTCAGAAGCACTTGTATGAGAAGACTTGTGCTACTTTCATTGTTCACTATGAATTTGGAAAGAATTTTTCTCTCTTGGGAAATGTTCCCAAAAAACCCATATGATTTAAAAATATTAATATGTGATTTTTTTAATGTAAATCTATTTCCAAGCTGTTGTACTGATTACTTTATTAGCTGAATGCTTCATGAACTTCAATGAATTCTATCCTCACACAAGTTTTGTGTTGTAAAACATTGAAAACTATTTTTTCCTCTGGAGCACTACATGAGACAGACTATGTTTTACTTAACATCATAAACAAAGTGAGCTTGGAAATACTAACTTCTTTTAAGTCCCTGAATGTCACTGTCCACTTGTGGATTCTTTTCCTTTATCCTGGAAACAATATTCTCAACACTGAGACAGGATCAAGATATCAGTGAGGGGAGGAAATGGACTGGTTTCAAGAAGGTCAGGCTAGGTTAAATGCTTGGTCTACACACTTTGATTGAGTTCCTTTCACTGTGCTATTCGAAGTGGTGTGGTAACATCAATGTAACTTTTTATTTACTTTTCAAGGATTCTCCATTAGTCATTTGTCAATTGGCTTTTTATCCCTCTGAAGTATTTTTATTTTTCTTCTTCTTTTTCTACAAATATATTTCTGCTTTTTCTTTTTCCTTTTCTGCTTTTGCAGAACCACTGCTTAGGCATCAGAAAGAGAAAGTTCCACCAGTGGAAAAAGAGCAATTTCCTGTGGACAATGTCATTGCTAATATGAGATGTCCAAAAGCAGACCTTGGTTGCTTCAGGTTGCCCTATGATATCCTTTTAATCCTTAACAGTGCCTCATGGGTACTGGGTAAACTGTATTCCTGTGGATGCAGTTGGTGAAGGTTTGAAGTTGGTAACAATATTGCAAAATTCAAGCTCTCCTGAACAAACGGCACAATAATGGCACAAGGCTTTCAACAGGGCTCCAGCTGAAAGAGCCATCTAATTCAGAACAGATGAAGCATAAAGAAGCATAAATACTGTACAATGGCTCCAAAAAAGATCATGCATGACTGCATAAATCCTAATTGTCCTTTGCTTGTATGTAGGTTTAGCAGTGCAAACACCAGTGCTGTACCCTTAGCACCACCAATATACATTTATCATCTAACCTCAGGAGACAGCGTAGGAAAAGGACACTTGATCATTAGTGTATGATTTAGACCCAGAAAAGCCTACTAGAAAGCTACCCAAGTGTTCATCTGGCAACACAGCAGGCTCGTTATCTGTATTAAAACTATTATTTCTGTAGGAAAAAAACCCACCAAAACCCCAAACCCAAGTAAGGTATTTAAAAGCAGGAGGTAAAGAAAACATGTGCTGCACATATGCAGCGTGTAAGAGACTGTGCTGCAGTGAGGGTTGCCATGGAGACAGTGAAAATGCAATAGGATCTCAAAGTGAGGTGCTGCAAGGATCCCATAGGAACCCTAAGCTCCCACCAAAGCTGAGGCAAGCTGAGATTTGTCCCTGCTTATTGCCAAGGCAGTAGGGCACTGGGCAAGCAGGGACTTCCATGGGCAGCACCTGCATGTGGCATAGGAGCTAGCAGGAGGTATTACCTTCATGGGAGCTGTTCCCCAAGAAGCCACCATCCCAGGAAGAAAAGGAGGATTTAATTATTGCTTAGCAAGAATGCTGCCTGTGCAACAGCTCTCATTTTTTTCAGACTGAGGAGCAAAGTGCTTAGACTTAAAAAAAATAATCTTACCCCATCTAGTGTGGCTGGTGAATCACGAGGTCTATGTCCTATTCCCACCTCTCCTAAGACCTGCCCTGTCTACAACAGGGAATATTAAAATATCACTACTTCTTTCCTTGTAACTACAACTACACCTGGAGTAAGAAGTAACAAAAAGGTGAGTCTTACTGTTCTGTAGGGCAAAGCACGGATGTGACAGCCCCATTCTCTGTTTCCACACAGCTATCCCAAATAACACAGTGGTGCTATCATCTTGAGAAGCACTTGCAGGTTGTCACTGCTGTAAGCAGAGGCTGTAAGCATCTATCTCAAAATATACGACTGAAATCCTGGCCCTCCTGCACTGACATAGGAATCCTTCACAGAGTACATCAGGGACACATTTCTTTCACAAAATATGAGCTATAATAGAAGAGATGCTATTTGCATGGTCATCAATCCTCACTGAGGTTTTTGGAACTGGTGCTGCTTTACCCTGGGCTTTCTTTTCTGATGCACATTTATGTTTACCATGACCCAGCCACCCTGGGCCCATGCAGAATCCCACTGACCATGTCAAACTACAGGATTCAGATGGATGTGAGGCTTTCTCATTCCTAAATCAAATCACTCTTCTATTCCTTAGCCCAAATGGTGACATCAACTTAAAACTTTCCTAACTAAAAGCCAGGCTGTTTTTTCAATGGGAAGGGATCTTTTTTCTTTTTTTTCTTTTTTTATGTTTTAAACCATTTTCTTTTTTGCCCTTTTTTTTTTGTTGTTTGGTTGGTTGGTTTGTTGATTTTTTTAATACACTTCTCATTTGTCCTGTTGAGTTGTCATCGAATCATAGAATATGCTGAGTTGGAAGGGACCCATTAGGATCATCGAGTCCAACTCCTGTCCCTGTGTAGGACACCCCAAGAATCACACCATGTGCCTGAGAGCATCATCCAAACGCTTCTTGAACCCAGGCAAGCTTGGTGCTGGGACCACTGACCTGGGGAGCTTGTTCCAGTGCTCAACCACCCTCTGGGTGTGAAACCTTTTCCTGATATCCAACCTAAACCTCCCCTGATTCAGCTTCCTGCCCTTTCCCTGAGTCCTGTCACTGGTCACAGGAGTGAAGAGATCAGGACCTGCCCCATCTCCTCCCCTCCTGAGGAACCACAGACTGCAGTGAGGTCACCCCTCAGAATAAAACAAGACAGTTTCTTTACAGCTGAGGTGGCCAATCTTGCCTCTTTCTTTGCATTTTCCTTCTGACCAGTTTATAGAATTCACTGCTTAACTCTATTACTTAACAAGGATTCTTAACTCCATAGTCCCAAAGGGGACCCTCAGAGACTAATTCAAGGCTGTGAATTCCCTGGGAAGCTGGGCAGCCACTATGATGACCAGCAGTGAGCAAACTGAATACTTGTGGCAAACAAGCTCCAATTGGACCTAACAATGTGACCTCAGCAGCTCCTCATAAATCATCTCTTCCAGACCCTTCCCCACATTCGTGGCTCTCCCCTGGACACTTTCTAATAACCTGATGTCCTTTTTATATTGTGGTGCCCAAAATGCATGCAGTGCTCAAGGTGAGGCCACACCAGTGCAGAGCAGAGCAATGGAATTTCTAGCAATGGAAATTTTCTAGCAGCGGAAATTAACTGGCATCCTCCATGCCAGACACTGGGAATTAAATGCAGTCTTTATAGTACAATAATCTAGAAGCTAGAACCCCGGAGGTAAACAGGCAGTGGATCAGTTTAGCAGTAGAGAAGCCATAGTAGGTTTCTGTGGTGGCAAAATTGTTACCACTAATTGCTTGTTAAAGCAATTCTAAAAAATACCCTGAATTGCAATACAGCTTAATTCACAAGCAATTGCCTGGCCTACAGCCCTCTCTACAAGGAGCTGAAGATCCTTCTACATGCACAGGGAGTTGTTCAGATCTAGTCTGGAAACAGTATGGAAAGAATTACCTCTTATCAAATGAAAAATGACTGGGACCACTTTTGACCCAAAATTACAAGTTGTAGTTGATTAACGGGGCACATCCATGATGGGGAAAAAAAAAAAACCACCCTATAACTGAAAACCTGAAACTTACTAAAAAATTCTAAAAATGCCTAAGGCTACTTTTCCACTTAACAGTTGTGATGGATAGAAGAGACCATTTATTACAGCCAAGGAGGTTTTTTTCCTGTAAGAAAGTTAAATAACATAGAAAACTTACATGTAATTTATAAATCACTGGAATTGTTTCTTGTTGTGCCTATGGAAAAGTAATTCCTTTCCACATATTACTAATCATAGAATCATTTTCCTTGGAAAAGGCCTTTAAGATCATCTAGTCCAGACTTTACCCCAGCACCACCAAGCACTAAGTTCTGCTTTTGTTTTAGTCATTCATTTATCAACACCTGAGTAACAGAATCATACTATCATACACACATAAATAAAAGATAGTAATCACCTGCTACCTGTGAATAGTTCTGCTTATCAGGTTTTGGGGGTCTTTTCATTTGTTCTTATTTTTTAAAATTCCCATTTGGAATATCCATATCAGTAACATAGAATCACAGATTGGTTTGGGTTGGAAGGGACCTTAAAGATCATCTAGTCCCATCCCCCCTGCATGGGCAGGGACACCTCCCACCAGACCAGGCTGCTCCAAGCCCCATCCAACGTGCCCTTGAACGCTTCCAGGGATGGGGCAGCCACAGCCTCCCTGGGGAAGCTGGGGCAAACATACCTAATTCTTCTCAAGTTTCATATGCAGTTTCATATGCAGACTGCTCCTGTGGTAAAATTAAGGTGGTCTATGCCATCTAAACCCTATATGTTTGCTCCTCTGTGCCTCCATACAGCCTTTAATGATGCATGATTTTTTTTTTCTCACCGTAGGAGTTCAACGTTACTCATTCAGCTATTCTGAGGGTTATTGAAGAAAGACAAGCAAGAGGCCTGGGGCTCTCACACAAGAGTGGTACTGGGTTTTGTAACCAGGGGTTTGCAGATTAAATGCAGAAGTTGATCTTTGTGTTCTTTGTATTCATTATATTAAAGTATAATCCAGTAATTTCATTACTTTCAGTAGTTTCCCTTTTCTGTTAGTGGAAATGAAACTATTGCATTAGCATAGCTAAAGTAGTAGCTTTAGCAGTTCACAAACCTTAAAAATTGTCAAGCTGCTGCTTCAGTGTTTACTCAGTATTCCATCATGTGTTGTGTTGCTTCAGAAAAGTCCGTATATTGATGACACAGTTGACTGAGTCTATTTTCACTGCTGCTAAATGGAATCAAACATTGTACACTTTCCATATAAATTAATTACCCTGGTACACGTAGTGCCCTGTATTTTGTGGCTTAGATGGTCTTCCTTTTTGGCTTCACACCATCTGACCATTATAAACTTTTGTCATGAAAACTGAGAGCTTTGAATCTTAAATCTTGCAAAACTAGCTAGACTCAGAAACATGACAGTGCCCTGTGAAGAAACACATCTTTTAAAATAAGGGAGTAACTTGGGATCTAGAATATTCACACATTTTCTGTTCATCAAGTTGTCATTCCTATGTCAGACTTTGACAAATTTTGCCCATATCTGACTACTATATCAGCACTGAGAGTTAAAAATAAATACACATGAAATGTGGTTGCTTCTTCACCTTGATGCTAATCAACCACTCCGCCCGCCTGCGATCTCAATCCATGCAGCCATCACTGTTCCAAGTTGTTGGGTTTGGCACCTTGCTTTGATTCCATCATTCTCTCCATGATGTGTGGCCTGATCCTTTGCATACACGAAGCAAGCTTTCTGTGCTAGCCTTTAACAAACTCCTTTACTTCACCCTGTTCCTGTAAGACTTGTGATTTGAGCAAGATACCAGCCTCAACTTTGCACTGCTATTGATAATTTGCTTTTCCTATCAACACTTCTACACTTTACATCCTCTGCTGGAGAGGTCCTTCCAAACATTTGTGAAGGAGTTCTGTTATCAGTTTTAAATCCTCCCTTAAAACCTGTCTTGTCTCAGACTACTCATCCCTCCAGTTTTGTACTGGCTACAGATATACCTTTTTTTGCAGAGCTTCCTCAATTTCACTTTAAATTTGGAATCTGTGTCTTTATGCTGGGACAACTCACCAGATACTCCTTGTTGATCTAAAGCCTACAGACACCAGAGGGAGAGAATATGTTTTTTCTCTCTTGTACAGCTCCTTCCTACACACCAATCTTTGACTAAAGCTCTTAACGCTATTCAAGCAATCACGGCCTGTGCAATGCAATTAAGTCTAATATTAATAACAACATCAGTATGGTGATTCTCTCTCAGAGATTACCAATTGTTTGGTAGAAGCCATGTTCCCTTAGACATTCAAATCTCAGCTGCTTCAAGGACTGGAACAGCTACCCCAGGGAATAAGGAATAAGGCAGTTGTTGAATACACTAAGTCACTTGCTAGATATACTTTCATTTTTTTCCATGATCTATGAAACCACAGCACTGCTCTTTAGAGCTGCACAACAACTATTTGAATCTAAAGCCTGAGCTTCAGTAGGAGAACTGGCATCTATCCTCTGGAGGGCCTGGCAACATGAATGCCTTGCTGCAAAGAGGGCTGTGGAATTTCAGTCTAGCAACATCTATTGTATTGCTGCCCTGCTAAGGATTGTCATGGGAACCTGTGATGTGATCAGCAGGGTGTGACAAAACATGGCAACTGGAGGAAGAAGTGGACTAAAGCAAAGCTGAGACCTGTCGGTGAAAAGCAGCCTGGTAGGAATGGGAACTGTCACAGAATCCCTTGGTGAAGCTGGAGGACACAACAGAAAGGTTTGGGTTATTTGCTAGAGACAATGAATAAGAAATAGAGAGGAGCATAAGTAAAAGCTCTGGGGAAGATTTTCTAAAGATGTCTGGATCAAAAATCACTTCAGAAAGAGAGTCACATTCAGATCTGTGGGATGCGTTTGTCAGACAGCAAAATGCTGCTGTTCCTTTCATGCAAGGAAAAATACATGTTTCCTTCTGTAAGTTAAGCAAAAGCAAAGCAATTGTAGATTCCAGGAAGCTGAAGCCAGAGCAGAGACAATGGCCAGCTGGTCACTCAGGATTCAGGCAAGTACCTCAGACCAGTACCTCATGTCGCAAGCCACTTATTAATGTCACAACAGACGCGTGGGTACTCGCTGTCTTTACTTGTTCTATAGGAAAAACACATACTTTTATTTATTTTATTTTCATTTTTGAGATGGAAAAAAATCCTTCTTTCTGGAAGAAAAATGAGGGAAGAACACACTGTCATGGTTCCTTGTCTCCCTCTCCTGGCTGGCTCTTCATTAGTAGTTTGGGCCCAACACGACAACACAGGAACAGTCCCATAGCCACTCACAGAATCACAGAATTTTAGGGGGGTTGGAAGGGACCTCGAAAGATCATCCAGTCCAACCCCCCTGCCAGAGCAGGATCACCCAGAGCACATCACACAGGAACGTGTCCAGGTGGGTTTGGAATGTCTCCAGTGAAGGAGACTCCGCAGCCTCTCTGGGCAGCCTGTCCCAGGGCTCTGTCACTCTCACAGGAAAGAAGTTGTTCCTGATATTTACATGGAACCTCCTATGCTCCAGTTTGCACCCATTGGCCCTTGTCCTATCACTAGACATCACTGAAAGAGGATTTTTTTACTTTTGACTCAGAAGGATAAGAGCCAGCTGGATGCAATATGCACAGACCATTTTAACACCCATGAGGGTTACAGTGTTCAAAGGCTTTGTGAAAGGCTCACTCAGCAAAATTTGGTTTATGTGAAAAGAAAAAAATCAACTTACCATTTTTGCCTAAGATTTCACATCAAGCTGTCAGAGTTCTGGACCATCTTCCAGTATTTGACAGGAAATCTAAAGCTGACTGAAGAAGCTAGAAACATGATGCTGGTGACACACCATTCCAAGAGGCTCCAAGTGACCTCAGGCAACTACCCAAAACGCAAATCCCTAACACCAGGGTCACATCCCATCATGGCTTGAACCATTATGCTTCAAGTACGCTGCTAAGATTACATCTCTAGCTTTCCCTGCAAGAACTGTCCTTACCTGATTCCTGAAGTATCCATGCAGAATTTCGTCTTCCCTTGCTAAACAGGAAGCAGTGGGGAACTGTGATCCTCTGTGCGCTCACTCAACTTCCCCCCCACACACACAGGGATGAGGAGGACAAAGCTCCTGGGTCAAGACAAAGGACAAGGAGAGTTCTTCACCCATTAAGGTCCTGGGAAAAACAGACTCAACTTGGGGAAAGAGTAACAAGTTAATTTCACAGTAATCAAACGCACCCAGGACACAGACACACCCAGAGCAGGGCTCACACACATGACCCCCACCCCTCCCTTCTTCCCGCCCAAATCCCTTCGTTCCCGGTTTCTCTCCCTCCTTCCCCCCAGCGGCACAGGGGGATGGGGATGGGGTTTAGAGTCAGGTCACAGGCTGGTGGTTCCTGCTGCTCCTTCCTCCTCAGGAAGAAGGATTCCTCACAGTCCTGCCCTGCTTCCCCACGGGGTCCCTCCCATGGCAGAGAGTCCTCCACCAACCTCTCCTCCATGAGTCCTTCCCACCAGGCCCGGAGCTGCTCCAGCCTGGGCTTCCCACAGAGTCACGGCTGCTTCGGGAACAAACTCCCCTGACCTGGGGGCTTCCAAAGCTGCTCAATCAGAGTCCACAGGCAGCAAATCCTCTGGCCACAAAATCCAAGTCCAGTGGTCAAGTTCACCCCTCCTGGCTCCTTCAGGGAATGTTCCACCACGTTCCTCCACAAGTGCAGGGGCACAGCTGCCATCTCATCATGGGCTGCAGGGAAACTTCTGCTTGGGCACCTTCTTCCCCTTCTTCCTCACCAACCACCAGCACTGCTCTCCTTCTCCAGCACTGCTCTTCTCTCCCTCTCCTAGCTCTGCTCACCTCTTATCTCAGTTCTTTCATATGTCAATGGCAGAGGCATCTGTTGTCCCTCTGATGGCTCTTTGGTTGGGTTTTGGGGCAGGGGGAGCTTCTCAGCTTCTTACTGGAGCCACCCCTGGTGCCCTTCCCCCACTACCAAAAACCCCACCAAACCAGAACACACACATAAAGCTCTTTAGGTATCATAAAGGGTAAAAAATAACTTTTGAAGACAGGAATGAACCCAAGTTAGCACAATGCAGTACTCACTTGCTTAAGCTTATCTTGAGCTGCCCCAGGGCACTTCCAACCTGCCTGCTTAAATTAAAAAATGCAGCACACAGTAAACAAAATCATATTTCACCTACCCCTTTCACCAACTACATACTCCACAGAGCACACATGGGACAAGTAGCAGGAGTAAAGTACCACTGAAGAAAGAAAATTCCCAAACGAATTGGTGTTGATATGAAAATTATTACAGGAATTCTACTCGTTCTTTAATAGGAGCTATGGATATGTCTAAAACACAATGCTGACTGTCTTCAGCAGAACATAGTTGTACCTGGGTTACCTTTCTGTTTGGTCACAAATTAAGTGTAGCACCAAGGAGATCTTGGACTTAAAAAGTTCCCTTTTAGGGAACAAAGCAAACTACCCCATTCTGCACTCTCACACTTTTATGGACATGAAATACACAATTCATAAATGTTTCTCCTACACAGAAATACTGTGTATGCACTCAAGGTGTACATTGCAAGCAGTGAAACTGCTTTGTCATAATAAAATAAGATCACAGCACACATTAATTAGATACTTCAGAGTGAGGAATGCATTCTTTGGGGATTTTTTTTTCAGGATTACAAAACCATGTTTTTTTTCCCCACTGAAATACTTCCACAGATAACAGGAGATATTCCTTTATTTGTTGGGGAAGAACTACATAGAAAATCTACTGTGAGTGTAGCCCAGCAGAGAGCAGGAGGGTTAACAGCCAAAGTTGGGACCTCTGACTCTTCATAGAGCTGCCTACATTTTTGTGTCCTGTCTTGACCAGCTGGCTTTCCTGATCCTTCCTTCTCTGTCCCTCCCAGTGTTTTCACCTTGGGATCATTCCTGTCCCATTTTCCATGTCCTGCCTTTGTACCCCTCACATAATTACCACTCACTGTTCCCCCTCTCATCTATTCCCATCTTCCCATTTTCTCCTGCCACCAACTCGGATGTTGGCTGACATCAGTGTTTTAACATCTCAAGCCTATCTGGCCTCCATCTGTAAACTTTCTTGGGAAGACAGAGTCTTACTTTGCATTGCAAAGCACAGGTCCATGCTATCCCTTCAGCATGCTGCTAATAAAGAGGATACATAAGATAGACAATCTCAATATGCATTACAAAAATGAATTAGCATTGGTTGTAATGAAAATGTATAAATTGGAAAAGTACTAATGACTAGTGTTGTTGGCTTTTCACCTTGAATCGTGTTAGAATAAAAGTCTGATGACCAAGAAGTTCCAGCATGTAACGCTGTTTTGTACTGGAGTGTTTCTCTCTTCAGCACTCTCCAGAACACACTAGATCAATACCCTCTATTGACTGTGTGAAGCTGTACATTTATGCCCACTAGACATTCCTTCCTTGGCCACTTTATCACCTACCTCCCCACACTTGGCCTCATCGCTCCTCTGACCCTCTTCTACCTCTCCAATCCTGTTGCAGCTTCCACTTCATGAGCGAGGCAGGGCAGAGATCTCTTCAGCATGTAAACATTCCTGGCTGGAAACTAACTGCATTTATTGACTTATTCCACATACCCTTTCCTCCCAGGCCTTTAGCCTTGCCCTGGTATGAGAGGCCCCGGACAAAACCTGTCTCTGGCTGCCCTGCCCTGAGCCCCCCGGGCCACTCGTCCTGTGGCTGTGGCAGCAGGGCCTGTGGGGGGAAACAGAACATCTGCCCCCTGGTTATTGGCTAAAACTGACACACCTAAATGTTAAGCACAGTAAAAGTCAGACCATCTGGTTCTGTGTCCTTTTGTATAGCAGACACGGACTTCGCGACAGGATCTTCTTATATTGGATCTATGTTATACCAAATAGAGAGAGCACGAGTCCTTTACAATACAAATAAAAAAAAAAAAAAAACCCAGCTGCAGTAAGTAATGTTTTTCAGTCAAAATATGCCTAGTTATATTCTCATTGTCAGTCAAGTTGGCAGCATGCATATAAAAGAAGTCAGATGGACTTTGACCTGATTCCAGCTTTAGTGAATGAATGGAAATTCCTTTTCCACAAGAACTAGACAATTCTCTGATGTACATCCCTGAAGAGGGAAGACGGTTTGTTTGCAATCAGAATATCAATTTTTCAGTCTCATCTCATCTTGATAATTGTCTAGTTCAGCTGGTAAGTTTTCAATGCACTTCTGAAAATTAAATTTGTATTATTAGAAACTACGCTTTCCCCCACCACCTCCAGCTGCTAAGTTAAAGTAATAATAATGGAACAAATTCACTATTCAGTCACAAAAAGGTCCAGCCAGCCTGTATCACTGGTGTTACTCTATATATAAGCTGAAAAAAACCCCAAACAAACAAATAGAGCAGATTTTGGTCCATTATCTTTAGGATTAGTGCCTGAATGACATCGCTACAATGGATCTGACAGCTTTTCCTGCTAATGTAATTGTGTTGCATTATGAATATTATTAATTAACACTCCATATGCAGGTGATCTAATCAGTTAATTACATTTGAAAAATTTAACATTGCCCTACTGCAAATGGATATTTAAGCTGACTCGTAGAAATCCCCAAGCCTGTAGCTTTACCAAGCTGATGAAAGGTCTTGAGAATAAGCCCTATGAGGAGAGGCTGAGGGAACTCGGATTGTTTAGTCTGGAGAAAAGGAGGCTGAGGGGAGACCTCATTGCTCTCCACAACTACCTGAAAGGAGGTTGTAGGGAGGTGGCAGTTGGGCTCTTCTCTCAAGTGACTAATGACAGGACCAGAGGAAATGGCCTGAAGCTGCACCAGGGGAGGTTTAGGCTGGATATTAGGAAGAATTTCTTTACTGAAACAGTGGTTGGACACTGGAACAGGCTGCCCAGGGAGCTGGTGGAGTCACCATCCCTGGAAGTGTTTAAAAGAAATGCAGATACAGTGCTTAGTGACATGATTTAAGCACTGAATGGGTAGATTAGGTTATGCTAGGGGGATTTAGGTTATGGTTGGACTTGGTGATCTTCAAGGTCCCTTCCAACCAGGATGACTCTATGATTCTAAATCGAATTTTGTTCCTTTTTATTCCAATATTTGTATTTCTAACTTCTTTGCTTTGAGATTTGACAGGTAACATTTAGACAGTGCAAGGTACCTCGTGATCAGTATCAATGGGCTCCAAGTGCTGCTAGAAACCAGTGTGAAAACTGCAGGGTTTCCTCTGAAAGTACTAGCTGTCTGTTTGATCTCCCTCTCAAACAACAACTCTGACAAGCAAAAACACCTCCAAACCAATCAACAGTTTCACTAAAATGCGTTCATGGCAGTGTAAGTGAGTTCTCATAAATTTTGATGGGACATGTATGTAGATGGGAATCGGGAAATGAAATGAATGGGAAGTGCAACATAATCCATTTAGGAGAAGTTCTTCATTTATGCCAGTATGATAGAGAGTCCCTAATTGATGATTAATCATAAAAATTATGAGACCTTTCCTCCTCCTCTGCCAATTTTCCCACACTTCTTGCTTTGTGTTAGGCTATAATTTCTTGATTAAATTAACATTTTCTATAGGCATGTTCATGGAATGAGCAGCAAGGGTTATTATGGTTTTAAAGCAGTTTCCTTGGCATTTTACAAGGCAAGCATGAATTGCATTTCAAATTTTGGAGTTTCCACTTCCCTTGAGGGCCTTCAATGAGAAAAGTGCTAACTTCAGCAAAAAAAAATCATGAAATTTCTGTATTTTTGAAGCGTTATTGCAAGAGGAAAGTAACTATAGGTGGAAGAAATATTTTTTAAAAAACAGGAGGGACATTTTTAGCCTAAAACTAGTATGGCCTAGAACTTTATTTCTTTGATAATTATGAAACATTACAATAGCATTTACTGACTTACCAACTTATTTTCCTGGATGCTGTACTTGTTGTTTAGAACGAAAGCTGAATCATGTATAATTAAGGTTAAGGAAATGAATAAAATAACTACCTATCTAGAGTATTAATTTGTCAGCCCAGGTATTCTCAAGTAGTTGGAACTAATCAACAGCACATCAGATTAACAGCTATGTATTACAGTGTTATTCCTAGATCATTATCTATATAAATATTCATGCAGAGAAAGCAAAACTGTATAATCAGAATTGTTTGCCTACTGGAAAAACAGGGACAAAGCATCATTAATGAAAAACGGCAGTTTTGAGTATGCACAGGTTATGTAAATGCTGATGAAGAACTTTGCATTTTAGACAGACATTTTAATGGCTTAACCACCATATAGTTAAAACAGATTTTATATTTCCACCATGAGGAAAACAGTGTTTGCATGAGGACACAATTGGAGGCATTGTGATTTTCTCAGTTACAAACTTGCAGGACATGCTTATCATAGAATGGTTTGGGTTGGAAGGGACCTTAAAGATCATCTAGATCCAGCTCCCTTGCATGGGCAGGGACACCTCCCAGTAGACCAGGTTGCTTCAAGCCCCATCCAACCTGGCCTTCAGCACTTCTAAGGACGGGGCAGCCACAGCTTCTCTGGGCAACCTGCTCCAGTGTCTCACCACCCTTATACTAAAGAATTTCTTCTCACCTGTATCTCCCCTCTTCCAGCTTAAAGCCATTATCCCTCACCCTTTTGCTACAAACCCTTGTCAAGAGTCCCTCCCCAGCTTTCCTGTGGCTCCTTCAGGCTCCTTCAGTTACTGAAAGAATAAAGAATAAATTTATATATAAGCCCCCTGAAGCTGTGGATGACTTGAGATGGCTGGCTGACACAGCCCCATAAAGGTTCACAAGGAGATACTGACCAACAACCCAAGCACTAAATGCCAACCAGTGTCTGAGGTAACAAGCTCTGTTTCTCAGCATCCATTCAAATAATGCCACCAGTGGGCAGAACCAGCTCTATTCCTACATTCGTTTGCCACTCAGAACCTAATTTATTATGCAGCCTGAGTGTGTCTGTACTCCATGTGGGAGCACATGAGATCAGCTTTAAGAGTTAGACTTGCCATGCATGCAGCAGCAAAACCAGATTTGGAATAAGGCTCTAATGATTTATCCATAAGGCTAAGTAGGATTGCAAGTTTAAATTTACTCCAACAGCTTGCTTGTTTCTACTGCGGGATAAACAGCAGCACAGAAGAAAAACCAAGTCCTCCCAGACCAAGATACTCTCATCCCTTAATAGTCAGTCATGGTTATTACTACACTTCCAGGGTATGATATCTTCCAGACTGCAAGTGGAATTTATAGGCACTTTGAGTAAAAAGAGAGGAAAATGTGTCTAGCATGGTAAAGATTTGCATTGCATAACCTAGTGGTTCTTCCAGTCTGCTATAAAAGCTACATTACACTGTTTGTGCTGTGAGGCTGGGAGAAGGGAGGCCACCCAGAGGGACCTTGACAGGTTGGAGAAGTGGGCTTGTGCAAACTGCATGGAGTTCACCCAGGCCAAGTGCAAGGTCCTACACCTGGTTTGGGGCAATCCCAAGCACAAATACAGGCTGGAGGGAGAATGGATCTAAAACAGGCTGGAGGAGAAGGACTTGGGGGTGATGGCGGATGAGAAGCTCAACATGAGCAGGCACCGTGTGCTGGAGCCCAGAAACCAACCTGGGCTGCATCAAAAGGAGTGTGGCCAGCAGGTCAAAGGAGGGGATTGTCCTCCTTTACTCAGCTCTTGTGAGATCTCACTTGGAGTACTGTGTCAAATTCCGGAGTCCCCAACATAAGGACATGCAGCTCCTGGAGAAAGTCCAAAGGAGGGACATGAAGATCATCTGAGGGCTGGAGCAGCTCTGCTCTGGAGACAGGCAGAGAAAGTTGGGATGTTCAGCCTGGAGAAGAGAAGGCTCTGGGGAGAACTTAGGGCATCTCCCAGTGCCTGAAGGGGCTACAGGAAAGCTGGGGAGGGGCTTTTTAGAAGGGCAGAGAGCAATGGGAGGAGGGGTAATTGCTCAAAACTGGAAGAGGGGAGATTTAGGTTAGACATTAGCAGAAATTCTTAGTGTGAAGGTGGTGAGACACTGGAAGAGGTTGCCCAGGGAAGTTGTGGCTGCTCCATCCCTGGAGGTGTTCAAGATCAGGCTGGATGGGGCTTGGAGCTGCCTGGTCTAGTGGGAGGTGTCCCTGCCCATGCAGGGGGGTTGGATCTAGATGATCTTTAAGACCCCTTCCAACCCAAACCATTGTATGTCTCTGTGATTCTATGAAAGTCAGAACCATTTTGGAAAGGAAGATGAACATGAAAAATCAAAACCATGTTGAAAGAGAAGGTAGGATTTGTCCCAGATAGGACAAATCTCATGTCAGTTGTCCACACAAGTATTAAGACTACAACCCCAGTTTGATACCTTGCTGCTAGTTCCACTGCAGTCGCTTTCTCCTTTCAGGCTTGCATCTTACTGTCTTAGTTGCATTTCATTTCTTCTGGCTCTACTGGGCCAAATTCCAAATACCTGGAGAGGGAGAATGGAACGGGAGGCTAAGAACATGTACAGAAATAGAACTGAAATCTTGTTGGACCTAGCAACAGCTGCAGAAACTTCATTCCTGTACAATATTATTGATGCTTTCACCTTTTTACATAAACAAATGTGATGTGCAGTGACTGGGATTGGCTGTGGCAACTTGTTAATGGCTAAGGATGCCACCTCACTATGTGCCAGTGGATGTAACTGGGGAGATGCAGCTTGGTCTCTTATTTTTTTTTTTTAAATACACAAATGATATTTTCTTTATGTCAGTTTTAATCTTGTCTAAGAGAATTAGTTGTAAATTTAGAAAAAAATTGCTTTGCTTGACATTCATGTCTTCATTACCAGAATAGATTTGGAGTACTTAAAAAAAAGCTTCCATAGAGTGACTGCTTGAATGAGTGAAATAAAAAAGAATAAAATTTTTAAAGCAGCAACTATAAAGAAACCTAAATACAATCAAGAGAGATTATAAATGTCTCACTAAAATTGATGACAAAAGCTCACTCCCCTTCATCAGCATTCAAATCCTTAATCCCCAAAAGGAATAGGACATTAAAAAGCTTCTCTTGAATTAACACAATACCAAACGTTTCATTCCAAGCCCATGAAACACATTCATTCCAAGCTCAGAAATACACAACTATTGCAGAACTAAGAGTGTTTATTCCCTGGGAATTACAGCTGATTAATAACCATGTATACGAGAGAAACAACAAAACGACCAGGTGAACTTCTCCATAATATTAACAACAAAGAACCCTTTGTGCAATAATATTTATCACTTTTACATTCCAGTAGCCATTTCAAACAGTGTAATTTTGCTAAGTGGTGAGGAAGGGAACACGACAACAGTCTGCAAAGGGTATTAGGACAGGAGAGCAAAATTTTAGGTCATCCAGGGGAGCAAAACAAAAAGTAAGGGAATGAAATTAAAACAAGAATAATCAGTGGCCTGATCCTCTAACGATCCACTAGTCAATATCACACGTGGTATTTTGAGGGCCCCTAATTAAATCCTATCTCTGCTTTTTTGATAACACTTGTCAGATATTAATAGAAGAGCATCTCTCCCTTGCTCATTGCTAAGTGAAGCAATGTTAATTGACTAGTTTCAATAGCAAATGGGACTCAGTACTGCATGGTTACAGATGTAAGTTATTAGGCTATCTCACAGATTAATAGGAACTGACTTTGAAATGTGTCATTTAGTACATTTAATCTTCCAAGCAGAGGGTGAAAGCCTCAGAACTGAGGCTTTTTGAAAGGACTTGGAATGAAAAAGCTTGGTGCAGTTGTTTTAAAAGGCCTTGAATTTGAATATTTTTCTATACATCCTCCAGGCCATCTGCAGACCACCAGGACCAATCATCCCATTTCCAACACATTATTGTAGCATTTTTCCTCAGTGCAACTTGGGAAACAGCTGCTGATTATATGAATTTTTCAGGCAATGGCAAGAGGCTATTCTGTGCCACTGGGTCTCTGAGCTGCCCCAGAAGGTGACAGATGCTCTTGTGGAAATAACCCAGAGGAAATGACTAAAGGCTTCCTCCAGGTCCCTGGAAAAGATGCTATCCAGGAGCAGCACCAGGAAAATCAATCTAGCCTGCCATCCAATTCAAGCCTAGGTCTAAGGAATGTGCCTTGGACAGAAGTCTCCAAAAAAGATTGGAAAATAAGTCACTCTGGCAGAAGTCTATTGCTGGATGGCATCTTTCCAGGCTCTTCTCTGACACAGGGAGAACAGTGAACCAGGTTTTGTGCAGTGTTTGATTAATGCATATATGGGCAACTACACTGGACATGAGCAATAGAAACGTTTTTTATGGGTAGAGGAGGCATCTTCTCACATCAGAGGGACGTGAAAGACCTGCTTTGCCAGATGGAGGCCAAATAAAGAAAACCTCAGCATCTGCATTTTACTGTAGAAACACAGATCAGAGAATCCAGATGAGTTATGGAAACCAGAGATTAGATGTTAAAAAAGTCTCTAGCTTCTAATGAAACCTCAGGCCTTTGATGTAAGTCCTCCTCAAAACAGCATAGCTTTATATCCCAATGATTGCAACTAAAACCAGAGTGGATAGGTGTGCAGTTCTCAGCTGCAGAAAACTGGGGACTTTTCCCTTTCTTTCAGGAAGTTTTAACTTTCTTTTTTCAATTCTACTTCATCTTTCTTTTTCCTCTTCACATACACCAGCTCCTACCTAAATCCTTCACACTGCATTTAGAACCAAATAAAGCATTAATATGTTCATCTGTGTGAAATGTTCTCTTAACTATTACCTCGGGCAGTCATTTAGTTGAATCTGATAGAGGAATGCATTGACATTGTTAAGGTTAATGACCCAGTGATTAACAGAACACATTTTGCAGCTCAATGCTTCCAGTCACTGTTTCACAGAGGAATGGGAACAAAGACATGTATATTATGCTACAATATCTGGAGTCTTTTTTTCTACATACTGGGTGATGTAAAAGAAATCAGCCCCTGCTCAGATTAGTAGTTCTGAAAGATGGAGAAAGTTTTATACTTCTCAAAAACGTGGGGAACTTCACTGAGTTTACAGATGATACTGTAATAATCCTGATTAGCTCATAAAGTCCCTCAGCTTATAAATTGTGTCCCACTGCTTTTAGCTAAATCATCCACACTTTTAAAAAGATACTTTTTATGCTTCTTTTGAGAGCACTGATACCTAAAAATGGCATAACTGCAAGAAATATTATTACAGAACCCAAATGCATGCTTGGATTTGCTTGTACTAAATAATTTTCAGGTTAATTTTAGGCATAATATAATGAACTGAGCAAATAAATGGGACAATTACAAGTTTTGCTAAGCTGGGATAGAAAAAAAAACCCACAGGGTTCACCATATCTGTCATGAAGGCATCATAACAGATTAGTGACTACATTTGGTTGAATTTATTTATTATAAATTAAGAGGTGAGGTGAGACATAATCAGTTTTACAACACGACAGTCACATTTGGTTTCCAAATTTATGCACTTGAGTGTTCTGATTTTCAGAAGGCCTGTTCAAGAACATGTGCTGTTTAATTAATGGAAGAGATAAGTGTTCACAGTCTCTGAAACTTTTAACAGTTATTTAGGTGATTAAGCATGGACTCAAGCAACTTTCTAAACAATTCAGTTTAAAAATGTGGGCCCATGGCCTAACTCCTCATTTGCATTTACATGTTAGATCCCTGCAGCAAAATATAGAAACTACAAATGACACAGCAGATACAAATGAGTTAAATTATTAGTCCTGGAGAATGGTTTTCAAGGAGAGAAGTCCATCTCAGAGGGACATTGCCTTGCCAAAGGCAGATCTGTTCTCTCAACCATCTCCATGAGCCTGTGCCACACACAACACTCACATTGGCTTTTAGAGGTCTAAGAAATTACTATCACAGTATCATAGTATCATGCTGGTTGGAAAGGACCTTCAGACTACCCTAACTCTGCCACATCCACCACTAAACCCTGTCCTCTGGTGCCACATCTGTCTTTTTAGATGTCTCCAGGGATGGTGGCTCAACCACCTCCTTGGACAGCCTGGATCACCAAGTCCAGCTCCCACCCCAGAACAGGACAACCCCAAAGTTCACACCATGTCTCTTGTCCAAATGTTTCTTGAATACTGTCAGGCTCGGTGCCATTCCTGCTTCCCTGGGGAGCCTATTCCAGTGCTCCACCACCCTCTGGGTGAAGAATCCCTTCCTAATATCCAACCTAAACCTTCCCCTGCACATCTTCCTACCATTCCCTTGGGTCCTATCATTGATCATCAGAGAGAAGAGGTCAGTGCCCACTTCTCCTCCTTCCCTAATGAGGAAGCAGCAGCTGCCATGAGTCTCCCCTCAGTCTCCTCTTCTCCAGGCTGAGAAGACCAAGTGTCTTCAGCTGCTCCTCATGCAGCTTCCCCTCTAAACCCCTCACCAACTTCCTGGCTCTCCTCTGGACACTCTCCAGTAGCTTTATATCCTTTTTGTACTGTGGCTTCCCAACCTGCACACAGTGCTCATGATGGGGTCCCACCAGTGCATAGTACAGTGGGGCAATCAGGAAGATTTGTGAACTGAGGCTGGGGCAATTCCCCTTCCCCTACATCCTGCTTAAGGACAGTGCTGCATGTGCTGCACCTGGCAGACAAGCAGCAGCATCTTGAAGCCTTCAGAAGCTCTCAGCATCAGAATGTATTGCAGTGTGGGAAAGGTCATTTGCTGAGCATGAGATGCAGAAGGAAGATGCTAATGCATGCCAGTCCCTCATATCCCCAGGAGAAAATATCATGAGGAGAAATAGCTCTCTTTCATAAGAAGGCAGGATGAAAGGCTACAAATTGAAGGCATGGATCAAAGAAGAAGAGGTAGGAGGCAAATTTTCTCTTCCATGCTTGACAGAAGCAGCAGATGTAGCCAAGATAATGGCAGTAAAATATACCAAAGACACAGAGCTGTTAAGCAAAAATGCCTTCCCTTTGATTCCCATGATTTCCACTCCCTTTTGTAACCCTATGGAAACAGACAAGGCCACCTGAGTCATGCTTGACTGGTTTTGAAATATCTTAATAACTTTTTACTGGTTCTATACCTTCTCAGTATTTGTAACACTTTCTGCTTGTTTAATGTATATGCAGATTATCCTTGTTCTCAGAGCAGGAAATTTAGAGTGTATTTTTAAAGGCTGTTTTTTAAGGAAGCTCTGAACAGAACAAATCTCTCAGGTCCTCAGGTTCTTTCTAACATGGACAATCTGAGCCTCAAATGCTTCTGCTACTCTTGTCTGAAAGCTGTTCCAGACTCTCACCACCCCAAGGGTTACAAGCAGCCTTCTCTCTTGAGTTGTTTTCTTGCAGCAGCCTTGACTTTCAGCCTAAATATTTTTTTCCTGTTCAGAAGAATTGCTGCTGCTGCTGTTTCTAGGCAAGTCATTGATCAGCTGATTTTTTGTGGGGCTAAGCAAGGCAGCAACAGTATTTCCTCCAGTCCACTGTCTTGCCACCCCTGCCAGAAGCTCAGTGATCAGACTCTGGATCACTTCTCCCCACCCTGAAGAATACAGAGGAGAAGACAATACATTAAATGAGGCCACACTGGTCCTTTGAGCAATGGTATTAACACCTGCTTGTAACAGCTATCCCCATTCCCACAAGGAACATGCAGTGTGAAGGAGTGTCTCGACTGACCTCTGATATCCACCTCCCTCAGGATGATAAAACACATCAGGGTTAGGATCCAGAGGTTCAAGCTAGTCACCACAGTTCAGTGCAGCTGAATCCTACCCCTCTTTTCTGGATGGCAATAGTTGTATGAGATTAATTCTGTCCCAAAAAGCAAGACATTGCACTTTATTCTTTTTAGTTTTATTTCACTTATTGCTCACCTTTTAAAATTAGATTAATATCTAAGTGAAATCAGATTCTAGGAGTTCCTTTGGAAACTCTACCACTCCTCTAGGCTGCTATAGCCCCTCTCAAATTGTTCTTACATTCATTCCAATCAATGGAACAAAATGCTGTTTTCATCAGTATCTACTGGGTTCAAATCCCCTTCAAAGAATTCTGAACAACCTCTGTTTTTTATAATAAAACCCTCCTGTCTCTCAAATACTGGTGTTTTTTTTCTCCCCAACATTTACTTCTTAAAGTCTTTACACTAAGGAGAGAAAAACAAATACAACCACTTGTTCTAACTGCAGATTTTTATTTTTTTTTTCTAATTGCAAAAGTTCTTGTAAGCTTGTCTTAAAATTTTAAGGGTATAAAGATTCGAGTCCCAGTGCTCAGAAATACTCTCTGTCACTGTTTAATTTACTAGCATAGACACAGACTCTGACTGAAGAAGTCAGTGATAATGTCCAGTCAGACACATTTCTTAAATTAATAGTCATAACTTGAATACTTAGAGAGCTTTTTATGTTACATTATCATTCAAGTGACCTTCTTGGACAGTACAGCTGATCACTGTTAATAAAGTGTTAGGAAGATATTATTAGTGTATAATGATATAAATATGCATTTTCAATTATTTTTTATAAAGGAAGTTTGTAATCTCAAATGTTCAAGAAGCACCAGACACTGTGTGCTACAGAGGAAATGTGAGTGCAGTGACATTCTTGGGTGGAAATGTTTTGAACTTCCAGGACTTCTGAGTGTTTACAGAGTTAGAGCAGGTGAGATGAATATTCCCTCAGGCAGACTCAGACTGTTAGACAGGAAAGTATATATTATAAAACCTGATGGCAGGGACACATATTAGGATGGTAAAGGAAAGTACTTTTAATAGTAATGTCCTTTGTAACTTTTGTTGGGGCTGAAGATACAAATTTGTGTTTGTGAAAATTCAAGAAAGCCCTGCCTGTCACTTCGCAGGTTTTAAAGCAACCTCTGCAAGTCCCTTTTCCTCATTTCACTGTTTTTATTTCTTTTGGAAGAACATAAATATCAAACAACCATTGATATTCACACCAAACAAGTGTCTCACAGAGGAAATAATGTTTTCAGATAACACAGTTTTGCTGCCTATTTGACTATCAACCCAATAACTATCTATATTTGCAGTCCTGCTCTTGCAGGATCTGTTGAAATTATCGCAGTCTGCAATGACCTAAGGTGGTAACTTACACATTCTCTCAAGATGTTTTGTTTTGAATCAGTGTTGAGGTCTTTGTCTGACATAAGTCATGAAGTTTTTTTCAAATATTTAATTTAAATAATGAGCTATCCAGAATTGTTAAAGTCAGAGAATCATAGAATGGTAAAGGCTGGAAGGGACCTTAAAGATCATCAGGCTCCAACCTCCCTGCTATGAGCAGGGACACCTCCCACTAGACCAGGCTGCAGAAGCCTCATCCTGCCTGGCCTTTTCTCTAGTAATATTATATTCCAACTAAACAAATTATAAACTAGCAGTTCTTCTCAAATGCAGGATTGAAATAATTAACAGAAAAGACACCACCACAATTCTCTAACTTTATAAGAATTTCTTCCTAATGTCTAATCTAAATCTCTCCTCCTCAAGTTTTAAGCCATTCCCCCTTGTCCTCTCACTACCAGTCCTTGTCCCAAGCCCCTCCCCAGCTTTCCTGGAGCCCCTCCAAGTACTGGAAGGTGCTCTAAGGTCTCCCTGGAGCCTTCTCTTCTCCAGGCTGAACAGCCCAACTCTCCCAGCCTGTCTCCAGAGCAGAGCTGCTCCAGCCCTTGGATAGTCTTGTGTGCTCCCCTGGACTCTCTCCAGGAGCTCCACATCCTTCTTATATTGGAGGCTCCATAATTGGACACAATACTCAAAATTAAAATCAATAATACCTTTTACAAAGGTAACGTACATCTAAAAAATGCTTTCTATGGTCATGCCACTGCTCAACAGAAGTAGCTGGTGATTGAAATTTAGGAGAAAGGGTTTGGATTTTCATTATCCCATGATGTATCACATGCTTTCAATGTACAAGGCACATGTGACAGCTAATTTTGAATTTTTATTAAAATCTCATTGTGGTGCAGAAAATGCAGTAAGTAAACTGGAGATCATAGCCCTCCAGTCTCCAGAGATTCACACTGTTTAGTAAAAGGCTGTTGACCACATTTAATTATCCCTGAAAGTTAATAAAAATTTTAACATCAGCTAACTGAAGGATGTATTAAAATCACCTGCTTAGTGCTGATGCTCCATCTTTGCTAATAACATAAAATAATATGGCTTTCTAGATGCAAAATTATTTACTACTTTAAAATTAACTGTATCTCCTTCCAAGTTAAAACAAGGAACCTTCCTGTTTGTTTCACACTGGCCCTTCAGTCAGAGGCAGGTATGTTTAATCACATCAAACCCCTACTCCTCCAGGCATTCAGATACTCAACAAACATAACTGCTTTGGGATCATTACCAAAATTAGGCATGAAGAAGCACTTCTGTGCTACTGGTTCATTGTCCTGGACAGGCCCAGAAGTCCCAATTGAAGACTTGAAGACTACAGCCATGGATGCAGGAAAGGTTACAGTGAAAAACTGTAGGAACAGCTAAGATTAAGAGAAGTTCATTGCTGGTATTATAAAAATAACAAACAGACAAAACAAAAGGAAAGCATGAATAGTTTTAGAAAATAGTCATTTTACCTGTGCAAATACCATATATCCAATTAAATTCTGGCTCCTGGCAATGTTGAGAAAGTTGAAAGCATTTTCTTAAGCTATAGTAGAACAAAGTTCATCTGTTCATCTACATTCGTGGTAGCTGAGAGTTGCAGGGTTTGACTTAGGATTGACTTAGCTGAGAGGGTGACTGGACCAGCTCCACAGCTGTCACTCCTCCTGACTGCTTAGCAATGGTTATGGCAGAAGAAACGAAACTCCTCCATTAAGACAGAAGAACTGAAAAAACACAGTGAAGACCAATGTAAGGAAAGATCTTTCCAGAACCAAAGTGTTTCACGGACCCAGCAAGATTAGCATCCTAGCTAGGACCCACTTATAGGTGGATAACATGAAACAAATTTTAAACCCCAGCTCCACTTAGATGCTTTAGATACTCCCTTGTTAAGGGGAGTATCATCTCCCTTATGAGGAAAGGCTGAGGGAGCTGGGTCTCTTGAGCTTGGAGAAGAGGAGACTGAGGGGTGACCTCATCAGTGTTTACAAATACATTAAGGGTGAGTGTCAGGAGGACAGAGCCAGGCTTTGTTCAGTGATGTCCAGTGATAGGACAAGGGGCAATGGGTACAAACTAGAACACAGGAGGTTCCATGTTAGTATCAGGAAGAACTTCTTTCCTGTGAGAGTGACAGAGCCCTGGGACAGGCTGCCCAGAGAGGTGGTGGAGTCTCCTTCTCTGGAGACATTCAAACCCGCCTGGACACGTTCCTGTGTGATGTGCTCTGGGTGACCCTGCTCTGGCAGGGGGGTTGGACTAGATGATCTCTAGAGGTCTCTTCCAACCCTGACCATTCTGTGATTCTGTGATTAAATCCTTTCTCTAAGGGCTGAGCTCTTCCACCAAAGATTTTACTATCTGAATAGATTATGAATAAAGGATTAGGAAAATATGCAAGAGAGAGCTGATGTGCCCCATGAAGATACTACAAGGTACAGTGAGGAGAAATCTTCACCAATGCTATCCATAACTTATTTCATAGCCAATTATGACTGCTTCTCATTTTGAAAGGACAGTGACTAACACATCAGCCACACCAATTATTCAAACAAAAATTTCAAAGCAGTAGATAAGAACTCAATATTTGGAAGCACAGTCATGTCAGTACAGACAGTGGGGCTTTAACTCTTAATTATGTTTTTAAATGATCCTGTAGCACAGGCAAAAAAGTTGAACACCAGTGAATATCTCTAAGAAGCAGAAATGCTAATCATAGTGAAATTAGTTCTGTCTTCATCAGAGCAAGTAAAATACCACTTTTACTTTAACAAGACTGCACAAACAAATTAATTCTAAATGAGGCAGCATTGTCCTGCCAGGTCTCTCACAGGGCTCAGTTCTACATTCTGCTTCTTTTCTCATTCTTGTTGGAAATTACCTTTCAGGAGGGAAGGGAAGATTTCCACTGTGTGAAAACACCACACAGTAAAACACACACAAAAAGGAGATGAAAACCACATTGGCCTGAATACAACTTACTCAACTTTAGAGAATTAACTCACACACCCAGGTTTGGCACCTATTTTCCTTAGACTTTTGCTAGAAGAAGATGTTCAAAAGAAAGCAAAACAGGCATTTCTGAAGTGTGAATTAGCTCTAGAAGTATATCCACTGAGTACAGAAGGGACCTGGATTTCCAAGAAACAGAAATACTTCCTTGCAAAGGCCTGGAGTTAGATGGGGTGAAGTTAGGCCCACCTGTCTTTGAAGCACAGCCCTGAAGTGTGGCGGATGGGCTTTGCATCATCTAAGTGGCAAGGTGATGATCCTTATTTTACTGTTATTTTCCATGCTATCATTATAGCAAAGAGACCCTGAGACCACACTGGGATGTTGAGTCTGTGCTTATCAAGAAGCTTTTGTAGCCCAAACCAACAGGGCAGAAATCAGAGCCATTATCCCTATTTTAGAGGAATGAAAATGGGACAGGAGATGAAACAGTTTGCCTTAGGTGACCCAGAAAAATGATTGGTAAGCAGGGAATACCTGACAGGCCTCCTGGATCTCAGTTAGACCCCTCCACTGTATAAACTCCTGTTTCTCAAATTGTCCAGTCCTGTAGCCAGGCACTGCAAGCTGGAGGTAACAGGACAAAGTGGAGAAAAGGAGTCAAGGGCAGGGGAGGAGATTTCCTCCACTTCTGCCTCCTGCCTTCACATGGCTAAAAAGAAAAAGCTTTTCCTATCTTTGATTTTCAAATCATAGTCTATGGCTCCCTTCTTTTTTTTCCCCAAGAACATCTTTCTTATTTTTACCTCCCTCTTCCCTTCAGCTTTCCCTGCTCCCTTTCTCTACATGGTACAGTCACAGTTGCGTAGCAACAGCACGTTCCTTAAAAAAGACTTGCCAGATATAAATTGAATGGAAAAACTGAGTTGCACAAGGTCTTAACAAGATCATAAAGAGACCATATTTCCTGACTAGCTCTCTCCATAGAAGAAACTAAGGAGGTGTGTGGGCTGAGGAAAGGTAGGAATCAAAAGACATCAGCATTTTTGACACACATTTCTATCTGTCCTTTTCTAGGCACCTAGGCAGGGGTCTCCGTCGCTTCCTGTTTGGAAAGAAGACTGTATGGTAAAAGAAGGAATGAGAGTTTAAAACCCAAATAACCAATGTGAAACTGGTACCAAAGAAACAAAGGAAAGGAAATAAACCTGGTATTTTTGCTCACAGCCATGCTTAACTCCTGCAGAAGCCCTAGCTGTACTGCTGGCTCTGTAGCTTCGAAGGATTCTTCCCCAAAGGCAAACTGATTTGTTCAAGGACATATGTGAGCAAAAGCAAGTCTTAAAAGTTATTGATTCTTCTCAACAGATAAAGTAGTCACTGGAGATCCCACTGGGATACTTTGCTTACTATTGCAGTTTAGCTGCATTCATCATAGACAACACTGAGTCAAGTAGGATACTCCAGCAAAGGACAAGCTTCAGAAAGTCAAGCAATTTACAGACATAAAGCAGAAGCCAGATATTTGATAGAATGTTGTAGCAGAGTAGAGGGAGATTGGACTTGATGATCTTTCCCAACTCAAACAATTCTATGATTCTATGATGCAAAGATCAATACTATACAGAAGGTTAATAATTACTATCAAATTGATTTACTCTTAAAAATATTACTTTCTAAGGCTGAAACCTAGTGCATGACAGGTCATGTCAAGTTGTTGCAAAGAACAGAAGACAGAAACACAGAGTTTTTTCAATCCATAAGCAATTCCTTTCTTGCTCCCCTCAGCATGTGAAGTGCCTTCTCTTCCATTTAGATCCATCACTTCTTTCCCTCACTTAGTCTGGAGGAAAAAGAGAAGGTGCAGTAAGAGCACAAGTCAGATTTCTGAGTAGGATGATATCTTTTGGTAGATAAGACTCTTCTGTCATGTGACCATGTGTCAACACAGTCAGTATCCATGGCCTTGATCTGCTCAGCCTTGATCATTGCTCAGGCTCTCAGCTTAATGACAGAAGTAATCAAATGAAATTAAAATTGTGTCAGGAAAAGGTTCAAAAGCAGCTCTTTGATGACATGCGTAGCAGCAGCAACTATGAAACAGTAGCTGTGCTTGGATTTACATTTTCTTGCAGCACAGCTCCAGATGCATGAGGAGATAGAAAGGAGTGTCTGTCCTGGCCATAAAAGCTAGGACAGAAATAGACAGATAGTGAGAGAGACTGGAAATGTTGGTCAATCTGATTTTTTTCATCTTGATCTTATCTTGATCTATAAATTTAACTTGTCTGATTAATCCTTTCCTGTAAAGTAGAATAAGTCTTGTTCTATTTCAGGGAAGTTGTGTGATGAACGTTTACAAAAGTCTATGAGGATAAAAGCCAGATTCAAGTACTAAGTATTAAATCATACAATCGTAGAATGGTTTGGGTTGGAAGGGACCTTAAAGATCATCTAGTTCCAACCCCCCTGCATGGGCAGGGACACCTCCCACCAGACCAGGTTGCTCCAAGCCCCATCCAACCTGGCCTTGAACACTTACAGGAATGAGGCATCCACAGCTTCTCTGGGCAACCTGGGCCAGTGTCTCACCACTGAGGAGTTCTTCCTTATGTCTAATCTAAATCTCCCTGTTTCCAGTTTAAATCCATTACCCCTCATCCTATTGCTACATGCTCTTATATATGAACGGGTTTAAGATAAATTCTAGAGGGACACATACCCCACCCTTCTCTTCCAATATTGGGAAATTTGCCATGTCTTTAATTCACAACGCCCAGCAGTCAGATATGAGACTCGAGCTACAGACTAGCATTTTTTTTGCCTTGAAATTTTCTAAAAAAGAAAAGATTTTATGCCTTTCTCTCGTTAATGGAACACTTAAAAAAGCAGAAACATTTTTAGTTGCATGCCAGAAGGTTCAAAGAAGATGGGCTGTGGAGTTAGAATGGGCTGAAATGGGTGACACATGAGAAAAAGAGCTGTGTGGGAAGGGATGAAGAACTCAAAAGTCAAAGGTCCATAGCACATCTTTCAGTAAGCATGGTCCCAGATCATTAGAAAGGAGTTCAAAAGAGGATATTAGATATTTTGAAGGAGCTTCAGTGCCGGCGGCGAGGGAAGCAAGCAGTCCAGAATCAATGTGATTGATAAAGCAAGCTTCGATTTATTGAATACACGGTGTTACTTTTATACCCTTTTCCAAACCTACATGTAGTGAATTCACTGGATAGTAACCACGCATAGTGAATTCATTGGATAGTAACTACTTGTAGTGATTTCACTGGATGGCAACTACTTGCAGTGATTTTACTGGATAATAACACACATCTGAGATCCAGGGTTCTTCCTTGTTTTCTATCATTCTACTTCCCTACCTTGTCCTTGAGTTAGTTTAAGCTAACAGAGATTGTTTATACTTGTGTTAGGCTAAAAAAAGAGATTGCTTGTACAGCTGCTGTTTGTGCCACACTCTCAAGGCCTCTCGAGGAGATAGCAGGGGCCCATGGCCCTGCTGCTCAAGCCATTCTGCAACACTTCAGGTTTAATGAACTCATGGAAAGTCTGATGGATAAGACTAGTACAACATAGTTGACCAGAAGTTATTAGGAAGAAGGGTCAGTTGTCTGTAACATAATGGAGTAAGGTAAGATGAGAAGGTTTTGAGATGCAGCAGAGTGACTGGATCTAATTGTGCCTGCTCCTGAAAACAGCACTGGTTCCATCTGCTGTCTGCCTAGGAAAACACCTGGTAATCCCAACTGGACAGACATGGAAGAAAAGAATCATGCCTGAAAATTAAACACTGAAGACACAGGAGCTAATATGCTGAGTTAGACCCAGGCATTTTGCTGATCTGATACACAACAAGAAAACGGTAAAAAAGATTGGAATACGAAGCACAGATGTAGACAAAACCAGAAATGTATTGAGGCGGGAGATTGCAGGAGTCAAGTGTGGCAAGTCTGAGCAGACTGAGACTGCAATAGCTGGAGCTTTCTTTTTGATGTGGATGGAAATCAGCTTGAGAGTTTTATAAGAAAGGAAGGCGCAAAGACAGCATCAAACGAACTCAAATTTAAACCATCTGAACCTATCAGAAAGTTCCCGAAGACATTTAAAGCTAAGATAAGACAGAACAGGCAATAAAATCTCAATTCAAGATGCTCATAAACAGGCTGACCTACATCTCTATATGACTGATGCTGATGATATGGTGCAGAAAATGCAGAAACTTTATTGCATCTCCCATCTAAACATCCCCACTGCCTTCACCTCCCATCTAGAAAACACCTCCTAGATGGACGTGTATCAATCAAATTCAGACACATAAAGTATTTATAAAGTGCACAATCTTCTCTGAAATGCAGTTTAGTCATCAGATACCCAAACACACTTTTACATTTAATGAGCATTTCCCTTGTTTGCCAACTTCCAGTACCTACTCTGTTAAACAAAGTCCTTCAAATATTGTTCTGTGGGTAAATGTGATGTTGGTGCAGGGGAAATTACAACACTAATAAATGAATCTCTCTAACAAACATGAACATTGATTAAACTATCTATGCTAACCTGTCATGAACTGCAGAACACTGCTTGAACTCACATTGAAGACACTACATTTTTTTTGGTTGATTATGGAATAACTGTAAGATAGGAAAATTAATTTCAGGGTGGCATTCACCTCCTGGGCCAAAATTAATCCATTCTGAATATCTATGATGGGTGAGATAAAGAACTGTCTGGAGGTGAGCAGTGCCCTTCATTGACTGCAGAGAAGGTCTACAAAACTAACTTAAACTATATACTGAAAGAGTGGTTGGCTTAAGTACATCCTTAATGACTTCCTGTTCAATCTGTGGTTTCACAATGATTACTTCTTCATCCCATCACCAAATCTGTGAGGCATCTAATCTTTTAACATTATGATTTTTTTTTCCCATTAATTATTTGCCACTTCCAGTATGATACTCCATAAAAATTCTAACAGAACTCAAATCTGTAAGAACAGCACTGAACATTAATATAGCTCATGAATAAATAGCAATAAAGTGCATTTTTTAATAAATTCAGTGATACTCCTTTTCCTCTATGTCCTGATATGTAAGAAAGCAACTTTACTGTATTGGATCTTCTTATAACATTTAATGTGGTGTTTGATTTATGAATTATGTTTCTTGTCAGAGATGAACTCTCCAGATGAGCTCTGGAGAATCCTTTGTGGCAGCTTAACACATAAAAGCCCTCAGCTCCCTGTGCATTGGAGTTTATCACACCCATAATATAGTCTAAGAGAACACAACCCGATGTATGTGCTGCTGCAATTAATTGTTCAGTAACTGAACTTACAATCACAGTGAAAATTATTTTGCACTGATGTGGTGGCCTGTGAGTGGAGCATACTGTCAGATAACAACCCTTGTATTAAAAAAAAATAAATTCCTTGACACAAACACGTAAGATAGCAGAGGCAGTATGATCTGTTCCTTCCCATAGTTCTAAAAGTACATTAAGAGCCACCAGGATGAGTGGAAACAACAGGAACAGTGGCCACAGACCTGTGTGTGATGAGACCTTGGGGATAAACTTCAGAGTATACGTGACAACAGGGCTAATCACAGCTAAACAACCATCTCTAGTACTGCAGAGGGTTTTAGTTAAGAGAATGAGCTGATGTTATAACAAATTAGCATAGCCAGGAGAATTACAAAATATAAGAAGCATTAGTGATGCACATGATGTGTGCACTTGGGGCTTAATTAGTGATTGGCTGTAGGTCTGAATGCAAAAATAAACCTGTGAACAGCCCAGTGGGGAGACTGCCAGAGCTGTGGATCCCAGTGGTGGGAGAGGCAGGTTGGAGAGGGCAAGTTCTTTCTTGCAGGCTGCAGAAGTATCTAGTTAAGTCTTCAGTGTGTCTGGCCAATTTTTGTCCCTCCAGCCATTGGAAAAGTCATTGCAGCATGTGTCAGAGCATTTGTTCCCTCTCTCAAAGTTGACAGTAGCAATGTGGTTTCTTCCAAGTTCATCTGGTGTTCTGGATAGTGACTAGGGCAAGTAATCAGATCTAGCCAGTACCATGCCACTGAGGCTGGATTGCTACTGCTCACTAGGATAAGGCTCATTGGTGAACACCTACACAGTAAATCGTAGATGTGCTCCCAGGTGATACTGACTAGGAAAGAATTAGTCTTTATTTGAAGGCCCTGCCAATCACAGAGTCAAAGGAGGAGTAGAGACTAAATTATGATTCAGAGAATGAAAAATGAAAGATGCTTCCCATAGAGGTACCAGTCTAATCTGTGAGAATCCTCATGTGAAGTTAAATCAATCTACTCTGACACCTGATTCCATTAGAATAATCATTAGAATACCAAGTGGAGAGGCCAGAATGAGTGGAACCAAAGAGTCATTTCTGTTTCAGGCAACTGCCAAAATACCTATTTACCGCTGAGACCAGAACTACTCTGAAGCAGCTGTTGTGCTTTTTTGGGTAAATAATATGTGTTAAAAAATGTATAAACATTTATACATGTTTACCTTTGAGACATCAGCTTCTCTTGAAGCAGACATTTCCCTTGCTGCATACATAATACATGCTGTGTTTGAAAAACTGCCTACATTCATAAAGGGAGAAAAACCTGTAGGGCACTGTAGATGTACAGTGCTGTTATCTCTTGTAAATACAGAGTTAGGGGAGTCCTAGCATATCATATTGCCTTATATTCTGTGTTCAGAGTCTTCTGCAAGACCCTCAAAGCATTCCTACAATTTTGGCAAGTTGTTACCTACCCATTTCAAAGAAAGGCCAGGACCTGTTGGAGTGGGTCTAGAGAAGGGCCACCAAGATGATCCAAGGCCTGGAGCACCTCTGCTATGAAGACAGGCTAAGAAAATTGGAGCTGTTCAGCCTGGAGAAGAGAAGGCTCCAGGGAGACCTTAGAGCACCTTCCAGTACTTGAAAGAGGCTACAGGAAAGCTGGGGAGGGGCTTTTCATCAGCGAAGATAGTGATAGGACAAGGGGTGATGGTTTTAAACTGAGAGAGGGGAGATTTAGGTTAGATATTAGGAAGAAATTCTTCACTCTAAGGGTGGTGAAGAACTGGAATGGGTTGCCCAGGGAGGCTGTTGATGCCCCATCCCTGGAGGTTTTTAAAGCCAGGTTGGATGAGGTTTTGTGCAGCCTGGTCTAGTGGTGGGGTTCCCTGCTCATGGCAGGAGGGTTGGAACTTGATGATCTTTAAGGTCCCTTCCAACCTTAATGATTCTATGATTCTATGATTTTGAAAACTATTATTTACTGAACTGCAGGCTTTCTTTTGCATCAGTCCAGTGTGAGCCACAGCAAAGAAGTGAAAACCTCCTCAACCAGTGGTGCTCGATAAAGGTTTCATGTCTTTATCCATCCATCACCATTAGCATTAGGCATCTGGACTCAGCTGATGGTTGAGTCCACAAAGAATGAGAGATATGCTGTGTGCAGAGCTAATGTAGCGATAATTAATCATAAATATTATTCTAAGTGACTAGCTGATCTAACAGGGGGAAATTGTCTTCAGTCATCCACAGAATCACAGAATTCTCACGGTTGGAAAAGACCTCTAAGATCACCACATCAGGCTGTCCACTGCCCCTGCCCCCAAATAAATAAATACATAAATAAATATAAAACCCCAAAAAAACTCTAAACCCCACTAAAACATGTCCTGAAGTGCCTCATCTACATGTTTTTTAAATACTTTTAGGGCTGGTGACTCCACTACCTCCCTGAGCAGCATAACGTCAGGCTGTTGCCTCTGGTCTTATAGTTACTTACTTGGGAGAAGAGCCCAACCTCCCTACACCCTCCTTTCAGGTAGCTGTAGAGGGTGATGAGGTCTCCTCTCAGCCTCCTCTTCTCCAAACTAAACAATCCCAATTCCCTCAGCCACTCTTCACAGACCCAGAACTGAGCATAGTACTCAAGCTGTGGCCTCACCAGTGCCATGTGTCCAGTATGTGTCACTGTCTGTGTCCAGACACAAGTTCAACCCTTGTTGCTGGTCACTGAGCACTACTCCAGCTGATCAAGCTATACAAGTTCATCTGATCCTCCAGACAGCAACTGGCTCCTCAGGCACAGAAACTTAAAGGGCATCACCTCTTTCAGTCAGATGAGACAAGTTGTTTCAGAAGGATCTTTACATCTCACTGCAATCCCGTTACAATCCACAAGTGTAAACAACTGCTATACAAAACTTGCATGGAGAGATACAATTCAGTTTTCCTCTCCATCATCTATCCTCCCTCCTAACTCTGATTAGTAAACATCCATAAAATCAGTCATGTTTGCTAGAGGAATCCATGAATCGCCTCAATGGAAGTTACCAAGGGTTCATGCAATGCAACATTGCCCCTGAGGAATTAGACAAAGTTAAACAAGTTGATAATATGGCATGTGGGATGCCATTCCTGGAAAGAAATGAGTCAGTCAGTCAATCAGTCTGTCTGTCTGCTTGTCTGTCTGTCTATCTATCATCTCTCCTCCTTTTTCACTGCTATCTGTTGGTAATCACTTGATATTCCCAAACCTGATATTTAAATATAACCCTTCTGCTATTTAATAAAAATAAATTGATTTGATTGTCCCCACTGAAAAGCTCCCAGTCATCACTTGCCATTCATATGCAAATTTGCAGTAAGAGCATATTGTAAATATTGGGCTCCCAGTAACAAGGTAGTTAAAAAGTGTGGTACAGAAAAAAAAAAGTATCAAGTGTTTTTTTAATCAGAAACCTCCTGATTGAGGAAGAATTAAGCCACATTTATTATTCTTACTATTTCCATTCCAGGCACAAAGATTAGGTGACAGTTGCTTGCAATTACACTGCATCTTGTTTTCTTGTTCTAATCCACTTTCACAATTTCAACAATTTAATCAAGCAGTATTCTCCATCTAGCACTCCTCTCTTTGCCAAGGTGTCATTATACTCTGTAGAAAGACCTAATTGAGTCTCCAGCTTATAATCAATGGAGCTTTAATGATTAATTAATATATTATTGATAAAATCATTATGAGAGGTCACGGTCTTTGTACCATTAATGGGGGGAGGGGAGGAGAAATTGTGTTGTAAATTTTTGCACATCTTCATCTGGCACATCTTTTTCCTTTCTACTGTATAATATATTATTGGTTAATGGATATTCTTAATAGATTAGTATCATTCCAACTGCATGATAGCACTACTATGAAACAAAATTATGGATGTACCCAGCAGGGCAAGGGTATGCAGGGAACAAATAGAAGAACAACTTATATCCTAATGACACTGACATCCAATTCATTTGGCACTTTTGGTGTGGATAGATGTTATCTTGTTTCAAACAAAAAATGTTTTATAAAATCAATCACTTTTCACAGACCCTTGATGATTTCTTTGTGCATGGAAATCTACTTCTGCATGAGAGTAATTCTATTAAATTTATATTTCCTGGTTTTCAGAACAGCATAACATGGACAACTCTCATTGGAAATCAGCTCTAACTCCTGAACCCCACCACCTCCACAAATGACTGAGTGAATCCTTGTTTGTTTAGTTCAAGTTCTGCTCACCTGAGAGGGAGCTCAGAAGAGCAGAGCCCTGCAGTGAATCACTGGGCAGAGCTCTGTTCTCTGTTGTAGAAAGGCCAGTCCAGATGTTCTAATGATCTCTGGCTTTTTCACTGTGCTTCTGCAACAGCCTTTAGCTGTAGGTAACTATGTGACAAGATTTTATATTGCAGGCAGTCAAGAGTACCAAGAATCTTTGGAAACTGAGGGGTCTTTGTGTCTGACCAGAGAGGATGGTGTGGAAAGCAGCATGCGGGAGTATTCAGTGCTCACAGTCTTGTTAATTTGGTGCAAATTGTATCACACAAAATGAAAGCAGGAGTTTTCAGGGAAGGAATACAGGACAGCTCTGATTACCAGTTGTTTTGCCTATGTATTTCTAAGTAAGTTCTGCTATACAGCTCAAGGTGCATATATATTTCTCTGTGTACTAGTCATATAGGGGAAAAAAACAAACAGACCAATACATTGGCTGCTGCTGCCAGTGATGAATCAGAAGGCAGAGAGGTTTTAATATGACGTATCATCTGGAAACAAGAAGGTGAAAACACTGAAGCATGAATGAAGAATTAAAACTTTAAAGAAAGAAAACTATTTCCAGATAATGTTGGTAATAGCCCAGGCCTGAAATCTTTAAGGAAAGATTCATTTAAATCATCAAGCAAGGACAGAAATTAGGCAGAATGTCATAAAAAGAACATAAAATAAAAAATTAACTGTCAAATTCAGAATTTTACTTTAACTCTACAAAAAGCAGCTAAAGAAAAGAACAACTTTCTTCTTGAAGAGATAGTAAATTAATTTTCCAGGGAGTTAATTAGAAATAAACAAATAATTCCAGCACTGAAATGGGTTCAGTGAATTGCTAATGTGCATTTTATGGCTAAGATACTAGTTTATTGTTGAAGTTGGTAAAATATATTTCCTATTATGCCAAAGTTTTGGACCATTCTAATCTCTGAAGCAATCAAAATTCTAGGATGTTTTTGCAGCAGATGTAGTTTGGGTAGTTTTATGTTCAACAATGTTGTTGGCCTTTTCTTTGCAGTACTTGAAATTTCTTTTCAGTGTCAGAGGAGAGCAAGAAGGATGCCTGGGCAGCAAGCATATCCTGACTATGGTTGGAGGAGTAATGGGAAACCTTCATGCTCATGAGATGCTGGCTATAAAAAACCAAATAAAAATCATTGCTTCCAGCAGTCAAAGCATGTGAGCTGCATGTGGTGGGAGATGAAGGAAATGATTCACTCCAGAATTAGAGAATGGAAGACTTTCTTGACAATAAAACCTGACAGCTAATCTTCTCATCCTACTCCTGGCTTTTTCCTCAGTGTTCTTTGCTCATAATCCTCTCCAAAATCTCTCTCTTTCATGTTCAGGAGCTGAAGACTGACTTTTTGTGGTAGCTCATCTCTGAAAGTGCACAGGAGCCATAGAGCTGCATTTAAATTCAAACTTGGCATTGTCTTTACAAGACGGAATATTAATGGGGTTCCAGGGTAAAGGGAATGCAAATAACCATTCCCATCAAGTATTCTCTTATTATAGTCACATCTAATATTTCCCTAAAGCCAAAGCCAAGCTCATGACAGCAAGAGTAGGAGAAGAGAAGGAAAGGCAGCAGGAGCTGACAGTTAGCCAGGTACACTGCTAAACTGGCTGGAGAATCACAGAATCACAGAATCTTAGGGGTTGGAAGGGACCTCGAAAGATCATCTAGTCCAACCCCAAAGAAGCTGAGGAATAGGTAAAGTTCCATTTTCTTGAAGCAGCTACATGTGCACACTCCTTAAATTTTGGAACACTGACTTTCCCTCCCAAAAATAAACTTGCATCTTAAGGGAGTAATTCCATCCCTGAAGACAAAATCCCTTCACTCATATGGATTACACTGACCTAAATCATGGACTAGGTAACTGTTGAGTTTACCAAGAACTTCTGGTTCTTCTGGTTCATGTCTGGACACATTCCTGTGTGATCTGCCCCAGGTGTTCCTGCTGCAGCAGGGGGGTTGGACTCAATGATCTTCAGAGGTCCCTTCCAACCCCTATGACTCTATAAATCTGCTAAACATGCTGAGAAACAGCCACAAACAATGGATGACTTATCACATAAGTCAGTGCAAGATGGGCATGCTCTCTGAGTGAAATCTATAAGCCTAAGAGGTGCATAATGTTTTAATCTGCTTACATATGTTACATCTCTATTAGGGACAAGAACTTGATTGGATATACATCATTTAGCTGGAGGCAAGAAGGAGCCTTTCATAAGAAGCAAATATTACTTCTTCTGCCAGTTCTATCCAGTGAGTCTTTAGCAAGGGAACTGCACTCTTGTATTAATTTAGGAGATAATTGCAAGTGTGTTTAATAAGATTCATTACCCTTAAGCAATACATTAGTTGTTATCACTAATAAATAATCTCTAAAAAATACCCCAAAACCAACCTCAAAAATTATCCACTTTATATCCAACCTCCTTCTGTAAATGAAAATTTTAGTAGTATAATTGAAGATAGCAGAAAGTAGATGAAACAAAACAACTACAAATAGGAACATGTGGACATTTTACAAGCCTGGTTTGACTTTAGAATGCCCACTTGAACACGGCAAGTGCAAGTGCAAATTGCAGCCCTTATAATTTACAGTGTGAGTCACACTGATGGAGCTGAGCAAGCTGAATGTACTGGAGCTTTTGGGAGTCATCACATTATGGCTGGAGTCCTGATACTGCATTTTCCTCACCCTTTTGGAGCGTAGGAGTGAAAAAGATGTCTGTATTGCATCAGGTGCTGGTTTCATACCTGTTATTTTAGGTACAAAATAATCTCAGCATCTGATGATGAGACATTCTCTGGCTTCCAGAAACACCAAAAGCATCCATCTATGGCAAACCTAAAAGAGGCAACAAATCTCTGCAGCATATGCCACTGCATTTTTTTTATTATTTTATTTTTTTTTAAAAGGTCCATTTTCTCCTGAAAAAAGGAAATTGAGCTGTCCTGTTCCACCAGACACCACTGGTATCCTCTCCTCACCAAAAAAAGATAAACATCCTCAATGTCACTGTTCTATATATAGGATTAAAATGATTCCCCAATTGCTTTACTTCTTTCCAAGCCAAAGTTCTTCCTCCATCACTTCCATGCTAATCTCCTAAGTATCTCTTCATAGCCTTTTGTATTCTAATTAGTTTCTTCATTATAAAATAGAGCAACAGCAATCTCTTTTTTTTCCCCCTTTTCAGGATTTTATGTCCCTCAGCAATCTATCCCCTGAGGGCTGTTCAGCAGGAATCATAGGCTCAGCATCAGGTCAGTTTTCATGCAAAAGGCACAAAAACTTTTGCCCTGTGTGATTCACCCAGCAAGTTAAACACAGAATCAGTATTCTGCATGGACTAGCAGATGAGACTTTTCCACAAATAACCACAAAAGTGACAGCAAAGCACAACAAAGTAAGCAAGTAGGGAAAAAATAATCAATAGATATTTGCTGGAGAGATGAAAATGTCCAATGACTCCACGTGTTCTCAAGAATTAGGTGTAATGAAGACTTGTACTCAGGTGTCCCATCTAATCCCTTCAACATAAAATATTAACTTTATATGAAGATATTTTTTTCTTTACAATTAATTTGAGATTATTTCCTTAAAAAGTTTAACAAATTGACCAAAAAGAAAACATTATTCCTTCAACTTCTGCTGATGAACATTCTCAAAAGACGTAAGGATTAAATGACCTCCAGGGAGAGGGCAACCACAGCTTCCCTGGGCAACCTATTCCAGTGTCTCACCACCCTCACACTAAAGAATTTCCTCCTAATATCTCACCTAAATCTCCCCTCTTCCAGTTTTAATCCATTACCTCTTGTCCTTTCACTTCAAGCCCTTGTAAAAAGTCCCTCCCCAACTTTTCTGTAGCCCCTTCAGGTACTGGAAGGCTGCTATGAGGTCTCCCCAGAGCCTTCTCTCAGTTTACCCTTCTTTATGGCTTGAAGTACCACTCTCAGCTAGATTCTGTGTATCAGAGGTTAGGGAGCTGCAATTAGAGCTCAGTGAAGGATAAAGCTGGCTGTACAATCAGCTAAAGATGCACCTGGCCAAGGACTATGGGTTTGTAGGATCTGTGTACAGTGAAGAGCAGGAGCCAAGGTCCATTCTTTGGCCTTCAGGGAAAGTAACAGAGGACAGATGGATGAATAGAGCTAAATTTTCTTCTTCTTAAGTATGGTGGCTTCACACACAACAGCTGCTAGGGCCAGGCTATTACACAAGCCATGAGAGAACACTGGCTGGCAAAATGCTAGCTGGCAAATGTCACAATTGTCATGGTGCTGGATAACTAAATATGCTTCACACCAGTTCCCCAAAAGGCAGCAGAAAGGATCTTTCTCCCTGCCAAACATAGCTGGGTCTTGTTTCAGGACTGGGATTTGCAGGTGGAATGAAAGTAAAAAATAAGGAGATACACATCTTTTTAACAAGCAAGCAAATGGTTTAGCAAATCAATCTCTCTATGTGTCAAACATTTATAAAAGAAATTTCTTCTCTGAAAGAAATCTCCAGCCTATTCTTGCTCCCAGAGAGACAAAATGAACAGTTACAAAATTTACAAAGGAAATACAATTCAATTCCCTGGAGCAGTGCAAAGTTACACCTACACACTCTAAGAGCTAAGGGAAGCTATATAAAATACAATTTATTTTATAAAAAAAGAATAGAAATAAGTATATTCAGAGAACAGGTATATTCTGTGTCAGTTTTTGTAAGGAAATTCCCAGAACACAGAACAATGATATTAATAAACCACTGCAGAACCAAACATTTGAATACATAAGAATGAATCTGCATATGATACTTAAACAAAATAGAGAGACAAAGATGAAATGCTATATTTAAGTCACAAAAATCTTACTTTATGACTATGCACAGGATGTTTTAATATCACCCTTGGCTTCAGAACTGTTCCTTTTGATGCATCAAATTTTGAATGCAATGTATCTCTAATTTCAATGACTGACATTTTGTATGCACTTCTAAATTCAAATTCATACTCTCCTATTTACTTCAGAAGACAACATGCTTTTAAACATTTATTCTGTATCTCATCATTAAAAGAAAAAGCCTAAGTAATTTAATTTACAAAGGAATTAATGGCTGGCACAACTCACTGATAATATTCACTGACATACTCAAGAAGTAAATAAAGGAAATTTTCTCCCACCATGTTAAAATGTGTCTTGTCTCCTTAAATCAAGTTTGAAACATTTTCAAATGACTTAAAGCTGTCCCCACTGATACATCTTCTCATCCAATCCATCAAATCAAATCCAAATTGAATTCTGAACTCGGATTAGGTTGGATCAGTTCCCTTGATGCTTTTATGTGCATCCCTTGTGACTGGGAGAGGGACTGGGAGGAGGACATTCTCCCTTCTTGCTTTTAACACATCACCATTATACATTTCTTTATTGCAGTAAGAAATATAAATTCCTTTGAAGAAACACCTTTGCAGTCATCACAAGTAGGAGCTCTGACAAGGAGCACCAGAAGATTTCCAAGATTTTGAAGGAAAAAAATTGATCCTTTTGTTCTAGGAGTGGTTTTCCTTTTTTTTTTTTACACTGGATCATTACAGTTGCCAAGATTAAATCTCAGGATTTTGCTCTAGCAGTTTCTTCTGGTTGGGCTCCTGAGATTTAAGATCAATGAGTGCTTAAGGTAGAGTAATTCTTAATATACTTCCCATCACCAGTTCTACTGGAGAGACTCCAGATACAAGTGATCAATCCATCATAACTGTTCACATCTCTGGAGTTTTAGCATTTTTTGGTAAGTTTGTGCCACTCCACCTCCTCTTTGCTGAGGAGTTAACATGACTTCTGACATGACCATTAAAAAACCAAACCCAACATTTTCAGCAAACACAGGACAAGCATGACAGGTGTTAATATAAGGCCTGCAGCCTTCCATGAAGAGCTTAGAAATTTCCCATCTTGCAAATATTGGCATCAGTTTTGCAGCTGACATGTGTGCAAGTACAGCCAGGTTGGTATAATCAGCTACAAAATGGACATGTGTCCTCTCAAACAAACAAACAAGTAAAAGCAAAATCAAAAAGCTGTTGCTGTCTGTCAGGTAGCTTTGTAGAGATTATTGGTATTAGCAACTGTTTCCTGGGGGTGGTTGGTTGGATATTCCTGGTTGCTTATTTTCCCTCCCATGCTCTATTCTTCACAGCTGTTATTAGGTTTGACCCATCCCAGTGAAACCCTACAAAGTGCTGTACTCCTGCTATGCCCTGGTTTGTACCCTCACCTCTCCTCGGGATTTTGGAGAGCAGCTGTTGTGAAGTCTCAGAGGATTAAAAATACTCTGTTGGAATTTCATCCCCTTGACTCTTTCCTCTTTGGTAGCAATGAATAAATTGTATTTTTATTGAATAATTAATTAATTTTTAAAATAATAATTTTTCTTTCTATTTCCAGAGTATCATTATTGTCAGGACAATATTGATATTAATATTATATCTGCTTGAGCATCTTACTCAAAAGCCTGTTCTTTTTCATGAGTTTCTGCCTAACAAAGACTTTCCATAAGAATATTTGCTGCTGTTGAAAATTAAAAGCAAGCACCATTTCTGATCAGAGTCTTTGAATCTAAAAGGTCATTTGTTGAATATTAATTCAATAATGACAGAGATGCTGTGAGCAAAAGAAGAGGAAATGGCTTCAAGTTGTGCCAGGGGAGGTTTAGACTGGATATTAGGAACAATTTCCATTTTGTGACTTCTCAGCTATTTTTTTTTTTTGTGAATACAACAGGGTGTGTTTTTTTTTTTTACTCCAGACAGTTTTATTTGACGGGGAGATGTATATACATCAAACAACTGTGCATCTCTTGTTTTACCTCTGGGTGACAGGCACCATACAGGTGCCTGGGTCTTTCTGACCAGCGCAACATTGCTGCGTTCACAGACTTTCTCTGGAGCTGCAGAAACATGATGGTTCACCAGAATGTCCCCTTTCTTGATACCAAAACGCACACATTTTATCTGCTCCTTCTCACAGGTAGTAGCCCCATTCAGGGCAAGACTAGCTTGCTGAAAGCATCTCAGAATTCATCATGCTCATTTTTATTTCTGTCATAAACCAACACATCTTCTGCATGGTAAAGGATGCCAAGCAACCCTGGCACCATCTGAGATTCTTTTTTTTTTCAGACATTTTCTGTTGCTAGAGTGATGCTGACTGGGAGCCAGCTGACAAAGAACCTTCCAAATACCATGATGAATACAGTTAATGTTTAGATTCTCTCACGAAAAAGCCAGGGAGGGGAAAGGCCAAGAGGACTTTCAAAGTGTGTAACTTTGAAAATATTTGGTTTATGGTAAACAAGCTCATGTAAGAAGTTTGTTTTATTTCTCCACATACATATGGTAATTTACTGCTGAGCTTTGGGACTTTCATTGCATAAAAGTCCTTAAGTACTTTTACTTGCCAAATACCTCTCACATCTTCCATTCTCTTTCATGATTTTCTCACATTCTCAAGCAGGAAAATACAGAGGTCAGAGGCTGTTGTTAGATGTTAGATGTTGCTGAGGTCACAAGTTTGTATATTCTTTTGGCAATTTTTCTATTCCCATCAAGACATGTGGCTGCATTTCTTCAGCAATTGTCATTTTGCTGTTGATTCATCTTTGACCCCGTTTTGCTGGCTACCTAGTGGGAAAGCATCAAGTCTTTGCATTACATGTTTCCAGCAACTGTATTTTTCTCCAGTTCATCTGGGTACTAACCATCCTATGTTGCATCCCATGCAGCTCCCCCTACATATATTTTCATTTGCCTTTACAAATATCCATTATTAGACTGACTACAAATTATTATTATTATTGAAATTGTAACAGCCATTTATGGTTAAGAATTTCAGCATTTCAGGCTCATGCTGTTTTGTTCAGTGATAACAGAAATAAGGATTCACTGCTACCTAAAGCTACAATTTCTCAGATCAGTTTTATTATTCTGGAAAACTTGCATGTTGCTGTACAATGTTCTGCCTTCTGGTGGGAACTAAATCCTCTTTCTTCTGCTAAACACAGTTGTCAGCTGTACTTGCTGCTTTACTACATCTTCCACAGATTTTCCAGCTCCCTGCCCTACTGAAATTTTTTGGTCTTTCAATTCTTAGGGTAGTAAATTCAACGGAACCCCTTCCTTATTTGTGTCTTCATTCTTTATTAAATCAGGGTTCTCTGAAATTATCTCCTTTTGTGCTACTGAAAAAAAGGAGACATATTGCTACTTTTCCCCCCACCTTGTGCTGGAGCTTCTACCATAATAAGAAGTAACTGAGATTGTGCTAATAGATCAGTGTCTCAGACCTGATACCAGCAATTACCCTCCTTACTAGGTCTCCTTTTATCATCTCATATTTGCCATCTTCAGTTAGACTGACCAGGGTAATAAAAGCTGCTTCCTCTTGGACCTGGTACCTCCTTTTACATTTGATCCTTTCATATATTTTATAATTTCTGCCTATGTTAATGAGCCTCAAAATCTTCTCTTTTTTGCAATTTGTCTCTGTAAGTTTGAGAGAATATAGCTTATCACTGTAAGTACAATTCTGACAAACAGCAGAACCTGCTATGATTGGGCTGTTCCCTCTCAAAGTAGAAAGCTTCCTTTATCTTCTCTCTGGATACAGCACAGGGCTTTGTGGAACCTGGTCTAGTGGGAGGTGTTCCTGCCCTTGGAGGGGGGTTGGAACTAGATGATCTTTAAGGTCCCTTCCAAACCAAACCATTCTATGATTCTATGATCCTTCCCAGCACTCCTCATACTACACATTCTTACAGGCACCAGTAAAATAATTTATCATTAGATAAAGCAGAGAACCTCCTGGACACCTACAGAAGCACCTATCTCACTTCAGTAACCACACAGGCAACCTGGGCCACTGATTCCAGATGACTGGTTTCCTTCCCGTGTCCTCTGCTAAGAAACTAATACTTAATCACATCCATATCTACCTTAGGTTCCTAAAGTAATTTCACTGGATCACAGCCTCTGTTTGTTAATTTATACATTTACTGTCTGCAATGGATACAGTCTCAGGAAGTATCTAACTGATGCCTTTACCTCTGCTGGTGTGTTCCCTCAGTGACAACTAGAGACTGGTTTAATTTAAGGAGAAACAAAAACAGTTTGGATTTTTTTTTTTTTATGTTTGGCTGGAGAATAAAAATGCTAAAAGCAAACCTTAGGCCACAGTCTAACTTGTATCCTACTTTGATCTCATAGTTAATGTTATATTTTAGATTCTTTCTATAATTAATTTCAGGCATTTTTTTATTTTAAACTTTAAAAGCATGTATTACATTTGTGTATATCAAATAGGTATGATGAATCTGCAGCAATGTTTACTTTAACATAATCTAAAAAGAGATGTTTTGTTGGGTTTTTTTATATGCATACATAAATGTCTTTACAACCTCTGTGATATGCCAGTGGATAAAAAAGATTCATCCAAGATATACTGCCTTTTGCTTGTAATTGGACATTGTTCTATATCATCTTCTATCAGTGAGGCCTCATGGCTTTTATTGCATGCTTGTTGATGGGAGAAAGTTTTTGGATTTTTTTCTCTGTTGGTCAGTCTTTCCCCTTTCCCTTTCCCCTTCTCTTTCCCTTTATCCTTCCCTTTTTCTTTTCTCTTTTCCCTTCTCCCTTCCCTTTTTCCTTTCTCTTTTCCCTTCCCTTTTTCTGCTTTAGACTGTAATTTTTCTAATTCTTCATCTTCAGCCTTGAAGTTCTTAAGAATGCTGTGGAAATTCATCCTTTTTTTTTTTTTCCTGCAAAATACCTTGGAGCTTTCTTGGCTCTATGCACAACATGGCATAGAACCTCCCTTGGCAAAGGCCACTTGCATGTGGAAGTTGTTACTTCCTCTTTTTCCTCTTTAAATTCTCCCCAGCCCCAGTTTTCCTTTCTTTACATGTACAACTCAAATGCTTTTAATGCAGCAGATAGTGTGTTGGGCTCACAGTCATGCACTACATCAGAAATACTTGCATTGAATCCCCATTCTCTTGCCTGTAATTTAAGGGCTTGCTAACAGGATCTCATTTCAAGACTCTAATTAGAAATGGTCTGGAAAAAGAAAGTACTCCTGGGCTAATTGTAAGATAGCTTGTTCTGCTGCCAATAATGCCATAAATCACCTACTCCTTTGATGCTTATAAAATATTAACCTGTCATGCTTGTTATTTTTTTTTATTATTTTTAATGTACTATAAAATTATATATTCTTCAATAGTTTATGCTTTTATTTATATTTTACGACACCGAATATTGCTTGTAAAGCATTACAGGAAGCAGATTTCTATTTACCTGGCAGGGAAATGTGCTGCACATGCAGCAACAACCACAAAGTGTTTCAGAGAAAAGAGGTGTAAAGTTTGTGAAGCTCAAGATGATTTTGGTAGCATCCATGACCCGATTCATCAGCTCTTTCACTTCTTGGTGCTGACATTTCAGCCGATGTAAAAGAAGTATAAAAAACTCATCAAACCTTCTGAACAGCAGATCAGTGGAAAAAAGTATGCCCTTATTTTTTAAACCTTCCTCCCAGCTACCTCACCTGTCTCATGCTCAGAAAAAGCAACTGGAAGTGGGTGCCTAAATATCATTGCAAACCTGAGCCCCAGACACTGCTGCAATGACTATGATATCAAACTGCACAGAATGGAACAGGCAGCTCCAGCACAGAGTTATCAAGCTCATTCACTGATTTTTTTTCCTGAAATCAGGGTAGGTGCTATGCAGCTCTGGGTAGATACCCCTAATGTACTGTACTTTTTCAATGCATTATGCTACCAGCTTCTGATTCTCTTTGAGGCTTCAGGTTTTGACTGTAATAATTTTAATTGTTGGACAGCCAGTGTTGACTTTAATTCATTCTGCCTTCCTTTGAAAAGCCATAAAAGAGGAAAAGTAATAATTTAGTTTATAAAGGTCCAAGTGCAATAGTGTAACCTGGAGTATTGCATTCAGTTCTGGTCCCTGCTCTACAAAAAGGAGGTGGACAGGCTAGAGAGGATTCAGAGAAGGGCCACCAGGATGACCAGAGGACTGGAAGACCTGCCATATGAGGAGATGCTGAGAGAACTGGGCTTGTTCAGCCTTGAGAAGAGGCTTTGGGGAGACCTTATTGCTAAGTTCCAGTACTTAAAGGGTGGCTCCCAAGAAGATGGAGACTCCCTATTTACAAGGAGTCCCATGGAAAAGACAAGAAGCTCAAGTTGCTCCTGGGGAAATTCCAGTTGGACACAAGAGGTAAATTTTTCACCATGAGGACAGTCAAACATTGGAATAGTCTCCCAAGGGAAGTGGCAGATTTCCCCACATCGGACAGTTTTAAGACTCAGCCTGACAGGGGGCTGAGCCATCTCGTATCGACTAGAGTAGTACCTAGAAAGGTTGGACCAAGTGATCCTTGAGGTCCCTTCCAACCTGGCATTCTATGATTCTATCAACTGACACTTAGACATTTTCCCCATCTATAGTTTTTTGTCACCTCCACGTGGCTCAAATGGAATTGTTTGCACAATTTTGCAATTATAAGGAAAAAAAGTCTTGCTTGAAATGCATTTTTTTCCTTTAAAAAAAAAAAAAAGAAATTTGAAATTAACTTTTTGAAGGAAATATTAAACTGTGTATAATACAACAATGTAGACATCCCATTTCCAATTCATAGAATGGTTTGAATCATAGAATGGTTTGGTTTGGAAAGGACCTTAAAGATCATCTAGATGCAACCCCCAATTCACAATAATAATTCTCAATTTTCTAAATTCTTGGAATTCAAACCCAAAGTCTAAACCAACATAAGACATTTCAAAAACAGATCCTGAATTCTTGTAAAAAATTCTTGCATAAGTACTTTTGTTCTGCCTGTTGACTTTGATGAAAGGGTCTCTCAAACCAAAAGGAAGGCTCACAAATCAGGACAAGGGATTACTTTGATCACCTCATTTATCCTGGAGACTGCACATAGTGTGTGGCTATTTGCAAAACTGCAACCATAAACTAATGCAGTGTGTGCATCTCACATCACACCACCCCAGCAAACTCCTGCTTATCCACAGCCTGAAACCCTAAGCAACACATGCTTTGGTTCTAAGACCCCTTTTAGTGGTGACTCATCATTTGGATTAATCACAGAATCACAGAATCACTTCCATCTATCTTTTTCTGGAATTAAAGGGTCTGTGCTACAGTATTGTAGGATATAATTTCTAACAAAACAGCTATTCATTTGGGATAAAATGGCAACGCACAATGGCAAGACTAAATACTGAATCCACTTACATGTTCAGGATACTATAAATCAGGCCCTAGCTGTGAGCATGTTTTTCTTTTATAAATACCATGGAAAGAGAAAGGAAAAGTGGATGCTTAAATGCAGTTGTGTGGCTGCAGGAGCTGGCAAAACTGATGAGCTAAATTCTGCAAGTTATGTGAGGACACTGAATTTGCCACTGTAAGAACTCAGCTAACTTTAGGAACAGAGCTGTTGCCAGTAGCAACGGGCCAGTCATTTACAGAGGGAGTGCTGTTTATCACTCAGTGGTGCTCTGAATTTTTACTGCTTTGCTTGGAGTTTAAAAAAAAAAAGAAAGAAAGAAAAAAAAAGGTGCTGCTGTGTTTAATTTTTATTAGCTCTGGTCTTGTGCTGGTTGGGAACTCATTTACTGCCTGATGCAAAGTGCAGTTTGCACAGAGCCACACACCTGCTTTTGCTATTGAATGATTTTACTTTGCTAGAGTTTTCTTTCAGAGCAGGCAGTAGGGGGACTTGACTTTGATTCTGTCCTGCCTTGCACAGGCTCTTATGCTCTTTTCTCTCCACAAAGTCTCAGAAATTTCTTAATCTCTCATATACAGAAGGAAAATTTATAAGTGAGTAACATGAAAAAATTTTATCTGCCTTACTTTGACAATACATACTCTTCTTCCTGCTTCTTTTGATGTTGCTGCTTGTACTATGATGTTTATTCTAGTTCCCTCAGCATAGCTCTCTTCTGCCTACTTCTTTCTCCTGTTTATAGTGTTGGAAGGATGATGGCTATAGGCCCCTCCTTTTCTTCCTTGAAACTGACTTTCTCTGTTTGCTAAAACAATTGAAATATTACCCTGCCTCTCCTGCTTTTGAATTCTCCCTCTACATGATCAAACTTCATCTTGATCACTGGGCCCGTACTCTGGGTGTTATTATCCCCTTGTCAGCTCCACACACAATCTTCTGCGGTTGTAAAGCCGTTTATTAGCAGCTCCTATCTTGATTACTACATTTCCCCCATCTATTACTTGACATCATAGATCTAGGGGATGTTTAGGTTGGATATTAGGAAGCACTTCCTCACAGAGTGGGTGATTAGGCATTCACCATTTCGGTGAAGCCACTGAGGCGAGGAACACCAGAGCGAGGGATCCTGCTGGAGGAGCCCTTCTGCAGCGGCTCCACCGCAAGGAAACCCTCAGCAAAACTGAGGAAGAGAAGGCAAGAGAGAGAGAGAACCAGAGAGAGAAGGAGGGAGTCAGTCCCAGTCAATTATTAAGGGAAGTCCCATGGGACAGGGCACTAGATGGTAAAGGGGCTCAAGATAGTTGGTCAACATTCAAGGGCCACTTCTCCCAAGCTCAGGATCAGAGCATCCCAATGGGTAGGAAATCAAGTAAGGGAGCCAGGAGACCAGCATGGTTAAACAAGGAGCTGCTGAGGCAAACTCAAGTGGAAAAAGAGAATCTATGGATCATGGAAGGAGGGGCTGGCCACTTGGGAGGAACATAGGGCTGTTGTCAGACAGTGTAGGGGTGCAATTAGGAAAGCTAAGGCCTCCTTGGAACTAAACCTTGCTAGTGAGGTCAAAGACAATAGAAAGGGCTTCTTCAAATCCACTGCAGACAGAACTAACACTAGAGGCAATACAGACCCACTGCTGAATGAGGTGGGTGCCCTGGTGACAGAGGATAGAAAGAAGGCAGAGGCACTGATGCCTTCTTTGCCTCTGTCTTTACTGCTGCAGACTCTCCTCAGGAGCCCCAGATCCCTAAAGCCCCAGAAGAAATCAGGATGAAGGAGGAGTTTGCTTTGGTAGATGAGGATTGGGTTAGGGATCAGTTAAGCAATCTGGACATCCATAAATCCATGGGTCCAGGTGGAATACACCTGTAGCCATTTCTAGGCCACTCTCCATCATCTTTGTTAAGTCGTGGGCAACAGGAGAGGTGCCTGAGGACAGCAAATGTCACTCCAGTCTACAAGAAGGGCAAGAAGGAGGACCTGGGTAACTATAGACCAGTCAGCCTCACCTCCATCCTCCTGGAAAGGTGATGGAACAACTTGTTCTTGGCACTATCTCTAGGCCTATAAAGGATGAGTGGGTCATTAAGAGCAGTCAACATGGTTTTACCAAGGAGAAGTCATGTTTGACCAACCTTATAGCCTTCTATGAGGAAGTAATTAGGTGGACAGATGATGGTAGGGCAGTAGATGCGGTTTATCTTGATTTCAGTAAAGCATTTGACACTGTCTCCCACAGCATCTTCATAGAGAAACTGAGGAAGTGTGCTCACTTCCAGAAGGACAGGGAACTGCTGGAAAGAGTCCAGCACAGAGCCACAAAGACGATGAAGGGAGTGGAACATCTCCCTGATGAGGAAAGGCTGAGGGAGCTGGGTCTCTTTAGCTTGAAGGAGACTGAGGAGCGACCTCATCAATATTTACAAATATGTTAAGGGCGAGTGTCAGGAGGACAGAGCCAGGCTTTGTTCAGTTATGTCCAGTGATAGACAAGGGGCAATGGATGCAAACTGGAGCACAGGAGGTTCCATGTTAATATCAGGAAGAACTTCTTTCCTGTGAGAGTGACAGAGCCCTGGGACAGGCTGCCCAGAGAGGTTGTGGAGTCTCCTTCTCTGGAGACATTCCAAACCCACCTGGACACGTTCCTGTGTGATGTGCTCTGGGTGATCCTGCTCTGGCAGGGGAGTTGGACCGGATGATCTTTCCAGGTCCCTTCCAACCCCTAAGATTCTGTGATTCTGTGAATGGACTGCCCAGGGAAGTGGTGGAGGCACCATCCCTGGAGGTGTTCAAGGAAAGATTGGATGTGCCATGGTCTAGCTGATGTGGTGCTGTAAGATCATAGGTTGGACTTGATGATTTCAGAGGTCTTTTCCAGCCTCAATAATTCCATGATTCTGTGATTCTGTCCACTGAGACAAATGCAGACAAGAACAGCTGGAATGACAATGAAATAGAGTCTGAGATATAACCAGAACTTGCTTTCTTCAGTGTAGTAAAACACAGCCTTTCTTTTAAACTTGGTTTACAAAACCATAAACTGTAAAAAATATGGAAAGAAGGTAAACACCAGTGTTGTCACAGAGCTTAATAAACTGACCATGACTGTATTGATTTGGAAACAAAACCTCTCTAGTCATTGAAGCTATGGGTTTCCAGAAATATCACACAGCACAACTATTTGATTAAAAAATGTAAATATTTGAAAAGGATGCTTCATGTACTTATTAATAATGTTATGTAATAACTTTATATGTGAGTGGATACAGAGACACAGGAAATTTGTTTCAGGACATTCATTACACAATGATTTCTCTTCAGTCATGTCTGTAGGATAATCTCACACTTGAGGACTAAACCAAATATGAGTCTCTTGTTCATTGTTCCCTTGTTATTTGCTTGTCTGCCTTGCAACTCCCTGCTGTAAAATAAGTCAACTGCATAGCTGCTGATACAAGAATATTTAAACACATAATTCTCTGCATAACTGGGATGTGCAGTTCCTTGGTCCATGGTCCAGGAGAAGAGGACAACAGTGTAGGCACTGAAATCTTTAGGGAAGAATAAACGACAGTGAGCAGTGTTAATGTAGAGAGAACAATTAAGAGCTGAACACTGGTAAATTCTAATTTATTTGAAATGTTATGATTATAAAACATCACTCTTGACCAGTTTGTGGGGTTTTTTTACAACATAGTATACAGCTTAAACAGAGCTCCAGTCAGCAAGACACAGTACAGATGCAGACCAAAAATTACTCCTATTATTTTTAAGTAGATGATGGAAACAAAGAACAGCGAAGGCACATAAGAGAAATAAATACTATGGAAGTTTAATAGATGAGAAGTTTAATTGTTGTAGCTGTGCTATTGAAATAATGAGCTTTACACAGTAACTGAGAAGGAGCTGCATATCAGACTGACAAGGTGGATGCCTATAATGCATCAGGGAACTTGTGAAGGTCTTTGTAAGATTTACAGGGTACTGGATGGAAAAGATAAACGTGGCAACCAGTAGGAAAGGACACACCAACTGGAAAATGCCCAAATATGTCCCTAAAATATATTAAAAAAAGCAGTAACTGTATAGGTGTGGACACCACAGCCTGGAATTTGTGTGCATGCTGATTATGAGTAGAATAATTAAGCCCTTAAAAAGTGTGTGAAACGATATGAAAAGTGGTATGAAAACCAAGAGAGGCTACATGACACATTGCATCAGGGAGTGATTAAAAACATAGACTCATAGAATCATAGAATGGTTTAGGTTGGAAGGGACCTTAAAGATCATCAGGTAAAAAAAAAAAAATCCACAAATATTTTTAAAAAATACTCATGTTTTTGATCATTTAACTTCAAGCTGGCAAACAATTTTTCCTACTTTCTTCTGTTTGATCAGTGACAGATAATGGCTACATCTGTATAGAAAATTAAACATTATTGGGACTATTCTTTGGTTATTCAGAGCAACAGTCATGGTTTGGTTCATGTCTGTGCTAGTGAAAACTTTGGAACCAAAACAAAGCAGCTGCATCCCAACTGCCTGTTGAAGGTACTCTCTGGCCCCTTTTAATGGCCAAACTCTACCAGAAATCATTTGGAAAAATACTCTTTGGCCAGAGCCAAAAGTATATTTGACAATTTTAAAATACAGTTTTATGAGTAAATAAGTAGTGAACCAGTAAGTAGAGAGCTGTGATACTTAAAGAACTGATAGTCTCTAAAGTGTCAGTAAGCCAAAGTGACACCAGCAGTGCAGGGACCTTCCTTAACTTACAGCCTGAGGTGTCACAACTTACATTTCTTCATGCATTAATCTTCTGTATATATGAAGATGGACACTGGCATGTCTGACCATTTTGCTAACAGTGTGCAGTCCTTCTGAGGCTCAAGGACTGCTTGGATAAGATGACTGGGATAAGAGATGTTATTTGTAAAACATACTCTTCCAAAATAGGAACACTTTTCAAACTGGTATTTCTTACAATGCTGAGGATGATGGTGTCTCTTCATACACACTCATAACCAATCCAAAAGTTGTACCAGATATCTTTAGAGGTGACTGGGCATAGGACTAGCACCCTGAACTCAGATTTGGCCCATCAAGTTCAAATCCACAGGGAAATTCAGAAATATTTGTAATTACTATGAATTATGTTGGGATAAGTGAATAAAGGCATAGTTCCTCTTCCTCCTAGCTCTTGGTGATCAGTTTGTACCACAAAGAAAGAGGCTTTCATACCCCTGAAATATCTTTTTGCTGACAGCTGTAATGTTTAGTTGCTTTTCTGGGATGTTGCTAACCTTTTGGCATTAATAACATAGCCTGGAAGTCTGTTGCTCAGAAATTTGCTTTTTAGATTTGTGTTTATGTATTATTTTGTGCTATTTTAAAGAAGAAATAAAGAATTAAGATAGGAAAAGATTTTCAAGCATTTCTCTGTAACCTTTCCAACTGTAGAGATTATCCACCTTCTCCTCTACTTTTCTGACCCACAGTCTGAAAATGCCAACCTTTAAAACACTAATGCAGTATCAGACACACTTAAGGTTAAGTACTTAACTTGTATTTCATAGAACTCCTTCTAAATATTTTTTTCTCCATTAGCTTAAGTTAAGAATGACTTCAGTATGTCTATATTAAGTAAGTTTTTGATACAGAAGCTGTTTATGTTCACATTTGTGTAAAAATTAAGAGTACCTTGAAAGACACTGACATTATAGATAAAAATATATTCATATTGATTAACTTCCTAGCATCAACGGTTTATAATTCTGATCAAAAACTGTCGAAACATGTTCTCTAAATTAACTGTATTAAAAAGCAAAGACAAAAAGCAGCAGGCTTATTTCTTTTTGTACTTCTTCTGCCTTATCAGCATGGTGCAGCTGGGAAGCAGGCAGACTTCTGACATGCAGATGAGCTCCACAATAGGTAATGCACTTGTTTGGGGATGCTGGTGATCTGCCTCTTTTTCTGAAGTTACTTCAGACTCTGTTCAGCCTCAGAACCAACAGAGACTATAGCTTTAATGACTTAAGGTACACGGCATTGTATACCTTGAATATTTAATACACAGAATATAGCTGATGGCTTACTTTCTCTGACCCCACAGAAATTCAGACCTTGTATGTAGATCACGCCTAGTCTGAAAGGTCTGGGGTGAAAAGGGAGAGAAAAGTGAAGTATTTATTAGCTACATCCATTCTACCAACTAAATAGGTCAATAGCTTTTCTACCTGTTCTCTGGCCCTGATGAAAAAAGTCATGGCATTCACATAGCTGACTACTCTTTCTCTCCAGAACAGGTTGCTTCAGCTACAGTGACTACTTCAGAGAGGTCTGTGCTACCCACCAGGCTGTGACCACATGCAGTTTGGGAGTCTGAGAATGAGCCAAAATAATGTCAGAGAGAGTATGAATAATTAAGCTGTTTGTACAACATGTCAATATTTAAGACCACACACTGGCCAGTTTAGACACTAGGACAGACCCAGCTGTCAATTATTCAAGAGATACCACTTTCATCTATTTGCTATAGATACTAATCTGGATATGCACAGGAGCCCTTTACAAAATTGTGGATGTGGAATTCACTCAGTTCCTTCAGAACTGTGTTCCCAAATGTTAAAAAAATAAATTGATATTTAGAAGTGTTGCTCAACAGTCACAGGAATGCATGTTTTCAGTGGATTCAGAATGAGGAACCTAAGCCTCAGTATGGTATGTGGAATTGTTTAAAGATTAAACCATCTCAGATTAGGCAATTTAAAGTGTAAAGTATTTGTCTAGGCTCCCATTAGAGCCAGAGGAGTCGTAGTCAAGGGACTCAAAGGATCAAGGATCTGGTGACTTAACTCCTTTTGGCTGCAAAGGGAATGTCCCTAGATGTCTAACTCACGTTTACATAGAGACACCTAAATGTATGCATATTGATCCATAGACTGAATGCAACCCATAATGATCTTCCATGATCTAACCAACATGAGAAAAAGAACAATGAGTAAGGCTAGCTCTAACTCCAGATTTTCCAGTCTTCATATTTTACTTCCAAAAATATTTGTCCACAGAGTTGGAAATCTTTTCCAGAGACCTGACAATATTGCTGTATAGTCTGTAGCACAGACATGCATCCCCTCTAATCACATCCACACAGAAAGTGCAGGGCTGCTTGCACACATGTTCACAGGCTTCTGTCCATGCCATCCCATTGGTCTACTGGTCCTCAAGGCCAGTCTTTTCCGAAACAGATATTGAAAGGTCCCTTTTCTACAAAGACATGCTGAAAGAGTAGGGGCTGTTCAGCCTGGAGAAGAGAAGGCTTCAGGGAGACCTCATAGTGGCCTTTCGGTACCTGAAGGGGCTACAGGAAAGCTGGGGAGGGACTTTTGACAAGGGCATGTAGTGAGAGGACAAGGGGTGATGGATTAAAACTGAAGGAGGGGAGATTTAGGTTAGACTTTAGGAGGAAACTCTTTAGTGTGAAGATGGCGAGACCCTGGCCCAGGCTGCCCAGGGAAGCTGTGGCTGCCCCATCCCTGGCAGTGTTGAAGGGCAGGTTGGATGGGGCTTGGAGCAACCTGGTCTAGTGGGAGGTGTCCCTTCCCATGCAGGGGGGTTTGAACTAGATGATCTTTAAGGTCCCCTCCAACCCAAACCATTCCATGATTCTGATACATACAGATGTGCTGGCTGCTTAGCAGAGGACAGGACAAAGCCACAGTATGACAGTGTATTTCTGCTCAACTTAAAGGCATTTCTAGTGACCATCAACCTTCCCAAAACACAGGAATTGATACATTTTCTTCCCCCAGAGAAGAACAGTTCTTTGCTGTACCCTCTTTGGATCCCACAGGCTGAGGTACGAAGATGGTTGTGCTCTGACCACATGGCAAAAATCAATGCCATGATTGTAAATGTTTTGTGTTGATTTATATTTTAAGGCTTTGACTATCGAAAAAAAAAAATGAAAAAAGAAATAAAAGAATAAGTTGTTGAGAGCATAGGATTTACTAGAATCCTTATCTTAGATGGTGAACTGTCTTAGACTGACAACTGGCAGTGACAGAATATGAATTACTAAATAGGTATTTTGACACTTATTCCACTATGTTTTACACATTTTCCACTAGAATGTACTTTCATATAAAGACATTTACAAGCCTGAAGTTCAGATGCTTAAAACATTAACCTTATATAAAGGGCTTAAGTTGTTTTCTTTTCGGGGGTGGCATATTAAGAAGGAAAGACTGGATTTTGTTTCTTTTGTTTTAAATCTCCATTAAAGCAGCCTTTCATTGGATTAGCAAAGCCTGATTTCATCCACACAGTATTAAATTATCATTTGTTCCAACTCATGATGGCAATTTTGTTGCTTTTCTTTCTTTTTTTTTTCAAAGAGAAATAGAAATAATCTGTTTAGTAAAGCATGGCTTTAAAAATGAAATAGGGAGTAAATGCCATGCATAGCATTTTTCCTCAGCCACCTACTACAAAAATATAAGTACATGTGTTTTAATTGTTAACCTACTTACCAAATAGAGGAAGGCACTGTAAGAGATCATGTTTACAATTTTAAAAGATGCACAGAGTTAATTAAGAATTCTAGTATGTACAATTGTTTCATTAGTATTTATAAGGACTATTTCCATTTCAATTTTGTTTGAATTTTAAGTGCAGCCTGTGTCTGAGTATTTACATTTTGTTCTTTTCTGCATCTTCATTCTCTTAATCTGTAACTGAAGGTTTTCCACATGAAATCATACTGTACAGGGATGGAAAACCCATCCAGCACAACAGGAGGTATTTTATATTGGGAGATTTATCTTGCAACTAATGAGTTTGAAGGTTGCTTTGTCTTGCTGCAAAGTGAAGAACATCAAACTAGCAAGTGGCAGACATTTACTTAGATATTATTCTAAAACATCTTTTGCAACAATCAGCTTTATCAGTAATAGTTACCCTTAAGAGCGAATGGTCACAGGGTGTATCAATAGTGCTAACATGGACTGGATGAGCACTGAATCCAGTTCTAAAACTGTAAGAACTGTATTAATGTGGGTCTTTGCAGATATCTTTCATCTCCTCTTGGTCCTTCACTGCCGTGTGGGTGGAGATAGTAGATAATCTGGAACTAAGTCAGAGCTCTCTGCTTTATATGCCTTAGGTAGCATAACTTTGCTCTTTGTTACTAGTCCCTGACCTTTAAGATCATCAAGTCCAGTCATAAACCTAACACTGCCAAGGCCACCACTAAACCATGTCCCTCAGCACCACATCTGCACATCTTTTAAATACATCCAGAGATGGTGACTCCACCACTGCCCTGGGCAGCCTGTGCCAGTGCCTGGCAACCCGTTTCAGTTCAATCCCACTGTACCATTTCTAATAAAAAAGCTAATTATAACCAGTGGAAATTCACTTACCAAAAACCAGCCAATAATCCAAATAAAAACTATGGACACGAATCAAATACATGCCACATATAATCTTCATATGTCAATTAACATATGATCCTGATAGTATTATATTCGAATGTGCTTTCCAACTTGTGTTTTAATTATATGATGCCATCTCATGTGTGGATGGGAGCAAGAGTATTAATTACATCCTGCACATGCCTATTTTTCTCCATCAGCTCTAAAAGTGGCCAAGAGTTTATCCTGCAAATGAGTCATCGGGTCAGACTCTATTGGACCCTTGACTTGGTATTTAAATTGTTCACCATCTGATCATCTCTTTGTCTTGTCTGTACCTAACACACCAAAATAACAAGCAGTATGAAATCTATACACAAGCAAGAGATTTAAAATTGATAGACTGAAAACAAAGTCTGGTTTTGTTTTTTTCCTATGAAGGGTTTATTTTCTCAGTTTGAAAATTCTCAAGGCTCTTTTATTATTTTTTAGAATTACTCAGGAAAATAACACCAGAACTAATAATGCTCTGGATGTTGCAGGAGTTCATACAACAAGCTCTTCACTGCCAGAGCTAATTGTAATTCTTATTGCTTAGCACTGAATTTTTTTAAACTACATCTATGAAGGCAATTATGTGAAGAATTAGTTAATCCCCCAGACATCAGCTTACCTGCATGATTTTAAGTACCATAACTACTGCACAACAAATACAGCCTCCACAGAGATGGAAAACACTAAGCAGACTGGTAAACATATGCAGATGAGCAAGTACTATTTTGGGGTAACACCTAAAGCAAGCTGTACACCTCCTAAAATAGAGACACTCTTTTCCGAAGTCTACACAGTAAGTCAGAGAGAGAAAGATGAATTGATCCTGCAGGATATCACTTCTACAGTATTAGCAGCACATCACAGCCCACTGATAATTGAAACATTATCTGCACAGCTGAAGAAAAAGGTGTGTGGTTGTAAAATTTGTCCCATAGCTATTACCTGGTGAAACTTGAAAACAGCAGCCCATTAAGTCTCAGGGAATGAGGGTATCCAGCTGAAAAAGGAGGATGTAGTATCCAAGAAGACACAAGCTGATGTGAGAGTGCCCTCTTGCACCTAGGATGTGCTGCTGTGGATTTTCAGGGAGCAGCAGGCATTAAGAATGAGAGACTCAGTTACTAGGTGCACAAATAGGTGCATCATTAGGTACATTTGTGAGAATTTACCTGCTGTTGGATGGAAAAGATGGGATCTTAGATATCACAAGATCAGGTGTACAATTATGCAACATAGGATCTAATGTCTGAAGTCTGTGTTGGCACCAAGAGCAGAAAAGTAGACAACGTAAATCTGGGAACTATATTCAAGCCCCTACTACCTCCATGCATTCTCCATAATACTGTCAAACATGAAGCCTCAAAGGTAGGCAGAGGTCCAGAGTCTCAATGCAGCCATGAGATGTGGCTGTAGATAATACAGATTTAAATTTGCTACAAATAGGGGAACTTTCTGGGGTAAGAAGAACCTGTACTGGAAGGAAGAGTTTTGTTCAATTCAAATGGACCCATGCAAGGTCATAGAAAAATATTTCAACTAGGAATGAGGAAAAACCAAAAAACACTCAAAGCATCCCACAGGAACCAGTGCTGCAGCTAGTTTTGTTTGACTATACAAACTTGTTATCAAGAGAAAAGTATAGAAAACGAAATATTTAAATCTGCAAATGCTTCTAATCTTCTAATCTTTTTCTGGTAGCCAAAACCCACACCAAGGGTTAGGAACTACAAAAAGACCTCACAGAATGAAAGACCTGGTAGAAGAGCTTTTATGTAGTTAGAGGTAAAGCAATGCATCTGCAGAACAAAAATGTAAACCACACATATACGATACCAAACTTGGAAATGAAGTTTTCTGAAACAAGTGGATCAGTGTGCAAAGGCAGCCAACGAAGCCAATGAACTGTGCTGTGTTATCAAGAACAGTTTTAAGTACTAGACAGAAGTGTAATTTTTTCAAGGCCCAAAAAAAGCAGAGTTCTTTTTATCTTCCTGTCTTGAAATAGATATCTGGAAGTTTAGAAACTTCTCCTTTTGCAGTAAAGTGTAAGTAAAGTAATGAAGATCCTCCCATATATTTGATATGGCTGGACTGTTGCCTGTGTGAATAGATAAAGATGGGGATAAAAGCAACTCAGAATCACACAGAATCACACAGAATTACTGAGGCTGGAAAGGACCTGTGAGGTCACCAAGTCCAGCCTCTGACCTAACACCACCACATCAGCCAGACCACGGCACTAAGTGCCACATCCAGCCTTTCCTTGAACACATCCAGGGATGGTGCCTCCACCACTGCCCTGAGCAGTTCGTTGCAGTGTCTAAGATTGAGAGACACATCCTGCTGTCCCTAATGAGAGCACTCCTCCCTAGCTTACAAACTGTTCTTCATCTTTTCTTACTACCATTCTGTTGCCAGATTCCTCAAGGCATGTCAATGTAAGAAAAAAATAAAGTATGTCCATCAACCTGCAGGAACAGCATTAATAAGCTTCTCAAAATTTCAGCAGGTTAAGAAAGTTTCTTAAATAATACAAGCAGTGGACCAAGAGCTTTGGAAGTGTTCATCAAACAAACCTTTTGTGCCTGATTGGGTACTGAGCACTCACTGTATGGGTTCATTTCAGAAGTGCTGAAATCTGTCAGTTCAGTTTACTCAAATAAAACATCATAGATTGTTTTTTCTAAATAATAAGTGGATTGTTAGAGCTATGATATGAGTTTGGAGCCTCATCTTAGGATTTCGTAGGTTGGATTCCAGTTGACACTTGGAGACTAGTTAGTGTCACAGTTTGTCTGGCACTGACACTGAGTTTGATGTCGATAGTTAAAAATATAATATACTGTAGAGATCAATTTTCTGTTAGCAGGCGCTTGAAAGCCAAGATATGAAATTATTTCCAACTCTAGCTATGAAATTTAAGCATTGTTTCTAGAGCTTAACTCTTTAAAAAAAAAATAATCCTCTTTTAAGAGTGGTAGGGCAAAATACCTATCCCAAAAGCTGAGCTGCCTGGATAATGAGTTTAAAGTGTGTGAATGTTAAGCGTTGGTTTAGAAGCAGAATTCATAACCTTGAGTAAGGTATCTAAAGTGAAATGCAGTTTAAATTCTAAATCTTTTTTTAAAATTTTGACCTAGCATTTCAAAGGAGAGCTCTTTAACATGTTCAGAGAAAATCTTGCAGTGAATAACAGAGATAACCAATCCAGGTTCTAACAAGCAGCTCACACTCAAGTAGCAATGTGAGTGTTACTTGCTCATCAGCTTCTACTGAGCCATCCTGGACTTCAGAAGGGTTTTGAAAACTGAGCTAACACCCGTGCTGCTCTAAAACTAAGTTGAACCCACCCAGGTGTTTCACTCCTCCATGTTCTGTGGGTTCTGGTTTGTGTTTGCATTTTATTGCCTGAAATGGATATGAGCACTAGCTGTCACACTCAGCCAGAGGCTGGAAGAGTCTGTCCTTCCAAAAAAAAGCATGTCATAAGCCACAAGTCACAGCTTAAGTCATATATACTGCAAGAAGGATGGTAGAAGGATGGTATTAAGAATGCCATTCCATGCAGCATGGCAAAGCCATGTGGTAACTGTCACCACAACTGGAAGCTTCTTCTTATCCATCCCTTTCCCTGCCCCCTCCTGCTCCCAGCAAGTACCAGTAGAAACTGAACACTTCTGTAAGCTGCTTTATGCCGCTAATTTAGCAGAAACTAAATCCACACCCCCCCAAAAAAAAAAAAAAATTAAAAAGCTGGATTGTTTTTTGTGCATGCTAGTGCCTTCATGGAAGGATCCAACAAACACCGGAGTTGAAGCAAAGCAGGTGATAGAACTGGGAGGACAACAGTGAGTTAGAGAGAAGCACAGATACTGAAATGGAGGGAATGGGAGACATCCCTCTCTTCAGGTAGAAGTGACTATCAGCAATCAGACACTGAATTACAGAAGCAGTGGCCCAGGCTTTGCTACACCTCCATTTCAAACATTCACGCTTCAGGTACGATCCTTCCTTACAGCTGCTGAGGTCAGCAGCTGTTTGCCTGGGAACACAGAACACTAGCCTGCCAGCATCTACCACAGCACTGCTGCAGCACCACAGATGTTGCTCAGTGTTTTCTTTGGGTCCCGTGTCAGACAACGAGCACTCACAGCTCTGCATGAAACAGGCATCACTATATTCAAGGGTTTGGAACTATATCTAGACACAGCAGGTAACATCAGAGGAATCTAAGTTGCTACAATGTGCAGTTCCTCAAGGCCCTGTTAAAACAGAAGTTATCCCATCTCCTGCTCCCTTAGGCTACTCATGAAATAAAGATCTCTCTATATGTGCCTCTATCAATCTGCCAGCACTATTTTCAATTAATAGCTCTTTCTTCTCAGATATTCTGTTACACTGAAATGTTCAGGGTTGCATGAAAACTGACAGATAAAGTTTGATAAGTCAGGATGATCCTCTAGATCACAAACAAAATCTGAAAATCAGACACAGAATCTTAAACCTGGCCTCCCATTTGGAGGAACTGTTTGTCAAAAACAGGGATGTACTGCTTTTGGCTGGAGTAGAGTTAATTTTCCTTATAAGTAGCTCATACTCTGACCACAAAATACTTTACTAAGTATCACTGATGCTTTTAGGGTCCTGATTGAAAATTGATTTCTGTTTTTCATCACCTAACCTCAAAGGTTAGGAGCTCAAATCAATGAATTTGATGAGGGCCCAATTTGGCTCCAACAGATTTTGGCAGAGACTCCCATGATGGTGTTCACCACAGTGCAAACCTGTTGCAGTCAGGTTTGAAAGATGGTCTCCTTTTTGTGCTACTGGAAAAACAAAATAAAACAAAACAAAAAACCACCCAAACCACATTCTGTTCCCATTTTCCAGAGCTTCTGTGAATCATATGTAATCCTCCAGCAAATCTGCCTTGGGAGAGTTAAACTACAGCAAAAGTCAGGCTGCTCAAGTAGCTGGAGTTCAAGGGTTAAGCACTGAAGTTGCTGTAGGGGTGACCCAGTTGAACTGTGAATTCTCACATCATAGGTAGAGGTGGCTCAAAAATACACATAAAATGACTGCAAAGTGTCATTGGGTCAGTGGCTTTCACAAGTTGGGTTCAATTAGTGGCAGGAAAACCTTCTGTTCCTCAGAGGAGGCGGGCAGGGGAATCTCTTTTACAGGAACTATTTCAGGTGACCACACCATTTCCAAGTACAAATACTGTGACAGATTGTGTTTTCTCAGGTGTGACTTCATTATCAAACCTATAGGTTGTGTCAGATTAGCCCTACATCTTTTACAAATAAGCTAAGTTACAGCTAAAACAGTTATGGATCTCCATACAAGAGTTTGGATTCTAGTGGTTCTTGAGTATTTGTGGTGTCCTTACTCATGTTAGGCTGAAAATTATTTCTCAGTCTTTCCTCCCACTGCTCTCCAGCTCATGAGTCACCTTTATAAGCTCCTGTTAGTCAATTTTTTTATGCTTTTTCAAGGACTTCAATGTATCTGCCAGAGAAAATCGATGTCCTCTATCTGTGGATGTCTTGATATATTTTTAAAAATAGTTTATACTAATGGTAAATCAGGTTCAAACATATTCTCTGTTACAAGGCCAGTGGCTCATTAGTTCCTTTTGTGTAGTTGTATCTGACCAGATTTCTTGGGGAGGTCATGAATACTGTCTGAATGGCAATGCCTCCTACCAGTTTTTACAGGTATTTCTAATGGGGGAAGCTCTGCCAACACACCTGTCCTACACTCTATACCCACACCTAGACTCAAGAGATTAAAAGACACTAAGGTCTGTAAATCAGGACTCAACACTCGTGCTGAGCCACATCACTGGTGCTCTCAAAGAAAGAAATAAGGAAAATCCACTAAGGAAGAATCTTAGTAACCAGTAAAGAAAACTGTATTTGCCCTTCATCTGATTTTCTGATGGTTTTTGTGTTTTGACTTATTTGCTTTTCTAATATTTATATTCATTGACTGAGTTTTTTGATGCTCAAGTTTTTGATTGATTTGGGAATAAGGAGAGATGACATCTAAAACATTAGCTCATAAACAGTTACAAGAAAAACAGGTGCAGAAGTAGTAATAATAAAAACAGAAATTGCTAAAATATATATATAAAAAACAAACAAAAAACCAAAGACAACAGAGTAATGTACTTATATTGAATGTACTGTTTCTCTGAAATAAATGTTCAGCCCTTTGATGCTTCTATTTTCAATGAGATTCTGAGAAAATGTTATTATTTCCTGCTATTTCCCATAGGGTGAAAAGGAAGAACAGACATTAATAGATGGAGTCTTAAAATACAGCCTGTGGGAAGACAAAAAGAGCAATGGAAGAAACAAGTAAGACCCTTTAAATGTAAAAACTTGGATTTAAATGTCCTGTGCAAGGCTTTCTCTAGCACCTCTGCTACAAACACAGGCTGAGGGAGTTGGGGCTGTTCAACCTGGAGAAGAGAAGGCTCCAGGGAGACCTTAGAGCACCTTCCAGTGCCTGAAGGGGCTCCAGGAAAGCTGGGGAGGGGCTTTTCACCAGAGAGGGCAGTGAGAGGACAAGGGGTAATGGTTTTAAACTGAAAGAGGGGAGATTTAGGTTAGACATCAGGAAGAAATTCTTCCCCAAAAGGGCAGGAGGTGCTGGAACAGGTTGCCCAGGGAGGTTGTGGAAGCCCCTTCCCGGGAGGTGTTCAAGGGCAGGTTGGATGAGGCTTGTGCAGCCTGGTCTGATGGGAGGTGTCCCTGCTCATGGCAGGGAGGTTGGAACCTGATGATCTTTAAGGTCCCTTCCACCCTTAACCATTCTATGATTCTATGATAATAAAACAAGACCAAAACATATATTACTTATCTGCTTTTCACAGTGCCTCAAGCTAAGGCCTATAGTGAAAGTAATATTTGATCTATAAAGAATATTTTTGTTTTAAAACCCACCATTGACAAAGCATTAAAGTTGAAAAGCTAAGTGATAAATCTCACAGTAGCTGTATTTTTTTTTCCCCTGGAGTGGTTCCTTAGACATTACCTGCTAAACGCTTGAAAGCAGAAGATTTACAATTTTCCAAAATACTGTAACTTCCTTTGAAGACCAGGTAAACACAAAGTCTAATCAGAAGCCTTGGCTATTCGAGTGAGTGGAGTGAGAAATAGGTCCATTCTAAGATGTTGTTCAGCCCAGATAAGATGGATTGCCTTCTGGAGTTGTTCATCTGCTTCCATTCCTTTGACAGGATACCTAGATGAGACACCTAAATTTCAGATAGCTGAATGATAAGATAAATGAATGACCCCCTTAGTCTACCTCCTTAGTTGCTGTTACACTAAGCTATGAAAAATTAGTCTCTTGATTCTTCCTTCTTTCAGTATGTCAGGAGCAGGGTTGGAAAATTAGTTTACCAACTTAGCAGAAAATTGAAGTTTTCCTTCAGAGCAGTTTGTACCATGGTCTTCCCATCACTTCAGAGCTGCAAACTCAGGGTAAAGAAATGTCAACAAAATGTTTGAAGCAACAATCAGCTGTTTGATTGCCAATGAGGGTAATTGTATGTTCATTCTCCTCTAGGAAAGAGGCTGGAATAGGCACATGGAAATTAAACAGGTCATTTAAAGTGTCCTTAACACACGTGCCAAAATTTATTTAAGAATCAGTCAAAAAAAACGCTGTAAATCTCAGGCAGCAAAGAAAAAATGATCCTCTATCCTATGCAATGTTATTTTACTTATAAAAATTAAATTAATTTATTATTTTTTCCCCTTCTCATAAAGCAAAAAAAAATATTAGCTGGAATAAGAAGCTATCCTCAGTTATTAAGAAAATTCTTCTCACCTTTCTTACCCATTTCAGCTGGAAAATTATGACATAAATTCAAAGAAACAAGTAAATAACTTTATATGAACTTTTTATAATCCACATGCTGCTCTGCTTTTAGCTAATGGTGAAGTGCCTGTAGTACCTGAAGTATTTGATGACTCAAGGTGTGTAATGTGACTCCTCTACTTTTGTGAGTCACTAATAACTGGTCTGGAATATATTATATTTATATAATATTTTTACAGTTGCACCAATCCAAACCAAAGTGTATAAGCCCACGATGTAACATCAAAGCTTGACTCATAAATCAAGGGCCAGATTCAAAGGATCTTGTCCACGCCCACTGAAGACTGAGACTTCACCATCTCAAAACTCATTCATAGGAAACTTGTCTGGGTGCCAGTAAATAACTACTTTACCTGCCTCTCTTTTGAAAGTTTGTCCAGTATGCAAGTTTAGGTGGTCTCTTCTTTTATTGATAGATGAGGTTTTATTTATAAGGTTATGGAAGTTGTCCCTTTGTGGAGAATCTAAACAGTGATTGTAATCTACATGTCTAAACTAGAGATGAAGATTCACACCCTCACTGCCTCAAATGTCCAGGTATTTGTACCGAGGGAGAAGCAATCTAGTTGGTTCAGACTTCTTGTACTCTCAGCATGACATGCAGAATACAAAAAAAGTGAGTGATATGCTATTTATTATATGTGTAGCTGCCCCATTACTTTACAGGATAATGTGGTTCAGTTTCAGTTCATAAAAATTCACTCCTTTGCCATAAAGAACTCGAAGTATTATAGCTCATATAAAAGGGGTATTTTGAAGTGAGCATCTGATTTATTCACCATAAAATACTAAATAACATGATGACCTCTAACTGATCTATGGTGCACCAATCACTCCTGAGGAATTTCAATTTTCCTTCAATCTGTAAAAACCATGTTCAGGTTCCCCTTACAAGAAGACTAATGCAAACTGCCTAGTTGTTAAGATAATGTATGCAAGATGCCAAAGGCATATGTTATTTACTTTGAGGATTCCATTATTTTATTAGCATAATTCCACTTAGCTGAACAAAAGAAATTCAAGTTTTCTCTGACAGTTTAAAATAGTAATTACAAGGGGAGGAAAAAGAATTTGATATAGTTTGCGAGCAAAAAAGGAGGAAATATTAATATATGCATAAAAGGTCAGAGTAAAACACATTTCTAAGTGAAAAGACTTTTTTTTTTTTCCTCCCCTCCTTTTACGTCCAAAGCTTTTCTTCTGTTCAATATGAACACACCAAAGTCCTTGTATGTTCAGCTAATCAACATGGATTTCTGAAGTCTGGTCCATGCAATGATTTAAATCACTGTAACTGATGAGAAATCTTCAGTCATGCTTTAAACAAAAGAGAATCTGAGGAAGGTTTTATTTGGTTAAAACAAATGTCCTTTTCCCTCATATCAAGTGACAAAGAGCATATGTACCATAAAATCATAGAATGCCAGGTTGGAAGGGACCTGAAGGATCAGCTGGTCCAACCTTTCTAGGTACTACTACAGTTTATGGGAGATGGCTCAGCCCCCTGTCAAGCTAAGACTTAAAACTGAATCTTGGGAGTCTCCCTTGGGAGACTATTCCAGTATTTGACTGTCCTCATGGTGAAAAATTTACCTCTTGTGTCCAACTGGAATCTCCCCAGAAGCAACTTGTGCCCATCACCCCTTGTTTTCCCCATGTGACTCCTTGCAAATAGTGAGTCTCCATCTTCTTGGGAATCACCCTTTAAGTATTGGAACATGGCAATAAGGTCTCCCTGAAGCCTTCTCTTCTCCAGGCTGAACAAGCCCAGTTCTCTCAGCCTCTGCTCATATGGCAGGTCCTCCAGTCCTCTGATCATCCTTGTGGCCCTAGGTCTAGTGATGTCCAGTGGCAGAGTATAAAACAGGACAATTTCAGAAATACCTCCCTGTGTATCCTCCCAGATTTTGCTTCTCATCTAAGGTTTTAATAATGAGATTTAAATTGCATTTTTTTTTTACTATTCAATTATCATTCTAAAAATATATTAGTAATCATAATTTGTTTTAACTTATGACCCCTTTTTGTGGCCAGTTAGCTTAGTTTTGACATATACATGGATATATTTGTGGGTATGAACACTGCCATTGTTGAGCCATCATTCCTGATGGATAAAAATGCTTCTGCAGTGTGCATGGTTTCTACTGCCTTTGTACCATGACACACAGGACTCAGTGGAACCACTTCCTTACATAGATTTATATTTTTTCTTCCTTTTTGCTTCCTTTTCATACAGATCCCTATCTCTGAAGATCAGAAAATAAGCTGCCTGACCACAATGCATCAAACAAAGCAAACTGCAGCAACTTTCTACTTCAGAACTCGTGGGGTATTTTACAACAAAAAGGGTACCTCACTTCACCTGCTTACAAAAGGATGTTTGTTTTTTTTTAAGGCAGATGCATGAAGACTTAGAACTCCTGAAAATTAAACAGAAACTGAATTCCTCTTTCTCATCTCCAGGTGGACAGACAGTGCAGCCAAACATATCCAGGATCTTGCTGTAACATGAATATTTCATGAAAATTCTCACTGACTTTCACAGAATCATGGAATTGTCAGTTGGAAGGGACCTCTAGAGATCATCCAGTCCAACCCCCCTGCTAAAGCAGGATCCCCTAGAGCACATTACTCAGGGCTGCATCCAGAGGGGTCTTGAATATCTCCAGAGAAGGAGACTCCACACCCTCCCTGGGCAGCCTGTTCCAGTGCATTCAGTGTAAATTCCAGTGCCACTGCAAAATGACTGAGTTTAAAGCAGTTTGTCAAATCAGAATGGCAGTACCTGCTCTTTCATAAATACTTTTTTTTTTTTTCTTCACATGTGCACTGCCTTTTTCTTATACCCATGTAATTTTTTCACATTGCACCCTGCTGCAATTAAAGACTGTGGGGTTTTGCCACTGATTTCAGTGAGAACAGAACCACAGACCATATAATAAGCACCATGATCTTGTCTTCATGATCTAACTTCTTGCAACCACTTCCCTGCTTGTTAGGTGGTCTCTCCCTGTCGAGTCTTTCTTTGTATTGCTGTTCTTGTTTAAATTGTACAGTAAAAATGCTCAGTTCCAGAGCTAGCAGTTTATTATTTCTCTGTAGTGTTTGGGATGCCTCTATGTGCTGCCAAAACAAACCCCACAAACAAACAGGAATCAGGACTAATGTAAACCTCTCAAGGCTTTTAATAAAAAAAAGGCTGATATCAGTCTGGTAACAATTGTTACAGGAGGTACCTTAAAAAACAGTTCTAGGAAACTTCCAAAATATTTTCTGAAATTAAAAAAAGGAAAAGACACATTTCAAAAGCTTCACCAACTAAGAATTATGCAATGACTAGGGAAAGGATTGTACTATTCCAAAGAGCTAGGTCAGCTGAAAAGAGCTGGGTGTCCCCAGGAAAGCTAATATGAGTCTGTTAACAGGAGGGACAGGGCCGGGGGGGGAAAGAGTTTTGGTAGAAAACCATTGCTGACTGGTGAAGAAAATAAACCCTGTTTTCTTCTTGATATAACTGAGCAGTGATCTTTGCATTGTTCAACTCATCCCAAAACCTAGGAAAAGTACACTTGTGTCCTCTTCTTTATTGCATGCTGATCTGGCTACTCCATAACGTACCAAACAGAATTATGCCTTTGCATATTATAGAGGTGCACCTGCTTTATTGGCTATCAGCCACAGCTTGTGGTGAGACATTTCTGTGAGCTGAACTACTGACATGAAGGCAGAACAAAATATAAGCAAGGTAGGTTATAGGTTATAGCATTTTAACCAGGCTGAAGAATTGCCCCCTAATGAGGAAGTCTCAGCTAGACAGCAAAGGGGGAAAAAAAGATAAAGAAAGCAACAGAGATAAGAATGTGATAGGGCTTGGGGCCAAGGTTCTTCTTCTACAGGGCCCTTCCATTGTGCAACCCCTTTCAACAGAAAGCCACAGCAAGTGGCCTTGTTGTCAGTTTGACTGGGCTTTATTGCTCTGAAGCATCCAACTGATTGCCCGTCTTGCCTTCACCATGGAAGTGCTCTCTGGAGTCACCCCCCTCACTCGATTAGCTGCAGCTGCAAATCATCTCTGCTGCTGGAGTCGGATTTTTCCATTGCCAGTTCACGGATGTGTTCTAATTAAGTGCACTTGAAGTATCTACTCTATTCACCGGTGATATTTAGAACTTCACAAAAGTTTTTTTGTTGTTGTTTCTTGGATTCTTTTACAGCTCATGCATCCTGAGATTTTACCTTGTGGATACTCTAGGTTTTCACTGACTTCTCCTGGTTAGGACTGGGTAAGTCAATTTGCTGTGCTCTCCAAAGGACTGGAGCAGAACAACGTCTTTGGTACTTACTGAGACTTCATCTTCTACCAATAGGTTCTTGATATCAATGGTATTTTTCCCTGGGGAAAGCAGAACATTGCACATTTTGCTTTTAACCCACCAGAACTGTGGCTCTTCATCTGGTTACAGTGTTTTAGTCCTGTTGGCTTAACTTTCTGAATACGATGGAGTGTCCCCTGGCAGTATCAGGAAATGCAAGAGGATCTGGGCATTCGAAGGGGAGAAGATACCAAAAACTCAGAGCTAAGCAATTGTATCCCAGTCAAATTGACTGAATGGTTAATGTGGTGGAACAAAGACAGCTGAGCTCACTGCAACAACTGAAGAGTATAGCCAGGCAGTCAGTCATAGCTCTGAATATGAGGTCTGGTTGTAAGGGTGAGGAAAGTCCCAAAGAGGCCATTAGAACAAATCCCCAGCTGGTATAAATTTACCTGGCTCCAACAAAGCCCCAGGGCTGGCAGAGGGAAATGCTAAAAGGCTTTACAGAAGCTATGTGCTAAAGAGAGGGGTGAAAGAGATGGGGAGACACTAAGCTTAGAAAAATGGGAAAGGGAAGACCTACCGACAGAAATTGCTGACTATTGTAAGTAGTGAAACTACTAATGTCTCATTTTCCTGCATGATTCTGATGTCAGTTATTAATTGAAATAAATAAAATTTTTGGAAAAATCACATAAAAGAGAACATAAGGGGCACGCAGAATAAAATTTTTAAAAAGGCCCAGATAACAGTGAAACAGTAAGAACTGGACAAAACCAGACTCCAACACTCCCCAAGTAGTCAACAGCCCAGCCTCGAGACAGGCCTTCAGGACACCTGCAAGAGAGATGAAAGGGATAGAAAGAAGCACTGCCCACAGCTTATCTTGGTTACAGCCTTAAGCACTGGGGAAACACACACTGAGTAAATGAAACCACCATACTAATATATTAATGACCCATTAACATACTAAAATTCACACCCACAGGCTAGAGGGTTCCCTACTAACAACAAGCCCCCCACTCTTTGAACACATGCAGTGAAAATCCTGAGCATTGCCACTGCAAATGGAAGCAAGGGATTAGTTGACCAATCGTGTGTGCAAGGGATAGAATAATGTTAGAGATCAAGTTCTGTCTCACATTTTGGGGTATAAAAGTAGCACTTGTGTTTCAGAAAACTGAGCTTCCTTTGTAGAATACCCCCGTGCTCCCTTTGCTGCACAGAACTGGATATTAAAGCAAATATCTTGATGCTGTGTGTGGATTGGCTTCTTGCACACCAGGTGAGGGATCCTGCCTTTGGGACAACAATCCCACCCTGGGATATATCCCCAGGTGGATATATCAGAGCTTACTTCAATATGCATTTAGAAGCTGGCTGTCTATTGCCTTGCACCTTTTGTTTCATTTTTAAAAGTATAACAAACTGGTGCTCCTTAATTTGTTTTCATGATGCACATGTGGAAAACACGATGAAAGACACAATGGGATGACAAATCTGACTTTTTATCAACAATACTTTCTGTCTGTCCAGGGTTTCAATTTTTCACAAACTGTTACTCCATTTCTAATAGAGACTCTGACATAAAATTCAAACTAGGCTGATGTTCCAGGCATTGTATCCAGGAACATAAAATGTTCACAGCAATTTTACCCTACTTTTATGTTTATCCTACTTTAAATATTGACTATTATTTTTGTCCATAAACAAGTCACTGACATTTCAATTTCACTGTGAGATGCTATTTTAAAACAAGAGGAAAATATAAATTTGTGCCTTGGAGTATTTTTACCTTAGAAAGCCTATAAAAGAACTTATTTGGTTTGTAGATTTGTTTAATGTTGATAGAGAAACAGAAGGTGAATTAACTAGAACTTGATCTTCAGCCACTGCAAAATGATCCAGGAATAGTGGTTTGACAACTGAGACAATGCCTTGATAATAGTTTTACAGTCCTATTAACAAATCAGATTGTTTTTTGAAGTAAGGAAATAAAAGATAAAATAAACATATTGTGTGTAGCACAAGAGACATCCATTAGTGAGAACTTGGATAAACCTAGAAGAAAATTAAACTTTATCTGGTGACAAAAGACCATCAGGAGCTCCTGACTTCAGCCACGATGGATTTGCACATATTGGAAATTAAGGACTTCTGCAGAAGTGGCTTTTCAAATCCAGGGTTACAGCTTTTGCAATCTGCACTAAACTTCACTTTTCCCCCAGTTCTTATGCAGTTCTTCAATTATTTTACCTTTGATCAAAAGTATCATCATTGATATAAGAATAAAAATAAATATATACACCAGCCAACAACAATAAAATTTGTCCCCTCACTTTCAGAAAGAGAAGAACAAACTTACATTCAGGTATGGAGTGTTTTGGAGAATCACAAAAAGTTTCAGTGCCCTGATAGTCCATACTGGGAGAATAAAGAAATACCCTTCTTGACTGTATAACAACAACTCTCCCAAAAATAAATGAAGCCACCTTGGGAAATGGTGGATACTCTGTTTTTGCCTCAACACAGTAACAGAACAAGAAAGTATGCCCTCAGGGACCAGAAGGGAAGGAGGCAATGCAGAACACACACTGCTCTGTAGGAATAAACAAAGAAAGTGTCAAGACACATCATTCACTTGATAATGGACACAGTTCTTGGGCTTTGATTCATTTGCATTTCAGCTGCCAGTGTGTTTGCAGCTCAGTAACCCTTTGAGATGCTTCAGACTGATAGATCTCATTTTTAAGCAAGAACACATTCCATTGAGACAGACTGTGGGTTTCCTTCTCTATAGAAGCACTTTGCCCTAATACAAACACACCAATGCTGAAATCAAGGGTTTATTCACATCTACACGTTGACAGGTACAGAGAGTAAGCATAAAAAGCAAAAAAAACCCTATTTAATAGCTACATGCAGCACCAGTTCTTTAGAAACGAGAATTTATGGGTAAGAATCAAGGCAAAGGCCAACAAGGCAGATACCACGTTACACACCACCCAACCTGGATGAAGCAGCAGACAAAATATTCCATAACCAGCTGGGAGAATTCTGGTGATCAGCCTGGGAAGTTCCTGAAGTGTGTGAAAGATCACTTCTGACACAGCTGGGGAGTGGGAAAGTGCCCCACCAGACCTGTTGTTTTCAAACAGAGGACTTGTGATGTGATAGTCAGAGGATGTCTTGGACTTAGTGAACAAGAAATGTTAGTTTTTGATTCTTGGAGAAGCAGAAGTGGGGTCAGCAGAGCTGCTACCCTGGACTTCCAGAGAACAGACTTTGGCATTTTTGGGAGCCTGGTCGACACAGACCCTTGGGAGGCAGTCCTGAAGGACAAAGGAGTCGAGGGAAGGTTGATCACTCTTTAAGCAGGAAGTCTTAAAGGCACAGGAGCAGGCTGTCCTCATGTGTCAAAAGAAGAGCTGATGAGGAAGAAGACCAGCCTGGCAGAACAGAGGGCTTTGTTTGGAACTCAGGAAGAAAAGTGGAGTTTATGATCTTTGGAAGAAGGGGGCTCAGGAGGACTGTAAGGATGACATAAGGTTATGCTGGGAGAAAATTAGAAGGGCCCAAGCCCAACTAGAAATTAATCGGGCTAAAAGATAATAAAATATGTTTCAATAAATACATTAGCAACAAAAGGAGGTCTAGGGAGAGTCTCCAGCCTTTACTGGATGCAGGGGGAAACATATTGACAAAGGATGAGGAGAAGTCTGAGGTAATTAATGCCTTCTTTGCCTCAGTCTGAGCCCAAAACCTTCCTTAGATGTAGTGATGAAAAAAATTAAATGGGCAAATGCTTGCATGCAGACAGCCATGAAAACACCCATGTTATTATTGTTGAGGTGATGATGTTGCATACCATGCACCTTCCAAGCAAGATCATTACTGAGAATAGGTCCTGGCAGTCCAAAATGAGGAAGTGTTAATGGGAGGCAGGAGTCAAGGCGTCATAGCTGTGATTAAATTTCATCAGGCTACATGATCAGGAGCAAATTTCATGAAATATTTTCTCTCCATAGAGGACAGGTAGTCATGATGTAGGTCAGTTTTCAAAGTGCAGCTCAACATCCCAACAAGCAGCACCACAATGTGTAGAAAAATCTTAAACGTTGTTTTTTCATTCACAACCAGACCATTCCAGTGAGAACTCAAATCAGTCACGAAAAAGCCATCATTTCCTGGCAGAACTAGATTGGCTGAAGCTTCACTTAGTTTCTGTGGTTTTCCCAGGTAAATGTCCAAATTATATCAGCAAATCTTTGGCATCTTAAAGTTAATAAGGACTTCAGATAGCGATTGTGTCAGACCAATGGTTTGTCTAGCTCAGCTACTTATCTCTTGTCAATGGACATAAATAATGTCCTACTAACAATCACTGCAAGAAAATACATCCATTTCCCATGTGCTGTCAGGTGCCAACCACTTCTAGCTAAGACACTTCCTGAGTCAGAAGTGGATCTACATAATAGTAAATCAAATCCATCTTTCTAATCTAATATTCTAAACCAGCTTCATAACTGTGGCAGAGAAAGACATCTCCAGAGAATTACTTATCCACTCTGAACTTGGATGTCCAAGCTGGATAAGATTAATTGTTCTTGGATTCCACTTTTCTTCCTTTCAAATGTTCTGTTACTTAAAGATCCATTTTAGTGTCATGTCTTAAAAAGTCCTCGAATTCCTTGAGGATAACAGGGAAATCAAAGGCAGAAATTAATTTGATAAAATGAGGAGACAAGATCTAGTAGTAGCAAGATCATCTCAATCTGCTGTCTTAGTCAATAAATCTCACTTGAAAACTACACACATTGTTGGGTCAATTTGGCCCAAGAGAGCCACATGAAACATGTATCTTTCACATTCTTAGAGGTAGGTCAGCTGAGCTGTCAAAGGCAACAAATCAGGTTAACATTGAGAAATAGGATCTGAGTTTTCTATCTCAGCTAGTACTCTAAACATCAGCATTTGCCTGTGCTCACCCTCTACACTGTACTGGTGGTTTTCATAGAATCATAGAATCACTTAGGTTGGAAAAGACCTTCAAGATCATCCAGTCCAACCATTAACCCTACTCTATGAAGTTCAGCACTAAGCCACGTCCCCAGGTGCGACATCCAGATGGCTTTTGAACACATCCAGGGATGGTGACTCAACCACCTCCCTGGGCAGCCTGTTCCAATGTCTGACAACCCTTTCAGTGAAAATGTTCTTCCTAATGTCTAGTCTAAACCTCCCCTGGTGCAGCTTGAGGCCATTTCCTCTTGTTCTATCAGCAGTTACTTGGGAGAACAGACCAGTGCCTGCCTCTTTAAAACCTCCTTTCAGGCAGTTGTAGAGGGTGATGGGGTCTCCCCTCAGCCTCCTTTTTGTCAGACTAAACAGCCCCAGTTCAGTCAGATGTTCCTCATAAGACTTGTGCTCAAGGCCCTTCACCAGCTTTGTTGCCCTTCTCTGAACACGCTCCAGCACCTCCATGTCTTTCTTGTCTTGAGGTGCCCAAAACTAGACACAGATTTGAGGTGTGGCCTCACCAGTGCCGAGTACAGAAGAACCATCACCTCCCTTGTTCTTCTGGCCACACTGATACACAAGGGCTCATACATACAATTTTTTTAGTTCAGAGCAAGATGACATGACCTTGACAACAGATGATCGATCACCTCCTTGGCCAATGCTGTATTTGCTGGAATAGTGTCTTTACACTTGATCCAATCACAATGAATCCTGAAAAACCAGGATAGGGAATGTGGGGGAATGTGAGGGGAATAAGTACATTCTGCAATTTCCCTAGACTGTCCCTTTATTGGACAACAGTGACACTTTCAGGATCAGTGGCACAGAGCCAAGCAACTGCCTGACACTTGCTGGTACCTTGATTGCAACCCACCTGTTAAGCCACTAACTTCAGGTACATTATGACACTTGCATATAAGTTTAATCACTTCATCAGTTTTCCCCTACAAAATCTGCCCAAATAAATCCTGCTTTCTTTGAAAAAACAAATATATAAAAAAATCCCCATTCCTTTAACATGGAGAACTTCTGTAAAAACCAGCCCATCACTAAAGGAATTCATGTCTGTAAACCACTTTGAAGGAAATAACGTTAGGATGCAGTTGTGCTGTTTTATTAGTGCCAGTTATAGCTGGATGACTCTATTTATAAAAACTGATAGGGGAAAAAAGCAGAAAAAAATTGACTTATTCTGGACCTACCCCTCTAAAAAAATACTGTAACAAACCAATTCATGTTTTTCAATGTTTTATCTATTTTTCTCTGGGGATCTTCATAGGAATGGTTTGTCTCTGCGAACTATCCCATATTAAAGCATACTTATATATTCCCCCAAGAGCAAGATGCAGTTTGTGGGATCAGTAGCAGTAAAATATTGCATGCACCTTTCATAACATCTTGGGGAAAAAAATAATCAGGGGTTCTAAAAATCAATAAAGAACTTGCCATAACTCAAGAGAAAATTCATGAATTCTCACCACTAGTCTAACCAGCAAACACATTCCCCAATCTTTCCTTAGGAGACGTACAAAAACATAAGCAGCTGTGAGAAATAGAAGAAGGAAAATGACAAGTTAGGCAGTGGGCATTTTAGTGGATTACAAAATGATTATAAATCAATGGTATCTATCTGCTGCTGGAAAGAGAAACCTTGTCTTAGATATTGTCATGAAAATTTGCATGAAATGTGAATATCCCTTCCAGCCTTCAAGCACTAAATCTCACTTCAAGGAAGAAGTTCAATTCTGCTGAATGACTGAACTCTGGAATGATGGAGGGTTTGGAGAGGCTCAACAAGAATAACTGAAGAACTTGAAAACATGAGACAGGAAAGCTTTTACAGAATCCCTAAATAAAAGAAGAATTTCAAGACATATAATATTGATTTTCAAATACAACAAACATGCAAAGAAGAGATGCAAAGGTGAGAGGAATAAAATTATCCTCCGTATCTGCTGTGGATACAAGATGCCACAGACTTTTTTGCTCTACTTTAAATCCATTGGTAAGGAGAGAGTAGAGCTGGCTGGATACATTAAAGGGTAAGAGATCTCTGTTCTCTGATGTGGTAGTGCGAGTAGATGAGAAGCTGGACACGAGCCACCAGTGTGTGCTGGAGCCCAGAGAGGCAGTTGTGTCCTGGGCTGCATCAAAAGAAGTGTGGCCAGCAGGGCCAGGGAAGGGCCCTCAGCACAAGAAAGATACAGACCTGTTGGAAAGAGTCCAGAGAAGGGCCACCAAGATGATCCAAGGGCTGGAGCAGCTCTGCTATGAAGACGGGCTGAGAGAGTTGGGGCTGTTCAGCCTGGAGAAGAGAAGGCTCCAGGGAGACCTTAGAGCACCTTCCAGTGCCTGAAGGGGCTCCAGGAAAGCTGGGGAGGAACTTTTCACCAGAGAGGGCAGTGAGAGGACAAGGGGTAATGGTTTTATACTGAAAGAGGGGAGATTTAGGTTAGATATCAGGAAGAAATTCTTCACCATGAGGGCAGGAGGTCCTGGAGTAGGTTGCCCAGGGAGGTTGTGGAAGTCCCCTCCCTGGAGGTGTTCAAGGCCAGGTTGGATGAGGCTTGTGCAGCCTGGTCTGGTGGGAGGTGTCCCTGCTCATAGCAGGGGGGTTGGAACCTGATGGTCTTTAAGGTCCCTTCCAACCTTAACAATTCCGTCATTCTATGGTTCTATGATGCTTTGAAGATTTAGACATTTACCAGAACAGTGTGGACCCTGACTTGGCTAAGATACCTCAGATGTTTTTGCAAGTTCCCTTCCAGTCTTATTGTCTCCTTTTCTTGGAGAATATTCAATAATCAATGAGTAACATAAATATGTCTAACAGAAAGCATCCAACAAAGCTTCTGAATGCTTTTTTTTAAGTATTATGTGCGGATCACAAGTAAATTATATCAGTTAAATATATAACAATTAGTTCCAAGTGACTAAACCATTTGTAGCTTGGGAGACCTATTCATAGCATTTTCAGCACTATGCTAGGACATGTATAGCAACATTTTTTATTACTCTAGGAAAGTTTCTTTTCTAATTAGGTCTAAAATGGGACAAACCCCCAAAAGCCAAATTAGCTATTTTAGTTTCTTTCCTAAGCTCCATGGAAAAATATTAAATTATTTTTTGTTTTTAATGTGAGAATAAAGGAATAAATAAAGGAAAATCCTTGCATCCTTCCACTGTTCTTTCCTATGGGTGGCTTTTAAATAGCAAGAGTTCTGTAGCTACTATAAAAATGAAACAGGAAGGGAAAGGGCATGATTCTTTCTTCTTTTATTCCAGTGGAAATTAAGAGTAACCTCATTGATATCTGTGGAATTACGATGATGTAAAACTGGTGTATGCGAGGGGGACAAAGACATCCAGAGGAGTACACTTCATAGATTTCAATAAATTCTCACCCTTTTTAACACCAGCTGTATAAAAACCTCCAATAAAATTTTATTATCTCAGTCTGGTGCTGAAATGACCAGACTCTTTCCAGTACCATGGAACAGCAGTTAGCAATTAGAATATTTCTCCTTAAATACATTGTTCCAATTTGTTTAGCATGTCATCCTGGAATAATTCTCCCACATAATCCACTACCTCCAGTATTATCAGCATGATTTTCTCCAAGATAGAGAGGAAGATGATATCGAAACTTGCATTTATAATTACACTTTCTGAATAAGTATTTCCCAAGACATTACATTTCAAAGTATTTCTCCTGAAGTTTTGCTGTTGTCGTGTCAGCAATTATATTATTATAAATGTTTATTACTTTATTCCCACCATGAGAGTATCAAACCAGCACAAGTAGCATGCAATCATGCAGACTTACAGATTTAAATGCTATGGTGCACATTATTTAGTATTACAATCTTGTATGAGTCAATTTAGTTTTTAACTTACCATTATATTTTGCATTTGGGTAGCAGGAGATGAAATTTTTACTATGAAAGACCAGACTTCTAAAGTAATTTGGCCAGGATTTAGATGAAGTCGAAAATTTCTTTAAACATATTATTGCTTTTAAATCCCCACATTTTTCCCTTCAGTTAATGAATCCACATATTTCAGTGATATTGTGTAAATGTGAAATCTATACTCTTCCAGTTACAAGTTGTCCTATTCCTTTGTTACTGTGAGTAATCTCTTAAAAAGGTCCGGGTTGACTTTCTTCCTATGATGACTATGGCTACATTGAGCAGAAACAAGGATTTGAAATGTTACATTATTGATTACCACAGGCAGCTAGTTCAAGTTCTACAATGTGAGCTATGATTTTAAATGCCTGTGACACACAAACCTGTAACAATCACTACCAGGTGATGACCCAGTTACAACACAACAGAGAGGCAGACATTTGAATGATGAACTGTAGAAATAGCCCGTGCATGCTGAGGACATCAGACCAAAGAGTGTGGATGGGGAATAATTTTTCAGTTTGCTGACCAAATTTAGCTTAAAAAAAAAAAAAGAAAATTGATGTTGAACCAACGCATCATTTATATACTTAGGCTAAAACAAATTCTTATATGGAAGAAAAGAAATTGTGGGTGTTTTTTTTATAGCTCCTTTCATCACATCTACACTCTCAAAGAAAGTTTGTTTTCCCCACCTTTTGAAATATAACTACATGTTAAAATGAAATTGATCTTTTCAAACTGAATTAAAATAATTCGTTAGGAAAAAGTGTGACATTTGCACTTTCCACTGTGTTTTTTGCTTGAGAATTCCTATTTGGTCTTTTCTACAGAGACATTTATGTTTATAAATGTTACATGTAAACATGCAGAGAGTATAACCAGTATAGGCTTTATAGAGAAATATCTAGGCATAGAACAGTTAAATTGACTGAGGAAACTGCAGATGTTTGTATGAAAAGTATAAGCTGAATGAAGAACTTCTGAAGCCTTATTTAATCCAGTGCTGCTTTCTGCTAAATGAGGAACTTGGTTTCTAGCAACAATTCACTGAGCTTAACAGCCTCAAAAACACCTTCCACCCTTTTTTGCACTTGTTTCAACTCAAGTTGAAAAGTATCTCCCTAAAAGTGTCTCCGCAGATACTAAGGATTTCAAAAGGAACACGAATATGTAACATCTCTGAAACCATCAATTAATCACAGAATCACAGAATCCTAGGGGTTGAAAGGGACCTCAAAAGATCATCTAGTCCAACCCCCCTGCCAGAGAAGGGTCACCTAGAGTACATCACACAGGAACGTGTCCAGGCAGGGTTTGAATGTCTCCAGCAAAGGAGACTCCACAGTCTCTCTGGGCAGCCTGTCCCAGGGCTCTGTCACTCTCACAGGAAAGAAGTCACCCACATCCTCTTTCCCACTGAAAGTTAAAATGCAAATACAAATTATACCTGATGTGTGGAGTGGATCCAACACACTAATTACAAGCACAGAAGGGTTTGTAGTTAGACCACCAAAATATACATAAACATGGTGCAGTGTTTCTAAAACAGACACAAGACACAAGGTATTAATAATTACTGATTTTCAACACCCTGTAACTTTGCATTTCAGATGTGTACATGATTTGCCTCCAGAGAGTCTGCCAGAATGCTCTGCAGTCCTTACTGTTTCTGCTTGGGGAAGTTTTCACGTGATACACCTTATGGCCACCTTTTTGGCCATCATTTATTTTCCTTTTGTTTGGTTTCTCATCATTATTCTTTCTTATCCCCCTTCTTAGGTGAAATCCTACACAATTTTTGCTCCTTTGTTTTGTTATGAAGGTGGCTAGTTTTCTTTTTCATAGTTCTGTATGTTTCCACGTATCTTGGTAAATAATCAGTAATTAATTTTTAACACTCCTACGTATTAGGTTTTGTTATCTTAGTTACACATAAAACCAAAGTGAGATGCAAGCAGGTCAAATTAATTTGCACAAGGCTCTGCAATGAGTGATCAATAGCAGCAAAGCCCAGAGCAGTCCTAACAGTTTCTGACTTTCTGTTCCATGGTTAGACAAAGAACAAGGTTGTCTTTCAATTTACTTTAAATTAAAGTAGTTCATTAGAGCTAAGGAAAACAGACAAATTTACAATCTCTTACTCTGCCTGTTGTTTACACTGTTGAGTACTAAAGTCCATGTCTGTAAGTGGTGTGAAAGCACACACTACCTCACTGAGGTAGTCAAAGTAGTAATACTGAATAAATGAGTCTATAAAATCTGGTAAGACACAATTTCAAGATATATGGAACCTCACAGCAGTATCTGTCTGGATATCCATTCTTTATCATAATAACAAAAATATGCTGCCAGCCTTCCAATCAAGTGAAAAGTGGCCATGGAGCTCATAGAAGTCAAAATAAAACCAGCAACAAATGACAAATTTTAATTCCAAGTAGAGAAATACAACATAAAGAAAAATGTAGGAATCTCTAAATATGCCAAATGGCTGTTTGTTGCCTCAGTAGTTCTGGAGACCACTATGGAAGCCAGTCCAGATTTAATCCTCTATTGTATGTGAACACAGGTTCAAGCAGAATTGAACTACTAAGTAAAAATGATCAAGATCAATGTAGTTCAGTTTTACTTCTTTCAGGAATAAAGTTTTAAATGTTGACTATTGTAACAGTAAATTGCAATGAAGGAATCAATTAAAATATCAGGAAATGAACACAAACCATAGGAGATAACAAAAAATAGTTAATTACTTTGCTCCTACTCAAGGTATCAATATCAGTTTAGTCCCCTGGCACATGTTCAGTGCTCATTTTCCCAATAATTGGTTAAACTGAGCATGTTAGCATTTTCTTATCCTATGTCAATCAGTATTTTCATCCTCTTTAGAATACCATACTTATGTTCAACTCAACCAGTTGTGTTCAGTGTGTGACACAATACCAAAAAGGAACCATTTAACATCTCTGCTTTTTTAGTAATAGTAAATATAAGGTTAGAATAGATCTACTTACCTGCCACATCTGCTAAGAGACTGTAACACTTCTGTTCCAGCTGCCCTCCTCCTGGTTGGACCTCTTTTGTTAAAGGTTTAGTCTGAAATCATCAGATCTAGAATTAGGTTATACACATACTAGGAGTTTTGGGCTCTGGGACTGAAGATAAATTTTCAAAGCTGAACTTTGATGTTGAATCTTTGTAGAGATGCTAGGTGGTGTTTTTGTGAACTGAATATGCATTTGCATGTGCAAAAAGAGCTTTTATATTCTAGAATCTAGAAAAGATTAGAGCCCTGGTAGGTCCAGCTTTGAGAACTTTTTCTGTTTCTCTGATAATCTTTTGGATGCTTCAGTTATCAATGTGACATCTGAGTGATTTCTGTGTCTCAGCATTGTAGTTAGAATAAATGCTGTGTTGCTTAGAAATGGCAGTGAATATTTTACAATGATCTTCCTGAGAGAAGATCTCCTGATCTTCTCAGGAGAGAAATGAGAGACAGAGAAAAGAGTCAGTTATCAGGAAGGAGGAAAGATGCTCTGAAGGTGGTGTAGCCACACTGGTGGCTGATCACAACTACTGGAACTGGACTGAAACCATGCAGTTTTAAACCTCCTCCAAACTGTGCAAGGAATAGCACTGTTCTAGACACATACACACAGATACATGGACCATTAGCTAAGTACCTTAAATTAAAACAGGGAAGGAAGAGAATATATGCTGTATATAAATATTTCATGTAGCTACAGAGATATGAATTGTACACTGTGTCCTTGTGACAGGAAAGTTAACGAGGGCATCTTGTATGAGAAACAGAAAGTAACAAGGCTTGTAGTAATTTTTAAACTATAACATCACATTCTATTTCTTTTGACTTGCAGTCAGAGATTTTTTTAGAAGCCATGTTCTCTGAGCTAACTCCTAACCCCATATTAAAGAGGGTGATTACTAATTTCTATTTCTTCTTCTGTTCACGCAAAACTCAAAGTGGTGGGGAGCTCTCTATAAATATCACTGTCAAGGAGGCACTTGGGAGTTATGATACTTATGGAAAAGGAACGTTCCATCCAATTTAAGCATTTGTCTAAATGGCTTCTCTTGATGATGTGTGTAGGAATTAATACTTGAGAGACAGATGTCCAGAGAAGCACTGTTCAACTGCTTCCCCAAATGAGTATCATAGTTCTAATTCTTACTCCTTTCAAATACACATCTATATATTACAGTAAACATCAGAGGTCATGTTCATATGTGCGTTTCCACCAAGAAAAATTCCAAATCACAACTGGTTAATTTGCTGACCTCATTTAGTCATTCTCAATCTTAATTTCCCAAATACTAGGTAAGCATACATTAACGCAAACAAAACAACATGCTTCTCATGTGAACCACCAAAGAAGATATTTTAGACATATTTTAGACAGGAGGAGTTTCTAGAAACCAAGTTACAATGCCTTAGTACTAGCCCTCAGGACCCTCACTGTGGGAAGCAGGTTGAACCACCAGTGTAAAACACCAAAGTCTCGTTTGCATTCCAAAAGGACTGCCTGAGAGGATGGAGACAACGATGATGGCCTGCAGGTGGCCTAAGGCTTGCACAGACAACGACTGAGACAGTGATGGGGTGGAGGTCCATGCAGTTGCTCAAGGAGAAGCCATGATGGTGTCTTGGAGAGCCCCACTGACACCAGCTCTGCCCCGTTGGTTGGCCCAGCGCTGGATCCAGGACTGGTGATCCTGGTAACTTTTCTTCTCCTATTCTCTCTCTCATTCTTTTCCTTTTTAAAGGCCTAACCACAATTTTTCTCAGGTCGTGCAGCTTGAACCATCTATGTATTGTGACTTTTGTGATCTAATTTTTTATGATTGTGCAGCCTGAGATAATAATTGAAGTACTGGTATTCCTTTGTATAGTTTTAATTAAACCTATTTCAGATACAGACCTTGAGTACTGTTTCACCTTAATCCGACCCAAGGGTATTGGACAGTCATGCATTTCCTTGGACTTTTTGGAACTTTGGAACATTTTAATCACTCTCCTTGGAAGGGCCAGGTCTGAGATTAAGGTTGGATCCAGCCAGACCTGGGCTCCTCTCTGAGAAGGAGTTGGAGCAGCAAGGGTGTCCAATCTGAATCTCCCTGGGTTGCCCTACCTGGGTCGTGACACATATGAACAACCAAAGACGACTGGAAGAGATTATAAAAATCCAAGTTATATTGCATTAGTTAGCAAATATGTTTCAAAATTTAAAATATTAACAGATAGGTATGCTTTATACATACAAGCTGGAGTTGTGGGGCAGTAACATTTTCCAGTCAGAAATAATACAGCACATGGCAGGTGAAAATTTGTAAATGCGCAAGTGATAAGGATGAACCCATCATGTTTAAAAATACTAACAGACTGTAAATGGTATGAAAAGAAATTGGTCAGTCAAGCAGACCCTTTGCAAGTGTAATCAATCTTGGTTAAATAGAAGGCAGGTACTGTATAAAGAAACTATTACTGATCAAAGAAATTACCTTGAATTTATGAGTAAGCAGTGCAAACAACATCTTATGAATTGAAGCAAGACAGTGATACGGAAGCACATTCTGAGGAAAATGGAAAGATCTCATGGACAATTAATGCCTATACAGCAGAAAAGGTGGGAACATAACTTCATTTAATGTAAACATGATTATGATCCTGATTCTGCATGAAAATCAAGTTCATGCTCATCTATTTTGTGTCTCTTTGCGAGTTTAAAGTTCAACACATTCTTAAGTACGTTGCTGAACTGTGGAAATTTCCCACTATATTTGATGAATACTAAGAGGAGTATGTGATGAAATAAATATGAAAATACATTTAAAATAACTCATCTATCAGAATTAAGATTTTAATGGTTTGTTACAAAAGGAAGTTCTGTGCAGAATGGCAAAGAATCAGAGCATGAAGTTGAATTATGTAAAGAAACCAAGAAGAGACCAGAATATTTTACTCACCAGTTTCTAACCACAGAGAAATGGAAGTTATTCTGTATGAAAACATTTGGAATAGGCATACTGATACTGTTACCATTTCTTGTGCCTCCAGGGACACACAGGCCATAGGAAATTTGTAATTTATTTTGATTACTTAAGTGTTACAAACACCTATGCATCACTCTTGTGCCTGTACTGAACTCAATGAAGAAACACTTCTTGGGTGTGTCTAAAACATACCCCTGACTATAATGAAATTTGAATATAAAGACTGTCAGGACACAGAGAATTTGCTGTTTAACTTGGTAGTTGGTTCCAAGTTTTCAGTGTCTTCACTTTAACCTGAATATTATTCCCATTAAACATTTTCATTCTATCTATCAGGTACATTGATAGAATACACCAAAAATATCAACAAGCAAAGCCAGTCTACCAATAGAAAAAGATTTTTCAGTGCAGAAAGAACTAACATCAACTGGCTTTCCCTTGAGAAATTAATCTTAATTTCAAATTTAGGACCAGGTTTCAAGTCCTGCTGCTGCTGTTGTATGTAACAAGGAAAATAAATGAGGTTTTTGTTCACTCACTATTTTGGACATGAGCCTTTGTGCGTAGAAAATTTATTTCTTTCATGGCATTGCTGCTTCTGCTGTTCCTAAAAAATTAATGTCTCTCTTACCTCTGGAACGATTTCAGGGAAACTGGGGGACTTTTTCTGTATTAACAGATATTGAACATTCAGAAATTTTCTTGACATCTTCAGTTTCTTGTATCACTCAAGCAGTATCTTTTCATATTGCTGAGATACGTGAGCATGAAATGACACAGGACAGTTGGCCTTCTGCAGTTTTTTTTATATTGTTAGTTTTATTTTGTCTTGTCTTTCTACTTTCACCTTTGTCAAAGGCTGCACAGAGAAGCTGCTGCTGGTGCAGTCAGGTTTTTCTTCATTCCCCTGCATGTCAAAGCAGCCATGAAGAGACTGAGGACACTAAGTGTTCAGCAGTTTTCACCATCCACAGTTAGATCTGGAGAGCAAGAGTATGCCATGAAAAATTGGAATTGTCCCAAGGAACTCTCCCTGGAGCAGTGCTTTGTTTGACAAGAGACTTTGGACTTAGTACTGAGAAAGGAATACATATTCAAGCATATTTCATTGAGCAGAATTCAGTGCCACAGCCCACTTGAATTCACTGATAGCACTTTGCATGTTTTCAACTACTTGAGAACCAATGTTTCTCAGGATGCTCCACTCCATATTTATGTGAACAGGAGACCAGTAAAAATGGCTCTTTCTACAATTAACAATTTAACTTCAGATATAAAAGTGATACCGTGGTGAATCCTGTGCTCTTATGGTTGCAACTCAAAACACAACAGAAGGTTCCACAATATAAAAGAAAAAGCAGAAATACACCATCACTGGTGTATTTCCATGATTCACCAGGGAAATGCAAAGAGTATTTCAATCTACTTATGCTTTGTTTGTTGTTATTCACTTGTTACTTGGATTCTCCAGTGGACCTGCAGACCCATCAAGATTTCTGAAAAAGCAGATAGCTAACACTAGTGTTAGCAGGTGCTAACACTAATGTTCCATATAAAAAGCAAGAATAATTGGAAATGGGGAAAACTGCCACCTAAACATTGGCCAAGAAGGCTTTGGACAGGGAACTGAAAAAGCACGTGTTCCTCAATCTAGTACTCTAAGCAAGACTGCTCAGGAGGTGGTTGAGTCACCATCCTTGGAAGTATTCAAGACACATGTAGTTGTGAAACATCAGGGCATGCTCTAGTGGCCTAGATTATAGGGGTTGTTTTGGTGGGTGTTATTTGGTGGAATCTGTGAGGTGTTTGTGTTTATTCAGGGTTTTGTTGTGTTGGTTGTTTTTTTTTTTTGGGTGGTGTGTTGTGTGGTGCTTGTTGTAGGGCTTTTGTTTGTTTTATGATGATTATTTGACTTGGTGATCTCAGAGGTCCTTTCTAACCATTACTATTCTGTGATTCTGGTAGGACCTGTATTGCAAGTTAAAACTACAACCTGGACCAGAAAATTTCTCTCACAAAACTCTTCCGGTAATATCCTAGTAGCATGTCATCTATCATGCAAGAAGGCAGTTTCTAAAGGAACCCCAAGCACTCACACACGTGACCCAGACCTGAGCCAGCACTAGTTAACCTACACTGATCACCACTGTTGTATCTACTGAGAGACACAACCCACGGGGAGATGAGTTCCTATCAGATTACACTTTTATTTCTCTATATAATGTTTGTTGTTATTTTATCTCTGCAAACAGCCCACAGAAGATAAAGCCAACACAAATGGGGACTGTTTGCCTGTGATGCATCATCTGCCTGGGAACAACGTGACTACCTTGAACATTTTGGCTAGGAGTGTGTTCATGGACTCGGAAGGCAGCTGCTGTGTTGTCACTGTGACCCAAAATTCCTAACAGAAATTCTGACAACTCAGAAACAGAAGGTGAAGAGGGCTCTGGCAATGCAAGCTTTGAAGAGTAACATGCAGATTGACCCCTGGGGAATACCTCACAAACTGTTCCTGTTCAGTCAAGCATAGATAGAATCAAACTTAGTAGCTGTAATACAGAACAGAAAAAGGGGAAGCAAAAGAAAAGCAGGATTAAAAAAAAATTATGAAAATCTATTTAATAGTAAATTATTTTAGCAAGTCAGGTGAGAAACAACACAGGTATAAGCAGCTCTGGGTGTCTAAGAGTCTTCTTACAGCAGAGGATTCTGGAAGACCCATCCTGGGAGGATCAGGATGGGTAGTTTTCATGGGTACACAGAATATTAATCTAGGTATTAAGAAGGCTGCATGGAGAAAGATTTTGTAATGATGGAGGAGGTGACTGGGGAGGTGATCTCTGCTGTATAGCTGAAGGAAACGTGGGAACAGGTTTGCTCTGACATGCACTCAGCTTGCCTCCTTGCAGGAGCAGCAAAAAGTGATTATGTTAGACTGGATGTACAGTAAACCTGCTTTCAACCTGCTCCCACCTCTTTTGCAGAAAGAGCTAGGTTAGTTTATAGTCCTACAGTGCTTCCAGCTTAGCTAAACTTCGATATGGAATGCTTGGAGATGCCTCCTTTTGGGCTGTTACACATGTAGCAGCTAGATCAATGATTTCCACAGGTCCTGCAATCTGATGACAGCGTCTGATGGGATTAACGTCCAGAAATCCCAGATAAGGTACAAAATACATAAATTCTACCTTGGAAAAATGGTTGAGGAAAAACAGAATGTAAGAATGTATCTGAGGAAATTCTAGATATGAGTGAAAATGAGATGAGATGCATATAAAGATTTAATATGACTCTTAGGGTGAAAGAAATCATATAAAGACAGTGAGAAACTATTTCATAACATTTCTTTACTCCAGAGTCTTCCTTTTCACACTAGATATTCAGGGTGGTGTTCACCTCTGGCCATTTGAAATCATAGAATCATAGAATCATAGAATCATAGAATCTTAGGGGTTGGAAGGGACCTCAAAGATCATCTAGTCCAACCCCCCCTGCTAGAGCAGGGTCACCTAGAGCACATCACACAAGAACGCATCCAGGTGGGTTTTGAATGACTCCAGTGAAGGAGACTCCACAACCTCCCTGGGCAGCCTGTTCCAGTGCTCTGTCACTCTCACAGTAAAAAATTTTTTTCGCATATTCACCTTGAACCTCCTATGCTCCAATTTCCACCCATTACCCCTTGTCCTATCACTGGTCATCACTGAGAAAAGCCTAACTCCATCTCCCTGACACTCACCCTTTACGTATTTGTAAACATTGATGAGGTCACCCCTCAGTCTCCTTTTCTCCAAGCTAAAGAGACCCAGCTCCCTCAGCCTCTCCTCATAAGGGAGATGTTCTACTCCCTTAATCATCTTTGTAGCTCTGCGCTGGACTCTCTCAAGCAGATCCCTGTCCTTCTGGAACTGAGGGGCCCAGAACTGGACACAATACTCCAGATGCGGCCTCACCAATGCAGAATAAAGAGGTAGGAGAACCTCTCTTGACCTACTAACCACACCCTTTCTAATGCACCCCAGGAAAATATCTGCTTTTATCTATGTTCTCAGGCTCCTTCAACAATCCAGAGAAAAATATATGCTCTTTCAGAGGGAAGTTCACACTAATTTAATATTAGATTCTTCTCAATGGACTTCTACCTTTATGCTATTGATGAGGCCCCTATATAGGTGATTATAATATCAAAGTCAACATACAGAATTATTTGGATCAAGCTACAGCCATCAAATTATCTAGCTACCTACTTTATACATTTATTTTAGAATGGAATTAATTCACCCTATCAATCAAAGTAATCCTATCTCTGGAAATAGCTATGAAAAGAACCCAACTGCTTTCTTGTAAGTTAGATATCTAATTTGTACATGGAAAACTTACCTAAAACGAATATTGACACAACATCTGTTATAAAGGTGTGTGATGAGAAAGGAAACAGAAGAATTATTATCATTAGATGATACATATTTTGTACTATCTCATTATAAAGTGCAAAGACTATATATAGTATGGCAATACAGTAATAGCACCTGTTATAGACACCTGTGTTAGGAAAACTCCCATGAGTATATTTGTAACAAAAGGGGATACATATTTAGATAAACAGATAATAAAATTGTTTATTAATGCACATGGCTCTAGTGCTAAGTGTAGTACACTACTCTAAAGCATGATTTTAAATAATTACAGTATATGCAGTACTTGCCAGTGAGCAGGGACTAGGGCTCAAGTGAGATGGGTTTTATTATTTTACTATGAACAAGCTTGTCAAATCCTTCCAAGGCAGACTTCCACAGTGCTGTCATGGATCTACACGGTAAGATCCAGAAGCATACTAAACTTTGGGCACCTCATTTTCATCAGCCAATAATTAAGGTTTATGATACTTAACTCTTATGTAAGTTACAGCAAATTCTCTCAAATAAATAATTATGTAAATACTAAGTGCCACTAAACCAATATGGGCCAGTTTTGCTGCTGCTGTCAGTGAAATGAAACTTATTTTCTCTGCTAGAGGCATACAGTTTTTGAATATTTTCTGCAGCAAAGCAAAGACCATCTAGGAAGCTTTAAAAATAGCAGAAGCAGTAAGAAAGGAAACAAGCTGTTTGACAGATGTAGAGACTTATAACATGGTCACATTAAATACTGATTACTGCATTTCAGCAGGGTCCCACAGGCTCCACTGACTGCAGTCACACCTGTGGGCAATTCCAGTTAAATAAAAACATGGCCAAGGGTGTGACTTTGGAAGAAATGTCAACCCATAGCTCATAACACTGAGCAGAATCACCACCTATAGCACTTCCCTTGCTAAATTAGCAACTGATTTATCTCAGTAACAAGCTACAGCAATATTTAACTCAGTCCCGTGTAAACACCTGGGTTTGCATTTCTTCATTCCATCGTGCCTCTGGATATTACCCTGTAGTACATGCCAATACTGTGGCACTTTGCCTTCAGAGGACTTGACAAGGGGATGGCCTAGAGGACAGAACTGAGAACACCTGGTTCCACCGTAATAGGGGATCCTGCAGGTGAATGCCATTCTACTCAGTTTTGAACATTTATGGTTTTTTAAACTTAAAGGGTATTTCATTATGCTTTTTGCCAAAAGAAACAAATTCTAAACACATTCTCTATTAACGAATGTGTTCTGGTGATTTGCTGGTCTCAGGAAAGAATCTGGAGACAAATGCTTTGTATTAGCAAAGCTTTCGAGCTACAATAGACAAATGAGGCAAGGTTCATGTATGGCCTCCCCTAAAAGATACCCTCATAGCTTTGTGCACACTATTGTTGGGGAAATTTAATTGTCGTTTCATTCATGAGTTCTGATCTCCTGATCACTTGGGTGGCCCACGTGGTAATTTTCTTGGGAAACCAGCTGGTTTTCTCCAAGAGTAAACCTAGACAGAGCACAGCAAATGGCTTTCTACACATTCTGTTGCAGGCAGAATCTGGATATAGACTGTAAGTTTAGGTTGTCTCCAAAATCTGCCCAGCTAACCAGGTGCCCTAAAATGCCCTCAGTGCCCCCATGCTATATGGAATCATAGAATGGTTTGGGTTGGAAGGGACCTTAAAGATCATGTGATTCCAACTCCCTGCATAGGCAGGGACACGTCTCGCTAGACCACGTTGCTCCAAGCCCCATCCAGCCTGCCCTTGAACACTTCCAAGGAGGGGGCATCCATAACTTCCCTGGGCAACCTGTTCCAGTGTCTCACTGCCCTCACACTAAAGAATTTCCTAAATCTCCCCTCTTCCAGTTTTTTATCCACTACCTCTTGTCCTCTCACTCGATGCCCTTGGACAAAGTCCCTCCCCAACTTTCTTGTAGGCTCCCTTCAAATACTGGAAGGCCACTATGAGGTGTCCCTGGTAGCCTCAGGAGAGACATGGCAGCCTTGATGTCACACATTAAAGTGTCCTCTGCTGAACTGCAACACACACTTGGTATTACCTTAGGTACTTTGAATGAAGATTTCTCATGAAAACAATCATATATTTGGGTCCATGGGCATCACATGCAGCCCATAGGAAACTCAGGCCAATGAAGGGCAGTGATGGATTGAGTCAGTCAAGTCCACATTTTGCAGAGACTGACCCTGAGCAATGTGAATACAAAACACTCTCCTCCACTCGGCCTGAGGGCTAATGATTATTTTTAGGGGCAGATGGCATTTGGCAGGTTAAATGAGCCCATGATGTAGTCAGCAGATGCCATCGTACTCATCAGCTGTTGGTCCTTTCTGCTGCTAGTGAATGTTTACTGTCAGTACTGCCATCCCAAGGACCTTGGCCAGTGGTACCCAGAGATGTCAGTGCTAGTCACACGCCACACAACATTGCTGTACGATTGCTTTGGCAGCACAAATTCAACCTGATCGATCGTCCAGCAGAGCCCTTAAATGCTAATATGTACAGAATGAGAATGTACCTGCCTACACATGTAAGAACTCACTGGCAGAAAACTAGGTCTGCTAGGTGAATTCAGAACACGTGAAAATTCTGACTTCACTTACATACAGTAATCAGTAAAATTCTGTTTTAACATTATACCTTTAATTAAGCTGGGAAGTTCACAAAGATCTATCTCATGGTCATAGAAATATCTGATGTCCTCTAAATATATATCCCTTATTCTCTCCCTCTAGCTGTGATATTGCTCTCCTTCCTTCATTAATATACTCATCTTAACCCACTCAACTGCTGGTCACTATTTCCATGAGGCATATATTGATTAATGGTTTAGTAAAAAGTTTTATAGAAGTAAACATACTAATCAAAACTCCTGCCAGGCCTAAAGCAACAGTAATCAAAATAAATGAACCAAAGTAATGAAGCCTTCAAAGGTGATGTAAATAAAACTGTTATGCAACTGATTTTCCAGCATGTGGCTTCATAGTCATCTAAGCCGTAGAGAGCTACAAATACACAGTGATAAAACACATGCACACACATGCATATAGATATCACATAAAGATCCCTATCCATATTGCCAGTCATTTCATCACAGAAGGAGATCAGGTTAGCCAAGCTGAGCTGTCCTTGGAAAATGTGTTTACTGCTTTCAACTGGCTGCATCCCTTTGTTTCATTCTTGACTTTTTAAATAAAATAGCTGCAACATGAATATTTTCTCCTTCTCTGATTGCTTTGTTTCTTTAAAATGAGGGACAGCTCTCTCTCAAGCACATTGGCCAACTCAGTCAGCACCCCACAGAGCTGAGCATGTTCAGCAGCCCCTGTTGGTCTCTAAACTGGTCTCTCATCGCTGGCTGCCCCTTTTCTTTTCCAAATCTTGTTGTTATGGTGAGACATCTTTAAGCAGGCTTTGCCAGTAAGAACTAAACAAAAAAAAAGTATTTAATTTCTGGCTTTTCCCCATTGTGCATCACAGGATTGTCTCTCCAAGTCAAGGGATCTTTTCCCTGAACTGTAACTGTCTTTGAACCACTACTGTAAATCTTCATCTCATCAACCTGTAGACTCAGAAACAAGACCCCTCCAAAGAAAGAAATAAAATTTTCTGTTCAGTGCCCACCATTGGACAGACTCCAGCAGGACTGTGCTTCTACCATAATATTCCAGCAGCTGTCCCAGAGGGGTAGAAAGACAGGTTTTGTACTGTGCAGAAAGCAGAGCCTTTCTTCTGTGTCCATGAAATCAATGACTGCCTGCAGAAGGGGGCCTTTGTTTTCTTAAGAAGTGGAAATTCTGGCACAGCAGGGAACAGGATAACAACTGAAGAGCTTTACAGTTGAAAGATGAGAATGGGAAAGAGGAAAATGAGGAAATATGCAGAAAAGAACAATAACCAAGACAAAGACAATGGAGGGAGAAAAGGAAGAAATAACAGCAAGGCACACAGAGAACAGGCAATCAGGAAGCAGAGAAATGAGAGGCTGAAGACAAAACAGAGCAAGGGCTCTAACAAAATCTCATTGTGCCAAACAGGGCAAAACACTGACTCACCAAACTCATTTAGTGGAAGAAAACAGTAAGATAATGAGAAAGCAAGAACCATAAAGCAAAATAAAAGTCAGCTTATCGATCCAAACTAGATTTTAGAGTTGCATTTTGTGATTTTCTTAGATGTCTCTGAAATCGTCATGATTGTCTCCTCTGGCCAACGACCACATAGTCTTTTAAAGAAAACATAGCTGTGAGCATAGCAGAGAAAAAAGGAATGTGTTCTCCCGAGTCCCCTAAGCTGAGTGTAGACATAATGTAGTTCTGATATAGAAAAAGCTCTCTGACTCCTGATTCTGTTTTCTGCACTTTTAGGATTTTGCAGTGACCTGGGCTGTTCTGGCTGAGTCAGTGTTACCTCAAAACCTCAGTTTGTTCCAAGATTGCTTGAACATATTCCATGTGTACTGGGGTAAAGAGGCATCTGTGTTTCTTGCCTTACAAGCTCTGCTGTTTCCTAACCAGTCTGCCTTCATTTAACACAGAAAAGATGTATGTAACTATCAGCACAGTAAGCGCATCCCATCTGATGTAGTGGAGATTTTTCATATTTATTTTGAAAGCTACTTTTTAATAACAAAGTTCTCCTAGGACCCCTTAACAGGAGACCTCATATTACTAAAGAGTAACTGCACATTATGGTTGACTCCTGAATGTTGATTATAACACTGCTACAGAGTATTAATATTCCCCTTTCATAATGAATATAAATATTTTTGTGTATTTACAAAGTTATAATTATATAAAGTTTGGTTTTGTTGAGTACAATGAATAATTTTTTTTTTATGTGTTCTGTAGACTATAATGATTCCCTTTCCAGGTAATATACTTTGCTTTTTTATTCAATTATTCATAGTTAAATTGCCATCAGAGACCATCTTTCATTTGGAGACCAAGAAGGAAAAGATTATTTTTGTAAGTACCATTTATGAACACCAACTCCTTCCTTCTAATTAACCTGGCAATTAAACTCTTAAGAAAAAGTCCTACCACATACAGAAAAAGAAACCAAAGTCTCCTGCTAAACTCCTTTTCTTGTCACAAAGCTTCTTTTCATTTGAGTTTTCTAAGTAAAGCTGCCTTCATCTCACACCACTTAGGGTTTTCAGTGCCTTTTTCTAAAGTGTCCCTATTTTCTTTCTGTTTTCCTGTTCTTAAGGCTTGATTGCACTTACACCAATGAAAAATACTGAGGCTTCTGAGAGATGATGTAATTAAGATCACTTCCAGAAAACCGTGATGGATGCATTTATTCATTTGCACTTGCATTGCAGAAGTTTGAAGGACTCTGTGATAGGACAGGTACAAACCCTTCTTGAAACATAGCCCTGCTCTGATGGTTTTGCAATGTGAAAAGAACAGGGAGAAGGATTTGACTGAGGTGAGGATTAGTATTTCCAATTGAGAATGGATACTTGAAACACAGATGAACGAAGTGTCATTCTGAGAGTCATGAAGGAGAACTGTGCCAGAATTAGAAATGCATGAAGTCTCCTGAGTCCCCACCTTGGGTTTCACCCATGAAACAATTCACACCTTTCCATATGCTTTCACCCTTCACTGTCTTCCACGGGCTTTACACTTCTCAATCATATTCCAAACTGCTGGAATACATTATGGGTAAAATGAAGTTACAAAAGTAACCTTATCAACTTGACAGGCCATCTGTCAGAATTTACCATTTAAATAAAACTAAATCCCATAAACAAACGACTGGTTTAATTCTATCTGCAATGTTCTGAATTCAACCAGACACTCACTGGTTTCTTTACACTCCTTGTTCCACACAGCTGTGTTGCTCCCATCAATACTGATACTGAGTATTCCTGACAGAGCCAAATGGGTCCAAGATCAACCCCAAAACATGGTATTACATTCCTGGGCAATGAGTTGAGCCGATTTTTCTGTTTAAAGGCACCTAGCAGACTTGAGGCACTTCCTGAAAGAACAGTGTAAGTAAAGTTCTTGGTTATTTTGTGTTCTGCATAAACAATCTCAGATCTACATGAACAAATAGAAGTAATAGTGTTTCCCAGTTCTAATACATTAACTCTCAGCTATAATGAATTGTTAAGGGTTTTCTGAAGGTCATCATGAGTCTTTTAGCTTACAGTAAACTGAAGTAAAAGGACAGACATCTCCCAAAGATTCCTAACACACCGTGGTGACAGGAGAATCCAAGTCTCACATGCACCACCCTTTCACCTATCCACTCTATCCTTTGCATTATGCTTTAAAATCAGCTTCATTTCAACCTGTTAATGCACAGAAGGAGCCTCCAAATTGATTTTATGGGTATTAGAACAATACAGGACCTGCTGGATTCTTCCTTACATAGGGTGGGACATTTCTCATAGCATTTATGTATTACCTGCATGTGACCCTTGGGGGGTGGTGGTTCATGTGTTGTAGTTCTCAGCTGAATAACATTTATAAGCAAACCATCATTTTTATCATCAGGGAAGACAATTCTTTAATGTAAACACTTGGGTTGCTCATGAATAGTCAGATCTCACAGAAAATAACAGAGAAGTTAAACTGTAGTCTAATCCAAAGAGTTTTTACTTCAGGTTGGGATCACAATCTATCTCCTAAGTAAGAATTCAAAAGCTCAGTCTTCCAAATTTGTTAAGTTTCCAAAGAATATTTTTATAACCAAAGCTTTTATGTTAATAATATACATTCTTAATATTACATTTGTTTTAATCAAGTTTTTTTCTTTACTTATTTGTTTGGAAACCATCATATAACAAGTTGAATTTGCTTGGGCTGACAGTAAGATTTCAGTCTGTACAGTCAGGGATAAACAATATGATAAAAATGAAATATTACTGTTTGAGCTGAATGTTTAAGACCTCAAAGTGGTAGCTGCCAGAGACTCATCAATTTCCCAGTAAACAAGCAAGATGAAGAGCAGTATTTTCTATTATAAACTTTGAGGCTGAAAAATTAAGCCTAAATTGTTAAATTCACTACAGGAGTGAATCTCATACAAAGGATTTGATCCTTTTTACTGAATTTAAATCCAGAGGAGACTATGAGATAAATGCATTAACTTTTCTAGGTAATAAAAAGGAAATATTTGTATCTGATTACCCTTGCAAATACCCTGATAACTTGTATTTATCTACCTTTTTGGAAGCCTTCATGACATAAATACAGAAGCATGAACTGAGAAGGAGGTGTAAAGTTTTCTTGCTGGAAAAGGCTATCATCACAGAGATTTCAGGAGACTTCATAAGTGAGAACTTCATCATAGATGACCAGATGAAAAAAAAATGGAGCTTTGAAGAGTTCTGCTTCATGCACAATAAATTATGTTACCCTCTTGTATAATTACAGACAGCTTTCAGAAATTTGGCATAAATTATTTTACTTGTTTTAAAAGAAGGAGAGCATAATAATAATAACTTAGAGTAATTTAGATTAAAGAATGAAAAAACAGAATTCTATAATAACAGGGAAAATATCAAAACACTAGTGTGGGAACACACTCCCCTACTCTTTGGAAAGAACAGAATAAATGTTGGGAAATACAAGATGAGGATACAAAGCTGATACAAGAACTACAAGAACATAAGACACAACGTGAGAGAGTAAGCAAGATAAATTTATGGAGTCTGGAAGAGCAAAAGCTCAGGGGCAACATCATTTCAGTCTATAAATATCTTCAAGGTAAGGGTATAAATGAAAGGAGAGAATTATTCAGTCTCTACAGACTACTAGTAATGGAAGAAAAGGCCTGGAGCTAAGAAGGGAGAAGTTTAGGTAAAAGTTTTTAGCTGTAGGAGAAGATGAAACAATGAGGAGACTGAAAAATATATATATGAAATGAGGTGTCAGCACCAACAGATATTCAGTTGGGCATTTTCATCTATTTCCTGCTACTACAGGAACCTAAGCTGCCCTTGATTTCTTCTGATCTCCTCTAGGGCAGCATTTAAGGTTCTGAGACTTGAGCATACCATGCTACTGGTGGTAAGTTTGTCACAGGTTACATAGGAAGGGAAAGATGTTTGAGGGCCTGAGATAAGCGTATCATGGAATAGGTAGAATGAGTAAGGTAGAAGAAGTAATTTTCTAGCTAGCTTTTCCTTGAAGTGCTGCACAGATACCAACTTTTGTGAATGATGTGAATGCCTTTTTTCCACAGCAACTTCCAAATACTTCACCTAGCCTTTTTCTTGATGCAGACACTTCCCATAACAGGCACTTCGTTTTTCTTCCTAAGCTTCATATCTCAGTCCACTGGAATATCGCCTTAAAATGACTCTTACCTTTGTCAAATGACTTCAGGAACACTTTTTTTACTGCTGTTCCTGTTCCTTCTATGGCCCTACCCTTCAATCTAGGCTTTGATTGTGACCACAATCTTGCAAGAACTTCTGAAGACACCTTCACAAATTGCAGCTTCTAAAGCTTTCTCTCCTCCTCCTTCCTCTCTTATAGCAGTATTTGATATCAGATAAGGTTTCTTTCACCTTAGAAGAAGTTATTTCCAAAGATGTGTCAGTGCTTTGCCAGCTCATACATGATCATAAAATGAAAATATAGCACATCTTGAGAATTACTATATTCAAATGATAAAAAATATTAAGGGCTGGATGGTGGGCCTGTTTAACAAGCTTTCTAGCACTTCTAAGCCACTATAAGCCTACCTGCATGTTGCTTTTAGTGGAGAACATAGTATTAATTTCTAAAAAGTTGATGGCAACTTAGTGTAAGCTTTTCTCATGCTGTAGTGGAAGAAATAAGTTTCAGACCTGCAAGACCATCAACAAAGTAGTTCCCTGAGAACCTGGATCTTGTTCCTCTCCATGACCATCTTCAGACGAAATCAACAATAAAGTATGTCCCTCTTTTGAGGGATTTAAAACTGAATTTACTTCTTTAAAAATCAGATTTTACCTATGTCCATTGAACACAAACTGTATTTTTAGGACAGGGGACTTTGTCTTCTTGGCTAACTAAGTCAATTTAAGCACAGTACTATAATTCAAAAGGTTAATATTAGCACTGAATACATTAAAAACAGTAAGAATTACAGCCATATTAATTTTCAGATAATAAAATCAAGTTTTATGGTTACCACCAACACTGGAAACATGAAGAGATTCCAAAGATGACTAGAATAATGAATACAGAATTACTAAGTTGACAGAAACTTTCTAGTGCAGGACATTTAACTCTAACACATAAGAAATTATAAGGAAAAGATCAGGTGCATAGTCTTCAATTACAGGAGACTGGTGAAAGAAAAAAAGAGCTAACCTCTTCTTTCTTCACAATGGACAGAACAAGTAATAAGAGGCTTATATTTTTGAATCATGGAATCAAAGAGTTATTGAGGCTGGGAAAGACCTCTGAGATCAAGTCCAGCCTATAACCAACACCACCACATCAGCCAGACCATGGCCCTCAGTGCCACATCCAGCCCTTCCTTGAACACCTCCAGGGAAGGTGTCTCCACCACTTCCCTGGGCAGTCCATTCCGATGTCTGATCACCCTTTCTGTGAGGAAGTGCTTCCTGATATTCAACCTAAACCTCCCCTGGTGCAGCTTCAGGCCAGGCCCTCTCATCCTGTGACTGGCTGCCTGGGAGAAGAGCCCAGTCCCCACCTGACTGCAACCTCCCTTCAGGTAGTTGTGGAGAGTGAGAAGGTCCCCCAAGTCTCCTCTTCTCCAGGCTAAACAACCCCAGCTCCCTCAGCCTCTCCCTGTAAGACTTTCCCTCTGGTCCCTTCACCAGCCTCGTTGTTCTTCTCTGGACCTGCTCCAGCACCTCAAGATCTTTCTCTCTGAAACAAGAAACTTAAGTTAGACCTCAGGAAGAAGCTTTTTGAAGGGGAGATTATGAAATCAGAATCATTTCAGTTCTTTCAAGAACAGTTGAGACAAACTCCAGTTATGAATGGTTTAGAGTCAACCCTGCCCTGAGGCAAGGGAAACTTGTATTTCATTCTGCCAACCATGGACCAGAAAATCTCTTGAAATCCCTTTCAAGGCATTTCCTATTATAAGGTTTAATGAATGAAAGTTGCAGTTAATTTCATTTAGGCAATAGATGAAATCTGTATTTTTAATAGGGAAGACAATTGAATAGTGAAAAACTGAAAAACTTAATCAGTGCTATGGTAAATTCTCTATTTTAAACAATTACTAAATTAAGAACACAGAAATATAAAATAATAACCAATTTAATTTGTGACTAATTGCCTACAGAATGGAATAATTCCAGGAGATATCCTATGGCCTGTGTTATGCAGGATGTCATACTGGCTCCAACTGGTTTAATAATATATTAATTTTATTTATTGTTTTTATATTTTGTTGGTTTGCTTTTTCCATTGGTCACATTCATTTATCAAACTGCTTTCTGGCTTTTGGTCCCTGACAGCATGTAAAATGGTTTAAAAATTTTTAAAGAGATAAGAGCTTATCACATACAGCCTTTCTAGTTGTTAATGCTTCCACACTTTGTGGTTTACCCACTATGAGTAGGAGAAAAAACCCAACCCTTTTAACAGCTGTAGGTAGTAGGAAAAAAATTCCACTAATGTGTTTGAGGGAAACTTCCTTATAATTAAGTTAATGAGGATGTGATTAATGGATATACAGATGACATGCATTTGCCACATGAATGGAAATACCCTTAATTAAGATAGATTAAGTACTAGGCATTACATTGCAAATGGAAGCAAGAATGACAGTACTTAGAACTGTTCCTCTCATTTCATGCAGCTTTTTGACATATTTCAATAATTACTTGATTTACTCTCTACTTTTCAGATATAGGGCTACAAGCCTGAGCAAAAGAATTGATACATTATACAAAGAATGGTATTAATCCCCATCTGCCCCTTCTTTCCCTAAAGGACAGGGATGTCTACAGCACAGACCAAAGGCCAGTTTGCCTTGATTAGTTAAAGTGCAGCTTAAGGGCAGCTGGCCCACACAAAAATAGAAAAGAGGAAAGAAGTCCTGCTCCAAAGCAATTCGAGTCACTGGATAATTCAAACAGCAAACTGTTTGTATTTATGAAACCTGTTCCAATAGGTGCAATAAAAGATGAATTCCCACTAACTTTATATGGGCATGGCACCTTCCAAGAAAACACTGAGATTAAGTTATATTTTCGTTTCAAAACTTTGCATAGGAATACAGAAATTAGACTGAAGATTTGGGTTCCTGAGACCCCTTTCAATGGACTTTTTAACTCACAAAGTTTCACTTCAGCTCTCTAAGACATCTGCCACAACTATCCTATTTCTCTTCTAGAAAGACATCCCATGATTTCCTTCTGCCTCTTGCTTGCAATCTGTAAAGGACAGTAAGACAGTAATGACGAAAAATAGGAGGGATAAAAAAGACCCTGCAAGGCACGTCAAAGGACCTACCAGTTTACACAGTTGTTACACAGGACAACAGTTGCATCCACTAGGAACCAAAACAAGAGTATTAAATTCTTTTTAGCCCATCTCTGGTCTTCTTCTAGGGGTTTTAGTCAGTCCAGATCCACTCTGCTGCTTCTCTGCAGCAAGACTTATACCCTAAGTGAGATAAATAACATACAGCAGAAAGCTATTTCCTCTGCACTTCAGCAATGATTTTAGTCAGATCTCAGCATTACTTCTCAGGGCTGATGGAATTCAAGATGCAAACAAGAGCAAAGGTTTTATTGTTCTGGTTTTATTAACAAAGTTCCATCTGCAGTGGCAGTTAAAGGGGTGTTTCATAGACGGTAGGAGAAAGGAGTATAAAGCTCACTGTCAGTTTGGATACTGACTATTCATATCACAAGTACTAGCAAACCTAGGCACGATGAATATTTGAACTGCTTGCAAACACAAATAATGTTAAACAGGGTAAGTGCATCTCCATTTATTATGCAGGGAGCTTAGGAAGGCAGAATATATTTATTGTTAATGGAATATTCACTCCAAGCTATACCAATACGGCTTTTATTTTGATAAAACTTGTCCTTGGGGACCAAAACAGAAGCTTCAGAGCTTTTGCAGGGAATTATATATATATATATATGTCCCAGTAAACTCAGTATGGGACTGAGTTGCCAGCTGACTTTTACTCTGAAAGTGATTCTGCTTCTTTAGAGAGTGAAACCAGAAAAGATGAGAATACAAGTTTTCTCCTTTCTTTTTGCACCTGTATAAAAGATGCACAGAAACATCATGGAGTTACACACAGTACCCCTTTGTACCCCTCCTGTAGAAGAATGTGACTTTAAAATTTAAAATAGATTTCACCACAAGAAGTCCAAGCAAATGCAAGGACTGGCAAGAGTTGCATCAACCACTAAAACTAAAAGTAAATTTAATCACAGGAAATCCAAACAAATGCAAGTACTGGCAAGCAACTGGTCAGCTTCTATAAATGCAAGATAGTGTACCTGCATTACACCTTTTACTCCAACTTTAAAGCCTGGGATTTATTTCAATTCTGTGTCTACAAAGAAAGAAAAAAGGCTAAAAGATGAGAAAAGCAACTGATAGGTTCAAACTGAGAGATGAATTTTGAAAGCACCCTGATTCCAGAGTAATGAGGATTCATGCTTTTGGATTTAGACATTAAAAAGGTCACTTCTGACCTGACTGCACACATGTAGGAACAGAAACAGATGAGTCCTTTTTGTTTATTCATAAATATATTTATACTCACACACACAAAAAAATATAAAAAATAATCTTTTTTTCTCTTCTCACATAATTAAACTCATAACAGATTAATGCAAACCGCACAGCAGGTAGACTTGATGGAAGAAAGTGATAAAGGAAAAAAAATACCATTAGTTTTATGGAATAACACAAACTCATTATCAGGGCTAAAAAGAAAAATGCAAATTGTTTGCCCACATCCAAGTGGTCACAGGGAATTCTAAAGGATAAATCAAGGACATAAAAATTAAAGCTTCAGTAGTTCTGCTGGAATACACTTGAAGCCATTTTAACACCTCTTGCAAAATGGGCTAAGGAAGAAAACTCTGTCATTCTGAAGCAATGTCAATGGATGAACAAACAAAATGACCACCTAGAAACATCTTACATAGCCTTTATTACTGCCATGGCAGCAATAGTACTGCTAAACAAATACACAGTCTTCTGTGGATATTCATATTCAAAAAAGTCAGTACCCAGTACTTTTTCAGCCTGCTCCATATCCCTTTATTACCATTCTAGTAGGAGGGAAACAGCATTAAAAACATACATATTCAGATGACCCATTTCAGATAGTTATGAGCAACACAAATGAGAAGGCCATGACTGGGGAGCAACTTTGCAGGAAAGGAAACAATAAAATGTTATTCTCTATTTTATCTTCACCAGTCCTTTAAACAGGTAATAAATTTGTTCTTTTTAGGAACACAAAATGAAGCCCTGGAGTAAGATTTCATAAAACATAACTGGACATTTAAGACTTGTACACAGAGGAACAAAGTGAGATAAACAAACACATTCTGGAAAACAGTAGGTCTGGACAGTGCAATATGTTTTTATCTTCTCAGAGGGGACAGTGTGATGGTAGCAGCAATAATAAGTGGTTTTAAAACAGATGCTATAGTCCAATCCAGTTCCACCTGAACTCCACATGCCTCAGTGAACAGAAACAAAAGTTTCTGTTCTTTTCAGCTAGACCACTGAAGTAATTAAAGTTTGGTAAGTTCTCTAATAGCTTTGAATTCTGGACTGAGTGGAGAATCACTACAATGCCTTCTGTGATCCTGAAGGTAGCAGCCCCAAATGAGCAGGACACATTTACTGCAAGTGAAATGAACTACAAAAATATTAATTAATTGACAGCTGTTCACCTTTCATTAGTATGCCTCTCCAGACAAAACTTTCCAACTGCTGCTTTCTTCACCTGGCAGACTGTTCAAGTGCCTTCTCCTAAGTGTACCAGAGCTTGCAAATAACCTAAAAGCAACCAAAACCCCACCATCCACTCTTTTTGGAAGATATCTTGGCTGGCGAATTAGAAGAAATACTGTATGAAAACACTGCTTTTTCTAGAAATAGAAAATAACCAGATCACATTTTTTTTAAGAGTCAATTTTGCAATGTGAGATTATTTTCTAAGCTAGATTCACACATATTTTACTTCCACAAACTACAGGGATAACAGCATTTGCATGTAATAAATCCAAGTACAGTAATTACATAGAATAATTTAGGTTGGAAAAGGCCTTTAAGATCATTAAGTCTAACCGTAAACCCAGCACTGCCAAGGCCACCACTAAACCATGGCCCTCAGCACCACATCTACATGGCCTTTGAATCCCTTCAGGGATAAGGACTCCACCACTGCCCTGGGCAGCCTATTCCAAAGCTTGAGAACCCTTTCAATGAACAAATTCCTCCTAATATCCAATGTAAATCTCCCCTGGCACAACTGGAGGCTTGTTACCTAGGAAAAAGACAACAACAACAACCTGCCTCCAACCTCCTTTCAGGTAGCTGTGATAAGGTCTCCCCTCAGCCTCTTTTTCTCCAGGTTAAACAACCCCAGTGCCCTCAGCTGCTCCTCTTAAGACTTGTCTTTACCTGAATCTGACCTACTTGGAATTCCAAATGCTTCACAGCAGGGCAGTGACAAGAGGAAGGATCACTGTTTTCTTGTAGGCTCAAGAGAAAGGTTGCTCTTGTAGGCTCAATTCTTAGGCACAATCTCTTAGTTTTGTTGGTTTTTTTAAATGCTGATTTATTTTTTTTAATCTAGAGTGAAATGATCTTTTAAGACAATAGTGCTGAAAGGTAATATATTTCTGTAATTAATTAGTTGAACCTGTTAACAGCATTAACAGTCTGTTAAGATGGTTTCAAGTTCAAAAGTGTGCATGAAGTGACTTATGAGTGACTTTTGAGCAAGTCTTTTTGAGTAAGTTGAAATTTGTACGGCAGTCATTCCCTTTTATATTAGGATCTGAAACACTAGATAAAGCCATGAAAACTGCCTCTTTGTGATGCAGAGTTCTTGAAGGAAACAGCCTGCAAATTACTTCTTTCTAGGCTCCTCTGTTGCAGTAAGCAGTCTAGATACGGAGCAGTAGAGGCTGAAGGACCAGCAGTGGGGACCGGCCTTTGCTTAAGGCCTTGGTAAGTGCAGCAAAAGTTGCAGACTTCAAGCCCTCAGATCTGTAGGTTTTGCTCAAGGATGTAGAGGCCAGATAGATTCAGTGCCAAGGGGCATGTTCTCTTTGCTTTCCTGCTTTTTCTTCTTCTTCCCTTCTTTTCTCCCCACCACAGAACTCAATTCAATGAATTCTTGGTCTCGCTTGGATTTCTCTTTGTTAATGTAATACTAATACTTCATTTAGGTGTGTTTATATCTGCAAAAATGCTAGAGAGTTGTGTTTTTTTCTCTCCCTCATTCTTGTTTTCTCCATTATTTATAGCTCTGTTCTACAGAGCAGAAACCCAGCATTACAGCCTAAGTTAAATCTTGGATCTGTACTATCCAGATGGATTTAAATTAGAAAAAAAGGAAAAAAACACAACTTATTTTCTATGAAATGACATTGTATTATCCTCATCTCAAACACTGGATCTCAAGTTCTGGATGGAGCTTTTGAGAGCTAGTACATAATAATTAAGAAATGGAAGGAAGAGTTATGTAAAGAGAGACAGAAGAGAACTAAATGTTTACAGAGAGAGTGCAAAACGAGTGTAAAAAATTCAATAAATTATACTAAATAAGAGAATTTAAGAACCCTGTCATGTGCTTCACAAAATATCTGCTTTCTAAAAATGTTTGCCTACACTCTGATGGCTGCTCTGAGGTAAATCCTTAAAGGAGGCAAGACATTTCTTAACCCTGATGAATTTAAAGCCAGGAGATCAGGAAAAGTGATAGAGATGAGGTAATACACAACGATGTCTGGTCTTCTCCAGGAATGTGGAGCACCTTGTTGTGGAAAAACAAATAAAATCATAACCTATTCTGCAGAGACAAGGCTTAAAATGGAGGCCTTTTGGGAACCTGTGCTGCCAACTAGAAAGGAGAGCTGAAGCAGCATTCAAAATACAGGATTTTTTCCAAATTAAAAGGATATATAGGTATTTCTTCACAGGAAACAATGGTTAATAAAATGTACCCTATTATCTTGATTACATTCAAAAGGAAAAATAGCTTGCTCATTAGTTTTGCAAGAGTAAGTCACAATCTATGAAATACCTGATGGGTCTAGCAGTTAGTCTGGAAAGGACATTTTTAGTATCTCATCACAGATTCTCAGCAGTGATGAAATATACTGAAGACATTTCCTTGTACAAGCAATATCCTGGCCAACAGAGGAAACAAACCACAGACAGGATAAATCAGAACAAAATTCAAATCTGAATAGTGTGCTTACAATGATGGATACTGTGCTTGAAGTATATAAATTTGAAGGACTGCTCTACAGAGTACTACAAAGAAAACACTGGAGAAATATTTCAGATCAGCAATACTTAATAGAAAGTCTCATTGTTTGTGTTGTGATCCGTTCTAAATGCATGCATATTTAAAAGATTTCATGTGGCAGTCATTGGGTAAGGATCCGTATTATATGACATGTCCAACTATGTGATGGAGGTTGTGTGGTGTCCCTTCTTAGAGACAGATGGTCATACCAGGCAGGTAGATTCTACTGGAATAGGCTTTGAAGGTTCTGTAGTTTTTAAGGCCTTGTATCTGTTCATGCTGAAATCACTGCAGCCCAGAAAGCCAACTGTATCCGGGGCTGCATCAAAAGCAGCATGACCAGCAGGTCAAGGGAGGTGATTCCCTCCACTACCTCTCTCATGAGGTCTTTCATGAGACCTCACCTGGCATTCTATGTCCAGTTCTGCAGCTCTCAGCATAAGGAGGACAAGGAGCTGTTGGAGCAAGTCCAGAGGTTGGGGAGTTCAAACTAGATGATCTTTAGGCCTCTTCCAATCCAAACCATTCTATGATTCTATGGAAGAAGCAAAGAAGAATTGTGCTATGCAGTGTAATTTTTACTTTTCCATCACTTGCAGCAGGGTAATAGTTGTCAATTGAATAAGTGTGCAGAAAAGAGGTACTTCTCAGCATTGCTGGCTCAAAATAACAGTCATCTTATTGGAAGGCCACAATTTTTTTTTTTCAAGTTGAGAACTGAACATGTTTTAGGTCTGCCATTGACAAATCAGTCCTTTCAGAAAAATCTGAGTTATGAAGCAAAGACACTGAGGTTTAAGTCACAGAACTGAGTCACCAAGGAAGGAAGACAAGCTAGATAATTAAAAAAGCTCAAATAAGAAAATAGGTAAAAACCAGCTTAAAGCTGAAGAAAGGCAGAAAAAGCCTGCCTCCAGAACAAAGTAAAGAGGAACAGATTTTGGAAATGCAAAGATTTAGAAAAACCCAAAGTGCCTGACTTTAAGACAGAAATGCAAACCCTCCAGCAGTTCATAATTCTGCCAGGAAGCTGATCTTTGCCTGAAGTACGGGACAGATTGTCAAAGCCAGGGGGAAAAAGGCATTAAAAGATGGAAGAATAAATGCTCCAAGTTAAAGTGAATTTCAAAGCAGTGCTGATCATTTCCTTGCCATGAAGTGATCCTGTCAGTTCCCTCTGCTTCTGTGATATGTACCCCACTATGGTCCAAACCACAGTGTAATACACACTTTTTCATAATATTCATACATAGTTTATAATTTCATATAACTCATGGGGGGTTAATTAGGGAATAGTCTTCTCTAATAAATTAGATTCATTAATTGCTACAGAGAACAAACCAGACTGCATGCATCCTCCTGCTGAGATTGCAATAATTCATATAACAAACTTTTCTAATTTGTTTGTTACATATTAACTGTTTAGAAACTCCTTATAAAAGGTGGGAATGGGTGGATTGGGAGTCACCACCGGGGCAGGGCAGGATGGGATGAAGCAATGCCAACTCTGAAGGGTTCCTGGCAATGCTGAGATCTACAAGTTCTGTCCTTAATGTGCTCCCTGTTCCCTCCCAGTCTCCATTTGCTCTTTGATTCCCCTTCTCCCCTCTCACAGAAATAAGAAAGTATTGCTACTCTACAGGAGATCTTGATTCTATTTGAACTGGTTTTGATAATTTTCCTATGAATGATTCAAAGATTAAATTCATCCTTGTCTAGTCTCACAAGTAGTACTTCCTCACGGAGAGGGTGAGCAGACGTTGGGAGGGACTGCCCAGGGAAGCGGCGGAGTCACCATCCCTGGAGGTGTTCAAGGAAAGGCTGGATGTGGCACTTAGTGCCATGACCTGGCTGATGTGGTGGTGTTGGTCAGAGGCTGGACTTAATGATCTCAGAGGTCTTTTCCAGCCTTAGTGATTCTGTGAAGACTGTTTCCCTCAAAACCAAAATGAAACATAAAGCTTCACACACAAACGTGCTCACACATGCACATAATTAAAAACCTCTCATTTCTTGAAATACTTGCTCATTCTCTGGAAAATTCTGAAAATTAACAAATGTTAAGGCAGGAACATCTTTTTCAAGGAAGATTTCAAGACATACTTCTCAATAAAATGAATATAGGTATTTTCCAGTCAATAAAATACTAGGGAACTGGTCAAGCTAAGTATTTGAAATTGAAATGAATATTAACAAACATTTAAAAAGCACATTCACTAACTCATGGGTAGGTTACTTTCCTTTCTCTCTTAAATTACTACGTTACATTAAGGAAATATCTATGACTTTGAAAAAAGTTAACATCTATTAAGAGATTAATAATAAATCTTGATTTTCACTGTTTCTTGTAATACTGCCTAGCACTGCTTTCAGAAGAAAATACACAGACATTAAGTACTGTTTCTGAGAAACAATGATCTGGAGGTAGTTCCAGATTAGTTTGCAGAGATCCAGCATACAGCTTTAAATTACTTATATGGCAATATAGTGCTTCAATTTAGCTGAGCTATATGGTACACTGATTCTCTAGTCATTGTTTCACAAAAAAAAAAAAAAAAAAAGAAAGAAAAAAAGGAAACATACTGGTTTAAACTATGGAAGAAAGTCACATTGTGAATTCAAGATCAGCTCAAGGAAATACACTTCAAAATTATAAATCATAACCAGTGACAGAGGAAGAACTGAAGATGCAGAAAACAAAATTCTTTCACGATTCTTTCATTTTTGTAGAGAAGTGATTTGACCTGCTTTGATAAATTCCTAATGTAGTGTGGAAATGGTTTTACTAGACATCCAGCTATCATCTTGTTCCCTGCCAAGGAATGTCAAACTCCCTGGGAATCCTATTCAATGTTGGTTTTGAAGTCCCAGTGAAACTAAACGCCCATTAGCTTAAAGGGTCAAATAAGTGAGCAGTATCAACAGGATTCAGTTCTCTTCATCCCTGTATGAACTCACTACTTAATTTCTATCTTGCTATGTGCATGTGCCCAAGCCTGAACAGAGGCACAGGTATTAGTTAATCCCTGCCGACTGTATTACAAACCATCATGCTAAAGGAGGGGGATTGCTAGGAGGATAAGAAACCTTTAAGCTCCAGTTGTCAGTTCAAAGGATGTCAGTCGATAGTAGTCAGAAGTCCTTAATCACCTGATGGCTGCTAGATGATGAGAATGAAATACCAATGGCTGGATGCTCTTCTAAAACACCAATCAAGCTTATCAGAGGAAGGGTAAGGAAGTTTATTTTAAAGAGCTGTATGGGGTCGACTCTCCAGAGGACAAGGATATTTGTAAATAGTTAAAGGCAGCAAAACATGCTCTCATCTACTGTACTTGTGTGAGACACAGCCATGCTCTCTGAATCCATTTACATCCCACACGGCTCTGCTGTGCTGCTCTTCGCAGTCAGTTGAAGGGCATTTATCTGATACTTTGCACTGGAGGCACTTCCTGATCACTTGGATAAGTGTATTCCCAGGCCTCCCTGGTATGGAGGAGAGAAGAAAAAGGACAGTTCGAGGGGGAATCATAGAATCCTAGGGGTTGGAAGGGACCTCGAAAGATCATCCAGTCCAACCCCCCCTGCCAGAGCAGGATCTCCCAGAGCACATCATACAGGAACGTGTCCAGGCGGGTTTTGAATGTCTCCAGTGAAGGAGACTCCACAGCCTCTCTGGGCAGCCTGTCCCAGGGCTCTGTCACTCTCACAGTAAAAAAATTTTTTCTGATATTCACCTTGAACCTCCTATGCTCCAATTTGCATCCATTACTCCTTGTCCTATCACTGGTCATCACTGAAAAAAGCTTAACTGCATCTCCCTGACACTCACCCTTTATGTATTTGTAAACATTGATGAGGTCACCCCTCAGTCTCCTTTTCTCCAAACTAGAGAGACCCAGCTCCCTCAGCCTTTCCTCATCAGGGAGATGTTCCACTCCCTTCATCATCTTTGTGGCTCTGCCCTGGACTCTTTCCAGCAGTTCCCTGTCCTTCTGGAACTGAGGGGCCCAGAACTGGACACAATATTCCAGATGCGGCCTCCCCAAGGCAGAATAGAGGGGGAGGAGAACCTCCCTTGACCTACTAACCACACCCTTTCTAATGCACCCCAGGATCCATTGGCCTTCTTGGCCACAAGGGCACATTGCTGGCTCATGGTCATCCTCCTGTCCACCAGGACCCCCGGTCCCTTTCACCTACACTGCTCTCAAGCAGGTCAGCCCCCAACCTGTACTGGTACATGGGGTTGTTCTTCCCCAAATGCAAAACTCTGCACTTGCCATTGTTGAACTTCATCAGGTTTCTCCCCGCCCAAGTCTCCAGCCTGTCTAGGTCTCTCTGAATGGCAGCACAGCCTTCTGGTGTGTCAGCCACTCCTCCCAGCTTGGTGTCATCAGCAAACTTGCTGAAGGCACACCCTGTTCCCTCATCCAGGTCGTTGATGAAGATGTTGAACAACACCGGTCCCAGTACTGACCCCTGAGGGGCTCCACTAGTCACAGACCTCCAACTAGATTCTGCCCCATTGACTACAACTCTCTGACTTCTTCCTTTCAACCAGTTCTTGATCCACCTCACTGCCTGATCACCAAACCCATACTTGATCACCTTCCTCCTTTGTCACAGATTTCTTGTGTACATCACGGGATGTCTCATTCTTAGATTCATTTTACATCTGTTTTATGCATTAACACTTAAGTTTCAGGAATGTGCTTCCAGCTGAAAGAAATAACTGAGCAAGCAGACGTCAGGGCCATGACTCTAAAAATGGTGTGAGAAGAATCAGTCTCCTCAGAAATAAGAGTAAAACAAATATTGTACCAATTGCAAGAAGTCTGCTAGAAATAACCAACAAGAAATGCTGAGCACATTGAGACCCTCATTTTCCTTTCATATGTCTCAGTGATGGCTGCCAGGACAGGTCTCCCATTTATGAAAGAGTTTGCCATGATGGTGTATAAAACCTCTGCCTCCCAGGGCTTAAGTGCCATCTCACATAGAAATCTAGCAAGACATGTAAACTAACTGCTTAGGACAGGCAGTTTTGGAAACAAAGAGGAAACCTTTCTTTGTTATTTGAGTTTTCAGGCCTAGGAAATAATAAACGTGCTTGAAGCTACACAGACAACACACCCAGTTGGCAGCTTTGAACATTCTGTTCTAGCACTGCAGAGTTCACCCCTGGCTGTTCCACACCTCAGTCAGTTTTCTCTACACACTCCTGGGATGTTGTGTGAATTACCTCTTCTGCAATGATCCAAATATATATTATACAGCAGGTAAGAACCTATTTTGCATGTGCTTACAGTCATGCTATATTGACTTTTGAAATAAAGCACTGATTTAATTAATGAAAATGGGTGTGATGAAGTGGTATGATTTTATGCATATGTTGCATCACTGCACAATGTTATACTTAAAAAACTTAGCTTGTAAGATGTGTTCATGGATGCTTAACTTGTGATTTTTGTAAATGAGTACCCTTTTTTAAGGTTTATGGTTATTCATACATTTTTCTCTTCATCTCCACACAGCAGTTTAAACTGGATTTAGAACACTTGGAAAAAATCAGCTGCTTAATTATTAAAACAACTCACTTGTTTTTAACTGTTCCAGCCTCTCTAGTGCTAAAGGCAAATGTTTCCTGTGCTTCCATGGGAGCAGAATTGAAATTCAGAAGGGCACACTGGAAAAATTGCACTCCAGTTGGGGTTTGTTCTACAGTATCTTTGTCAAATACCAAATGACCTGATCTTGTGTACCAGTGTACAGCATGTATTATGTAACCTCCATGTACAACAGGGTCACCAGTCATATAACTTGGGGGAAAAAAAGGTGTAGGAAAGTCAGCAGAAAAAAAAAAGACACAAAATTCAAATCACACAGGTAGGCTAGAATTGCTACATCATTGTGAGTAGCTTTTTGCATAGTGATAATTCATCTTCATACCAATGTGTTTGGAAGCAAAAAAATTCATTTTCTCTGCTTTTGATAGGAGCATTGAATGTAACAGTTCATTTGCCTCCCTGAGAACAGTGCTCCCAGGTGAGACAATGAGCTCCAGCATCTCTGTGTGCATCTCCACCAGCACAATTAGCATCAAGGAACAGGACAAGAAGACAATACAGTAACTGGCAAGAGGGGAGGACAAAATGTTGCCTGGTCTTGCCCCATCAAGTAGTTCTCCACAAAACACTACTTGTGGCCAACATCTATGCCCAGAGGATTGATTCCTATCAATAAGAACAGCACAGCAAGAAGTACAAAGTACTGAACTATTAAGTTAGAATGTTCAAAAGAGATCAAAGGGCTGAAGGGGACATACAGAAGAAGCTAATTTTTTCCTACTCCTTTAATATATGTTGACAGAGCTGAATAGGGAAGTCTATAATACAAGTCCTTTAACTGAGCTGTGAATTTCAGTATCTAAGAATAACAATATTTAACACCTGTCCTGGCAGCAAAGCTGGAGCAGGTTCTAATATTATGTGCCTTGTATGTTAGTCTTTGAATTGTCCCACAGATCCCTTCAGGTTAAAAGTTACCTTTATTGCAACTAACTGTATGAAAAATGAAGTTTCTCTTAAACTAAATTTCCAATTATTTCCATCTGATCCTTTATATATTTTATATGGTGATAAGAAGTAGACCTGTTATTCACATATTTGATGTTGAAGTATTTGTGCCCTGAAATTATTTAATGGTCATCATATCCATCTGTGATGGTTTGCAGATCACCTTAGCTATAATGGCAGTACTCAGAGTAGTGACTAATAAGATTTAGATACTTCTTTCACATGTAGGGGCTTGCACACTTGGATGGTAAAACTATGGCCAATTTCAAAAGAAGGTTTAATTTACCTCCTTCTTACCCTGACTAGGAGTCTCTAGAACAACAGTCTAACTTGGAACTACAGTAGCCTCAAGGTTAGACCACTTTTTTATTACGTTCTTGCATAATCCAGAACTGGGAATAGTTCCACTACTTTGGGAATTCTTTAAAGTAACAGGAAAACTAAAGCCACACTATCAATTCCTAAGATTGTTCCTTATAGTCCTACAACCCATGAAGTATGTAAACTTCACCGATCAATAACTGATTTGATTATCCAAATATGTCTTTAATTTATTTTCCTTACAACATTTTTTCCTGTCATCATGTTATACAGTGTATGGCATTTTATGTAACATCCAGATATGTCTGCACATGGCAGCTGGAACTTCATATGGAAGATGTATAGATACCCAAGAAGTTACCTTATCAAAATTTCTTTCAGACTGAGGGGGTTTTCCATAGGACCAAGGAAAGTTACTTTTTAAAAAGGATTCAAAGTAAAAGTCTACAAGTCTCCCAGCCCCCCAAAGTCATGTTGTTAATGAAAAGATCTTCTGGATAAACCAACAACAACAACCCTCCTCTTTTTATCTTTTTAAAGTTCATTATTTAATATGAGCGATCGTAAAACTTGAACGGGAGGTTTGGGAAATGCAAGTGTAAGTACCTTGGAGCCAATGAGCTGAAAACATTTTATGCAGTGGCTGCAAAAGTATCAGCTCAAGCATGAAAATTATCTAAAATAACATTAAACAAGTGCTCTAAGTAGCCATATCCAGAGCAAGAATTACAAGTTGGCTGAATTCAGGCAGAATGTGCAAGATTATGGATGAAGCACTTCGTAAGGTGTAAGAATCAATGAGCTAAGCAGTTAATGTACTCTTGGTTTCATCAATACGAAGTCTGGTCTGAAGAAGAGACTGGGAAGATGGTGGATTAAACAAACTTGATGGAGAAAGAAATTTGCTAGGAATTATAAACTCTGATATATTGAACCATGGAAATCAACAATGTGCTACCCATGCAATGAAGACAACTGACAGCACTGGCAAAAACCTGGTCTAATTGAGTAAGCATTAAACCAAACCTTGTTAGAGAGAGACAAATGGCAAGAGGTAATAAGCAGCACAAAACTAAAAAGCTAAGGAACAGTAAGGAAGTATGAAGCATTATCTGGGCTGATTGTGAAACATGGCTGAGTGATAAAAGGGTCATCTGGCATGCTGAGAAGGCACAAAGTGATCTCGGAATAGGAAGCTAATGAGTATCGTAGATCACACAGAATAAGAAGATAAATGGAGGAGTGATAACACAGGCAGCTAGGGAGAGCATTAGCATAAAGAGGTGATAATAGCATGCAATTGGGAAAGAAGACTGTAAAAATATAAAGATAAATCTGATAACAAACAAGTACCAATAAACTTGACTGGAAAGAAAAGGAAGAAAAAAATCATTGCATGTGCACAGACTTCAAAGTAGTATCTTGCGAAGATCACAATGGTCTAAATTCAATACTGTAAACAGTAAGTCAGGTCTTGATTTAAGCAGAACCAGTCCTGCTATGAACAGCATCTCTGTGAGAAGCCATAATGTCAGAAAGAAGCCACAGCTGCTTCATGTCTGAGGTTATTAAGACTCCTTTGTAGACTGGGCCAGGTGTGATCTCAACTGCTCTGTAGCCACCCCAGATACAATTCTGTTCATTCTCTGTTTTAATCGTGGCAGCTGAATGTAAAGTTGCATTCTAAAATACCTGTTGGTTAAAACTTTTTAAGTCCTTGCTGTATTTTGAATATTTGAAAGTCATTGCAACAAATCTGCAGCATACAACATATTAATAGAACATTAAAAGTAACATGGCTTATAGAAGAAATCCAAATAAAAAAGATCACCACAACCCAATCATCCTCACATCCCCACAAATAAATGTTGAATCCCACTGGTAAGACAAATTAATCAATCACTTCCAAAAAATCACTTCCAACACCACCAACAAAACACAACCCACTGGACACTGTCACTGAAGTCTGAAACACTTTGTCTTACAAAGTCAGATTTCATTTTCTCACATACTCACGCCACCCGAGATTGAAGTAGTCAAGGACAAATAAATAAAACCCTCAACTACCACTGTAGTTACTGTCTCACAAAATCTGCAATGAATAAACCTCCAAAAAACTTAATCTTGAATGCCAAATAATATCTCTGTGGGATGCATTAGCATTGTTGGGTTTTTGGTTAGATTCAGGGAATCAACACATACACCCAAAGATTAAATTATCCATCCTACTATCATAGTATTAATTGAGATGAGAGTGCTGTGATTTAAATTCTTCCTAACACTAAGTCCATTCCAGATTATTAAATTCAAAAAGACTGATAGTGCAAGATAAATTAGGCTGGTTGAAGAAGACACTAGAAACTTTTTTGACTAAGGCAAGCCACATATTTCCTTATTCTAGCCCTGATATACAAAGCAGAAAGGACTGAATTTCAGGAAAAACTCATCTGCTTCACAGCTCATAACTTGATTAGGCCCAAGGGTTCTCAGAAAGGTGAATGGGACACAGGCACAGGCTGCAACAATTACCCTGGCCCATGACTCCCATACCCTGGCCAGTATGGGCCACAAATTCCATACACTGATTTAGAAATCTGGCTCCACAGAAAAGCAAATAAATTCAGGAATGGAGTATTTCTGGCTTATCAGCACCACTCTGATTCTTCTTCGTTTTGACAAGTCTAAGACCTTTACCATTGAAAGCATGACGAAATTCCAAATTATTTTGATGGGAGGAAAGGTATTTGAAAGTACTCCTACTAAATTTCCATCATTTTGTGGATCATTATTAAAGCACATAACCAAGCAAGCAAAACATTGTCATCTACAGTAAGAGCTTGACCACCTGTAGCAAATGATTTGGAGAATAAAGGGAATCACACTAAGGCAGAAGAATTACATCAGCAATAATTCTGTTTTTTATTCTCTTAAATATTCAGAGATCTTAGGTTAATCTCCCATGTACTCTGACACTGTTTTCTATTCACCAATTTCTTCTATTTTAGAGCAGTTCTAATTCACTCCAAGTGTTTTGCTTTCTTGCATCAAGGACAAGATACTGGAGGTCAGACTTTTGCTCTGCAGAAAGCACTGACCTTAGCAAGTATAAAGAATGCTATTTCATTAAATAAAGATACAGGTGTGTGAATGTGTGCACATATACAAACTAACTCTGAAAATAAAGTTAAAGATGGGCTTTTGTTGCATTTTGTAATACAGTAGCCTTTAAGTATCCCAAAAGAGACTGTAATCCCATTGCAAAAAAGAAAGTGAACCTCTGCTGTGGACAAGCTTCAAATTTAAATAAAGACAAGTAAAGGGTGGAGAGAAAACTTAGAGAATTACAAAATGCTGGTAAGAGCAGATAAGCAGGACTTCCCTGCCTCATTACCTAAAAATATGGTTTAAATTCAAAGCTACTATATCCCTTACAATCAGAAGTTACAGAGAGAAGCAAATAACATCTGAAGAATGTCTTAGGTCATACGAACTGTCCCCTTGAAGTACTTAGGGCAATTACTACAGAGACATCAAATATTAAGACTCCCCTTTACAACATAACCTATTTAGCCCAGCCTCCCAGGGCTCTAAACCAATGCCCTGCCAGTTGGACCATTCAGCTTCTCCTTGTGACATTTCTTTGCTTTTATAGTTAGGATAAGAGTTTTGTGAGAGTGAAGTTGCTTGGGTTATTGCTTTAGGTATGAGCAAACTGACAATATTTTATCCAGTTCTATTCAGCTGGTGCTGCACAGAGAATCTGCACAGGCTACTATGGGTCTTGATTGATCACTTGGCTAGATGGACAAAGGACATTTCTCACCCTCAGACAGACCAGTTTCACTGAACATGCTCTAGCAATTTTCTGCAGAAACAGAGTTTGTGTATTAGATAATTTTTATACTCTATCCTCTTTACTTTATTAAACCCATATTTAATACTAGAAAATCCCAGTTGCTGGTGCATGCCAGCTAATACACAGGACCATTTCCATTTGGGTAGTGAAACAGATATTACCCAACAAAACAATTAAAATCTCATTGATTAAAATCAGCATTTGGGATTGGCAATGAGTCTAAGGAACAGGTGAACAATCAGAGCTTAAAGTATATGTGCCTTCCTGCATTTCACATTATGTTTTTGGGTTATTCTGCTGAAGGAGACAGAATCAGACTGATCTATACGATCACAGCTTACAAACCTGATGATGAACAAGCAATAATGCAGGGGAAAAATGGGAGAATGGACAGCTTTGAAAATAGCTTTATGGATCATTGACAAGAAAACTAAAGACTGTGACAGCAATGTGCTGATGGAGATTTTCCCATTTTCTGACTTGACAGAGATTGTATGGCTTTGTTTTTTTAATTGGACATTGGGTATATTTTCCTACTGTTAAGTATACACCTGTATGTGTCAGACAAGGCAAAAGAGGTAATATGATAATGACCTTGAAGGCAGATTTTCAGTTTAGAAGTAGGTCTTTTCCACTTTAATGACTTTTATAGAAATGCAGACAATAGGATTTAATAATTCAGCACTGTTACCCATATAAAAGTGATGGTGACTTTTAAAGCAGTTCACTTGATAATGAAGTAGGAGGAAAACTATTTGTATGCAGGGGAAGACAGAAGCTGATGTAGCACTGAAAAAGTCAGAAGTCTTACTCTCCAGAGGTAAATTCATAAAGATTGCCCTTCAGTAAACAGAGTAGTGAAGTGCTCTGTCTATACCAGCTTTTCAGATTTGTGCTGTGGGTGATAGAATTTGGTACTTAGGGATGAAATTTAAATTTCACTAGGTTAGTGAGCATTTGATGTTCAATGCCTTAAAAACTAGCAATGCCACATCCTTCTATGTGATCATGTCATGAGTTTGGAGCTATCTGAATCACCTCACTATCCACATATCCACGTGGCCATATTTTATGGGTTTTCTCCACTAGTGAAAGCAAAATACTCCACAGGAACCTAGGAAACACACAAAATAGCCCAGTATCCCAGAGACTAATGACTAAACTTACTCTCCTAAGCCAGACAGCCAGGGCAAGTCTGTTCACACAGTGCATTTAGGCTTCTGATTTTGACAAAAGAAGAAAGGGGTGGGGGGAAGAAAAAGATTTCCAAACACTTTAATTCAGGTGCCAACATTGTCAGCTTTGAGTTTTTTATATTCAGTGCCTCTAGGTGTTGTACGAGGATTTTATTTTAAGGGGAAAGCTGTTCCAGGAAAATAGAGGTGAATACAATGAATGTGCTCATAGCTGCACATTCCATCCATACCAGGAGAAGCATCTGCCCTTCTAGCTACTTCTGCTTCTCAACTTGAGCTAGGGAAGTACACTTGTTGAAGCTGTCATATAGAATTAATTGCATTAAAGGACAAAATGTAATAATTTCATATTACAGTGGTAGGCAATCATTTATAAAATCATTAAGTGGCAGACACTTTCTTAATTTTATTTTTTAGCAAAGGATAGCCAAGCCTTATGTTTTACTGGTGGGTGGTAGGAGACTAGAAAAAAAAACTTGGGTTTGCATACAAGATTGTTACTGAGGCTTCTTACTGGTGGCAACTGAAAGAAAGAACAATCACTTCATAAGCAAAACCCCAGCAGAAGTCAGCATGATCCTCAGATTTGCAGGCACTGTCAATGAACAAACTCTGAATCCAAACTCTGGCAGGTGCCTGCCAATCAAGCTAAAGAAGCAACTCCTGTAGATGGTAAAATAACTACATTGAAGAAGTAGCCACCTATAAATAAAAGGAAGCCAGACAGCCTCCAAATTAGAAATCCCCACCTTCCTTGCTGTGGGAAGGCATGTCATGGTTATACTATGCTTGTGCCCTCTCTGAGCAGGAATGTTGACCACTGTGAGAAATATGAGATTACACAGTTAAGTCTGCTGGAAACTCTGATCTGAACCAGAAGGGCAAGTCTTCAAACACTGCTTTTTCATTTTTTGTCTTGAAATTGTGGCATTTCATGTGGGATTCCATTGACATTTATTAAAACACAAGCTCACAACAGGTAAAAGAAAATACACAGTGACAAAATACTCTGTTGCAGTTGTAGGCTCAATGTCAGGTCAGCTGTTAACTGGGAGGAGCTACTCATACAGCTCTAGATTTACAATGAAAAAGGCAGAATTCTGCTATGAATTTTCACTTACGTGAATCCAGTGAAATTGAACAAATTTAACTAAGGGTTAATCTTGACCCTTCATCCCCTCCCCACTTTTTAAGTAATTCGAAATGTGAAACTATTAGTCTTTCTCAAGTTTAAGGGCAGAGACTACTCCCAGAAGTTAACCTCTATTTGTCTGTCCTTTCATGTAACTTTTGGAACACTCCAGCTATTATGTCATCATTTTTCCACTTCCTTTTCCACATGCACTTGATATGCTATTACATCATGGTTGAAAGACATTTATAAAGTAATGTGATTATTCTAATAAAGCCTACAGATTGACCCTTCAAGAAGGATCTATTCTTCTGCAGCCAAACCATCCCAGTGCTGGTTGCTACATAATGCTAACCTCCCAGAAAACACTGAAAGCTGCAAGCTTCTGCCTCTCCCCAGGACATATTTTGTGTTTTAAATCAGCCCATATGCAACATGCCATGTTTCAGAGAGCCAATAGCAATGTCTGGTTACCAAACCTGTATCATTTGTCTTGTTCCTGATGTCTTTCTTGGATGGGTCTGGACAAGACATCAGTCTGAAGGTATTTTAAGTTTGCAAGCCAGATGTGAGAAAGTGATGCTAGTAAATACTCAAGGAACAGTTCAACTAGATAACATTTCATCATATAAAACCTGACAGTCCACCAAAACCTTCATCTCAATTTGACCTAACAGGATTAGACATTGTCTCACATTTGCTTCAGCACTTTTCAATGTGGTGTCATACAACACAAGAGATTGTCAATGGTCTGTCCAGAGATTTGGGGTGGGTTGTCATGATCAAAGGGCTAATTCCCAGTTACCACAATCCTACTGGGCACAAAAGCTAATTTTACCATTAAAGTGGACTTCACAGTGGTGATCAGGGCCAGTTTAGCTACCCCAAACACTTTCACAAATGGAGAAGTGTGAGAAAAAGTTTCTATGGGCCTTTGGATTTGAACTCATGGGAATTCCATGCTGGTTGTTGCCTGTTACATGATGGTAACTCCAAAACAAGACTCTCACAAGTAGCACAGCTTAGGTTTGTGAGTAGTAGGGCTAAGTTTCAATCCTTTAAAATACAGCAATACTAGTAACCTGAGACAACCGTCTCCCAACATCAGACCTCACCTGATTTAAGCCAGCATTAGGGTGAAGAGACCAGTTTCCCTCACAATGTCATCCAGAGGATTTTTCCTTCTTTCATCTTAACACATGACATTTCCAGACTGCATGCCCTTCAGGCCTGAGTCCTGCTAGCTCTTTCTACAGCAAAGGCAGGAACACTCTATAGTCCACAGTTTAAAAGGTTTTTCAAAGCCATTATTAAGGGAGGACACATTCACAGAGAAATGCTGAACTCAACAAGTAAACGGGAAGCTCAACCTATATTCAGTTGTCTATCACAAACAAGAGAGAGGGGCTAATTACGGCTACTGATCCAGGCCAGAAGCTGTGTTGACAACGTGCTTGTGCTTCTGCATGTTGAGAGGAAACAAGAACACTGCCAGCAAACCACTGACAGCTCATCTGCAGGGAAAAGTCCTGCTGCGTAGGAAGGAGCACTCAATTGTATCCGTAGGCGCTTGTATTCTCCATTTCTAATGTGTACGACTCCCCCCACAGGTCATAGCTTCAGGCATTTACAAACAGTTTCACAAGAGAAAATCATACACATGCATATGAATATATGCACTTAAAATCGTTTCTAATGAGAGTGAAAGCATTACAGAAGAAATTCAGCTTCTTGCAGCGATGAAAATGACGGGTCACATCTACGCTTCAGTTCCTCTTCCCTCTACCTCACTTGTATTTTAATATTAATTTATAGCAATAAAGAAGCATAGAATAAGCCACTCTATCATGTACACTGCCTTTGCATTAACTTCTGCTTTTTTATTCAGAAACATTAAGAGAAGGCATAATGTTCCTTACTCTTGGCTGCTGTGAGAAGAGCTGCTTACTTGCTTAGAGCCAAACTTTAACCCTTCTTCTCCCAGGAAATAAATTGCACAATTACCTGATATTTTACTAGGATGGGTTTTCTGCTTCATATTCCCTTGAATGATTCATTGCATAAAGTAACCTGCTTGCATGTTCGTTTCTCTAATGTGCATTTTTCAGTTCTCACTGCACAGCATCACTTCACTGAATGGTGCAGAGAATTACAGTGAGGAAACACCACATAAAAAGAAAAAAAGGACAGATGAAACAAACAAAGCTTTAAGGTTTTTTTTTTTAGTTTTTGTTTGTTTTGTTTTTTTTTAATTTTTACTAGTGCAAATGCTATCTTGCCTCTCAAGCCTTTAGTATAATTTCTCTGAATTCTGCACTGAGGTGCAGAACTTAAATTTTGCACAGGATGAAGGGAAATGCCATCAGGACACTGAATAGTTTTTACCTTTTAAAGGGTTATGTTAATTCACCTCGCCACGTGGTCCATCAGGCTGGCTCCCCCTTTCAGCATGAGTTTTCCCCTTAACTCCTCACCCTTCCCTTCTTTGCCAAAACCAACCAACCAAACAAAAAAGGATGGCTTAATTAGTGGCACTAGCTGTCACATGGATGCAGAGTAAAGCCTTATTTCCCTTGTTATAGGCCATGGATAAAATTAACTTAAATTCAGTAACTGACAATGTAGTGTCAAAGCTGCCATTATCATCAGATTCTGTGAGTGAGCAGGGCTATCACAGCTTAGTTAGCTACTCCATCAGCTGTGGGTCAATTTATCACTTTAGGGTTTTTACTCTCTGAACTATATTTATTGACATTGTTGACTTGCTCTTTGGTGGCTGTAATGTAATTTGTTAGGTTTAATTGAAACTATAGAAGGAATACTGATACTTCAATTATTATCTCAGCCTGCATGACCGTAAAGGCTGATTATTAATAGGTAACAATATAAGTCACAACACATACATGTTCAAGCTGCATGACCTGAGAAAAAAATCCTGGTTAGGCCTTGCATTATTTAATGATTTTAGGAAGGAAGAGAGAGTAGGAGAAGTTCAGAGAGACAGATAAGAGAAAATCACCAGTCCAGGATCCAGCATTAGGCCAGCCATCGGGGGAGAGTTGGTGTCAGCGAGGCTCCCAAAGCCACCATTGCAGCCCCCTGTTTATAGGCCTACTTATCTTGTTTCTCAAGGATGAGTAAGGGTATTTAAGTCCTAAGACTAAACAGCTGGAGTGAACCTCCCTGTTATCCTTCTCTCAGTCGTTGTACATAGAAAACACTCAGGCCATTATTGTTGTCTCCATCCTCTCAGGCAGTCATTTTGGGATGCAAATGAGAGGTTTTTTTGAGGGGTTACAATGGGGTTTCAGCACCACTTTTGGCAAGTGTGGGTCCTGAGGGCTGATCCCTCACACACACACATTGTTGTCACTTGGTGCCTTTATCCTCTTGCAGTGAAGTGAATAGTACCAACACTGGTTATGATTACAATGATTGGGTTGCCTTCTCAAGCTGGACTAAAACCCACAAAGCTATGTAATATTGCATTATCAGGTGCCTTTTCCCCCCATCCTTCAACAGTGAAGATCTGGCAAAAAGATGTTTGTGAGAGGCCCAATAAGAGAACTGAAAAAATTTTAAAACTGCAGTGAATATATCTCATGTCCCTTTCATTGCTAAAAAAAAGACCATAATTTAAAAAAAAAAAAAGTCAAAACACATTAAAAAAAGTGTACCAAATGACTAGGATGACACTGGTACCTACAATAGGACACTGCAAAGCAATGCATGGGAAATGCACAGCCTGATATTGGAAATTCCAAAGCATCCATCCAAAAATAACCTTAGAACAGAAGCTAAGTTATCAGTTGATGGCATGCATGCTGCCATCTTTCAAATCCAAACACAAAATGGAATCAACACCAGAGATACAAAAATCCTTATGGACCAACGTGAAATTCATGACTACCTGTTATCCATGTTGGTTCAGAACTGTTACAACGCTTAAAGGAAAGATTGTCCTCTACTAGAGAAATGATTTTTTTTCTTAGATACATGCACAGAAAACACAATACAGTCTAAAATCCCCTGTTTAGTGATATACTAACAGTGGAAATAATTTTGCTTACCATAGGATTCCAGATGAAATAAGGATTCCAGGCATACACTGGCCTACTGTTCAGGAATAACTCATTTTGACAGTACTTGCTGATGCATGGGTTCGAGCACATCATGCCAACCTATCACTGTACACAATCAATGGGTTAGCAGGGCTAACAACCCTCCTTTAATACTATACAACACTGCATGTTTTGATACCGGATTCCCTCGCTGCTAATGTGTTTCTCACAGTGGGGTAGAATGGATGTCCTCAGCTCGCTGAACTGTGAAATCAAATAGATTATTATATGTGTGTACAGAAAATTAGTGATATCAAAAGTTGGACTTTTATGGGTGCATTGCAGATTACATTTTAATACAGTTATGCCACATTATGTTATTATATCGTTATATTATTGTCCTCAACACAAGAGGAATACGGACCTTTTGGAATGAGTCCAGAGAAGGGCCACAAAAATGATCAGAGGGCTGGAGCACCTCTCCTATGAAGACAGGCTGAGAGAGCTGGGATTGTTCAGCTTGGAGAGGAGAAGGCTCCAGTGGGACCTCATAGCAGCCTTCCAGTGCCTGAAAGGGCTACAGGAAAGCTGGGGAGGGGCTTTTCACAAGGACATGGAGTGAGAAGACAAGGAGTAATTGTCTTAAACTAGAGCAGGGTAAATTTAGACATTAGGAATGTCTAATCACAATGAGGGTGGTGAAGCACTGGAACAGGTTGCCCAGAGAGGTGGTGGAGACCCCATCCCTGAAGACATTCAAGGTCAGATTTGACCAGGCTCTGAGCAACCTGATCTAGTTAAAAAGGTCCCTATGCACTGCAGGGGGGCTGGACTAGATTATATTTAAAGGTCCCTTCCAGCTCCACACATTCTGTGATCCTGTGACATAAATACTAAGGCTGTTAAAGATTTTTTCTAAATGCTGCAAAATTTTGAATTTTTACCACAACATTCTTCTTAAAATAAAAAAAAAAATCCTGCACATTCTTTTTAAAGTACTGGTTTTAGAAAAAGTATTTTGCAGCAGTTTGGGATATACTGAATTGAAAGTATTACAATAGGAGAAAATTATGTGGGGCAGGACAGATCCCTTAATGACCCTCTCCCAGTACAATTTCAACTCCTTTCAAATCTTTCAACAGCACATACACCCTCTGTAATTGCATTTCTAGAGGTTAACATTTATGTTGAAGAAATACAGTTTTATTGTCAAAGTAGCTGTCGAGTACACTGCATCAAGACTAAAATACAAGGTTAATGACAATACTTCCTCAGGCTGTTAAAAACCAGAAAACAGATTAGGTGCCTCAGCTATTCCTACAAGGTAAGGGAGGACATGTGACCAATTTGTCTAATCTTACTCTTAACTTTATGCTTTTAGCAGATCAACATCTTCCTCAAATACTGTTTTTAGTTGTCATCAGGATTTCCTCAATGTCACAGATTATTTTATCTAAATTGTTATCAGAAAACTTAGTGTTCCTATAAAAGTAGTGTTGGACTGAAACATGAATAGGAACTTCCTGTTACTTACAATACAGCTGAAGATTTACTAAGGACTCAGCTCCCCAGTTTCCCCTCTTCTGTATTTTACAACCATGTTTTCATGTGACTCTGAACAGTTCTATTATTCAGTTATTCAGTGCCACGGGGGGGAAAAAAAACACATTATTCCCACTTAAATATAAATCTATAGCATTACTTTTCCACAGCTAATTTAGTAATAAAATATGTGCTTCTCTGACTTCTTTGGATATCAGAGAGCTATGAAGGTATATCATAGAATCATAGAATGCCAGGCTGGAAAGGACCTCAAGGACCATCTGATCCAACCTATCTAGGTACTACTTTAGTTTATATGAGGTGGCTCAGCACCCTGTCAAGCTGAGACTTAAAACTGTCCAACGTGGGGAAATCTGCCACTTCCCTTGGGAGACTAAGCAGGATATAAACTGGAACACTGAAAATCTGCACCAAAATGCCAAGCAACGTCCATAGTTTGAGAAGGAAATCTTAAAAGCTTGACAGAAATAGATACATCAGTAGTAGTTCCAACAGAGTAACAGACAGGATGTCTTTATCATTGGCAAAATCACACAGAGACACAGGTCTCTGCATGGGGGTCAACACATGAGTTCATACTGATGCTGTGCAAGCATGTATACATCTATAGAGACAGTCTGGAGCTTGTTAGCATGCCCTGTAAGCACCTAACTTGTAGAAGAACATGAGATACTGCTTTTATTTTCTGTTACTGATCCACAATATCCATGATACATGATCCATTACAGATGTTTGTAGAACCTGGCAGTCAGATACCAATATACCAATGTCCTCCCGACAGAGGAATAACCTGAGAGGAAAGGAATTTTCTCCCCATGAAGTTTTTCATCTTAACCTCCCTAAAGAAAGTAAAAAATGACAGGAAGTAACAGCAATGGAAGTTTCTTCTGAGCAGTGCTCAAGACTAGTGACTTTTTCTACTTCCCATTATACTAGCCTGAGTGATTTTCATGACCCTATTGCTTTCTGGTCTCTCCAGTCTTTTCTCCTGGCACTCAACACAATTCCCTTTGCCATGTCACTGGGTCTGATCAATAACAAAAGAGAGATTAATGAAAGTCATCCAGCTTTTGATCACTAATGTGCTTTATTTTGTACAGTTTGCATAGTTTAAAGATGCTGTTCTTGAGGATGCCTGCTGAGAAGACACTATAAATACAGCAAACTGGTTGAATTTCAGCTTAGATGAAAGCTTCAGGCTGCAAAGTATCATAGAATGGTTTGGAAGGAACCTTAAAAATCACCTAGTTCCAACCCCCCTGCCATGGGCAGGGACACCTCATTAGACCAGGTTGCTCAGAGCCCCATCCAACCTGGCCTTTAACACTGCCAGGGATGGGGCTTCCACAGCTTCCCTGGGCAACTTGTTACAGTGCCTCTCCACCCTCACACTAAAAAAAAAATCATTCTAATTTCTAACCTAAACCTTCCCTCTTCCACTTTTAATCCATTACCCCTTGTCATCTCACTCCCTGCCCTTGTCCAAAGCCCCTCCCCAGCTTTCCTGGAGCCCGTTCAGGTACTGGAAGGTGCTCTAAGGTCTCCCTGGAGCCTTCTCTTCTCCAGGCTGAACAGCCCCAACTCCCTCAGCCTATCTTTGTAGGAGAGGTGCTCCAGCCCTCTGATCATGTTTGTGTGCTCCTTCTGGACTCTGTCCAGGACCTCCATGTCCTTTTAAGTTTGGGGCTCCAAGCTGAACACAGTGCTCCAGGTGGGGGTCTCATGAGAGCCAAGCAGAGGGGGAGAATCACTTCCCTTGACCTGCTGCTCACTCTGCTTTTGATGCAGCTAAGGATACAATTGGCTTAAGCTCACACTGCATGCGAAAGCATGCTACCTTTAAAAGATAATTTCTAAGAAGAATTTGACAAAAATCCCCACTACTAGTCTATAGATTCTTCTAGATTAATACATTTAAAATTTGTGCCACGGAGTTGTGGGAACTCCCACTGTGGCATGCAGACATCCCAATGAATTACTGCAGTGTTGAGATTACGCTAACTCCTGTCACATTCGTTTAAAAAACCTCCAAAACCAGTGTGCTGCATGTTGATAATCACATCTGAAATGTCACAGTGTGGGCAACTGCACTGCAATAGATCACTTTTCTGTTTAGTCAGAAAGTTCTAAAAAGGACACAGGAAAATAATAGATTATATGCTTCATTTTTAACACTTCTTTATGGAGGAAAAAGAACCTGTGAGGCCTTCAAAGCCATCCATTATCTGTCCATGTCAGATTGTTACAGATGAAAGACAGTTTACTTTTTGATACCAGAAGAAATGTAAAGGAATTCCCAGGAAGGTTCAGTTCAAAGCATATGATAGTATCCATAATGGACCTGTTTAAATGTTCAACACTCATTTTGTGGATTTAATAGTTTGCCCAATATTAGTCTTTTTATCTGGAAGGTAATAATCAGATGAGATTTAACAAAAGCTGTGCAAGTGAAAATTATTCCATTTAGAATGAAAACAAATTACACATTTTGCTTAACAAATGAATTAAATTTGAATAATGTAGGGTTTTAGATAGTATTTTATACTAGTACAATTTTCTTCAAATGGTATACCATTCAAACTCAATAAGAAAAACACTTTTCTTCATGTAAATAATACAGGTACTTGATATATTCAAAGCTAACACGTTCAGCTTTTTTAATCCATTAACAAAAGCACTTTATTGGATACTGCATCCAGAGCAGACTACAAGCACATTAAGAAACTATAAAACTTGATTTCAAGATATACTGTCAAGTTGATACTCACATAACTAACTTTTAGACTAATTGTCTCATATGTAAATAACAGATTATTTGTTGAGCTTATATTAATTCCGTTTCTATTCACTGCCCTGTTGTTTTCATGTTTGGCTTCCAAGGGAGAAGATGCAACTGCCACTGAGGAGTTCTTATGTACAATCAAAATGCCCAGAAACTTATCAGTCTTTGTTGCAGGTAGACAAAGCTGATACACTTTGGGACTGAGGTGAGGTTTCCTTCCCTAGCTGGCTGCTAGAGCCAGCCTGGTGGAGCCTCAGAGCCAGGGGATTCCTTCCATCCCTTTCTGCTGGATGGGGCTCCTATGGTTTGCATTTTCAGATCTAGACAGCAAAGCTGAGCACATTTTCAAAGATGCAAACACACACACACACAAAATACACGTGGCCAATGACACCGAGTAACACAGACAAAGACCAGTGCTTTCACTGGCAGGCACACGACCACAGGACACTATCACAGACATGAGCAACACAGCTTGACTCTGGTCCTCTTCTCCAGCTGATCAAGACTGCAGCATGCTAGCAGAGCATATACACTCACGTTCAGGGATGCCTAGAATACCAGCACAGACTTTGAAGTCTATCCACAATCCCACGGACCCAGGCTCCTTTCCCAGTTATCATCTCAGACCTTAGGTCTTTCCAATGAGGTCTTCTAACTGGATAGACTAGTTGGAAGTTTGGGATCAGACCATAAACACACATATTGCCCCCAGGTCTCTCCAGCAGCCAACTCTGAGGTGGGATCTGTACAGTAGCACACAGACCACAGTGCACTCAGTTGCTGGGCATCCAGATCTCATCTCACTCCCTAGTTAGCCCAACTTGAAGTTGACTTAGCACTTCAGGCACATAAAACACACATGATCAAATATAAAAACCATATTTGTACCAAAAATACTTAGGAATAATGATTATTATTATGACAAAGGGACTGGAGCATTTCTGCTGTGCAGAAAGGCTGAGAGAGCTAGGACTGTTCAGCTTAGAGAAGTTTCAGGGGAGGATCTTATTAATGAATACCTGAAGGGACAGTGTGAAGAGGAAGGAGCCAGGCTTTTTCATTGGCACCCAGTAGCAGGACCAGAGGCAATGGGCACCAACTGAAAGACGGGAGGGTGCCTCTAAACACCAGAAAACACTTTTTTTGCCTGAGAGAGCAACTGAGCACTTGCACAGGTTACCCAGGGAGGTTGGAGTCCCCCTCCTTGAAGATATTCAACAGGCATCTGGATGCTGTCCTGGGCAACGGGCTCCAGGGGGCTCTGCTTGCACAGGGGGATTGGACTAGATTACTTCCAGAGGTCCCTTCCAACCTCAACTCCTCTGTGATTTTCTATTTTTCATAGTATACTACTGTACTGGAATTTCTCTTATCTTCCCAAGATTAACTGAACAAGAGAAAAACCCACAAATGTTAGACTTGCTTATCTATTAGAATTCTTGCAAAGGTTTTCAGCTTTAAATCTGTCATTAAATGATAAGTTGTTTCTACAACTTCGATTAATGTGATTCTTAAATGCATTTAAATTGAAATCAGGTTAACATTATAAAATATTTTAAATTAAATGCAATACTTGGCACGGATATCACTGTGAAGGAAAAAAGTCTGTAACTGAAAATATTACTGTGATGCTAATAAATCTTGTGATTTATCAGTGACTATCCCAACTTATCACTGTTTTAACACAGGACAAGTTGTCCTCTAAAATATTATCTGTCCATTAATTGAAGAGAGAGTCCAGGAAACTAACTTAGTATTATAACCTTTAGATAGCTACTCTATTGTGTGGTGAGATTACTTCTGTTCTTAGGATAGAAAGCTGCCTTGTATCTACGCCTTATCTATTCATACCCTCCTCTTCTTCAAGTACTTTTCTGCTCCTCACCTCTAGTTATTTTGTCAAGTGTCTTTCTTACAGAAACCACTACTAAACCTGTTCCTCCCACTGCAGGTATTAATCTCCTTTAGGAAACTCTTTCAGTCCAGAAATCCACTTACTCTTTACTTGTAAAACCTCCAAGTATTTTATGCATACCCATGCACTTAGAAATTATAACAGCTTAAAAAAAGTGCTGGTTGAAAGACACCTCTGGTCCAAGTCATTCAAATGAGGGCCAGTTCTGAAGAGCCATAATTTAAGAGGGTTTAAGAGGTGATCATTTGTAAGAATGAGCTCCCATGGACTAACAGAATTCCTCTGTAACACTGTTATTTTAGGGTTCTGAAACTAAAGAGCAGGTAACAGCACTTTTGGCAAAGTGCTGTTAGCACCTACAATAATTCCTGCTACAGGATGTAAACCACTGATTCAGCAGCTGCACAGATGAATCCTTTCCAGACTACAGTATTCTAGAAACAGGCCAAGTGTTCCTTTTAACTGCCCTAGACAATGATTAATTCTTTGACCCCCCTTCATATAACATCCCTGCATATGGGAGAGTGGACTGGAACCAGGCAAGCAGATAGACATTTTAATGAATATTTAAGGTCAAAATTCTCCATTTGATATCACTAGACAAACTCTGCCTTTATTTGATATCATGGAAGAGAATGCACCTTTTGCATTAGATTAAAACTTAAAAATAAGAACATTTCACACACAAACCAGCAAGAAATTGTTAAAGCTGTATAAAACAGGTGGGAAGGCACACAGTAGGTGGTTACAATACGACAATAATGTCTCTAAACCATTATGTTCCTCAACAAGAATGCTCACTAGCTATGCTTAGAAAAGAATAATAATAAATGAAGTAATTTTGTCCTTCTGTTAGCAAGGAAAAATGCATCCACTCTACCACCTTGAGCAATTTTGAAGGAGCAGTAAGGAATAGTTAGCAGTCCATTTTCAGCATCGTACCTGGTGGTTTCCATTACTTATACTGTTATTGCTCTCAGGAGATGCATAACTGGTTGTCTAATTGGTTAGGCAATGTCTTGAAGAATTACCTATTAAGCAGAAAATATGCCAATAGTAATTCTACGCTCACAAAAAGCAATGTGAAAATATTTTAAACAAAAACCCAATTACATAACTGTCTCCAAATTGCCATCATTACTTATTCCCATCAGGAAGCGTGTTCTTTCATGAAAATGCTCTGGAAAAAAAAAAAAAAAGTGTTTGCACCTCAAATTACTGTGTATTAAATGACAGCAGAATGCCTGGTGGAAGAGGAAGGAGAGCTTAGAGCTAGAGGGACCTTCATTCAGATTCTCTTGCACGACAGGTATCCACTGGTATCTCTAGCAAGTGACATGATGAATGCCCTCTGCAGAGTTTTGCAAGAACATTGAACTAGCTCAAATATAACAAAATGCAATGTTGTACACTGACAATTCAAACCCTGTACACTGACAATCCAAACCCTGTATCATGGCTAAATTGTGACAGATTGGAGTGCCTTGTTAATGAGGTAATACTGCTTGTTAACACCTGAACAGGCTCAGGTTTTTCCCACATACATGGACATAACTACTATGTGCCTGACATGCTAGTCTGTAAAGAAGAATTTGTTTTTTCTTTAGATGAAGGATACTGCAAGGACAAAGAGCTCTAAGATATTCAGTGAGTAATAATGGGGACAGAAAAATAACGATTATATAGGCTACATATGCTTAAGAGGACTTATTTACAAAGAACATTGTTCACCAATTTTTTAAAAAATGTCCTTTCTTATCTAATCTATGACCTCCAACACAAGCCACAGAATCTGAACATTACAATCCTTACATAAAGCTGTAGCATCTATGTTTAAATGACTGCATGCATTTTGCAGAAACAAACTGACTCTCCTGATAACCTTGCTATTATGAGTGTTAAGAGCCCAACACTCTAACCAGGTTCTTTTAGATATTCCACACATGGAGGATGTAATTTACTTTTTTGAAAACAGTTGACCTTACATGAGATTTCCGATTGAGCACATTGATACAAAACATACCAAACCCACAATACAAATAGAAGTTGCAGTTGCTATATGTTGCTAAGTGTAACACATTTCAATCACCTTACCAAGGTGGTCCCTATTGCCTGTCTCTAGAATGCACTCACCATCACAACACTGGACAACCACATCCACAGGAGGGCATGTGACTCACTTCAAAGACACATAACATTTTCATAGAGAAGTCTCCATGAAATACAGAAACAGATGTAGAAACGTGTTTTTTTTTCAGGCCAATTTAGTAGAATTTGACCCAAGTAGTTGGTTTATATTTGAGGTAAACTTTCCTGGCTGTCCTTTTATTCAAAGGAAAAAGAGGTACTTAAGGGTATAAGTCTCCCTGTCTTACAACAGTGCATGAAAGCCCATTTCTGTCTTTTAACGTAGATGGCATTTACAGGAGCTACTCAGATCTAGATTTCTACATAGCTAGTGTCTGACAGTAGCTGAGAATTGTTCCTACCTGCAGTTTAGTCAACAAGGTGACAGCAGTGAAACAGAAGACCCAGGATCAACTCACCACTTTCATCTTTACTATAGCTTAAAACGTGTCTTACAGCTCTCTTGTTTTTGACATAAAAGGGTACAAGTCTGATTTTCATACATTCCAGGCTAACATGGTCCTTGCATCAAAAGATCCTGCAGGAGTTAAACCTTAGTGTACTACTAAACTGAAATCCTTGGCTTTCTAAGAAGAGGGGAATGGTTGGTGTTTCTCTTGCAGTAAAATACTGACTAACTTGAAAGACAGTTCATATCTCTTAGTGGGGATAGTTCCTCTCACACATGTTAACAGGTTTTAGATTAACTCATGCCTTTTGGGATTAGAAAGCTCAGTTTTTGATGTGCAAAGATATATTCCAACACTCCTCAGAGACTTCTAAAACTTTATTTGTAGTTTTAATAGAACATGAGAAGAAGCTTAAGCCTGTCCTCTGTCAGGATTGTTTCTGAATTCTACTCAAACCGTCTTTATCATGCATCTCTGTCTGGTAGGCAAGGCTCTCCAAAAGCTCTTTGAAGAATCTGAAGAACTGAGACAAAGGGTTTGTTTTTGTCTGTTTGTTTTTGTTTTTTACTATTTCCTTATGTATTTCTCAAGGCTAGGAGAAAATTAGATTTGTAGTCTACCTGAAAGGATTCTGGCTCCCAAACAGCAGCTATACACTTGAAGGTGTTTTGGTGGTAGTTTTGCTTTTGTGTGGGCTTGGGCTTTTTTGTTTTCTTGTCTTCTTAGGGTTTTTTGGGGTGGTGGGGTGAAGATGGGATATGAGGGGTGGTAGTGTCAAATTCAGCCAGAAGTGCTTATCTTGAGGATGTGAAAGACAAGTTGCTAACTCAACTGCAAAGTAACTTATTTAGAAAAACAAATGCTACCTGAGAGACTATGAGCTTCTATCTCAGATGAAGGCCCACGCTGAGCCAGCTCTTATCAGCTGAGAACACCCCATAGCAATGACAAAACAATAGAAGATTTACCCTTCAATGAAACCAGGCACACAGCCACGGCCAGAACAGTGACCAACCCGAATCCACAATAAACCCCGCCGTGTGCATGCAAGACTGGTTTATAACACTGAAGATTAACACACTATTGGCCATATATCCACACAATCTGCACAGGACAAGCTGTACTGGCAAGTACATACTGGGCTCTTCTCCCAGGCAACTAGTGACAGAACAAGAGGGCCTGGCCTGAAGCTGCACCAGGGGAGACTTAGGTTGGATATCAGGAAACACTTCTTCACAGAAGGGGTGATCAGACATTGGAATGGACTGCCCAGGGAAGTGGTGGAGGCACCATCCCTAGAGGTGTTCAAGCGAAGGCTGGATGTGGCACTTAGTGCCATACTCTAGCTGATGTGGTGATGTTAGTTAATCGGTTTGACTTGGTAATCTCAGAGGTCTTTTCCAACCTCAGTAGTTCAGTGATTCTGTGATTACATGAGCAATAGGAACCAATCAGCCCACCCCCTAACATGTTATTTGATCAGTCTCCACAAATGCACTGTAGCATATATGAATTTGGCTTTTCTCTCTGTCAGAGTCCCCCATGCATGAGGCTGGGAAACTGCTCTGCCCACAGTTAAATGAGAGAACAATAAACTCCCTTGGGAATTCTGTGCCAAGTGTCCTTGCCTCTCTATTCAGCCAGTGAAGAACTGACATTTACAAGGGTCAGGCAAGGGAATGGAGAGCACCTGTGGGCAATCTGGCATGCATTTTATTACTTCAGGTTAACTTGGTAACAGAGAATCACCTACCACATTAGTGAGCTAAACATGTTCGCCCCTTTCAGATTAGACAAGGGCATGTGAAGATTTGAAGCCCTGCAGAATTCAATTTCAGGAAAAGAACAAACTTCTTGAAAGCCACTCTCTCCTTCTGGAAAAGTTTTCCCTAGTATTTTTTATATTGTGCAGACAGATCATTTTAGCAAAGAAACATTTTAGTCTAGCTGAATAAATGAGAAAACTTATGAAAAATTCTGCTGAGAGGTAGGCCAGCCATCTACTTTCTGAAGTGTTGCAGTTTGTACTCATATTTTTACTGTCATATAGTTTTACAGATTACAACTGTATTTCAAATGCAACATCAAAGTTCCTTCTGCTGAGTTTGCTATCCCCTGACATATTTCCTCAAGACATTACTTTTTACAGCATTCCCACTAAAGTGGTCAGTCCTAATTATTCTGGTCAGCTGTAAGGGACTGCACTTGGTAACCATTCCTGCACAGTACAGAGATGTGATTGTTCAGTTTGATCCTAAGTGAAAGACCACATTCTATTACACTGAACCATGAAGCACAGGACAGTCTATTAGAAAATAAGGCAGTGATCATGTATTGTAACTGCTATCTGAGCTATGACTCTGATCTGCTCTGGTGACACTCCCTCCTCATCTTCCCTGCCTGACCTTCCATGTATCGTTCCATTCCAACACTCCAGTAACAGGAGCCATCCCACCATGTCTCCATGATGCCAGTAAGATCACAGCCCTGCAGGCACACACGTGTCTAACTCCTTGCTTATTCCCCACGCTTCCAGCATTTGTATGGAGGCACTGAAGATGGGCCCATGATGAAGCTGACTTACTGGCTGGAGTGGCTAGAATTCCTTTGTGCTGCAAGTCAGGTGCTCTCCTGCTGACCTGTGATCCTTTTCCAGGCTCTGGGCATCTACTGCTGGCATTTGCATCAAACTGGTACAAGTGGGATGGATTGAGGTTCCCCTCCACCAGCAAATTTAGTTTAAAGCCCTCTCCCCCAGGTTGGAAAGGTGAAGATGTCCTTCTAGTCTATCAGTAAGAGGCAAGATTCACATTCACAAAATTTTAAATAAATGCAAGCAAATGATATAGCATGATTTAGGGCAGATAAAACATGACATGAGAAAAACAAAGGTAGCTACATCAGTAGCTGTTCCACAGAGCCAAACTTGGCAGAATGAGTGGAAATCCAGCAGGGACACATTCACCTGAACTGGACCTTGATGATGAGTCCCCCTAGGGGTCATAGTAGTCCAGCTTTAATTGACTGAGAAAATTACTAAAATATATGTAATAAGCCTACTTTCAGCAGAGAGAACAAAAGCTTTTTTTCTCAGCTTTCATGTGAGTTAGAGCAGGCCCTAGGTAAATATTATTATGTTTATTTTCTCTGCAGGTTTTATAATAAAATCTCTGCCTTCCAAAAAGTAGTAATATTATTTAATCTTCTGGGGGTAATAAAATGCAAAGCAAACACCAAATTCACATTTGCACCGTTAAGAACCTACAGAACTAATCTGAAGTATTCTCCTGCTGACACTCTTTGGCTGTGAGATTCTATGATGCACTGAAGTGTACATTTTTGCACTCTGCTAACACAGGTGTGTTAACTAACATACATCTTCAACCTTATTATTTGCCTTTGGCTCACTTGAAATATAAGTATAGGCAGAAATTTTCAAGAAAAAGGAGAGAAATTTAATTTAATTTGGGTTTTTAAAAATATTTAATTTATATGTGATGCAGATTTTGGAAGAAAATTGGAATTTATAAGCAGAGTGTTAACCCCAGTATTATTCCACTATGAGAGATGATGCAGAACTTAACACTCCTCATTGTTTTTACATTTAAGAAGAGAAAGAGATTATAATTCAGCAAGTTGTAACACTTCATGTCTGACTGTAAAATTACTTAGCCTCAAACACTTCTCGTCCTGAGACTAAGATTAATCAACAGAGCTTGGTATCCAACAACTCAACTTTGAAAAATACACCTATCCATTTTGATGTCAAAAGGGGAACTGAGCTCTTTGCTGATCCTACTGCGAACTGGCATGATGACCAGAGACATATTAGACAAGTCATCACTCAGTTATCTCCCTGAAAATCCCCTAAAAGTTAAGATTTTGATTACACAGTCTATGATCTATTCTCTCTGAGACTGAGGGCAAGATTCACCACAGACTGGTGGGATTAAAGGGACTCAAGAAATCCTGTTCATCCTCCTGCAAAGCAGGATCAATTACACCTGCAGTTCTTGATGAGAAGTATTTTTCTATCCTGTTCTTAAAAATCTTCCAAAATTGGCAAAGCTGCACATCTTTAGGCAGTTCATTGCACTAGTCCTTCATTTTTAGTGGTCCCTCCCCTCCTAGGATTACCTAATGAGTTTCCCTAGCCACTGAGTTAAAGTCAGTGCTTTGCAATCAACACCTGATGAGCAGGGAAAATACTCTTCTTCTGTACGGCCACATACAGAAGATACTACACCTATTGCTCCCCACCCCACTAACTCTCTTCTGAGAGCACAGAAACATCTACATGACCAGACTGTGCCAGACCAAAGGGCCAACTATCATAATATTTTATTTCTAATAGGAGTCAGTGACACATGGGTTGGAAAAATCCCATAAAAAAGTGGATATGGAAAGAGAGCACCCTCATACTATTCCCCAACCCCACTTTTCTGAACTACTGATGGTTTTATATTCTTCATCACCTTTTTTAATCACAGCAGCCTCAAGCCGCTCTGTCCCTCCTCATAGTTGATGGTCTCCAGACCTCTATTCTTTCCCAGACTCAGTTCTATGACCTTCTTGAAATACAGCTCCCCAAACCAGAACACTGTCAGAGAGGATTAAGTCTTACACGTTCACTGGCTGTTTCCCCTCTTGAATATTTTGACTCCTTATTTATGTATCAGAGTAAAACCTGGCATTTTTCTGTAGTGAACAGCAGCCTTTAAATATTTTCAGTCTGCCTCTTAAAACTGGCAAAAATCACTTGGACTTGTGTTCTTTCTTTCTGCAGCCATGAAATCTAACATCCAGACACTATGATCTATCTTCTAAAAAACTGACTACAGTATTGACTGATATCCAATCCATGAACTCCAGGAAACTTCTCTTAATATATTCTTCTGTTTTGATAATAAATACTCTCCATATGTTTTTCAAGACATCTTGGCATATTTCAAATTATATTTAGGGTATATGGTATATGGATGGTATATTTAGGGTATGGATCCCTGGGCTGCTTATAAGAATGTCAGGCAAAAAGATTTACTAAAATCATTATTATTTACTAAAAGGTGAAAACTGCTGCTAATACAACTGCTGCTTCACACACTCTCCTTTGTCTACAGCACTTGTTATGTTTGCTGTAGAAGGAAACTGGATCAATTGACCTAAATCCGTAACTGTTCTTCATCTCCTTGTTTTCTTGTTAGTGATATTAGAAGCTTATTTTTCTATTTATTTTTTTTTTGAGAAGTAACCCGAAATTGATCAATCCATGACTCCCAAGATTTTCTCCCTCTTCTCTGTTTTAAAAGATCAACAGCAAATTCTCTTTTCATCAGTCCTCTGGTACCTCATCTATTCCCAAACTTTAACTACTTTAGAGATCACTGTCACCTCTTAAGTACCTAAAATGGAGTTTATTTGGTACAGATGTTTAAAAACCTCTAAATTACAAGGTGTTCCTGTATTCTGTGCTGAGGGCTTGTGTGTTTCTCAGGTGCCAGCTATGTATAATGCACAATGATGTGTTGGGGTATTTTTTTTGCCCCTAGATTTAAAGAGAATGACGAAAAAAGGGAAAATGCTTCAACCGTACCAAGAGAGAAGTGCTGGATACTGCACTTGGATCACAACATGCCCACTCAGCACTACAGGCTTAGGGAAGAGTGGCTGGAAAGCTGCTTGGGGAGCAGACTGAAGCCCCCATAATCCAAGATGGTTAGTGACCTGTTGCACCACTTAGATATACACAGTTCTATGGGGCCACACGGAATCCACCCAAGGATACTGAGGGAGCTGGCAAAAGTGCTTTCCATCATTTACCACCAGTCCTGCCTAACTGAGGAGGTCCCAGTCGATTGGAAATTGGCAAATGTGATCCCCATGTAGAAGGGCCAGAAAGAGGATCCAGGAAATTTCAGACCTGTCATTCTGACCTCAGTGCAACCCAGTGAAGAGTACACCAGTCTAAGCCATATATGTAGCCAGTTTCTCCAAGGGAATGCTGTGGGAAAGGCCATCAAAGGCTTTACTAAAGTCCAGGCCAACAACATCCACAGACTTTGACATCTACCTTTGCATAAGAGGAGATCAGGTTCATCAAGCTGGACCTGCCTTTCATTAACCCATGCTGACTGAGCCTGATGCCCGGGCTGTCTCGCAAATGCCACATAATGGCACCCAAGATGATTTGCTCCATGACCTTCCCTAGCACCGAGGCCAGATGGACAGGCCTGTCAGTCTAGTTCCCTCGCTCCTCCTTCCAGCCCTTCTTGTAGATGGGGGTCACATTTGCCAGTTTCCAGTCTACTGGGACCTCCCCGGTTAGCCAGGACTGGTGATAAATGCTGCAAAGCGGTTTAGTGCTGCCAGCTCCCTCAAAAACACAGCTGGAGGGGCGGAAAAAAAAAAAAAATTCTAACTAGCAGAGGATGGTTTCGATCCATCGACCTCTGGGTTATGGGCCCAGCACGCTTCCGCTGCGCCACTCTGCTGCCTGGCAGGTGCTGCGCAGGGTGCCCAAGTGGCCATCAGAGGTACAGCTCCCACAGCCCCGGGCTCGCACCGGCAGCAGCGCCCGGGGGCAGGGACCGTCCGCTGTGCTCGGCACTGGTGACCCGCACCGCCAGCACTGGGTTCCGTTCTGCGCCCCGCACTGCAAGGCAGACATCGAGGTGCCGCAGCGTGCCCAGAGAAGAGCTACCAAGCTAGTGAAGGGGCTGGAGAACAAACCTCATGAGGAACATCTGAGGGAAGTGGGGCTGTTCAGGCTGGAGAAGAGGAGCTGAGGGGAGACCTCGTTGCTCTCGACAACTGGCTGAAAGGTGGTTGTAGCAAGGAGGGGGTTGGTCTCTTCTCCCACCTTGCAAGTGATAGGACAAGAGGAAATGGACTCTAGTTGTCCCAGGGGAGGTTTAGACTGGGTATTAGGAACAATTTCTTCACTGGAAGGATAATCCACCACTGGCAGGCAGCTGAAATGCCAACCCTACAGATGTTAAACCCCCAGCAACATGTAGAGGTGATGCTTGGGGACATGGGTTAGCCCTGCACGCCGCTGAGCTAATGGTTGGACTCCGTGACCTTAAAGGTCTTTTCCAACCAGAATGATTCTGTGATTGTGATAACTTATTTTATATTACACTATATATTATACTATATTATAGTAGAAACTTAAAAAACATTTTGACATCATCAGAACAATTAATTTATTTAGAGGGTTTGTTTTGTTTTTTAAGCTACAATTACTACATTGGTAGTAAATGTAACTTTGGAGGGCAAAAATATCCCATTCCTTTCTCCCTGCCACAGCCTCAAACAGCATTGAAAAATAAAAGGAAACTAGGGAAACTTAAAAATTAAATTTGATACAGAAGTATTTTTTCTAGCTGAAGAATGAACTCTTGGATTTAGACTACTAATAGTGTCCACAGAAAATTAAGATCATCATCAATAAGAAAAGGACCAGGGAACAGTATTATACCAGTATAGAAATTAAGAGCATACTTTTATCTCAAAAACTACCTGGGTATAGTCTGCTATCCCAGGAATAATAGCAGATGTAAACAATGAAGATGTATCAGAGCTATGGTGTCAATATTCCATCTTATACTGGAACAAGATAACTGAGGCAGTAAATAAAATATAACAAAAAGATATAAAATAATGAGTGACTAGGAGAAGAATAGAGACTGCTGCTGGCTCCTTTATGGAAGGACTAACAACTACAGATGAACCAAAGTTAACTGGAAGAATTAGAAATGAAATGTATGAAACATATTTAAGGTATGCCTTCTGTGTATAACCTGAGCTGAGGAATCCCTTCCAGAGAAGGCTATAGATGTTAGAAGCTTACAAAGACTGCAACAGAGATTGTACAAGGTTTGTACAAAAAGTTTGGTGAGGATTCCTACAAACACAAACTATGTTCTCTGGAAGAACTTGACTTAAAAAATGGCTGCAAGCAGGGAGAACATTTATGTTTAAGCAGGGAGAGCATTATATATCACAGCTTGATTCTTCTGGTTTTCCTGAAACAACCACTTTTGGAGAAAACATGTTGAGGTAGGTGTCCAAATATCACACGTTTCAAGCTTCTCTTTTCCTCTGAAAAGACAGCTTTGTTACACACCTACTCTGTAACATTTAATCACTTGTCTCCTTTTCTGGAGACATTCTGAAGCCTCCTGGAAATACTCCTCTGTGATCTGCTGTAGGTGATCCTGCTCTAGCAGGACTAGATGATCCTCAGAGGTCCCTTCCAACCCCCTGATGACTCTACTACTTGTGTTTCCACTTCTTGACTCCCTGTGATAACCTTCCTTTTAAGCTACCAACGTTGACACTATTTTCAGTACTTTTCCCATTATTTCATATTAATAAAGAGTATTTTTGAAGCTTGTTTTCCTAATTTTGTATTCCAGCATTGGTTATTCATATGCTTAATAATATGTAAAATCTAATTTAAGATTTTCTAATTATTGGGACAGTAATAACTACTTATCAACCAGCATGTTTCCTGATTTCTAATAAAGTGATTAGATAGTTGCATGACCTTTTTTGTAGTGAAGTGAAGGCCATGAGTATGGTCTGTTATATACTTGCCTAGCTACAAAAAGGCTGTAGGAACATCTTGCCTTTAACACCTCTACTAAATTTGGTTGACATAAGTCAAATCCAGAAGTTCTTATTGTAAAGGAAGCATATATGTATGTCTTGTTCCTTCAGGGAATCAGACCAAAACCCCCACATTAATAAGCTGCAGTGCACATCAGTGACGAGTAACTGGTATACTCATTTCATAAAAATACCCAGCAGTACATTCTGTGTGCTAAGTGAAATTTTTATTATGGAATTATTTTATTAACATTTTTCATTATTGGAATATATAAATTTGTGTCAATATGAAAGCAGTTCCTGCATAACTTCCTTTTTCTCCAAATTCCCATTAGTGTCCTGATAAAACAGGAACACCAAGCCCAATACAAATAATTTTATTCCCATGCCTCCAGTTTTTTCAAGTGCCTTATATCCCAGGTTGAAATGATGCAATAAGAAAAATAATTTTTGTGGTAACTGCAGGGGAGCAGATTTTTATGGATAGAGCTTAAAAATATACATCAGATAGCACAGCTTTACTTGCACAGCATGAAAGCCATCGGCCCATCTTAAACAGCAGGGCTTTACCCATATTGTTACAACCTTAAATTCTTGTCTTTACAATCTTAATAGACATTTCCTATTTACATAAGCAGTGGATAAAAATAGTAAGGATAAACTGAACATTTGCTGTAATAAGAGGAAATCCTTCTCTTTCTACTAGCTCCCATTCTAGGTCATCTTCCCATTTAGTGCTCATTAAGAGTAGTTTTTATGCCATATACCCAGCTATGTTGCAATGACACACATGAAAATCCTTGGGAAAATTCATGATCAATGACTGCCCAGCATGCAAAGTGTCAGGTAAGTTCCAAATGAACAATGGGAAAATATTTTAAGACCTGCATTGTAGCACCCCTGGAACTGAACTCCAGGAGAAACACTTCGCAGAGCTCAAACTCTCAAACGATTGGCATTAATCTAAGCAGAGATGAGGGAAGGTGGCTTCTGAAGACACAGCATTTCCACCTCATGTCACCACAGAAGCAAGTTTCACAAGCTCTGGAAATGACTAAGCCTCTCTCTCTTTTCCTGTGAATGAGTCACTAGGGAATTACCCCTGTGGAAGACCTGATGGAAGTTCTGCATGCTGTCAGGACACTGACCATCTCTGTCCAAATCCTTCCCTCACTTCCCCTCCTTCCCCAAAATACCTTCTTTTCTAATAAAAAGTGGAAGTGCCAGGTACTGTACTATAGATCTGAAGTGATCCCTGCTATTAATTCAACAACTTTTAAGCTTTTCTTAAGAAAATATGTGGATTTAATTTTTTTTTTTTTAATTCTCATTCTCCCCGTTGGCAGAAATAAACCAACAAGCTCAGAAGTTACAGACAAGGAGAAGGATGCTGCTCACACAGGCAGACAACAACACATTCACACACTCAACGTACAAAACCAATACTAACAATTTATGTAAAATGCCACCCAGCATCTCTGGAACATGCCATAACATTAAATTGTTGTCTCAAAACCCCCTTCTGCTTTAAAAACACTGAATTAGAAAGTAACAAATTTGCATTCACTTAGCAATATACCAATAGGGATTTATTTTTCCCTTCCCTTTTTCCCTGACTAGTCCAGTCCAACTTCATTGGACTTAGTTTAATTTAAAAAGCAGCATTGACTTAGTTATCTGCTGATCTTCCATTTAAAAATGTTTTGATAGAAAGAACATACAGTAATATTTTTCTTATCATATAATTAAGGGCCTAATGTTGCTAGATTTCAACTTTTAATTTAGGTCCCCATTGTTTTTAAATTGTTTGTTCTATCCTATGAAGTCTAGTACTTTTACGTTCTAATCAATCCAATAATAAGACAGTTTCCACCTTGCATCTCTTTTGTCAGTTAGCAATCCAACTAACTCAATCAATTACTTCAACTGGAACATGGCTAACTCTTATTCCCCTCCCAAAAAATCAAGAAAACCATTTTGTTCCTAAGTGCATTCATGAATGAAGCTTTTAATCTCCTATTTTTAATTCTTATTAAATTCTGACATCTTGAAATAAAGTTTTCAAATTTAAACTAGTCTTTCTTGAGATTAAAATCTGGATACAGCTCACTGGAAGGAATTCTAGTAGTTGTAACAGTGCCTGGAGAAGTTAGACATATTTCAGATCTTTCTAAATACATATTTATTATACAGTTGTTTCTGATTTTTAGTGCTTAAAACTTTCAGTTGTAGATGTCTGCAACTCAATACCAACCAAGAGGCTAACGGGCTTGTGCTGAACAACTTGCACTCTTACTTCTCAGACAAAAGATATATAAAGGGAAAGCTTTGATTTTTCTGGTTGCCTAAAAACTGAGAAGGTTACATCAGGTGACTACACAGGACAGGGAAAAAACTGAGTTTCTCTCAGACTAAGGTGTATTATTACAAATGGTTTGAATAGCACATGAGTGCCAACAGCTTGATAAATGCTATTTCTTTCTCCACTCACTCCCCCCAAAACTCTCAGAACTGAAATTATTAGATGGTAGTATTGACTAATTCTTTTAAGATATAGACTAAAAAAGAAGTCCCAAAACTGCCGGATGGTTTCAATTCTTTTCAAAGAGGGATGAAAAGGAAGTCTTTTCAGTTTGCAGTAAGTTTTTGTTTTGAAATAACTTTAAGAAATAGAGATCAATACTGAATGCTTTTTGAATTTTTTTATAGGAAAGGTTAAGCCAAAATAGTGGCTTTTTTTTTTCCAATTTCCTGACTTGCAGAGGTGTGAAACATGGATTTATTTTTTTTTCCCCTCTGAGAAACACAATAAACAAGCAAGCATGGGATGTGAGCACTGTTTCTTATCACTTGCTGGTTTAGAAATCTACTGAGCCAAGGATGAACCTGCTGCAGAGTTGGTGCTTTCATATTTAGTTTGATTAGCACCAAGGTTACTCTGGCATAATTTTGAGGAAGTAACTTAATCTCTCACTCATTCCCCATGTGTAAAGTAATTGGCTTGCAAGACTCACTTGTTCAACTTTGTTAATGCTGTTTCTGGCACAAGAAACACTTGCATTATGCCTCAAACAATCTGGTTTTGGCTATTACACAGTATTCTAGTACATGCATGAACAAATAAATGTCTTTAAATATTTATTTCAACATACATAATCTTGTTAGTTTGCAGATTTAATGAGGTTCCTAAAAATATTTCTCTATCTAAAAATAGAATTATAAATGACTATGTTTACACAACTGTTTTAGACTCCAGCTCCCTCTGGTTCATTTCCTACAGACAAGTTTGTAATCTTTGGATTGTATCTATCCTTGCACTTAATTCTTGGTAAATCTGCATCTGCTGAATCTCTGGTCACAGTGCTGCACCAGCTGTGAAATAGGTTGTTCTAGTATTAATCTGCAATGAGAGGTCATCCAGGGAGGCTTCCATCAAAACTAGCACATCTCTTTGCAAAGTTCCAGCTATCCAGTACCACAAGCTGTTTAACATGAGTTGTCAGAAAATGCCAAATAGCTTTAGTGAATATTCCTTAGAAGCTGCTAATTTTTTTCCCCTAGTTAACTGAGTCTTTACCTACCTGCTGTAAAATTAAAGAATGTAATAATCCTTGCCAGTGTTTAACAGGTTTGATTTTCCCTTAAAAAAAGGGGTCATCATCCTTCTGACATTTTACAGTTGGAGTTAACACAGCCATAGATGTAGTACTTGGCACTATGGTTTAGTTAAGAACTTGCCAGTGTCAGGTTGATGGTTGGACTCAGTGAACTTTAAGATCTTTTCCAACCAAGATAATTCTGTGATTCTGTGATTAGACACAGACATGGATAAAGATTTGGTTACTAAAACAAGACTTCACTTAACAGAAAAGTCAGGATTGCTTCCTTCTGTCCTCCTTACTACTTTTCTCAGTAATCTGAAGACACTATATATAGAGTTTCTCATCTGTAACATGCTTTTACCTGGAGCTTTGAGCTAAGACAGCTTTCAATTGCTATTTTTTTTCTTGACCTCCCCTTCTGCTCATGACACCATTTAAAAGGAGTTAATGGAATCTGCAGAAAGCCTGCCACTTGACATATTTAGCACTGAAGAAGAAAAATAAACTCTGCAGTAGTGGTTAAAATAATTGACTTGCTATTGGGTTGTCTGCTTCTTGCCAACCTAAAAATCCTTTCTTGTTTTGATCCTACCTTTGGAAGTTCTCTTATGAAAGGGTACAAATTCAACAGTAAGTAATTGTTCTTCCTAGCACAGGAACTCCCTCCCTTGAACTTGTGTTTTAGATGCACTCATGAGTAAGATGGCACCTGTGGCACTAACCATACTCAGCTGAATCAATACTATTAACACAGTAAATTCAAGAGGGGCACTGGACTCCCACCAAACAAAGAGGAGTAAGTTCCTGAACTGAAAGGTTAAGGCATTTGAATTAGCCTTGCTCATCATGTTTGGAAACTCCAGCCCACACCAACTATTCAGATCATTTTTTCTAGTCAGAATGGAGAGGCAGATTGTTCAGATGTCTAGTTGGATGATAAATTACTTTCCAAGGCTGTGAACATTTTCTTAGTCCGCAGAGAGATACATTTAAGCTCTTTTAAGGTTGAAATAAATGCCTATTTCAGAAGAAGCACTTAGAGCATTTACCACAATATGGGGGACATATTAATGCCCGTTCTCAGCCTCATTTACTGCAGAGGCTTGAACCAGTCTCCCCTATCCCAGATGAGTGTTGTAACAACTGGGACACCAGCAAGTCTTTCATGGCATGTACAGAATGCCCTTAATAGCACAGATGGGGAGCACTTGAGGGTGAAATTTCTTGTTCAAACAAGAAGAAAGGCATTCAATTCAGCTAATTATCTGAAGCTGCCCAGAGGAACATTTACATTTGTTCCATTTATGGCCCATATTTCAGAGAACTCAACAGCTTAGTGGTAAGGACACTCTCTGGATTTTTGAAATTGAATATATAGTCTCTGGTTCGAATTAGCTACAGAAGAATCTTCAGCATAAGCAAGTATCTGCATTTCAAACCAGCTTTTTATTCCAATACTTAATATCCCTCTTTCCCTTCATGTGAATGATCTTGCAGTTTGCTCCACTTCCCCACCAGTAACATTTGAACTGCTGGAAATGGTGCTGTAGTAAGGGAGCCAAGAATCTAGGCAACCTTTAGGCTAGGATCTGGCTACCCCATAAGGTAACCTCAGGCACAAGAGACTGAAGAGTCAGCAATTCAACACTCACCTGTTGCAGTACAATAACAAAAGACCTAATTTCCTTCTTGTTGCCAAAAATGATAAAAACAGTTAATGTACACATTGTCTCGTAACAACTCAGAGGAAGGACTTACAGGATCTCTCCTAGACTGCCTTCCTGGTACTGTCCAATACTGGAATGACAGTGAGATTTAGAAATTTTAAAAAATGAGCAAAAGAAAAATTAGTAAAGCAAACAAGCCCTTTCTAAATCAAGTTAGAGATTACTGAAGACAGTATTCCTATCTCAGGAACAATAGAATATTCAGCTACCGAGCCAGATGGGTCAACAAACTGCATTACCAGCACAGAAAAGTAAAAAATATTGTAATTTAATAAACATGCAGCCTAGAAGACAATGCTTGTCACTGGACATTACTTGAAGTCAAGAGCCAAAAACACTTCTTACAGCTGGTGATGACAGAAAATGAACATATGGAGCAACTGAGGAGAAATGCAGGGAGAATGAAGAACATTTGGAAAGCTAAATCATATTACAAGGAGTAGTTTATCAAATTTTCAATCAGGGTGCCCTTCCTGCAATGGCTCATGGATGGGAATCTTGAACACTTGCTAGAAAATATGAAAAAAACCCAAAACAAACAGATGAAAGTCACGAGGAACTGAGAAGTAAAATAAAATAGAAATATTACTTGCTGTCTAACCTAGGAGCGAGCAGTTATCAGGTTATCATCCTGACCATCATTGAGTTTTAAGACTTAAAAAGCAGAAGCCACATTCCATTGCTTCCAGTGTCTCAATGACTTCTGCTGACAGATTCCCTTTACTGAGCAAAGCCACAATGCCTTATTAGTGGACACCATTTAAGAGAGAAAACTGCTATGTATTAAAAACATCTAGATGTTCCTATAACTGAATTTTACAATAAAGTTAAATAAATGTTATGTCCTCATTTGATGCCACACTCAACAAGCAGAGAATCTTTCAGAAACAAATTAAAAGGACAATGAAAAAAAAAATTAAATCTAATTTATCAGGGCTGACCTAAAAAAAGTATAGAACATGAAACACAGCTTGTCTACAGGCAAAGAACAGTTCAGTGTTGAATCCCTTTGCTAGTGTTCAGGAAGAACTGGTATGTGGCAGAGTGGCTCCCTAAGCTCCTTGTACCAATCAAACATAAAGCAAGGTCAGTACTCTGCATTATAGCACGGCAAGGAAGATTAAGTGGAAGGTCCTAAATTATACAAGGCAGGCAAGAAAATGCAAGCATCAGTTACCACAAATCAGCTGATGCAAGGTAATTTGTTGGCAAAGAGAGCTGTTCTTGACAGGAACCCCAGGAGCAAGAGGACTCCAGCAATCATTTGGCTTGTCTGGCTGCATTTATTTTTAACTCTGGCTGGTCCCAGAACTTCCAGGACTTGCCTGCATAACTGACATGATTTTGAAATAAGCTAAACACTCCCTGTTCACACACATTTCAGTGAGAGCTACTGACTATAGAGGGAGGCTAAATATGAGATATCAAATATAATTATCTTCTAGATGGGCTACTCCATAAGATGTGTTCCACCACTCAGATGACTTTCTATAAAGCAATGGTTCATTTAGATGCAAGCCTGTGGAGTGATCTGCAGCAGGTTTAGATGGACAGGCAAAATGCAGAAGCAAAGAGAATGAAAAGGAAACTGCAGTGGATCTTGTATTTTGCTGAAGGAGTTGGTGGATGTACTTACCAAACCACTCTTCATGATTTACCTGCAGTGCTGGCTAACTGGGGAGGTCCCAGGAGACTGAAGATTGGCAAATGTGAACCCCATCTACAAGAAGGGCTAGAAGGAGGATCCAGGGAACTACAAATATGTCAGTCTGAAGTCAGTGGCAGGGAAGGTCATGAAGACGATCATCTTGAGTGCCATAACACACCATTTACAGGACAACCAGGTGATCAGTCCCAGCCAGCATGGGCTCATGAAGGTCTAGTCCTGCTTAATGAACCTCATCTGTTTCTATGACACAGTGACCTGCTTGGCGGATGACAGAAAGGCTGTGGATGTAGTCTACCTGGACTACATCCAGTAAAGCCTTTGATACTGTTCCCCACACCACTCTTATGGAAAAACTGGCTGCCCTACGCCTGACCAGGTGTTTGCTCTGCTGGATCAAACACTTGCTGGATGACCAGGCCCAGAGAGTGGCAGTGAATGGAGTTAAATCCAGTTGGTGGCTGTCACAAGTGGTGTTCCCCAGGGCTCAGTGTTGGGACCACTACTGTTTAATATCTGTATCAACAACCTTAACAAAGAGATTGAGAGTACCCTCCATAAACCTGCAGACAACACCAAGTGGGAGTGTTGATCTGCTTGAGGGTAGGAAGGTCCTTCAGAGGGATTTGGATAGGTTGGATCAATGAGCTGAGGCCAGTCATATGGGCTTCAAAAAGGCCAAGTGCAAAGTCCTGCACTTGGGCCACAACAACCCCATGCAATGCTACAGGCGTGGGCAAGAGTGGCTAGAAAGTTGCTCAGCAGAAAGACCTGGGGATGTCAAATGACAGCCAAATGACTATGAGTAATGACAGCCAAATGACTATGAGTCAGCATGTGCCCAGGTGGCCAAGAAGTCCAAAAGCATCCTAGCCTGCTTCTGGAAGAGTGGGTCCAGCAGGTCTGGAGAGGTGACTGTACCCTGTATTCAGCACTGGTGAGGCCACACCTCAAGTACAGTGTTCAGTTTTGGATGCCACAGTGTAAGAAGGACATCAAGTTGCTGAAGCAGGTATAGAGAAGTGTAATTGAACTGGTAAATGGTCTGGAGAACAGGTCTTATGAGGAGTGGCTGAGGGAGTTGGGGCTATTTAGTCTGGAGAAAAGGAGGCTGAGGGGAGACCTTATTACTCTCTACAACTACCTGAAAGGAGGCTGTACAGAGGCAAGTGCCAATGTCTTATCATAAATAAGAAGCAATAGGACAAGAGGAAATGGCCTCAAGTTGTACCAGGGGATGTTTAGGCTGGATATTAGGAAAAATACATTCACAGAAAGGGCCATCAAGCACTGGAACAGGATGCCCAGAGAAGTGCTGGAGTCACCATCCCTGGATATATTTAAAAAATCAGTATAGACTTGGTGCTTAGCGACATGGTTTAACAGTGGACTTGGTAGAGTTAGGTTAATGATTGTACTTCATGATCTTAAAGGTCTTTTCCAATCTAAACCATTCTATGATTTCATGAATAACCATCCAAAGAACCAGACACCAAGAAGTCAGTCTTCCTGCTACTACACTGAACATCTTCCTAGTTAGAAGACACAATTTTTTCCAATATCTTTTATAGATGAAGTTTTAGATGTGCATCTGCCAAAGAGTATGAAAACAAATTTATGCAATATAGTGATAAAGAACCTGTAATTTACGCCTTCTGTCAACCACTGCAATTCATGAATCATCATGGCATGCAGAAAACTAATGAGAGCAAAGAAGGGAACATCTCAAGTCCCCAGCATCATCTCTAGCGAGCCAGCTGAAGTTTGCCATTGCTGAACTAACTTATATATATTAAGATTCCAGGTTAAAAAAAATTATTTTAATGAAATTAACAATATTCTGCTATATCATGGGAATAATTCATTAATTAAAAAAAATAAAGAACATAACAGGTCCAGTTAAGTGAAAAGCAGGTCTAGCAGCAGAGTTAACCCAATCAAATAATGAGAAAGTTTGCAAGCCATTTTACTGATCTGTAATACAAGACCTGAAGGGTCCAGCTGCTTTAACCCAGTCTCCAAAAGACATCCCTGGACAAAGTGAAATGTCTGCAAGATATAAATGCCTTGGAACTTGTCCTGGAATTACACAGAAAGCCTGGAGTTAATAGTTATATTTAAAGGAAGGTATGGACACTCCTTATAAGCTTGTCACAAGGAAAACAATCTTGACTAGGGAGTTTTACTTAAGTTATTGCCAATCAACACAGACTTCTGATTACTGAGTCTGGCATCAAGAAAAAAACCACACAGCACAAAACACAATTTAACAGACATGTAGGAAAAGACTTTCTCCCCAGAGTCCACTGCAACATTTCTGCTCCCCCTTCTCAATCTCCACCTCATTGTTTTTGCTGTGTGTTACACTCAGTCCTGTCCTGCAATGGGCAGCTGAGGAAGTTGGGGTCAGTGCATAAGGTTGTGCAAGTTTCTCAAAAAGATGGCGTAAGAAAGAGACCTCATTAATGCTCTCATAGAAAAGGAAGTATGAGAGTATGTCTTTACAGAGCACAAAAACAGTTTTCACAACAGAGTATGGCACAGGTTCCCTTCATTCTGCTCTTGATGGATACGGTGGCTATTGCTTCGGTCAATCCTTTAAAAACCTGGAACTGGGAACAAGCCAGATGTGAAATCTGCTTAAACCTTCAAATAGGTTCTACGAACCAAACATTAAAATAGAGACCTCGAAAATAACTCGTAGGATATTTATGTTTGACCCTGCAAATCAATGAGCAAACTTTTAATACTTACCTTGAATTCTGAAAACACCTGGATCGTGGCAGAACCCTTTGCATTTTAGAGTATTTAATAAACAGATTGTGCCATAAACAGCAATATAATATAATGAAGTAAGTAATTCCCAGAACTTAGGGGTACTAATTTAAAATTGCTTCCACCTCTTCCTCTCACAATACCATCTAGGTACCCTATTTTTCAATTTGCCTACTGTAATCATGTATCCTGCTTACATTCCAGAGTTAAGGAAACATGTCTTGTAAGATCTTAAGGACAACTATCTCTACTCTGCCCCTTCCTAACTTGAATTCCTTAACAGGTACAGGGCTAATATTATTTCTCTATTTACACAGATAAAGTGGGCAAAAGACAACATTAAAAAAATATAAAACTATATTACTTTTCTTCTGGTTTTATATTTTTTGATATGCATATCACAAAAAATGCAAAACTATCTCATCATAAAGAAATCCATACAATGGAGTAGTTTAGAGTTATATCTATGTGTGTATATATATATATACACGTGTGTGTGTGTATATATATATATAAACGATACATGCCCCAGGGAAGAGGCAATCCAGAAAAAGCAGCTATCAATGTGCTATACCATATTATAGTATGCTTGAACAGCCTTTGAGAAAGAGAGTTAATCAGTTAATATCTGGTTTGCCAAAGGAAGACAGAAGAAAAATAAAAGGGTAGCCCTTAGAAGGATGAAACTAATCAAATCAGTACAAAGGGATAAAAAAAATAAATTGTAAAAACACATGAACACTGCACAAATGTGAAGTTGCAGGCAAGTCCACAAATGACTTCTTCCAGCTTGAGAAATGCTGATATGGTTGTACAAAGTGCAGCAGGTGTGAGGCATAGGAAGGCTTTGCGCTTGGTTGTTAATGCCACATGTTCAAAATACACACAGGGACATTCTCTGATAACTTGTAATTTCTGTGTAAGTGGTTGTAGCCTGTGTAGGTTTTTTATGTCCACCCATCTATTTTGCATTACTTAAGGGAAATGATTCCTGCTGCCTTAACCATTTTGATGGATAGATTTTCTCTCACCTGTAGTCACTGTTCTACCTATGTCACCAGCCCACAGTACCTTTCAGTGACTCACTAGTGCTCCCAGGACCACTTCCCAGGTCATCTTAAACCAACAGAACACATCGTGCTATCCCAAACCAGCCTGTAGACATCCAATTATCACTCAGCTCTCACCCCCTTCTGCTCCAGGTACTGCATAATTAACTATATCAAAATATGACAGGCCATTGCAAGCTCTTTTCTCCACACAATGAGACAACTACACAATGTCAATTATGTTGTTTAAACTATGATAAGTTATCAGCATGGTATGGAAATTCACACAAAAGAAAACCCAAGCTTAAAACTAATGATTTACATCCATAACTGTTAATGATTTATACCTGTAACTGTTACTTATGCAGCAGGAAAGACCTTCAAAATTTCTATTATCTTCTAATTTATGAAAAACTAGGCTTTATCCAAACACCCAGTAACTATGTCATGACTTCATTTCAAATAGGGATGGTATTATAGCGTACCCAAAAAATTCACACTGTGCTTCTGTTCAACCAAATGGGTGGATGCCTTTTAACTTTTTTCCCCTCTTACCCATTTTTTTAAGTCTCTTCTAGCATTCCTCCTCATCCCCATTTCTTTTTTGGAAGATATTTTTTGTGCTGAATGAGCTAAATGGGACTTAAAATATCAAATGTTTATGCAAAAAAAAAAAGTAGTGTTCCAGTTCTTGGTTCAGAACTCAACTTGCTAATTATTTGGTTTTTTTCTGATGTCAGGCTTCATCCAGGTTCATCTTTAATCTAAAACCTTTGAAAACAGGGGAAAAACCCAAACCAAAGCAAAACCAAACAGAAAACCACCATTAAGCTCTCATATGGGCAATTTTCAAATTGATTAATAGTGCATAGTTTGTAATACAATGCTTAGTTGTGGAACTCTTGCCACAAGATACTGTTAGGTTTAACTGGATTAAAAAACGATTGAATATTCCTCTTATTCATTTAAATGGCCAGAGTTACGAATACTAAAAAGAGATGACAGGAGTTCTGAGAAGATTATAAACTGACATGCTTTTGGGCTTAAGCCAGTTTTAATGGGGATTTAGCAGAAGCCCCCTTTGTGAACAGGTATTTTTCACAGTCTCTTTCCCAAGTTTTTCTTATGCCTTCTTATGAAAGCAGCTTATACTCTGCCATCCCAGGAACAGTTATTTATAAGAGACTTGCTGATTTTATTATCAAATTGTGAGTTTTGTGTATTAAAAAGCATAATGCCTATGACTGTATCAGATGTTAGGGGTCACTTAACAGTGGATCCTAAGCAGAGGATATCTGCACAGGCAGAACTTAAAATCCTGGGTAATATCCAGTTAGAAGTTTTCTACTTGAGTAAAGGTTGTTAAAAAATACCTGCAGGAACCAACACGGGAGAAATAACTGGGGCAATGAAAGCTGCAGTTAGATATAGGGATTGTAATATTTCTTTCATGCCTGCAGAGAGATGCTGTGTTTGGTCAATGAGCCAGGAGCCAAAGAAAGGGTGAGACGTGGGTCACAAGAATTTATCAAGAAATTAAGGTAGTCTAGACAGGGTAAACTAATTTAATTCTTTCAGGTATTTTAGTAATTGCAGCTTCTGGCTAATCCACCAGCTAAACCAGGACTGAACTGCATGGACAGATGCACAGAAGATGACTGCAAGGAAGATGGACAAGTCCAGGTTAGCTGCACATTTTCCTATCTACCTCAGTCCTGCTGATTTTGATTTTGTTATTTCATGCACACTCCTTCAGAAGGGAGGGCATCCCAGAAGGCAGACTGACAGTGAGAGTACTTCAGAGGCCCAGTGATGCATCCCACAAGTCTCAGTCAGCTCCAGTGCACACACCACCCCTCTTCTTCCCTCTCCCAGAGCTTTTTGTTCAGGCAAGCACACTGGGACTGGCAAGAAAGCCAAGTCAGTCACCAGTGGAGATAACAAGATCACCTCAGAAGAAGGATGACAGCTCAGACAACAGATGGGCACAAAACCACAGCAAACAGTTTCAAAAAGAACCAGGATAGGAAGCTGTCAGTTTGATAAAGGGTTCTTGCATTCTGGCCACATTATCAGACATTTTCCAGAGAAATTTCCTGGTTATTTAAATGTTGTGGGGTTTCCACATATAAAGGATCAAGGCCATGGTTTAATGAACAGAAATTCACCAGCTAACCCTACATACATACAGACACTCAATACAGTTAAAATACATGTGAAGTTGTGCTTCAGTCACAATCAAGCAATAGCTTTCTACAGCTACTTGGGGAGATGGTAACAGTCTAGATGCAGAAACAATTTATCACACATCACAAGAGCTACAGCAAGAGAGTATGTTAGACTATAATGAGAACAACATAGCAGTACCAGGACTAAAATCAGTAATTTTATCCCCTGGTACCTAAACTGTCCTAATAATTTTGCCATGACTCTTAACACTTACTACGGATGTTAGAAAGCATGGATTTAGATACAGATCTCAGTGGGACTGCAGAACAGGAAGGACATGTCATGTGCAGCAGCAACTAAAATGTCTTTTGAATCAAGAAGTCAGGCACAAAATTCACATCACATTTGTGTTTCTGGGTTTTTCCCATAATTTTCCTCTACATAACAGAGAACCAGACTCTTCCTTTATTTCTGTGTTCTCTACATCCAAATGAGGTTTATCAGGAGGTATTTCAATTAAGATCCCTTACAGAACCCTGGTGCTACAGCTATGCACCAGCTACTCACTCATAATGAACACAGTCATTTGGGGAAGCAATAATAAAGTCTAGAAACATAATCAAATGCAACCCTTTAGTTGAATTTAATCAACTTGCCTTCCAAGCCATGATCCCAAACCCTAGCCCCATTCCTTCCATATTTTTTATTCACAAGAAGGCAATCACTATTTTTGAAGGCACGATTTACTCTCTGCAGTTACTGCTCAGTGCCCCAACTTCCTAATCTTTAGCTCTGGCCATAGTCATAGCAAATGCCTGCAAAATATTAAATAAGCAACATCACTTTTGCACAGAACATCTTAATACCCCTACTATCTAAAATTATTATTCATTAGACAGCAAAATTCATTGAAGCCAGATTATTTTTTTAATGTCATTACAGACCTTTCCATCATCCTACCAAGAACACTGTTAGACTGTCTTTGGTGCAGCAGGCTCTGTTCTTTCATTTTTCAAGTCTAGCATAACAGACTTCAATTCCATGACTGTGGATGAACAGACATTGCTGCAATACTGACCAATGACACTGATCAGTTGGTCAAAAATATCAATCAATTCTTCAAACTGATCAGTATTGTAACAAGACTTTAAGGCAAATGAGATCAGTCTTTTACAATGAAAGCAAAAAAATACTTCATGATGTTGCAAAAATACCCTATTTTTCCATTGTGCTAAAATTTACTAGAAGTTTGAAGAGCAAGAGATGCTTTATATAGTCAAAGTTAGCTTAATAAAGCTGAAAAACTTGGAGTCAAGATGAGATTAAATTAAATACTTGCATTTATCTCAGGTTTTCTTAAGGTCATATTTTCTAATTGAAATTACTTGTCAGCACTGACATGGAAAATGTGTTATTTCTTCATCAATTTGAATTTGCAGTTTTCTGCCTAGCATTTTTGGCTGAAAAGTTCAGCCCAGATGTAGCAATTGATTAATTTAGCAATGAGAAAGGCCTGACTCATATCTTGACTAATTGCTCAGTTTGCATTAGTCACTGTAATGAGGAGACAATCTTACTGAGATACTCACAGTATAGTTGGTACAGGGTTGCTTCCTCTCTTGTATAATATGGTTCACAAGAGGAATGAACAGGCATTTCTGAGTACTGTCACCAGGAAGATTTTTAGCTTTTAATGTCAATGCAAAACAGAGATTCCGTATGTGTCACTGGAAGACTTGGTTGAGAGTTCAGACATGAGGAAGAACAACAAACCACTTTCTACTGCATGGGTGACTGAACACTGTAACATGTTTGCCCAGAGACTTCGTGGAGCTTCCATCCTTTGAGATACTCTGTGTAGTCCCACCCTCCTGCCCAATGCAAGGTCACCTAGAGCAAATTTTTCACGACCGTGTCAGCCTGAACACTATCTCAAGAGGTGTTTACAAACCTGTCCTGGTTTGAGCCAGGATGAAGCCAATTTTCTTTTTGCTGATTTTTTTTTCTTCAGTAAGCTTTCTTTTAACTAGCAACAGTGTGCTCTAGCTAGAGCTGATAAGACAGAGGAATGTTTTTATAACTACTGAGTCTTCAAGGTTGCACTTTTACTCTGCTGGCTCAGACCCTATGGGGAGATCTATGACCCCCCATAGGAAGCCAAGTTAGACAGACAGCAAAACTGGCCAGAGATATTCCATTCCATTTATCTACGTAAGCTCAGAGATCACAGAAGACAACTTCCTTCCTGCTTCTTCTTCCCTTCTCTCCCATCCATGGCCAGCATTCAGCGAGGACTCCATCCATCCAGCACCATGGACCCGCAGGCTTGACCTCTCCTGACCCTCGTAACTCTGTGCTTTTTCCAGCAGCAGCTCTGGGATTTCTCGGAACTGTTCCAGCTCAGGGGAGTGTGGTGGGAGTTGCTGGGGGTGGGGGGAGGTGAGAGGCTCTTGCACATACCTGAACAAATCTGTATATAATTGTATATATTTTCTTATATCATTAGTGTTTAATTCAAGCTGTGTAGTTTAGTTTTCAATCCAGCCAAATCTCTCTCTTTTTCTCTCTCTCTCCTTCCCTACCTGGGCAGGAGGGGGAGGGGATTGAGAGCCTTGTTGTCAGACCTGAGTCAAACGGTGACAAAACCTTAGCAGTTCTGCACTTGTCTTTGGTTTAGACATTCTCCTTAGAAGAAAAATGTAGCACATTTCAAATCTCAGGTTTACCTCCCCCAGGACATTTAAGGGTTATGTTAGATTACTCTGCAACAGATGCTAGACAGCACACTGTCACATTCACAAGTGAACAGCTTAACTCCTATACCACAGGAACATGATCCTACTTTGTTATTTTTATGGCACCATGATCCTTGCACTGTTGGCTGCACAGTGGTCCAGTGCTGAGGGTAATTCCAATCAATGCATTTTCTAACATGCTAGTCTCCCACCTCCCTGTCAGCTATTTAACTAGCCAACTAGTATTCAAGACATCAGCAGGACAACTAATATTTTCTGCTCTCGTGGGCATCTTAAAGAGGTATGCCAGTTAGAAACCAACAGGCTCATTTAGATTCCCAACTCTGGGAAGCTCCTAAGTCTCTTTGGTTTGTTTTTTTTAGAACACCTATATACTTCATGTACAATTTCATACTTAATCATGTTTTTAATATATAATACACTATCTTCTGTCTCTCCCTCAACAAATTATATTGCTCTATCTCCATTTCTACTCATTTTGCTGTGGTGTTTAAGGCTCATTTATAGTACCCATGTATTTCCCACACAACTGAGGAGGGATTTATACTCATTGTAAATGTCACTTCAGAGACAGGTGAATAAAAGTTAAGTATAGCAATGTTCAGGGATACTTAGATTCCCCCCTCCTATCCCTACCATAATGTTTCAATCAATCCAAAATAATTTATTTATCCCCTCTGAAAAAAACTCTTAAATACTTTATGCTGGCAGATTACTTCTAATGGGAATGCAGACAAGCTTTCAACACTCCAAGTCCATTCACAACATGAAATTCCTTCTGCAGCACAACTACCCCAGCTACTGGGAAACTCTGTAGCCCTCTAACACAGGGCTGCCTCTCAGTGAGCTATGCATGCTGCTTGACCCTCCTTCATAGCTCAGCTCGTGGCCTTCACATGCACTACCCCTTGCAAATGAACAGCCCACACAGCTGTACACCAATACCAGTGACACATCACTGATGCTGAATACCCACACAACAGAGCTGTGTTCCAAAGATCTGACCACCAAAAAAAGCAAAATCAAGCCAGCAGTTACTTTAAATAAAGACTTTTTAAGGGGAGGAGGTGAGGAAGAAGAGAAACATGATGTGAGACACTAGGCTTATATGGATAATTTCCATTTTTAATCTCCATAACACAGCTTTCAGCCCCAAGGAATGCATTCCTGTCACTTGTAAAGTGTCAGTGGTAGCACTTTGCCTCTGGAAGAAGTGATTTGGCTCTGAAGACAGATGTAGATGAATCAAAGGTCAAAACTGTAAGTCTGTTATATTCCATGGTGTATTCCCATCTTTCTCATCACAACATTCCTCAGACTTTTATGTAGCTACTAGAGCGTATGTGCTCCAATGAAATATTTTCATGCCCTTACAGGAAAAAAAAACCCAAACAACCCCCTCCCCCCCAAAAAAAGACAGAAAACAAAACCACCCCAAATCACAACTGTAATGTATCCAGAAGACACATACAGACAGCACTGTGAAACTGTGCATTCACAGAATGCACAAAGAGAGGAATCAACTCCTTGCTGATACCTACATTAGCAAAAGCCTATTCCTTGACTGTCTTTGTCATTTCATGACTATAATGTGGTACAAAAATTATGTGGGCTAAAAACCCACTAAGAAAACTACATTCTTTAGAGCCAGTCACTGACATCCTGCCTGTTCATATACACACAACTATCCCTCACTTGCAGCACTTTTTTTTAAAATCAAAACAAAAATAACCAGCCTGCAGGGGCAGCATTCTTTTTTTCCTCCTTCTACAGAAAAGTCAGTAATTATTCTATTTCTGTTCCATTTTCAGTCGAGTCACTTCTGCTCTGAGTCCCCATGTCTCAGCCTCACCAAGATTTCCTGCAAGTTCAGCAGTTTCCTCAAATCCATTCACTTAGACATAGCAAAGCAATCTCCCAACCTGCTTTTATGGATACAATAGGGAGTGAAGGAGAGAACATGGACACTGTTTACTTAATGGACTAGGCTCAGATAGTCTAGTGATAAGGGCATAAGGATGTATATAGATTGTTTGAGAGCCTGTCAATCCTAATCCATCAACCATGACAGAGCTATTGTTAAGAAAATAAATAATTACAGCACACTGGTAAGCTGAAGTCATGACTTCAGCTTTTCAGTCCCTCCTTCCCAGAGCTCAGCATGGGCCTTGATCCACTTGTTTGCACTGTACAGGACTGCAGCCGTCTTGGGACTGGCATTTCAAGCTGGCCAAAATTATTTCCAGTGTTCCAGCAACACTCTTTCATAAAAATGGTTCTTGCATCTCTAGATCAGTGTAAATGTTTGCTCATCATCGTCTGAGCAACAGAGTAAGTTAACTGTATGCTGTACACAGAAGAACTGGAGGTCTGAGTACTTTTGTATTCATCCACAAGTTAAATAAACTCACTGCTTATAGACCTGGTGATGGTCCTGCTGAACCAGTCAGGAGTCCTGGCCACACAGCACATGTTCCAAGAGGAATGTACTGTTTATGACTCCCTGTAAACTAACAGATGAATGAAACTCCCAGGCAACAAGGATTAGGTGATGAGACAACAAATAGCCAAGTTAATAAATGAGACTATGTCAAAAAGCATTTAATAGAGCTCAGCACAGCTGAAGGCTTCTAAGAGTGCCCACGCTGATAGGTACATGTTTTTGAACAGCAAAATAACTAAAGCTTGCACTGTTGCTAAGTTTCAAACTGGTTTTCACCAAGACCTGCCTATCAGCATAGCAAGACACCTCAGTGATGGAGTGTGCCATACTTTTTTGTGAAAAACAGCATTGCTGCTGAGATGAGCATTCATATTTTAGTAGAAATAACATTTTACAAACCCGACTGGAATAACAGTGTAAGATCTGATTACAAGTTGCATGGTACATTCAGGATTTCTATAAACAAACATCCAAGAATTTAAACATATAATAATGCAGAACAAGATTTTATACCCATATCTACCAAAAACTGATGGGGAGAATATGAAGAATGTTGAAAAAAATCCCAGGCATTCATGAAAAGCATGTTCCTTCTAAAAGAACCCAGGGGATTAGGAGGAATCCAATATTTCATCTGAGATTTTAGCCTGATTCTTTTAGATGTAACAACTGCACACATAAAACAGTAAAGAGACGTCTTCTGCCCTGATAACCTATCTAAAAAGGTGAAAGACAGTTTTCCCCAAAGGCAAAAAAACCCTAAACCAGTAGCAGTGAAATGGTCTAATAATGTTTGACAATGAGTCAGTCCCCCTACCACAGCCAAAGCCATAAACCTGAGGGTTACAAGTGTCACAATTTAGTATGAAGGAACAATACTACAATTAGTGAAGAATACGCATTTTTTTCTTTGTCACTTCTATAAGGAAGACTGAAATATTGTCAGGGAAAAGTACATCCTGTTCTTGCAAAACTGCTCTAGTAACTGCTTGGCCCAAGCTGCTTCCTCATCTCCCACCTCCATTCAGCCCTGTACAAACAAGATGGAATCTTGTACTGAGAAATAAATTAAAAACAAAACAGAAACACCTATCAGGAAAAAAAAAAATAAATCTAACATTCACAAAGATGTAGTGCTGAGATGCTCCTTACTAGAAAGGAAAGTATTTCTAGACTTCATGACTCTAGTATTATAGGCATATTACTAACAACCAAATAAACCAATGTGCAGTTGCACTGGAGCCCAGAAGGCCAACCACATCCTGGGCTGCATCAAAACAAGTGTGGCCAGCAGGGCTAGGGAGGTGATTCTGTTCCTCTCCTCTGGTTAGACCTCTCCTGGAGCACTGCATACAGCTCTGGAGCCCTCAGCACAGGAGAGACATGGAGCTGTTGGAGAGGGTCCAGGGGAGGGCAACGAAAATGATTGGAGGGCTGGAGCACCTCTCTTATGAAGACAGGCTGAGAGAGTTGGAGTTGTTCATCCTGAAGAAGAGAAGACTCTGGGGGGGACCTTATAGCAACCTTCCAATACCTGAAAGGTATAGGAAGGCTGGAGAAGAGCTGTTCACCAGAGCATGTAACAATAGGACAAGGGGTGATGTTTTTAAGCTAGAGAAGGGTAGATTAAGGTTGCACATTAGGAAAAAGTTCTTTAATATGAGGGGAGTGGCTCACTGGAACAGGCTGCCTAGAGAGGTGGTGGGGGCCCCATCCCTGGAGACACTCAAGGTCAGGCTTGATGGGGCTCTGAGCAACCTGATTTAGTGTGAGGTGTCCCTGTTTATTGTAGGGGTGTTGGACTAGATGACCTTTAGAGGTCCCTTCCAACCCAAGAAATTCTAGGATTCTATGAAATGTGAAATCTGTACAGAAACACAGTTTTGCAGGATTAAAATATATATCTATACATATTAGAAAACAAACAAACAAACACAATACAAAGCCTTGATGAAATGTAATGACCAATGCTTGCTTAAGAAACAGACTGTGGTACAGATGAACCACTGCTTTCCACCAGTCAGAACTACAAATTACCTCTGCTAAATCTGGCCTGTAACACACGGAGATATCACATCAGTATTAAATCTGGTGAGCTTTCACAGGGAAAATTATACATCAGTAGTTCCTCACTCACTCAAAGACAATATTTCTTCATTAATTTCAATGGATATTGCATTAAAGGACAAAACCTATTCTATTTAGGCTTCCTGACTGAAACAATCAGCCCATTTTTTTTTCCCTTTATCAGTCAAAAGTATAGAGGACAAATTATGAGCCCCTCCATGTACGTGCATATTTTGAACACAGGCAATTTAACAACACTGCATTATCTTGTATAAAAGCCTAAAACAGTAACTTGACCATGTAGCTTAATCTGAACCTCAAACATCCAACTGGTAACTACTGCTCTTCATGTTAATGTAGCACTCTATTAAGTTTCATGCCTACAGAATCATTCTAGTCATACCACTGTGCTGTAGCTTTTAGTCAGTTTAGTAACTCTGCTGACAATATATCATGTCTGAGAGCAAAGAATGCCTCAAACCATAACACACTAGCTTTGGAAATGGGATTTGAATATCCAAATATATGGCAGATTTTGACTGCTTAGGAAATGGAGTAGTTTTGAAGGAATAAATTTATAGCTTTAAAAAAAAAAACCCAAACAACCCACAATAAAAAAACAAAACAAAACAAACCCTGTCAAAGTGACAGATGAATCAGAACTACCCAGCTCCTCAACTCCAACAGAGGCAAGAGGCTGAACAGAGCAAGCTGGGGAACAACAACAACAAATACCATCCTGATTGTTGGTTCACAACAAGGCTTAAAAGCAAGTGTTCTGCTTGAATCTAAATCACTGTTAAGGAATCAAAGTTTAATCTTTGTATTTGCTGTTTTGCAGGTACTTGCAGGACCAGCACAAGGCTGATCTGAATGAGATCAGCTCAGACTTCCTCCTGTCCCTTCACATAGGCCATCTTATGGACTGCAGGCACAGGGCCTCTGAACCACCTGAGCAGATCTTTTAGTTGATTAACCCCAACCCACAGGCTTCTGCAATACCAATCACCTCCCCTGTTCACACTACAGGACATCAGTTAACAACCTACATCTGACTAGAGACTTGCTGTGGGGCTGAATTTCAGTCTATGCAGGTGAGAGCACCACAGCAAGGCCATGCAAGCTATTGCAGGTCAGAGAAAAAAAAACAAACAGCCCAACTAACAAACAAAAACACACACCACAAAAACCCCAACCAACAACTTTTCTTTCCCTCCAGGAATACCTACTCTGGATCCTTGCACATATGCACAAAAAAATCCAACCAACTCTGCAGCTAACTATGACTTCAGAATCAGCAGAAGGTCAGCATCTCCAGCAATGTCCATTTCAAAGACACCTTCCACAATGTTCTGGCCATATTCAGAATTTAGAAAACCCAAAACTTCCCTAATAACTCCATAATATATTTTTTTTTATACAAACACAGAAGAAAAGTGAAGGATATGCAAATTTTATAGAATTCAGAGGGGATTTGTAGCAGAATTTAATCTTCTGCAATAAGAATGTCTGTTGAATGAACATTCCTGCTGCACATCACTGTTGGTGATGAGGAGGATATTTATGCAGAATATATGCAAAGATTGAGGCAGTGGGAACCAGCAGGAACCAGCAACCTCTTTGCAACTTTTGTCCCATATACATAGCAACATTCAGTAGTGGAACCTGTGTTAAGCATAGTTGTAGAGCATATTTTTGCTTACAAATAAAGTACATACTTCATACATCTGTTTAGATTAAAAATATTTAAGTTGAAAATACTTAAAATGTCTTACTTCAGGGAAAAACTACGTAGAGACTTTATTTTCCATATACTTCCACAAGCAAAAGGCCCTTTACCCTAAATAGAATTGGTATAACATTTGTTACAACGAAGAAAATGCTCTTGATCCATCCTTAGCTTTAACACCCACAGCAAAAGATTTGACATACGTGCATTATTTTCCTCATCCTCCAGAGGTTTTGGAAGTCAGCTCAAGAAATCTGCCCCTTCTGGTGCATTATTTCCCAGAATTCAGATTGCTGTTACTTAGTAAATTAGGAAACCCTTAATTGCTTTTGAAGGCATAAAGCTTAATCTCGGGTACTAACTGCTATGAAACTCTAACAAAATACACAACTGGCTTGGGTCAGTTTCCTACTGGTTGAAGGTCTTGCCAGGACACAAACCTACTAAGTTTGAAAAGGATTATGTATTTGATAAGAAAGTTCTTTCCAGTTATCACCTCCCTGTTGGCACAGCAAGGATGCAAGTGTTACAAAACTAGTTTTATAATGGTCCGTAAGTCTGCATCTCTTCTGGAATCCAGAACTGAAAAATAATTTATTTTCTTTCTGACAAATCACTGGAGTTTTGAGGCCAAATATTACTGTCTTGCAGTATTTCTGTGAAGCTGAGTGGCACCAAAACCCTTAGATTTTAATATTACATCTAAGGTGTTTTTTATTTCTATTTGAGCTGGATGTAAAAGTTTTTGGACCATGGTTGTTTGCTTTATGCTACTTTTTTGTTTAATTTCCTAAAATTTCTTTAGCTTTAAAAAAATTAAGAATTACTTCCAGTATTTGCATACATATGAAATTGAAATAGATAAAGCAAAAAAATCCACAACCCCCCAAAAAAACCCCACAAACAAAAAAACCAAAAACAAACAAAAAAAAACACACAAAAAAAAAACCACAAGGAAAAAAAACAAAACAAAAAACAACAACTAAAAACTCTCCCTATGTCTTTCAGGAAAGACAGACTGTATAACACAAACTTTTAAATGTTTAATTTCCATATTCTATATTCAGAATTATGAGATAAAAAAATTCTGAATAATCTTTTTTTCTTGCTACCATCTGACTCTGCATCCCCAGAAACAGATTTCACTACCTTCTTGGTAGAAAATGGCTTTCTAGAAATGATAAAAAGGAATGGAGAAATTGCTACATTATCTAGCACAGATACAGTCCCTAAATTCTGAACTTTAAGGGCCAGACTGTTTTAGGTATTACACAGGAGGGAAAAGGATTTAGCATGACATTTAATAAGTTAGTATGTATTACTACTAACCTCTTTGAACCTCTTCTGTCTCGTGTACATTATAAATTACTTTTGCACTGAGCAGAATGACAATCTGGGAGCTTTATGATATCCCACACAATTTAGTTCCCCTCCTGGAAAGTAAGTAGCTCAATAAGATAGGAAAACATTTGAAATAAAAAATTATTATTTAATGCAGGCTACCCAATCAGAAAGCTTTATGCATAAGGCTCTCATTATGTTAAATTGAACTGACTAGCAATGGTTCTCTCCCTTTTAAAAAACCCAGCAGTAATTCAGTGTTTAATCTCAAATGACCATATAATGATTTGAATAATCAAATCATGTCAATACAGCACCATATCACACATGACTGTGTCAAACTTCAGAACCAAAAATGATGGCCTTTTTTTCCTATTCCTGTAGTTGCAAAGATCCTGAATAAGTAGAAAACACACAGGCCAGCCTGTGTGACATCCACTAACTTGCAGGGTTCCACTGATCAGTTTAAAATTATCTAGTCTAAGCCACTAATGAAGAACAGAGATAGCAAGTCAGCCTCCCATGTTTACAATACAGGCTGCTTCCAAATAGGTCAGTGGCACCAACAGTGCCAACTGATTTAAAAAAAACACCACCACCAAAACCAAGAGGAAAAAAACCCCACAAAACCCTCAAAACAAACAAAACCCCAACCAAAACCCACAAAACATAACATACCACACATACAAAAATCCCCACAGAACCAAATCAACCACACCAGACCCTGTGGATACAGCTCAGAAATCAGAATCTATGTTCAGCCCTGACTGTAGTAACTCATGTAAAGAGAACGGCAGCAGTTCTTTACATCTGATAAAAAGAGTTTATCTTGCTGTGTGTTTTGGCACTCAGTGGCAATTACTGGAAACAGCTGTGACCAGCACAGGGTAATTCATGGCCTTCTCCCACACTGGTCACCTCACCTCCCTCTGCTACTAAAACTCTGCTATTTATGCCCAATACATTCTGTTTGAATATTCCAATATATTCTGTTGGAAGCTCTACTTTCAATATCATCACAACCTTAATATAAACACAGAAAAACCTGTTTGTTTACACCTGTTGACACACTTTTCACTCAGGCCCTGCCCCCAGGCCATGCCTAGCCCTGGTATTGGCCCACGTACTCCACGAGTTGGCAAATCTCAACTCAGGGCATTTCAATTAACTTACTACCAATTAATATAAACTGTTGATTACTTATTTGTGTATTGAGGAAAAAGAATAAAAAGCATTTAAGGAAACATCCTTCCTCCTCCTGGCCCAGGCTCCACCCCACTTACACCTCTGCTCCTCGCTTCTTGCCTCCACTTACTTGCCTGGTTTCCACTGGGAGTTACACTCAATCACTCTCCATCCTTTCTGAGGCAACGGGCACTGCAGGATGCTGGGGTCAGAGAACAACCATTTCCACCTGCTGCTCATTGCTTCTTGCTCCTTTCCACCACGCCCGTTGCCTCTTCCTGCTCCAGCACAGGTCTCGGTGCCCGAGTCTCTGTCTCCCAGCCTGGGTCCCTGCCCCGCAGGACACAGTCCCTCGGGAGCACCCTCACCTCGATGCTGCAGGTCCCCCAGGGCCGTGTCCCCTCACGGGATCCCTGCCCTGAGGGGAGTCCCCTGCAGGCCACAGCCCCCTCAGCACAGAGCACCTCCTAAAAAAAACCAAAACAAACCACCCACAAAAACCCAACCATAAATAAACCATCAAACCGTGACTTTTCAGACACCTTCCTGTAGCAGTTCCTGCCCTTTCTTACATACACCTGAGCGACGTGCTGCACCGTGCGCTCCTGAAACATTCTGGAACACAAAGGGGTGTTCCCAGCTGTTCAGAGGAGGCTGAAACCAGCCATGATCAGCACAGGGTGGTTCATGGCCTCCTCCCACCCCAGGCCTGCAGCTCTCTGCTACCAAAACACTACCATTTGTCCCCAGGACTTTTCCATACAGTGCTCTTTGGGATATTCAATTAAATTAATAAATAACTCACCAGGCAGGGAACAAGAAACACCAAAAACAGGAGGTAGTTCCAAAATCGCTTTGTAGAGTCAGGGTTGCAATGCTCTCCCAAACCACAAACTAATAAATAAAATACAAGGAACAGAGGCAGCAGCAGCATCATGCAGCAGCCTCTGAAATAACACTGCAGGTCTTCTACAGGTGGAGCTACTTTCAGTGATTACACCGGTGTGATCACCAGGTGTGTGAAGGAACCTCCTACCTGCAAAGCACGTGGTCTGCAAAGGCAATGGTGAAGTGCAAAAAGAAGAGGAATAATTGGTCTTATGGTACCAAAAGACTATATAGATGTGGCTGCAGCACTCAAAGGCTGAGGTAGAGGTAAGAAGTTGTGCAGCCATTATTGCTTAAATGACAGTAACAGGGTGCCTGTATTAGGTGGCTGTGGCAAGGTTTTTGTGAGCTCAGGTGCTGACTCATGCTAGACATGGTTTGTCCTGCAGTGGACCCACCACAGGGCACAGCTGAGCTTCTCAGTGATGATGGTGATGCCTCTGGGAAAAGAACCCTAACAAAGGGCAGAAAATGCTGGACAGGCAGAGGAAGAGACAAGATTACAGCCTGGGGACAGTCTTTGCTGGAACAGGAGAAGGTGTGAGAAGCCAAGAGGAGCTGTTAGGGACTGATCATCCCCCTCTGTTTGCTGCCTGGACAGGAGGCTGGAGTAGGCTGGAGTCAACTTGAGGTTGAGGTTGGAAGGTGGTGGCTTAATATTTGTGTTTTTTTTTTTCCTCAATACTCGAGCCTAGTTTAATTGGCAACAAGTTAAATTAACTTTCCCCAAGTTGAGCCTATTTTGTAAAGAATGTTAAGTGAAAAGTGATGTCCATCTGTCTCAACCCACGAGCTTTCTCATCCTAGTTTCTCCCCTGATCTGCTGAGGAGGGGGGCATAAGTGAGCAGCGATGTGAGAATTTGACCCTTAACCGTGGTTAACTCATCACAAAAGGATTAATGATGTTTGCAGCAGGAGTGCATAACAAGAAGACTAGTTGAAAATAATCAAATTAAGTTTTTAAGAACACAAAGCACAATGCTAGGCTGATGATTTGTTGCCCAGTAAACTGACAGGGAAAATGTTCCTTGCATGAATGAAGTAGCTATTTGTATTTAAATCTATAAAGCATGTCTTTTATCCAGTATTAAGTATCACAAAGCATTACAGCTAATCTGTTCAATTTATAGCACCTAGATATCTTTTCATACTTCTGTTGTGTAGACTATTAAAAATAATTATAATAAAATAATATCTGTTGGGGTTAACATTCACAACAGAGATGCCATTGCATCACAACTTGAGAGCAGAAAACATATTGGAATTACATGATATTTAAATGCCACCTCCTTAGAAATTACATTTCATCTTATTAATAAATAACAGCAAAATCAAACAGAGCAAAAATGTTTGCTTAGAATTCTGTGCAGGGAGCAGATGCATAATGTGAGAGAGATTATGGTCCGGTGGATGGGACTAATACTGAGCTTGGAAAACATGAGTTTAAGTTATGAGCCCCTTCTGTCAGTCTGTGGAAGTCCTAGATCAGTTCCTGTAACTGAGGGTCATAAGAGAGGGACCCATTCAGTCAGGGCACTTGTGCTCTCCGTCAGCATGAAAAAGCACCCCAGCTTTCTCCAGGTGACATGTCGCTGCCATGGGCACAAGTGACAAGGTTAATGCTGTGCGGGCTGCAGTGCTGCTCTGTGTGGGAAGCCATGAACTATCTTGTGCTGGTCACAACTGCTGGGACAGAAACAATCCTGGAGGACAGCAGCTGTGGGTGATCCATGCAGGGACAGCCCTTGAGGGGCTGCAGACATGGGCATCATGCAGAGGGGCATGGACACTAAGGAAAAGATCAACAGGAAAACCAGTAAGTGGCAAAGAGTGACTCAAAGAGAGGGTCTTACATGTCCTCCACCTCATGTGTCACTCATCTCACTGGAGGAATTTGGGAGGACTGAGTGTAACTTGCAGCAAAACTAAGGAAAACTGAAATTTGGGAGTTGCAAAGATAGGTGTCCATCTTAGTTTTTCTTTAAATGTGCTTGTCCTATTTTTTCTTAATACCAGAATCAGTGATCAGATGTTTGTGTTCATTAGCTCTATATTAAGTAAAATTCCATGACTTGAAGCCATTCTGCCTGCAGCAGTAATCTCCCAAAAAGGCCTGATTTAGTTCATTATCTGCCACTGCTGACCAGTGAAAACAATGAGGAAAGCATGTGACAACTGAAGCAGTTTTGATGTCCTCTGGAAACAGACTTTGACATCAAATCACTGTTTAAGGAAGGCTAGTGAGAAACCAATTCCACTGGCTTGGCCCCTCCTGCATAAAGCAGAACAAAGCAATTTCATGTCTTTCATCACTTCCCTAGAAAATTACTGAATTCACTTTTTTTGTTGTTTTGTTTTGTAATGAACAACTAAGTTCATTACTATATTTTTTTTCCCAGCACCCAAAACTGCAACTTGTCTCTGCATCTTCTTTGGGGTGGGGGAAGAGAAGAGTATGGAAGCCAGTACAGAGAGCAGTAAGTCAGGAAATAAGACTTAAATCAGCAGGTGACAGGGACCCATCTACTGGAAGGAAGCCTGATGTTTTGTTAGTATAAAGAAAAATAGTGATTTACTGGCCTTTCCCACAAACCTTACAAAGAAAAAGCCTGTCTCAGTCCACCCATAAAGAAGAGCATGCTGTGGTCATCTAAAAGTCTATAGAAAGGACTCTTGTCCTCTGCTGTTTTGAATACCTAGCAAGAAGACACATGAGGCTGCTGGCATCCTGAGATAAAATACTGTCTGAAAGACAGGTAGTAGTGACAGAAAGCTTCTTCTTATAATCTAAATCACTGTGCCCTGTCAACCCTTGTCCGTGGCCAATAAAGAATCCTACCCAATTTTTTGTCTAGTTTTGGTGTTGCCTGGGGATGAAGGCTGTCTGCCCACGGACTGAAGCAGCTGGCCTGGTGAAAACAATAATGGGCACTGACCATGGGCACACTCCTTACCTGTCTGTCACTGGACCCCATGCTTTTCTAGTAATTGGCTTTAAGTCATAAGCTCTGGGCTCCTGCAAACCTAAATTTCTGCTGGAGCTGACTTTGAAGAATGCCCAAGTCTAGTTTGGAAAAGTCCTTCTCAGACGTACGTCTGTTCTGAATTTACGTACTGAATACATAAATCATACAAAATTCCACATCTCCTAGAACTCCACTAATTCTAGAAGCAGGGGTGGAACCCTGATTCTTCTGAGACTGGAAGACAGTTTAAGAAAACATGTATGTAGAACAATTCTTAATGATTCAGCAAGGACCTTGATGTTGATCTCATTTATCCTATTCAAACCGCTGAACTCAGAGCTTTGCTGTCTTCTTGGAGGAATGTTTTCCTCCTGTGGTCTGGTACAGAACCTAACCTAGGTGATTTTGGTTGTTACCTGCTGATATTCTATGCCTTCTGTTTATAGTTTTATTTCCTTTCCTATCAGCTCTTGTCTTAGACAGGAATTTAGTTGAGGCAGAAACTTCCAGGCCTGCGATACGATAGTGAGCCATGGCTGGAAACCTTCTATATAATTGAAATACAAATGGAAATGAGTCATGCTAGCAAAAAGAGATGACCCACATTAACCAAATTTGTTACCCTTACTGTGGTCTTCCCAGTCTATTCCCAGAACATTTAATTTCACTATCAGTAGTCTTTACAATTCTATTTTATTTTTTTCTCTCATCTCATGTCATGTGGCAGGGTTTGGGTTTTTTTGTTTGTTTGCCTTTTTGCTTGTTTTGTTTGCCTTAGGAGAAAGGCAAAATCACAGAGGCTGTGGGCAATGTACTTGACTTGCTCTAGGTGGTATGGCAGACAGTCAGAATTCTGTTGAACACTGACAATTTTTGAAACAGCAAAAGAAATAAACTTCCTGACAAATACTGATCCCATAACTAGAACTGAAGTTCCATTAAAATGTCATTAGTCATGCTCAGCCATACTCTTCACATTCCATTCATTCCCTTCTTGGGCTAAATCAGATGTTAATGCACATACAAATTTTGATAATTTTGCTGCTTTTTTAGATATTAAATCTGACAGGCCAGCAGACCCATTCTAGGGCTGCAGATATGGAGATGGCAATAACAGGAATTATTTTAGGCAGGGGAAGCTGCATTAATAGTGAAGAACAGTTTTCAAATAAAGCAGAAATTAGTGAAGTGCATTAAGAAATTCTTTAAAGTCTCCAAGCTTTGCCTCTTTTCCATTTTAATAAAATCATAGTAAATTTCTATGAAGAGCTCAATGACAGAACGATTTTCTCTTGCAGTAGCTGTAAAGCAAAATTACTTAATGAACATGAAGACATAAGGAAAAGTTGCAACAGTAGCTGTTAACATAAAAGCCTGTTTTTCCCAGGCCAAGGAATGCAAGTTTTCTTTACTAACATTAGCATTTATAATCTCTTACAAAACTCTCTTACAAATAAAAAATTATATTGAAGAAAAATTCCATTCATTTCCTGATATAAATTTGCAATTCTGACTTCACAAAAGCTAGGGAATATTAGAATTAACATAGCCTAAAATTTTTGTTCCAATATTTTTCCTAGAACTTTTTTCCACTAACTGAAAACAAGTTAAATTGTGTGTGGAAACACTGATGCCCTCAGGAATGCTCCATGGGGCTAGAAGCTTTACCTCCACTGTGGACTCATCTGCCCAGAGCCACCATTGAGCCTTGAAGGAGCATTCTCTAGAGCATGTTGTGTCCTGTCTCTAGCCCGACCTTTCAGACTAGTCCCTGATACAGGTTTGCCCCTTTCTCAGGAGCAGCTGCTCATTTTAGGCTCACTCTTCATCTGAGTAACCAAGTCTTTCCTGTTCCTTTGGCCACATATTAGTTCTATAGATCAAAAAGCCCTGGCTTCTCCTTGCCTTCAGATTCCCTACCCAGGGCTCCAAACGCTCTATAAATATGACATCCTCCCTTCTCCTTCACACATCCCATGATCTAGTTTCCAGTCAGTTGGCTTGTCTGGCTTCATTGCTTCTCCTTTGTTCAGCCTTAATTCATAATCAGCCTCTCCTGTTTCTTTCTGTCCATAAGCTCCTTGATTTATCTAAATACTTCTTTTGCCCAGTGCTTGTCTCACACTTCTTGCTCACCTGAATCTGTTTCCACTGCCAACTTATGGAATCTTTGGAAGGGAGAGAAAAATATGTTTTTCTCCCACTCTCAAACCATTTAACTCTTTGACTTCCCTTCTTCCTGAGCGACAAGAACATGAAAATCCAAGACTATCTTTCTCACCTAATTTGTTCAATTTTCTTATTTCTTTCAAGTCCCTTCTTCTGCAGTGTCCCTGGTTTCTTAGACTCAGTGTAGGAATCATCTTACCTACCTGTAAAATAATGAGTTTTTAGTGGACTATTGATTTCAATCCACTGTGAATTTTCAGATAGTTATTGACCCTCCCTGTCCCCCACATCCTCAGGGTGAAATATGCTTTGATAGTGTTCCTTTCTTAATTGTGCTAAGAAACCTTTAAAACAATGTAGGCCAGATATTTAGCTTTCAAATGAATAGTGCTAAGGTGGGGTAATTTCCAAATTTTTTCTGCACCCCACTTATCTGTTATAATTCTCTCTTACAGTTCTACTCCCTAAGCAGGATTTAAAGGAAATACCTAGTGGTGATTAAAAACACCCCAGGTATGATTCTTTTCTTAGCAAAGGAAAGATATTTTCCCTTTATATTTTGTTTAGAAACACGGGGCCGTTTGGGCTGAAAACACCCAAATCTCTCAGCCCAGTGTGACATTTAGCTTTGAAAACATCAGTTAGAATGTTTTAGGGTTGTCAACCAAAGTTCCATGTGGCCAAAATTATTATCTTGTTTTTAATAGATAACCTTGGTAATACTACCATGGTTATGCTAGTGAGGAACAGGTCAGACTGGAAGTTCCCATGGACCTGGAGACATCACATTTCCCTACCCAGTGTTCAGCAGTCATTAAAATCTCAGCCTTTTGTAACATTCATTTACTAATGATAAAAAGAATAATTAATTACTAGCTACAAGCTTGGTTATACACTTTTTTACAGTGTATTCAAAGCACACCAAATTTAACAGGAAAGCTTGAAATGACTTTGTTGCACATTTTAGAGAAAGAAAAGAGGCATGTCCCTGTACAGCCTGGAGAGAACACTGAATTCCTTAGCATAGATTAGCAATTAGGGGAGAAATGACTGCATTTCTGGTAAAATACCTTCTTTTGACCAATCTCATTTAGTCACATACCCATTTAGCAAGCAAAGCTGGATGTCTCCTCAAGGGTATCAGTGACTCGAGTTGCAGTTTCCTGAAAGCCCAGTTTGGAATCTGCACTAGGGAAAGATCTAAACCCACAGCTATAGTCCATTGCCTGAGAGGATGATTTTCCATTTCTCCCTCATTTCTTCTTGCCCACAGTGTGCTGGTGTATGCCTTGAAGGGTATATGCAAAATTCTTGTCTCTGTATCTACCTATGCATATTATTTAAGGAAAGGGAATGGTTATTGAAGAGCAGATTCTGTGCTTCCACTTGTGTCAACTTTGCTGTCCTCACTCTATTGAGGGAAGCTTATTTCTCAGTGTGGCTTTTCACAGTTTGCTTGTATTTCAACCTAGATAAACTGATCCCCTACAAAGGCAGTATCTAGAGGTAGCAAAATTTTCTGCTGACTCTTGCCCCAGATGTTCAGCTTCCAGCTGCTTACGATTGCTGAATAGGATTAATTCATAAACAGTCAGTATTGATAGTAAACCCTCACAAAAGCATCACTTCGTATCAGACATTTGCAGCACATAAATCCTATTCTCCAAGGAAAATACATTCAGTTTTCCCCTTTATATACTCAGAAACACTGCACACAGTACATAATAGCATTCCCTCATAAAGAAACTTAATAAAACAAGAACACGTAGCCATAAATGTGTGCAAATAGATTTCACTTTCACATCATTGGAGATATGGACAAATAGATGGAGCACTTGCCAGAATGGCTAAAGTTGCACTGACCTCCCCCCTCTCTAAATGGATGGATTTTGAATTCCGCCCCCCCCCCCCCCCCCGGATTTCATGTGATCAGCCTTGTCTGTTCAGGAAGTTTGTTGATCCTCAGTAGGAGCTTAGCATAGAATTTATTAAGCCACTACTGAAAATTCTGCTGGCTACTCAGTTGAAACTGTAGGCCTCCTTTGTAAATAAAGACATGGAGCTTCTAAATCACTGAGACTCCTCTGAGGTTTGGACCAGACAAGTTCCCTATACAACAAAGGACATCTTACTGAAATAATTGCATGTGCTGCTAATGAGACTGACGTTCCCATCTGATAAACCTCTTGTAAACCTCTCTCTTATTCATCACTTGAAGACTTCCAAAAATCATAGATTCCTCAAGGTTGTAAAAGACCTTCAAGATCATCAAGTCCAACCATCCACCCTACAACCCCAACCACTAAACCATCTTTCAAAATACCACATCCAGAGGTTTTTTGAACACCTCCAGGGTTTGTGCCTCTACCACCTCTCTGGGCAGCCTGTTCCAATGCCTCGCCACTCTTTCTGTGAATAAATTGCAAACCAGCTTATCACAATTCTTTTAGTTGTTCCAAAGAAAAAGAGTAACTGTTTATGAGGTTCAGCTATATGAGCAGTTAGGCAGTATCCTTTAGATTGACTCAGCAGGTAGTCTGGTAGTGACTCATACACTCTTGGTGTAATTGCCTAATAACATTTGCATTAACAATCAGCAGGATTTATAAAACAGAAGCTCAGCAAGAAACATCTGAAAACATCACCTGTCTTAGTGAAGGACATTGCATTTCATAGTTGTGACCTGAAATTTTGGACCAAAAATATCCTCTAGTTATCGTTTTAACAAGAAAGCCAACAACCCCATATAAATATATTTGGTAGACAAATTCAAAATAGAAATGTTTCTTTGTGTATTTTTCACAGAAGAAATTTACTTGACAAGAAAGCCAAGGACTGTTGTAAGGATTAGATACTTGTGTTAATCCTTCACTAGCTTTGAAAATGTTGCCCTGTATTTCAAATTTCAGTGCTTGTGATAGGTTCAGGATTCTGAATGGTACCTGGTCCCTACCATGCAAAAGGTTAGACTAGATATTTTCTATTGACATAATACAGTTGTTCTTCAAATAGTAATTATTTTTCGGCTTATGAATTGCAGGAATAAAGGTAATAAAAAGTCTGGATTTGTCACACATCCCAGAAAGGCCTAAGGGTCAGGATTTCTGGGTCTACTAAGCTTGAAAAGTAAGAAGAGAAAGGGAAGTATAGGAAGCAAAAAACAGTCTGAGGGACAATATGGTAACTGAACATGATCCTAACACCTCTATGAGCAAACCAGGCTGATTTGTCTCTTGTGCAGCCCTAATGCTGTGAGATCCTTTTGCACTCACAAGAAATCAGAAGTAAAAATGTGGCTCTGATGAATGTCCATGTATCAAGGTGACCTTCAGAGGAAAATAAGGATGCTTACACAGATAAATCATTTTTTATTGCATCTCTTAGCAGACTGGAGACACTTCACATCTATGTTATAGATAAGAAAGATTTGAAGTAGTTGCAAAAGGGAAGTAAAGTGGAAGAAAAGCAAACTGGAGAGCTAAATAATCAGGACCATACACTAAGGAATTAAAAAAGATGTAATGAGTGGCCTGACTGCATTGCTTGTACAAGCATGCAATGATTCTCATCAAAGCCACAGAACTCAGTGATATTTTAAAAGGCAAACAATGAACCCTAATTTTTCCATTCCTCTCTTGGGATCTCCACAGGAAGGGGTTATGCCTGCTTGAGGCACAGACCGTTACTGTGATTCCATGTTAACTTTTATGTTTAATGTCTCCTGGTCTAACCTTTCTTGTCAGTACTGTGCTTTGAAGATGACATATATTCTGTATTATCTAAATTGACTAAATGTTTAGGAGTTTGCTGTGTTTAGATAAAAGAACATCATTAACTAAAATTCCTTGAATTCAACAGAGTAGATTAGGTAGTCAGTGAAAGCAGATCTCTCAGGTAGATCTTGCAAATACCAGATCTTGGGACTTTTTTGAGCTTCTACACTGGCTTGGCTAATGATCTTGCACAGTTCTGCAACTATGCTATATTTCAAGAGTGTTTCCCACTTTAGTTTTGATATTTTATTATTCATATAGAAAGACTGTTCATTTTGTCCAGAAGGAACAGATTTCTTATATCATTGTCAACTTTTCTGAAAAAAAACCCATCAATCTTTTTGATTAGATTATATAAAGCAAATAAATATGTTATTCTCTCTTTAGCTCCAGCACAGTAAAATGGGTATTGTCATTACATACAAAGGACCAAAATTCATTCAACATCTAGCCTATTAAAACCTTCTGCTACAGCAGATGAGAGCTTCAAAAAAGACCCATCTAACCCTTTTCAAAATAGATTAGTATCCTGAAAGCAGCATTTCCTTTTTCCTTGGTGTATTTCTTGGCTCATGCTGTGTTGAATTCCTAGTCAGTCTTCACTGGAGATACATTATTGTATTAGCTGAAGGCATGCCTCCTGTTTCCTCAAAGCCAGTCAAGGATGGTTTCAAAACACTTACAGGTCTTCTAAACTGATGGTTTTCTAACAGTAAAGCAAAGGGCATAGCATAAGATAGCATAGAATAGAATAGAGCAGAGTATTTCTGTTAAAAAGGACCTACTACTATCATCTAGTCCAGCTGCCTGACCACTTCAGGACCGACCAAGTTAAAACATGTTATTAGGAGCATTATCCAAATGCCTCTTAAACACTAACAGGCTTGAAGCATCAACCACCTCTCTAGGAAGCCTGTTCCAGTGTTTGACCACCTCTTGGTAAAAAAACAAACAAACAACAAACAACCTATAATAAAACTCTTACTCTAATTGTGCGGTGGTGACTTTATTTTTATTAATTCCTATGAAATAGCAGAGGACTCTTTCCAGTGTGTAGCTGCAAGATACTGGTGCCTATGTGCAAACACTGGCTGACAAGGATGACAGAAAACAGGTGAGACATCTTCCTGGGAGGAGCATATTTCTAGATGACTGAATTCTTACAGGTAAGATACTCTAAAGTTGCTCTTGCTGGTGTTCCTGTTGCTTTAATAAAACTTGACATATGCTGTGACTTCTGAATGCAATTGGACAGCTCATGGGGAAATTAGATTTTATGATTGTTAGTGGAAACAATCTTCTCCTCAATAAACTCTGAAAACTACTTGAAGAGTAACCACTGAAAACTTTCTTTAGGAAAGGAAAGAGCTTTTTCTATTCCAGGTCTTCACAGTTTAGTAAGATTTTAATTATGCTTTCTCAGTGGGGGGAAAAAAAAAAGGAGGGCCTGCACACCCCTTTGGGCACTAAGAATACAATATAGAGATTCCTGTCAGGAACATTTACAATGCGTTTCTGTCCTTTTTTTCTACCCATTTCTGGAGAGACACATTAGAAGAGGGAACGTGGAACTTCACATGATTCTGGAAATGCAAACTAAACTAACTCTACTGCTCATGAACACATCGATCTTGGCAGAGTAGGAACTTTAAATTGAGGGGAAGGGAAGGCTCTTTTCAGAGTTTCTTGATGAACATGATGGTTTCAGACAGTTGAGAATTGACAACAATGCTTGCTGTATATCATCATAAAGTGAACATTCTGAACAAAAATGTGTCTAAATCTAAGAGAAAACCAGTGTATGCATTCTGCTTTGCCTATGTAGCAAGTATGAAAAGGGCAATTACTTAACAGCTCATAAAATTTGTTCTTCATATGTCTGTCTTGCATTTTATAGGAGCTGATTATACAAGTGCTTCAGAATTCACTATATAAAAAAAATACAGTATGAAGCAATGCTGCAAACCATGTCACTAAGAAATCGTAATCTCTAAATCTTACCCATCTTCTTATCACTCATATTATTAAACTGAGTCTATGAAAAGTGATACCACCTTCATAAACTTCCTATTACTGTGGACAGCTTTTCCCTTTCCTCTTGCACATATATCTGTAGCCACACTCACATCTGCTTGCTCTGTCTGTTCCTTCCAGAACTTCCTCTTCTAGTGGAAGGTGTCCCTGCCCATGGCAGTGAGATTGGAACTAGAGGATCTTTAAGGTCCCTTCGAACCCAAACTGTTCTATAATCCAGACAGAAAACAGAATGTGTTTTTCTCAGTCCCCTTGAAGAGGTGATGGACAAGACATAGAAAACCTTTATCTTCATTTTCAGTATTTGTTTCTCCCAGTAATATCCCAGTTATCTGCAGCTTCTTTTTTGTATGTTCTGGTGTTTTTTCCAGGCAGCCATTAGACAGCAGACCATCCTGAAGTTTAGTTAAGGCTCTTCCTGGCTTCAGCAAATATTTTAAATAAAGATGAAATGGACCCGTCTGGACGCCTTCCTGTGTGATGTGCTCTAGGTGACCCTGCTCTGGCAGGGGGGGTTGGACTAGATGATCTTTCGAGGTCCCTTCCAACCCCTATGATTCTATGATTCTATGATTGGACCTACATTATACAACACAGCTTATTTTATAAGGAAGGAGTTTAAAATCATAGATGTTTACCAATCATTTTTTGTTTAATTCATTACAAACCTGATGAAAAACTGCAGAGTACTTACTGTGACAAGCATTCTAGCACCCGTGGAACATGGATTCTAGAAACTACACATTAGTCTGCATAAATTCTGCATACATGTGTTCTTGACAGCATAAGAACAAGCTGTTCTGTTTAGGACTTGACTGACTTTGATTTTCACAAATGCTTCAAACCATCTCAGGAGCTATGAGAGCCCCTTTCTTGGCTGGTGGAACTCTGTCCCCCTCTTCAGCTGAATTGGAATGTACCACTTACAGTGGCAAATCACTTGCGAAGTTTATCCTACTTCCATTGTGTAGTAGGAGCCAATAGTATTTTATTTGATTTTAGTGTAAAATATTCCTCTTCTGAACTGTCATAACAGCCACAGCAACTGAGGCAGAACTTTTTTCCTTTTTCTTTCTTTCTTTATTTTTTTTTTTAGGCTCAAGAATTCAAGAGGATTCTTGAGAACTGAAAGACAGGCAGTTGAGAAATACTTTAAAATTATTTATTGGTGAGTCTATAAATCCACTCTTACATTCCTGAAAAAGATATTGAGGTTTTTAATTTGTTTAGGTCTAATGAATATTAGCTTTGAATGAATCTACTTTGAATAAGAGCTGTCTGTTACACATAGATGATACTCTGGAAGACAATGACTAGTTGAATTGCTTCCCATTTTAATAGTCTTATCATTAATGCCAATGCTATCCATCCATCCATCCATCCATTCATCTCTTCCCATTGTCTTTAAATGCTTTTTGTATCATTAATGCCATGCCCTACAGCCCAGTAAGCTTAGCTGAGAGAAGAGAGGAAGCCAAAAATCCCATTGTTCAAATGATTGCTCAGAAGGTGCTGCAGAAGGCTTGGGCTAGAGAACCTTGGTTCCAGGTTGCTTAGCAAGTTTAGAAAGTGAATGTGTCCTGAATAAATCAGAAGGAATGTGAAGAGTTTACCTAAAGCCTAGTAATCACTCAATAAAAGATAAAAATTCTTGGAACTATGATTAGCAAATAATATTTATTTCTGATCCTTTCCTGCAAGAGTACGATGCAGAGGGTAACCTCAGGGCAAAAGACAATGACAAATCAAAACAGGCATAATTAGGTGGGAAAACAACAGCTAAAAATAGAGTGAATTAATTTTCCATAGAAGAGCTGTGCCGCTGATGATTTCTCACTGACACTGACAGAGGCATAATGGCTGAGTGTTGGCTCTACTATTTTTTGTTATTTAAAAAGAGAAACTTTATTCATGAAGGAGTAATTGCTTTGTGAGCCTTTATCAAGAATGACAGGTTTCTTCAAGAAACCAGTGAGGAGCCTGTGGTGGACCTCCAAACTCATCTAACCTTGAATGCTAAGGGCATTGATTATACTACCAAATTTGCCCCTTCTTTGATAGAGTAAGTCTCACAATTCCAGGATAAATTTGGGCATTGTCTCTATTGTCTCTGCCTGTCCTCTCATCACTTCTTCCTCAGTACAAGGGGAAAGGTTTTTAGTGGCAGGTGAGAGCATGTTATTTAAGCTCATCTCTAGTTGTCACAGCTGCTGCTCAAAGACCTTCCTACAGCAACTGTGGATCCTTATGGCTTGTCCTTAGCACCCATTATTGCACTCAGAGCCACTCTTGAGTCATTATATGACCTGTAGCACTTACCCGCAACTTACTGTTTTCTCACATAAGTTTTCTGTTACTGCCTTGACCTCTGAGTCATCCCCTAACATTACAAACAAGTAGGTACCTTTACTCAACTTGTCCTGGGTTACCTGGTGGCACTGCTAGCAGCTTGCTGTCACTTCTGAGTCTTTTGACTCCATGAACTGGCTAGGCCACGAAAGACATTTCTGCTCTGCTTTATATCAGATTTTCTGAGTTCATCTCAAACATAAGACAGAGTTCACCAGCCATGTGGCTCTGTACCCTGTGTAAGTTGCCTAGCAATTGGGAATTTTAGCTGAATAAACTTCCAAGTTCTAGAACTGGGTCTCAGAGGGAAGAAAAATAAAATATGTCAAAATAAAATCTGTCCATTCTGCTTTCTGGCTACTAAAATATATAAGTAATCTAGACAGCAACTGAATCACCATGACCTGTAAAATAGATGGACAAGTAATTTTATCTTTTACATGTTTTTTTACAGGTGGAAGACAGTATTACCTATTTGTTACCAACCCTTAATTTGATTTGTTTTCTATTTTGTTTGTCATTTGGTAAATGACATATTACTGGAAATAAAAGTTGAAGATGGATGTGCTACCTGCTAAACAATGAGATTACCCACAGAATTTTAAAAGATTACAGACCTATAAACGGGATTTGTGTGAACTGCTACAAAGAGTGAGTGCAAAAGAGGAAACTCATGATCACCAAAAGCCTCACAAATAAATAACCCTCTTACTAAAGGTGCTGTCAATGTTGGAAGGTACTACCTACAGGAGATATAACCGGATATTAGACTTCTTTTCTTAAATATATTATTTGTGTTGACAGGTGAACTGGAAGAAATTACGTGTAGCACAGAAGTGATCAAAAGCTCACTTTCTATTTTATTGCACTGAAGTTAGGCAAATTTTATAACTTTTCCATTATTGGGTGAATGAAGACCTGACACAATGTGCATTTGCACAGTTAAAGCACAACATTCTTAAAAACACAGGTTTGAAATCTGAAGGCCTTAATATTTTCCTCAATCACGACAGATTTTTTTCCCCCCTCTCTCTTCCATTTAAGTTCATCCAGACTATTTTCTTAACTTTCATTTCAGCTTCCATCTGCTTTTGAGTTTATAAACTTAGGAGCCGAGTTTCCAAGTGTAACCAAAGCTTCTTTGGCCAGAATAGTGTCTCAGTCTGCAAGCTGGAACACCTTTTGTCAGTAAGTGGTGTCAAACTGGCACGCTAATATCTGCCTGCTACTAAACCAGCGGAGAATGAGACCAGCAAACCACAGAGTCCCACTAAAGCCTAGTAAGAAGTGAAAAGTAAAACTTTTCTAGGTCCCAAAAGGACCTGTGAACAAATTCTTGCCTTCTTCCCGCTGCCTCCTTCCCTACCCCTCCAAAGCAAGCTACTGAACAGAGTAAGCCTGGAAGGAAAACTGCAAGGAGTTTTGTTTACTGAGCCTCTTCTTACCTGCTTTACATGGCAGAGGCTTTTGTATTTTAAAAAATGCTTTACTTCTGATTTTAATGAGCTGTAGCACCAATGATTAGTTCTCTTTTGGTGTGTTTGAATTAAAGACGTGTTTGAGTATATTTAACTTTAAACTTCAACTAGCTTACTGTAACTATAGATTATGGAACTCTAAATGTTTTCAGCACTACACTGCTTCACGCTTCAAACCAAGATTCACTACAAATATGTAATTAAGCAGATGGATTTTAACTTTTATTTCAGCATCTCTATGTTATGACAGTAAGCCAACTTAGAACTTGTAGGCTCAATGGCAGTTAGGGCTTTAGGGAAGTAAGGTCAGAGGATCTTGAGCACCTAACTCCTTATTTAGTAATAAGTATAGGAAAAAAATCTATTCTAATCTGCAAGTTACAGCTAGAGACAACCTATCTCCCCCAGATTCCTCATATCAGTTGTATATCATTAGGCTCATTGGCTGAACCTAATGAGCCAAGTAGGTTCAGAAGCTGAGGAGATTTTTCCCTACATTTATTCCTATGTAGTAGACCTTGCAGGAATTTGGCACCATGAAAAGCTTTATGGTGCAGCTGATCACAGTTCTGCAGCAACTCTGTTGAAGACATGAACGGCACAGAGAACCTGGAACATCTAAAACAACAGCAGGTGAGAGGTACCAATTATGCTCTTTCTACTTACTGTGCACCTCTCTCCTGTTGAAAGCCAAATTTGTATCACCTGAGTTCCTAAACAAGATGAGCAGATCACTGACAACAGTCAGGGCTTGCCAGCAAAGTAAGTTCACAGTCGTAGTGCAGATCTGAGATGAAATCAGGAAGTCAAGCAAGCCAGCTACGATCTGCACAGAATTAAGCATAACATGCATACAGTAGAGCTCAAGCAACTACTGGGACCATGTACCTGAGTACAAATGCAGTGCCTGGCCAAAGGGGACTTGTGGATGGATGGAGGTCCCAGTTGAGCCTGCTCAGTACAATTAGAGTCTGCTGGTGTACTCAGGACTCTGGGAGCACTGTTTAAAACACTAGTATTACAGATTTCATTCTTTAGGAAGAACTAATGAAGTAAGACAAACTTTCCAGGTTTTGTTACACTTGGTTGATGAAGTGTTTTCAGAGTAGCAATATAGGACTTATTCATGGTACATTTTTTGAAAGATGGTGTATTTTTTGATGGGAGTGGAATTCAGGTATCAGGATAGTATCATTCCTCTAATTTTTCTAATAGCCACTTTTTTTTTTTTTTTTCCTGAGACTCTACTCTTCAGTGTATTTGGCTTTTAAAATGACAGGCCTACTGAAGTATGACCTTAATTATGGAAAAAATGGTTCTGAACTGTGCATAGTTTTGAGTGAAGCCATAAGGCTCATTAGAGAAGTTTTGCAATAGCTGCTGCATAAATGACTATGGCAAGAGGTGTATAGAAACAGATCCCTGGCTGTGTGCAGCAGTTGAATTCTAAGTGTTTTTTGCTCTTTCTAAAGTATTTTAAATTATGCTTCAGTGTGTGCAGCTCTTGCTTGCTTCTTTGCAACTGCTTGCCTGAAAGGGTGTGCCTTTCACCAAGAGATCTTGGTGGATATTCCTAAATTGTAGGCTTTTATTTTGTTTGGTTATCTTGCTTTGGTAGTTTCTTAACAAAAATGTTGCTTCAGTGAATCTGGGGTCTGTGTATTTTCGTGTAATGTTTCTGAAACTAGTCAGGCTTATATGAAAAATAGCAAGAAATCTTGTCAGAAGGGGGTCTGTCTCATAAAACTTAGTGTAGTTATGGCTGACAGGCAGAATGGGATGCTAGAATGGATCTGCTTTAAATGCCCCAGTACTTCCTGGGACAGTCATGACTTAAATACAAATACCATTCAAAAATTACTGTGAAAAAATATATTGTATTGATTTAGCTGCTATTTCTGTAAGTTGTTCTTATTTCTAAGTCAGTTTCACAGAGGAAATGCTCAGGAGCAATGCCTTCTCTAATCTGGATAACCATTTCTGTTTCAGTTCATTACAGAGGAAAAAGTGAGAAACAGAAGAGGTGAGGAAAGAGGTGGTTGCAGACAGGGGGTTGTAGTGGAAAGGTTAGTGACATCTGTCTTCTTGTCATCCTGGAGGAAACATTTACTACTTCTAGTATCCTTTATTTGAAGTAGAAACAGCTCTGTAAAGATCTCAAGACACTAGTCTAAGGAACAGGATGAGCACTTTATGTCAGATCTGAATATACCAGAAGGTTGAATTGGAGAGTAATCCCCCTGAAAGATGGATCCAGCTCCATGTGGTTATGGCTATGCTGAATGTACACAGGTGTCTCCATCAGCATTACTTCCTTGGTATATGTATTTAAATTACACCTAGTTGTATGCAGCTTCCATATGAAGTTGCACCTTTTCCTCTAGAAAGAGTGTCCATATGTTCTGATGATTTTAACTGATAGGTGCTTATCTGCTAAGGGCTTATCTGTACTGTTCAGGGTACAATCCCAAAGCTTCTCAGGCCAGGACCTTGAAGCTTTGAAGAGAAATTGGAGTGCTGTATTGCTCAGCCAGGAGCTTAGCTTTGAAGTTTGCTGCGTGTTTTTATGATTTTTTATGATTGATTTTTTTTTGGGGGGACTAGTTGGTCTTGGCAGTCCTTGCTGCTGCTTTTTTCCCCCCATTCCTTCCCTATTGCTCTGTTTCTGTCAAATCAACCCATTCTCTTTCTTAAATATAGAATTAAATACTTTTAAAGAGATTCTCAGGGCAAATTAATATCCATTGTCACAGTGAAAATCCATGTTAGTAGCAGGGTAAGCCTCAGGCTTATGTAATTGGAATCCCATTAAGAACAAGAAGCTTTGCAATGGTTCTGTAAGGGATAAGGGATTTTCAGGAGTCCTCCATGCAGACATATATGCCCACCATGTGTGTCAGGGAAAGGTATAACATAATAAAACTCTTCAAGTGTCCATGAGAGATTTTACAACTGTTTAATTTGTTCACAGTTACTGCATGCACATTTTCCTCTCTTAGATGGCTGAGTACCAGGGTAGTAGTTAGACCATTTGCCTTCTGTTTGTTAGAGTGCTTTCCAGTGGGGGAATCCTCTAGTAGAAGGCTGAGACTGCCTCTTTTTTTCCAAGAAAGCAGCTGGCTACATTTGGAGAGGAGGTGGTTTGTTGAGTGCAGAGGTGTGCACAGAACAGCAGGAGATTCATAACCTATAGCACAGCAGAGATCACAAAATGCTGAGAAAGGTGAAACTGACACATAACCAGGCCTCATCTAATACAAAATATTTTTTCCTAGTGACCAGAGGTGACTCTTATTGCAATTCCAGATTCCACTGAAAAGAGTTTGGACTGAGACCAAGCTTTACTGAAATAAAAATTGTGCCTGCAAAGACACAGTGCACAGGTGAAGTTAATGTGGTGGGGTTTTTCCTGTTCTGCCTTTCTGAGTTTCTTCCACTTAAGAAAACCTTATGGTTGTTTTTCCTCCCAGAAGCAAAGTGCCTGACCACTTCAGGGCTGACCAAAATTTAAAGGATGTTATTGAGGGTATTGTCTGAATGCCTTTTAAGCACTGACACTTGGGGGCATCAACTACCTCTCTAGGAAGGCTGTTCCAGTGTTTGACCACCCTCTTGGTAACTAAATGCTTCCTGATGTTCAGTCTCTCTCCTGGTGCAGCTTTGAACCATTCACACACATCCTGTCACTGGATAGCACAGAGAAGAGATCAGCACCTCTCTCCACTTCTCCTCCTCAGGAAGCTGTAGAGAGCCATGAGGTCACCCCTCACCCTTCTTTTCTCCAAACTAGACAAGCCCAAAGTCCTCAGTTGCTCCTCACAGGCCAATCATAGAATCATGGAATCACAGGATCACAGACTGGTTTGGGTTGAAAGGGACCTTGATCACCTAGTTGCAGCCCTCCTGTCATGGGCAGAGATGCCTCCTACTAGACCAGGTTGTTCAAAGTGCTTTCACCAGCTTTGTTGCCCTTCTCTGGATACATTCAAGGACCTTCACATCCTTCTTAAATTGTGAGGCCCAGAAGTGCACACAGAACTCAAGGTGAAGCCACAGAAGTGCAGAATACAGTGGGATAATCACCCCTTTTGACTGGCTGCTGAATCTGTGTTTGATGCACCCAGGGATGTGGTTTCCTCTCTTGCCTCACACTGACCCTGCTGGCAGCCAGCACCCCCAGATCCCTTTCTGCAGGACTGCACTCCAGCCACTCCCAATTTATACTTGTGTCCCATGTTACTCCTTGACAGTATGTGTTTTATTTTGAACTTACAGATTCACTGTAACTGATGCATATCTTTATTTTGCTAGAACATTTTTGAAACATTACAGCTGTGCAGGATAAACCTGACTCAGAACTCAGGTAAAACAGCACTCTGTTTTGTAACACCTACTCAGTTACTGTTCTTCCCAGGGACAAAAATGCCCCATTTCATTTTTTTTTCCTTTTCTTTTACCAGTGGAGCATTATCCTGGGCAATTTATTACAGACTTGATTTGCTGATGTCTTCAGCCTTAAGGTTATGACTGTTCTGGAATTATACTGAATACTGGAGAAAAAATAACCTGAAAATACTTCTTCTCCCAGGAAAACTTATATAGTCCACCAGAAGCAGGACAGTTGCTTATTTTCCTGTCTTCCTGTATTTTCTTTTGCTATTCTATTTTGTAAGCAGATTGTATGCAGGTTTTTTTACTCAGCACCTCAGCTTTTTGCCCATCCTGCAGAAATCTGCCTTCCACAGCTGAGAAAATATTTCATTAGCTACATGGCAACTGAGAATGGGATCCCATCACCAGGTCATTTCTGATACAAGCATGTATGTGTATTTTATGTGACATAAATTTCTGTACATGTTAATTTCCTCTCCCTTTCCTTCTGCTGGCATTATATGGTACTACTTGGACAACACTATCCCTGAGGGAAGGAACATGCTGTTACAGAAGGTTTGTTGCTTGCTATGGCCCTGGATCTGGGAAACTGCAGAGACTGCTGAGGCACAAATTAAATGCAGAATTATCCAGATGTTCTTGACATGATGATATAGTCCAGCTAATTCATGATGTCACCAAGGACTCTAAAAGGCTTCCAAGGGCTCAGCTTTGTTCTGGCTGGGGATAAAATGTGATAGCAACTCTTCTGTGCTACTAATCTTTGGTGTTAGAGAGAAATACTGCTATCAGGAAGTGATCTTGTGTGACCTTTTTCTCATATTGCAGTCATTCAAATGCTGATACTTAAGTTATTAGTCTGAAACACCTTCAGGAAAATGTCCTTGAGGTGAATGGAGTAGCTCATCCCTCCCAAAGAGTCTCGTACCTACACCTGCTATACTGAATTCATGTTTCTGAGGATTATCACCCAAAGAAGCAGAATAGAGATTGTTGGTTTTACAAAAAAAAACAATAAACAAAAAAAGTGATTGTAGGCTGCAGCAGAATTCTTAGCCAGAAGGAGTATTAGCAACTATAGTTTTCTTCTGTGCCCTGATCATCTGCTTGTCTTCTGTCCTTTAGTTTTGGAAAATGTAAGATAACATGCATGATCTTTCTCTCCAGTGATTATCAACTATAAACATAATTGAGAAGTTTTACTAGTGTTATTTAACATTTACAGACGATTATCAGTCATTATTGGTATGTTTTCCTAAAAGGAATTAAAATCATATCCATCTCAACTTCTAGATTTGTTGTTTGACTGTGCCCACATGAAACCTCATTTAACCATCAGCATAGCACACTTTTCTGAAAATTGGTAACACCTGTGGTAATTCTTTGGAATGTTCATTGTTTGAATGCTCTTCACTGTACACTTTGAACATATTTCCTGTCCTTTACTAAACCTGTGCAAAGGAAGAAATGAGATAGCCACTGTTGCTATTATATCATAAAAATAATTGGACTACCTCTCTAAAACCTTATTTTAAAAAAGGAGAGGTGACAGCCCACAAGATGCAGACCAGAGAGATAAAGTCCCCCCCACTGTAAATGAACCATCTGAGGAACCTGAAGATACACAAGTCCATGAGACCTGATGAGATACATCCCAGAGTCCTGAAGGAATTGGCAGATGTAGTTGCCAAACCACTGTCCATGGTATTTGAAAAGTCATGGCAGTCAGGTGAAGTCCCTGGTGATTGGAAGAAAGGACACGTTATGCCCATATTTAAAAAGGTTAGAAAGGAGGACCTTGGGAATTGCTGACCTATCAGCGTAATGGTGGTGAGACACTGGAACAGGCTGCCCAGGGATGTTGTGGGGGCTCCATCCCTGGAGGTGTTCAAGGCCAGGTTGGATGGGGCTCTGAGCAGCCTGTTCTAGTGGGAGGTGTCCCTGCCCATGCAGGGGGGTTGGAACTCATTGATCTTTAAGGTCCCTTCCAACTCCAAACATTCTGTGTGATTCATTCTACAAAAGCAAGACCTTATCCACTTACGCTTTAGCTTCTTTGGAAGGCTGGAGATGCAGAAGTCTACCTGTAAGTAAGTGTCCCCGTTCTCCCTGATATCAAATATGAAGCTGGATAAGCATTAGCTAAATGAGATAAGAGCTTGGAAAGCAGGATATCTGGACAACTTTCAGCAAAGATCACTGAGGATTATGGAACACCCCACCTGAGTCTGTAAGAGAAATCACAGCACAAAAGAAAAGTGATGTGATGACTTGCAGTCTTTCTATTCAATTATCCATTGTCTCACTTAAGAGAGTAGTCAGTTCGGCAGACGTGTGGTGAACATCACTGATGACACAAATTCAAGACTAAGGGAACTGCAGTTTCCTCTGTTTACAGTCATCTCTGACTTCTGTGGGAATTGAGTGGCTCATAATTTGACATGTCTGTAGTTGACCTCTCTCCATCAAAATTACAATAATTAATATTCTACACTTTCCTGTGTCTATGAGGAATGAGGGAGTTGCACAAAGCTCTCATCCACCTCTGATTAAGATATTTTGTATCAGAGCTCTTGTACTTGCAGTATCATTCATTCACAATGTGGTTCGTCTTTCTGACTACAAAAATAGCTATATTTACTCTGCATTTTCATTTACTTCAGATTTGGAGGGGATGAAAAACAGCTGTAAACATACCATAAGGCATATGGTAAAGTAAGATCCATAGATGTGCATTAATTTACGTCATGCCTTTCACTTTCAGGAAGTGCAATTTAATATGGAGAAGCATAAACATTGCCCAAATTAGGACAGTTATGCCACATCATCAGACGTTTTATCAGAATATCTTTACTTAATCAAAATAAAAATGCCAGAATTAATATTATTCTGTGAAATGTGGTGCAGGGGGACTTTCAGTAAAACCTAACAATTCCCTAACTCTTCTAGATGAAACAAGAACAAAATATCTTTTGTGGATGATGATTAAATGAAAGACATGCTTTTGGATTCAAAACAGTATAATATTATGCTGGTCATTAAAATGAACTCTCTCTTCAGGTTTTTCTAGTTGCATGAGCTGATCTTTACCTTTGATTGCTCCAGATAAGTTCACACCTGACTATCCAGGACAGTGGTATTTCTGTGATAGCCTTAATGAAAACGTGTTGTATTACGTAGGGTTACTGAAGCAGTGGACTACTTTTGTAATTAAAATCTGCCTACAGTTACTTTAGGAATCCTACCTAATTTTTTCCTGGCAGAAAATGGAAACTTTCAATGCTGTGAATTTATAATATGTTACTATTCTAGTGGCAGGAAAGTTATCTCTTGGGAAGCATGACATTAGTACTGAAACAGTTCACAATTTGTTGCACTTTCAGTTTTACAGAACCTGAACAAAATGTTAATTTGGTCTGAAGACTATTCAGATAGGTAGATATTTGTCCTAGATATAGTGTATAGCAGTTTTGTGAAGATCAAATGTTTATGTTCTATACAATCCATTTTCTCTAAGTATGTGGTTACTGTTTGACTCGTTCTATTTTCTCCTCATTTTTCCTACCCTTTATAATTCTGCATCTTAATAAAAGAAAGTGGAATAAATGCAATGTACTTGATTATAATTCCGTTGTGATGAGTTGGCCCTTACAATCAATGGTACTAAAAGTTTACAAATGACATTTCCTGTTAGAGATGAGCACCAGCTGTATAGTTTGGACATGGATTTCAAGCCATAAAGATGTTAAAATCTGTGGGTTTAGTTTTCTTGTCTATCATCACTCTATATTTAGAGATGCCTCTCTAAAGCATGTTTTCTTCTTTGTAAATTGCATCCTATTTCTGTCTCCCTACAGCCCCCTCATTCTGTACAATTAACTGTATTTTAATCTAGCTGTGTGATGCATTCTGTTCTGAACAGGGACCATCATTTATTATAGTCATTTTCTACAGTGTCTGTAATTAGATAATTTTTCTCACCAAGCTTTCCAAAGGAAAGAGTCAAGTCAGTTTTTGCTCAGCAGTGTATGCACTCTGAGTAATTCAGCAGTGTCCAAATAATTATTTCTCTTTAGAGTTCTAAGGCAGTAGAACAATTGCTAAAAGCAACAGTGAACTTCTTTTCCCAGAAAGACATTACATAGAGAGGCAATCTAAAATGTGATGTTGTTTTTCTGCTAGGTCTCAATAAGCTAAGTAGGCTCTGGGTGCAACACAGAGGAGGGAGATTGCTAACCCAGGCTCTCAACTCTTTGAAAAACTTTAGAGTTATATATTGAGATGAGACATTAACTCCTAAGCTGTTAGAAATCAGAACATCAGTTTCTGCTTTTTGAACTGAATTGCTGCTGGAGATACCACAGTCTAGATAAAACGACATCATTCATAACCAAGTTATTTCTACATCTGGTGTTGTACTTTAGTTGAGAATCAATCATCTGTGGTTTCTAACTTTCCTGCTTTCTATATCAGCATATCCATGTAATTTTATTTTCAACTGACTCCCTCATAAAAATTCACCCATTCCACTTATTTTTTTTTTTTTTCCTGTACAGAAAAAAGATTTTCTGTGCTTTTCGTTTGTTTATTTAATATTTTTTTCCTCTCTCTTTTTAATGGGCAGTATTACCATGACAGTAACTTCAATGTAAGATGGGGACTGTGGCTATCAGGTTAAACATAACCTCAGGTTTCATTTCCCACTGCCTGCAGAATTATAGAATAATAGAATGGTAGGGGTTCTAAGGGACCTCTGGAGATCATTGAGTCCCACTCCCCTGTCAGAGCAAGACCACCTAGGGCAGGTCACACAGAAAGACATCCAAAAGGGTCTTGAAAGTCTCCAGAGAAGGAGACTCCACAACCTCTCTGGGCAGCCTGTCCCAGGGCTCCAGCACTCTCACAGTAAAGAAATTCTTCCTCAGGATCAGGTGGAACTTCCTGTGTTCTGGTTTTTGTCCATTGCCCCTTGTCCTATCACTGGGCACCACTGAAAAGAGATTGGGCCCTCCTTCTTGACACCCACCCTTCAGATACTTGTAAAAAATCATAAGATCCCCTCTCAGTCCTCTCTTTTGTAGTTACAAAAGGTTTACTATAGCAAAGAAGTCCCTGTCTTTCTAACTTCTCACTAAATCAATTAAAAATATCAAAGCCCACTTAGGATTGCAAGTGTATAATATGACACAGACTCAGCATGGTTATTTAGAAATAGAACTGCATTCTGGAAATATCCATCAATTAATTTTTCTTAAGCACTCTTTTCTCTGCTCCCAGAACCTCTTCACAGTATTTATCACAGATGAGAAACTGTGTCTTGGCAAGAAATCTGACATTATTATGGTTCCATAGAACTATGCCCAACAAGACAGCAGTTCAGAAATTAATGCCATGATTTCTGATTGACCATTTTTTTCAAGGTTTTGAAAAATCAAAACAATAGTACTTTCCAGCTCTGCAACTCGATATCTCAAGAAACAACTTTGGTGCTTTAAAAGGACAGATAGAATCTGGCATACCTGCATTTCTGAAAGTAACTATGTGAAAAAAAAAGACATGGTGGAGAGGAGGATATTCCAGTAAGACTGTTGTGTTCCAAGCTGACAGAGATGTCTGTACTTTAATGAAAACAAAACTGAACTCTCCACTTGCTTTGCTATTATATAGTTCAAAGTTGGTAGCTGAAGGTAAATAAGAAAGGATGTCAGATGATAGACATATTTCCCAGTTTATGTATAGTAATACCAGTCTATTTTCCTGCAAATAGTACAGGGCATGTAATATATGTCTTAATAGCACATTCACAATATGCTTTCAGACAAGTGTGTGGTAAAAAGCACTCATAGGTGCAACACATGATATTTTTTTCTGAGTCTCTGTATTCTGACTGGGTTGGATGACTCCCCATTGAAGATGAGAATAAGATATATTCTGAAGATATAAATTTGATTATGTCATGGTTTGGGCCTAACATGACAACAAAGAACCAGCCCCGTGCCCGCTCACTCAATCACCCACCCCCCAGCAGTGCCGCCCTCCCTGCCCCCTCACACACTCTGGGATGAGGACAAACCCAAGTAGAAGCACATGGGTCAGGACAAAGGACAAGGAGGGCTCTTCCCTGATTAAGGTTGCGGGCAAAACAGACTTAATTTAGGGAAAAATTTAACTTCACACTAATCCAACGCACCCAGGACACAGACACACCCAGAGCAGGGCTCACACACGTGACCCCCACCCCTCCCTTCTTCCCGCCCAAATCCCTTCGTTCCCGGTTTCTCTCCCTCCTTCCCCCCAGCAGCACAGGGGGATGGGGATGGGGTTTAGAGTCAGGTCACAGGCTGGTGGTTCCTGCTGCTCCTTCCTCCTCAGGAAGAAGGATTCCTCACAGTCCTGCCCTGCTTCCCCACGGGGTCCCTCCCATGGCAGAGTCCTCCACCAACCTCTCCTCCATGAGTCCTTCCCACCAGGCCCGGAGCTGCTCCAGCCTGGGCTTCCCACAGAGTCACGGCTGCTTCGGGAACAGGCACCTCCCCTGGCCCGGGGGCTTCCATGGCTGCATCATCCCAGGCCACTGGCAGCAAATCCAAGTTCACCCCTCCTGGTGCCTTCAGGGAATGTTCCACCACGTTCCTCCATGAGTGCAGAGGCACAGCTGCCATCTCGCCACGGGCTGCAGGGAAACTTCTGCTCGGGCATCTGCTTCCCCTTCTTCCTCACCAACCTAGGGATCTTCACCCCAGCACTGCCTTTCACCTCACCTGCCCAGCTCTTTTTTTTCCCCACCACTTGCTCTCTGCTCAGCTCTTAGCTCAGTTCTTTCATATGTCAATGGCAGAGGCATCTATTGTCCCTCCGATGGCTCCTTGGCTGGGTTTGGAGCTCAGGGAGCTTCTCTGCTTCTAACCAGAGCCATCTCTGGGGCCCCTCCCACACTACCAAAAATGCCACCAAACAAACCAGCACAGATTATGACATTTGATCCAAGGAAATCAAATGGTACATTTACAAGAAGGCTTTTGAAGAAATGTACTTAGCTTGCATAAACCCATATGCTGCCCTGCAGACAGATGGTGATGTACCATGATGTCAAACATACCTTTGACTACCTTGAAGCATCAGAACTTGGTTTGACTCCCAATTTATTTTTAGTAATAGTATGAAACCTTTATTCCTGAAACATAATACTTTAATGTTCCTTGCTATGATTCTTAGTTTTAGTGCTTGGTCGACAGTTTAAATAGAGGGTAATTTATTGTGGAGAGTTTGACAGGAATGCAGCAAAGAGGTCAGACCAATGCCTGACTTTCACAGAATCATAGAATGGCTAAGGTTGGAAGGGACCTTAGAGATCATCAGGTTCCAACCTCCCTGCCATGAGCAGGGACACCTCCCACCAGACCAGGCTGCACAAGCCTCATCCAACCTGGCCTTGAACACCTCCAGTGATTGGGCTTCCACAACCTGCCTGGGCAACCTGTTCCAGTGCCTTCCTGCCCTCGTGGTTAATAATTTCTTCCTGATGTCTAACCTAAATCTCCCCTCTTTTAGTTTAAAACCATTATGCCTTCTCCTATCACTGCCCTCTCTGGTGAAAAGCCCCTCCCCAGCTTTTCTGCAGCCCCTTCAGGCACTGGAAGGTGCTCTAAGGTCTCCCTGGAGCCTTCTCTTCTCCAGGCTGAACAGCCCCAACTCTCTCAGCCTGTCTTCATAGCAGAGCTGCTCCAGCCCTTGGATCATCTTCGTGGCCCATCTCTGGACCCTCTCCAATAACTCCACGTCTTTCCTGTGTTGAGGGCTCCAGAGCAGGACACAGTGCTCCAGGTGGGGGCTCACCAGCGTGGAGTAGAGGGGCAGAATCACCTCTCTTGACCTGGTGTTTGATTTTATTGAACAAGTGCCAGTCTGCTTCTTCTGCAGAAGTTTACTTCACACTTGAGCTTAACAATCTCTGAGGATCTTTGATCGCATGATTACAATGCTCCTTTCTGCCCTTAGTATCTTAAAGAAGTATGAGAAAGCAACAAATCTTTACAACCCTTGATCTTTCTGCCAAATTGCTTTTCCCTGTCATATTAAATGCCATCTATTGTTTGCTAATTCTAGTGATTTAAACTAACATGATTGTCTGGGAGGTTTTACAAAGTCTTTTTTTAGCCTGGAAGGACGTGACACTATTTATGAGTAAGAGTAGGCTACATTTAATTGTCACTGAGCCTATGATTTATTTGGCAGGATTATTGGATTTTACTGATTTATCTGTTTATTTTGTTCCTGTCATAGAGTGCCCTTTACTTAGTGATGAACTAATACATTTGTTTTTGTTTGCTTGGCTTTTCCTCATTAGTAAACAGCTCCAGACTCTCTTAATTTGCTTAAGCCATATGCTTTCCAGAGGCTTTGGCCATTCATCTAAGACAAGAGGCATGATGCACGAGGTGCTATGCACAGCTTGCCTTGTGCTATCCCAGGTGTATCAAGTATAATGGAGACCTTTTATTTTTTCTTCTCTTTTTATACCTAGTACTATTAATTTCTGGCTATAGATTGTAGCTGCAAGTTTACCAACTCAATCAGGATCTGCTTGCCAGCAGTGTAGCAGTGAGGAAGCCTGTGAATTGTTTTACGTCTTTACAGATCACTTTGAACTTTACTACAGCAGATTTTTTTTTGACGTGTGTTTTTAAAACAAACAAACAAAAATCCCAGCTCTTCCAAAATTAAATGCGTTGAAAACAGGAAGCTACAAATCCTTCTGGAAAAGCCTGGTGGACGTAGTAAGAATAAAACAGAAAACTTCTACAGAACTGAACATAAATTATAGAAATGGAAATACCAAGTTCCATAGAAATGACTCTTAAAAAAACCTAGAGAATTTAATAGAAAATGAGAATCTTTCTAAAACTGCTTTTTAAACCATCCTATAAATTGTTAAAATGAGGATATAATTCTCTATTAAACTCTTTAAGGAGGCTCTGAGAATCTCAGATTCTTTATTCGCTTTCAAAGAGGTGATCCCAGTTCTGCAGCCTTTCTCACATGACTGGATTCATTGACATCAGTGGACTTGCTCAGAAAAAGCAAAAGGAATGACCTACATCATGCCACATTATAGGAAAGTAATATGATATAAAACATGATCTGACTTTATAGTGCCATCATTCATACTGCAGATTTCGATATTACTAGGGCAGAATCTGTAGGTTGGATTGGTGAATGACTACTACACAAGCCTGGACTGCTGACTGTGTGTCCAGAATTAAGGAAACAGGACAAAATTATTTCACCAGTAGAACAAAATAGATTCCCAGGAAGCAGTATTTCATTCTGGGAACACCTCCACATGGCCATTTATTCTTTAAACTGCTGGATGTATTCGTTGAAACAGTAGAGAGGGAGCCATCCAGCCAAGGACTGGGATTCTCCTTGTTCATATGCAGTTGTCTAAAAGGAGGATGGTTGAACTAAGCCAGTTTTCTTAGTGCCCTCTGTGAAAAAGAGTGGGTCAGGATATGAAAAATAGAGAGACCTCAGTGTGATGACTCATGATATTTTTTATTCTTCCTAAAATTAGTTGACTAAGTCAACTTTTGAAAAGCTGTCTCTTTTAGGAAAAGCTGACTCATCTTCTGAAGGTGCTTATTTCTTTCTGGGACAGTAAACCTGTTTAGAGCACAGAGGTGTAACTGCAGGTTACCTCGATACCGAAAGACATTTAGGACTGCTGTCCAGACTTGTATCATAGTCATGTCTGAAAGTTTATCAGGTGAAACCTGGATGCGCAACAGAAGAGGTATTTCTCCAAACAGGACCCTGTTTCACCCTTTGTCAGTGAGACTAACTGTTAGACTTAGGTGCAACCATCATCATTCCTGTTCATAATGATGGGACAGAAAGCCTAGATGGGCCTCAGTATTCAGGATCTACAATAAAATAATGAGCTGCACAAAAGGAAAAGCAGAGACATTGTACTTTTTCCCAAAATGAAATCCTAGCCTACAGCCCTTCCCACTACTGACTTTACTGTGACATTCACCTGAGAGGAGACCTCATTGCTCTCTACAGCTACCTGAAAGGAGGTTGGAGTGAGGTGGGGATTGGTCTCTTCTCCCAAGTAACAAGTGATAGGACAAGAGGAAATAGGCTCACGTTGCACCAGGGGAGGTTTAGATAGGATATTAGATGAAGCTTCATTGAAAGAGGAGTGAGGCACTGGAACAGGCTGCCCAGGGAGGTGGTTGAATCACCATCCCTGGAGGTGTTTAAGAGATGTATAGATGTGGTGCTGAGGTACATGGTTTAAGCACTGGCATCAGCAGAGTTAGGTTAATGGTTGGTAGAGTTATGGTTGATTATCTTAAAGGTCTTTTCCAACCAGAACAATTCTGTGATTGGCATTTTAGTTTAGGGTTCTTAATGGACAAATAAATGGAGACCTTTGCTGTGTTTTTTGTTTTGACCTGTGCTTAATTTTGAATCTGAGTGATTCACAGTAGTGATTTCATTTGCTTAACCCACAGCAGGTACCTCAAATGTGTTTTGTGAGACCAAGGCCTTCATGGTCTCTTGTTCATATCTTGTTTGTGAAGACGGTTTTTTATTCCTCCCAAAATTCAGACCAAATCCTTTATACTTCAGGGCTGTTTTGCAAGTTACTTTGATTTCTGATTTTGAAGGGAAGCTTAATACAGAGACAGTACTTGTGTTTACTCTTCAGAGGAATGGCTGTGCTAGAATACAATTTTTATACACCACACACGAGATTTTAAAGCACTTGTACACTGGCTCTGTCTCTTGCTTTCTTTTTAGTCTTTGTCAAAACAGTGCTCCTGCAAGCCTCCTGTTTTACAGAAGGTGAAAAAGTAGAACAGATGTAACCAGCAATCTCTGTGTTCTAGCACAAAGAATAGAAATGGCTTTGAGATTACAATGTAATTTCAGGCTCAGAAAATGAAATTGGTTTTGTTCAGGAAGAAAGGGAGACAAAATGGAAAAGAAAAAGAGCTACTATTGAATTATTTTTTATTTTTTAATTTTCTGGTTTTTTTGGCTTTGGTTATTCCTCCCTGTTCAGGCCTGATTGCTTGTTAAAGTCAAGTGTATGTTTAACATTGAAATGGTGAAAGCACAAGTTGTTTACCTGAAATAAGTTGCATTTAAAAGGGAGCTGTCATCTTTTCTCCCCCTTATCCTCATGTATTCCTGCATTCCTTTGAACCCCAGGATAAATCAGATGGAAGAAATTATACACTGGAAGCAGATTTACATTAATAATGATTCTAATGGTGGTAACTTTAACAAAGTTTTTTTTTGAAAATTTTCAAGGGAATGGACACACTCTCAAAAGCAGTAAAGGTTTTACTTTGACCACTATTATTGATACTTTGCATGATCATAGAATCATAGAACTATTCAGGTTGGAAAAGACCCTTGGGATCACTGAGTCCAACCACCATCCCTACTCTACAAAGTTCTCCCTAAACCATATCCACCAACACCACATCCAAGTGATCCTTAAACACACCCAGGGATGGTGACTCAACCACCTCCCTGGGCAGCCTATTCCAGTGTCTAACCACTCTTTCTGTGAAAATTTTTTCCCTAATGTCCAATCAAGCCTGCCCTGTTGCAGCTTGAAGCCCTTCCCTCTTGTTCTGTTGCTAACTACCTGTGAGAAGAGATCAGCACCAACCTCTCTACAATGACATTTTAGGTAGCTGTAGAGACTGATGAGGTCTCCCCTCAGCCTCCTCTTCCTCAAACTACACATTCCCAGCTCCTTCAAGCCTTCTTCATCAGATTGATTCTCTAGGCCCTTCACCAGCTTTGTTGCCCTCCTCTGTACTCACTCCAGCACCTCGAGATCTCTCTTGAATTGAGGTGCCCAAAACTGGACCCAATACTCCAGGTGTGGCCTCACGAGTGCTGAGTACAGGGGGACAATCACCTCTCTACTTCTGCTGGTCACACTATTTCTAATACAGGCTAGTATGCCATTGACTTTCTTGACCCTCTGGGCACACTGCTATGTCATCTTGGGCTGTCCCAGCTGTGAAGGAAAACATTAACTTAAACCACTTTAGCAAACAAACCCTGATTTATTTATTTGTTTATTTATTTTTTCATCTGGGGCTGTATTTGCAGAATCACAGAATCACAGAATTGTCACAGTTGGAAAGGACCTCTACAAGCACTGAGTCCAACCATCAACACAAAACTAAAAAACCCAACCAAAACCACACCCCACAAAAAAAAACCACCCACAAATAACCCCAGCCTCGGCCAGTAGAGCATGCCCTGAAGTGCCACATCTATGTGTTTTTTTAATCCCTCCAAGGATGGGGACTCCAGCACCTCTCTGGGCAGGCTGTGCCAGTGCCTGACCACCCTTTCAGTACAGAAATTTTTCCCAGTATCCGATCTAAACCTCCCCTGCCTCAACTTCATTTCCTCTGGTCCTCCCTGGGAGAAGAGGCCAACACCCACCTCCCTTTGACCACCTTTCAGGCAGTTGTAGAGGGCAATGAGGTCTCCCCTCTGCCTCCTCTTCAGACTAAACATGCCCAGTTCCCCCAGCTTCTCCTCATATGACTTGTTCTCCAGACCCTTCACCAGCTTGGTGGCTCTTCTCTGGACATGCTCCAGCACCTCAATGTTCTTCCTGTAGTGAGGGGCCCAGAACTGCAGACAGGACTCCAGGTGCAGCCTCACCAGTGCTGAGTACAGGGGCACAATCTCTTCCCTGCTCCTGCTGGTCATGCTATTCCTGACGCAGGCCAGGATGCTATTGGCCTTATTAGCCAGGGATGCATACAAAATGATGGAGAAACTTCTGAGTTCCTAGTAAGGGTCAATTTGAGTTGGCATTGTGCCTGGCCATGGGATCAAGTGTGCATCCTTGCAGTCTTCTGCCTAGAGTGCTCCCTCCCAGCCTCTTGTGCATCCCCAGCCTACGTGCTGGCAGGGCAGCCTGAGAAACAGAAAATGCCTTGACACTGTGAAACCACTGCTCAGCAATAGCTCGAACTTCACCAAAGTACAACATCAATACTGTCTTGCTTACAAATCCAAAACACCACACATAGAAGCTACTGTGAAAAAATGAACTCTGTCCCAGCCCAAACCAGTGCAGTTTGAGAGTCATCTGGCAATATATGGCTGATTCTTTTCCTCTTCCAACCTCATGAGGATATTTGGGATCTCGTATTTAAAAGTTGTGGTACCAGAATGGAACAACAATTTCTGAGAACTTTCAGTGTGCACCAGACATAGAAAAAAGACCAAAAAAAGGCCAGTTTACCCAAAGTATCACATTCCTGTGAAAGACAGCAGCATAGATAGAAATTTCTTTCAGATCTTTGTTCATTATTGCTGCCCCACGTGTTTGTAGGTTTGTGTTATAATTTGTGGGTTTGTGTTATAACTTAAGGAAAACAAAATAAAACTTTTCTATGAGCAACTGTTCTACAGAGCATCTAAACTGACTCTTCTTTCAAATAAGAACAGGAACATTATTTGAAGACTTTCCAACTGGCTTTAAGAAATTGTGTTCAGCAGAAGGGGAAAGAAAAAAAACACAGACAAAATTCTTGACAACCTCAGTATGTAAAGATAACAAAAGCTTTAAAAATATTTTTAAATTCTTTTTCATGTGGCTAAAAAAGTAAAAATATTTTGAATTGTGATTGTTAACAAGTATAAAATGACAAACAAGATCAAATAAAGACATGGTAACAGTAGTAGAATACACAGAATTGTTGCTGCAGACCAGGAAAATAACTCTCCTCTATGACCATAGATAAGTTAAAAAACAAAAGGCTTCAATTCTGTCTGTGAAGATTTATGTTGAGCTGGAGGAAAACTGATCTAATGGTTCATGGAAAGGATCATGAAATGGTTCCTAGACCACCTGAAACAATGACATGATTTCCAGCACTGTGCATTGCAGCAATTAAGTCCGTCTCCGTTGTTATTTTTGGAAAACAGATAGAGGAGAAAAAATTCAGGACATCAGTCCTGAAGGCACAGAAGTAATTGCTGTCAGCCCTGGTTTTCACACACAGATTCTGGAAGGAAATGTGTCCTTCTTGCTGACAATGTTAAATTGTCTTCTAGTTTTGAGAGGAGGGATTTCTCAAGCTATTCTTTGGCACATGCTACAGAAAGCCCAGCTGCCTAGGGTCAGTGTTCCCAATTCCATCCATGGATAAGTCTCAGGCATATAAATACTTTATGAGAATTTGAGATGCCTGGAAATCCTTCTTCATGGTTTTTAAGGTAAAAAACCCAACAAAATGCAAGTTAAACAAATCACAACTGCTATTAAAATATATTTAAACCTCCTGAACCCACAGTAAGACAAGCAACATCTTATTGTGCTCTACTGTTCTTTTAATAATGTCACATTTGTTTCTTAGTCTAATTTTGGAGGGTAGATTTTTCCCCTTATTAGCTAATAATATGCATTAATAACAATTTGTGTGATTATAATTTGACTTTAATTGTCTGTATAGTGCCCTGAGTCACTTGGCAAAAAGGAGGCTTATAAATATAACTCATTATATTATTGACATGCTTTTGTGATTTTCCATTTTCCTTTTAGAAATGCACTATTAAAATATTTGAAGTAATCAGTTGCAAGAAGAATGAGGGGTACATATATTTAATTAGCTTCCCAGAAATAGAGAAATCTGACTCAGATTTGGTCACTTTTGATTTTAACTACATCTAGAAAATTCAGTAGATGCCCCTGGAAGTTGTACCAATATTTACCTGTACATAATTGTCTATTAAATCCACCCGAGCACTTTTGTCTTCAACAAAGTCCTCAAAGATAAGCAGCAGTAGTTAAATAGTATCAGTCCCGATTTCATTGTTTACCACTAATAAGGATTGATTGTTTTCTTGTGTTGCTTGTCTGTTGTATTCAACTCCATCTTAAGTTACATCTGCTCTGCAGCCACTTAAATTAGCCAGTTGGAATGAGGGTAACAGTCTAGGTAAGACAGGAGTGTAGGCCAAGGTAAAACAACCCTCTGCATGTTTGTGAAGTTTCTTGGGTGGGTTTTGAAATCAAAACTGCTTGGCACACAGCTCAAGGCAGGCTGATAACTATACCTAAGCTAGCTGATTGGCAGGGAGCCTATTTTGTAGGCATTACTGGGAGTCTGTTCCAGGCAATGACTTTTTTTGTGTGTCTTCAGGTGTAAGGAGTTATCATGTTCCTTGATGGCATCAATAATTTGGAACTTCAGTTAATTCCTTCAACCAATATCAAAATACAAACACTAATGCAATTGTAAACCTTAAGGCTTAATCAGTGGAAGCTGATGTAAGTGGACATAGGTGTTACTTTCTTCTCTGGACTAAATCAAGCTGTTTTTATGACCTAATTTTGGACCTTCTGTAAAACCAGTGAGAAACTGGGATGCTGCAGCAAGCAGCCAAATTGGTGATTCAGTTGAGTTTTGCTTTGCTCTTCTACCTTTGGTCAAAGACAGTCTTTGGAACTGAAACAAAAATAAATAATGAATAAAGTTACCTTCAAACAAGGCATATATTGAGGAAGCCCTTATTTGCAAAGTTCTAGGACACATTGCAGTAATGAACAAGATATACATATTAATGCTTTGGATATACTGAATATTAAACTCTAGGTTTGACTTTTAAAATGCATCAGGTTGATGGAATAACCTTTTCTGTAGATAAGCATAAACCACTTTGTGAAAACTGATGTTTACTGAGTCTGGATTTCAGAAAAACACACAAATTGCTCTTGTCCCAGAAAAAAAAGCCCAGCTAAACCAGAACCCTGTTTACAGTAGCAGCTTTCAGTGATGTCCAGTGATAGGACAAGGGGCAATGGGTGCAAACAGGAACACAGGAGGTTCCACATAAACATCAGGAAGAACTTCTTTCCTGTGAGAGTGACAGAGCCCTGGGACAGGCTGCCCAGAGAGGCTGTGGAGTCTCCTTCTCTGGAGACATTCAAACCCTCCTGGACACATTCCTGTGTGATGTGCTCTGGGTGATCCTGCTCTGGCAGGGGGGTTGGACTGGATGATCTTTCCAGGTCCCTTTCAAACTCTAAGATTCTGTAATTCTGTGTAAAAACAGATGCCTGGAGAAGAGTGATATAGCAGGACCAGCTTATAGTAAGCTTCCTGTGAATACCCTTTCAGCCCCAGGTACTTGCATAGAAACCACCACTGGCTTTGTATTTAGCAATTGTCAATCCATTTCTGTTCCTTAAATTGGTCAAGACTTGCCTTGAGATTATCTAAACCTTTATGATCCACAGTGTTCTTAGTTCACCAAAAAATGTAAAGACATTCTTTAGATATTTTAAGTTAATTTCTCCTTCAAAGTGGGCTTTGTGGCAGGTGTGAGAAAAGCTGAGGTTTTTTATGGAATTATTCATTTGGGGAAAAAAGTCCTCTAAACACGTGAAAAGTTAAAAAAAAATATTAGGAATGTGTTTTGCTGTTCCTTGTCTTCTACAGGTGGGAATATTTCTGCTTTTTCTGCTACTTTTTTACTTATCAGAACCAACAGCTGTAATTGTTCCTTTGGTACCACAAGAAGGGAAGATATACATAGGTATATTTTAGTACAAACATGTCAACATGACACTGGGAACAGATAAACTAATAAAGTTATAAAATATAATGAGACTAAGCAACAGGCTTTTACCATGCCCATTATTTATATCAGATATCTGTTGTGGATCTAGTAGAAACGCTTCAATTCCATAAAAAATGTCCTTTCCCTAGCAAAAATAGGCTCCACCATTTTCTTCACTTCTGCAAGAGCTACATGTGATTCAGCAGATTTGGAGGCTGCTTACATCATTTAGCATCTGTGTCTCTATCTAGCTGGCAAGGTCAATTTGTTTCTGCAAATAGATTTCCCTCAACTACAAGGGGCAATCACTTCATGAATTCCCAGGGGTTCAGTTCTTCTTGCTCTCCCTTCTTGCTGACACAATTCCAATTGGAGATGCTGTTAAGCTTTATAAAGTTAACCTTCTGGTGCTTTTGGTAGCAACACTCAATTTCTATTCATCTTTTAGGTCCTTTGCTGCTGAAGTCTTTGTTATGGTCAGATCGTCTATGTGATATTAAGCCCTTGGGTAAGTTGCAACATTTATTACCTCTAAGCAGTGATGAATGGAAGGCTGAATGATGTTTAAAGCAGCTTGAGAATATTAATGTGTAGCTGCTACAGTTGTTAGGTATCTTGCACCTGGGTTGGGGCAACCCTAAGCACAAATACGGGTTGGGCGGATAATGGATTGAGAACAGTCTTGAGGAGAAGGACCTGGGGGTGTTGGTCAATGAAAAGCTCAACATGAGCCAGCAATGTGCACTTGCAGCTCAGAAAGCCCACTGTGTCCTGGGCTGCATCAAAAGAAGAGGGGCCAGCAGGTTGAGGGAGGTGATCCTGCTCCTCTACTCCACACCTGTGAGACACCACCTGCAGTGGTGTGTCCAGTTCTGGAGACCTCAGCACAGGAAGGACATATAGTTCTTTGAGTAAGCCCAGAGGAGGCCACAAAGATGATCTGAGGGTTGGAGCATCTTCTCTATGAAGACAGGCTGAGAGACTTGGGGCTGTTCAACCTGGAGAAGAGAAGGCTCCAAGGAGATCTTAGAACACCTTCCGGTACCTGAAATGGCTACAGGAAAGCTGGGGAAGGCATTTTTACGAGGATGTGTAGTGATAGGACAAGGGTAATGGTTTTAAACTGGAAGAGGGGAGATTTAGGAAGAACTTCTTCACTGTTAGGGTGGTGAGACACTGGAACGGGTTGCCCAGGGAGGTCATGGATGCCCCATCCCTGGAAGTGTTCAAGGCCAGGTTGGACAGGGCTTTGTGCAGCCTGATCTAGTGAGAGGTGTCCCTGCGCATGCAGGGGGGTTGGAACTAGATGATCTTCTAGGTCCCTTCCAACCCAAACCATTCTATGATTCTACGATCCTCATTGCAGGCCAGTCTTGAATTCTCTTTCCTTTTGGAGGAATTAAAAATTAATACATCTTCTTTGTACTGATTCTAGTTTCTGCCTAGCCTAAGTTCAGCCTGAAGCAGTCATCATTTCTGTACTCAGTAATATGGTGATTGCCCAGAATCGTCAGCTTTTTGTCTCCTCCAATTTTTATATCTCTAGGTGGACTGCTTGAACTTGTGTTTTATCAAACCCTGGTGTGTTCAGACAATACCTCCTAAAGAACCATGGTGCTTCAGATTAGTTATGTCATAGACCCACCTGCTGCTCTGAACAGGAGTTTGTCACTAGTCTGTACTAGCAGCAAACTGTCAGACCTTGCCTCCTCTGTCTCAGTTCTGTGTCTGCACAAAACACACAACTCTGAGAAATGACAGCATTGAAAGACGAGCCTATCTTTGGGTTCATTTACACCGTGCAAAGAGATGGAAGGTGAATGTCCCTGAGTTCATATCAAATGCCTCATCTGTGCTTTGCCTCTTTCCTTTCTCACCTACCTGCTTTGGGGATAACAAGAGTAGTTGCTTATTTCTTTACATCTTACACCCCAGTGTGAAGTGCAGTACATCGATTGGTCTCTTAAAATACTGATGATTTAGGCTTCTGTAGAGCACAAAGAAATGTAATGTTTTCAACAGAAAGCTCTATCTGTTCTTTCATATTTGCCTTAACTTTAAAAAAACAAAACAAAAAAACCTTTAACCCTTAGTTTTGAAGAAGTGCCAGATTTCAGGCTTCAATATATTTCTTTTCTAGGGCTAACATTGGTAATTACAGGAGGAATTCTAAAAGTCTGTTGTAGTTTATTGGTCCAATGTTCATTTTTCCCTCAGGTGAAGTGTACTGTGGATCAAAACAATTTTAGTAAAACACTATTTTGTTTTGTATTGCAGCTTTGAAAAAGCAGCATATGACAGACAGATTATGCCAAAGTTCTAGATGGATTATTTCCTTAGAAAACTAACAGTCTATATAAGTCAATACCATAAAAATAAAAAAGGCATTGTTTAATAATTTGTTTAGCCAGACTGTTTCATTAAAACAGCCATCTGAGATGTAAAAGAAATCAGGGAGAAAAAAACATGCAACATTAATTGAACTCAGTGCCATTTGTTTTATGCTTTGTTAAAGTTTATTTAAAATGAAATTGTATAAAAGAAGTTCTTTTGTGTCTATTCATAGGAGTTGCTTTTCATTTTTTGTTCCAAGAACGTGGCTGGAATACGTCTTAGAAAAGGAAATGTAGAAATAGCATATAAAATGTTAGTGGAAGATCAAGAGTAATATGAAATAAGTATTTGGCATTTAATCTTCTCCCTTGTAACCTGCTTTCCTGACAGAATGCCACTGACTTCAATGGGACTACATGAAGTTACAACAATTGGCTCCAGGCAAGCAAACCTGAAGTCCTTTTGGAGTGGGGCAATGCAAGGTCTCCCTTCCCAAAACATCAAACATCCAGTAAAACACCAGGAATAAATCTCCCACTGCTCGGATCTCGCAACTCATAGTGACAGCTCAGGTCAAGAAATGGCTCAGTCCCATGGATGCAACAGTAATAAATCTATAGAGTACCAAGAGCTCGGGTATTCAGTAGGAAGAAAAAAACCTCATGGAGCTCAAAAGCCAGAGCAGGTCTGTCAGAGTCAGTATTAGGTGGGGTTAATAAATCCCTTCCATTCCTGAGAGCATGGTATAGGGACATTGGAGTTAGGTCTGGAACCAGTAAAGCCATGTTCACATCTGAGCTAATAAGCTTTGCCAGACCTCAGCTGGCTCTCCTGTGTTTGCAGGGCTTTGTTAGTGCCAGCTGGATAACCCACCCATGGTTAACAGAAAGTTGACTGCATTTGCTTCTTCTCAGAACATACTTTAACCTTCCTCTCTCTTGGCAATGTGCAAAACAAACATTATAAGGAAAACTAAGAGCATATGGATAGGAGGTAATGCTTTTAATTGAGAGCTTGCATATGGCTGCAGAAATTAATTAAAATCCTGCTAATTCTGCAATAAAAATCCCTGCTACAAGGTAAAACACTGTGACAAGCACATAGGAAGGTTAAGGTAGGATGGTTACAGAAGTGCTTCTGTGATTCTCCACTTTAGGAACTGGGCTTCAGTCTCCTGATTATTTCTTGGGTAATTTTTGTGAAATCTCTTGAACACCTGTCTGATCACAGCAGTAAACATTTTTGTTTATTCACACATTGACTGCAAATGGAATCTTTCTTTTTAATATACATGGAAGGTGGATGGTGATGTGTCTACAGAGACCTAGAAAATGAGGAAGGGAGGGAACAAGAATTAAGATGCTGTTCCAGTAATATCTTCATTCCACTTGTATGTCTTTTCAAATAAACACTCAAAAAGCCTTGGGACAAAATTTCACAGAGTGAAAACCCTCAACTCTAAGTCATGTTGCCACAGGATTATTCTTCTGAAAAGCCAACATTTCCCACACTTGATTCATTTGCAGAAAGTTCTGAGAAAGACATTAATATTTGGTGGGCAATCTTGCCAATGGAATCCATGGAAGATACATTTACAACACTGTTAATACTGTGTGTAAATCAGTTGTGTGAAGCTTCTTGCCCCTTTTTATAAAGGGGGTTGTGCTTGCTACTTCAAACCTTAAAAGTCTGTCCCATGTTAAGAAAAAAAAATTCAAAAGGTATTTTTTTTTAAAATTATTACTATTTTTAAACACCTTTCCAAAGACAAAGCTACAGATCTCTGGTGTATGAGCAATCTATACAAAGAGAACAAACTGCTATTATTTTTATTTTTGTTTTGCCCTTACTCTTTTTTTTAGTATTATTTTTCCAGGTTTCCTGAAGTGGAAAGGAGTATGGTCAGGGAAGCTCTGAGAGATCTGCCTGGAGCCTCTGAAGTGAGTGGCTTCCCCAGTGTCTGCCCCTCTCCTGTGCTGCGGCCTGCTGCCTCCCAGCAGAGGTGACAGAACAGCTGAAAGTGTGATTCAGGGCAAAGTCAAGCAGGTTAGCTTTAAACTCACTTTTGCTGGCCATTTAAACTAAGTCATCAGTCTTCATTAAGACACATCTTGTTAAAACAGCTTTTCTGTGAGGCTGAGACATCAGGTAGAGTAAAGGAAACCTGGAGGGGTGAGTGACACTGCAGTAATGTTTGACATTCTGACAAGTCTTCCTGCTTTGTATGTATTCCTGCAAAGCTAAGACTCATCTTTGCCCATCCAAACTAGTTCAATTTCATTAATTACATTTCATAGCATGTGCAGTCTCCTTTAGTCTCATCCTCTGAAGAGAGATCTTTTATTGCATCTGTCTTTTCCCAGTGTCCCATAATACAAGCATACAATGTGTGGGACCTTTCCGGTCCATCTTGCTCCTGAACTTCCCAATCTGAACCTGAAGATTTTGTTTAAGGGCAACTACAAACTGTTGTGGAGCTTGACCACTAAAAATCATGATGCCACACCATTTCCCTCCACTCTTAAGCTTGATGGGCTTTTAAAGCATTCCAAGTTCTACCCACATCCTCTGACTAACAGGAGATGCTTTGTTGTGGTATGGACCTATCACAGTGTGTGATGAGCACACGTGTGATATGGACCTACTGTTTGTAATGTGAAATGAACCTATGAAGCTCTCATAAATGTTACAAAGCTAGAGGAGAAGACAGTGCTGGAACTCAAGAGGGAAAATTTATCCTAATGGCTTTATTCCTTTCAAAATAATGTGATTTTCTATACAAGGCATATGAAAACTTGAAAGTACAGCAGCTTGTTGTTTCTTCTTGAAGACCTACAACCTGTAGGATTTTAGGGAATAGGAAGGTAGCCAAAATTTGGTGAGAACAGAAGATCCCAAGTAGACAAAAAACTTACTAGTGCTGTTCAGGACCAAAAATCTCTTTGGAATGTGTCACAATGGTTCAGCATTTCAAAAAACTGGAAAATGAAAGAAAGTAACAAGGAGATAATATATACATTAAATATAGAGATGAAAAAAATAATGAGTATAATCCCATGCCATAAGTCACTCAAGGTAGTCAGAGGATCCTGTATGGATGGATGAAAATCTGACTTAAAATTAAATTCTGGTCACAACCAAATGCTGGCCAAAACTGCTGCATTTTCCTGGTGTTGCTGCTGCACTTCTCATTGCTATACTTCCACAGATCTGTAATACCCCTGAAATTACCTCTTATCCATCCATTTATCTTGCTTCAAAGTCCATTTGCATTTCCTTCCATTACTGACCCTGTCACTTTGCTTTCACTTGAGACTCCCATTGTTCTACTCAAACTATTTATATTCTAGCCCATGGTTGCACATCAGCCCATGACTTATTTCTAAATTAATTGCAGTCCCAGACACATTATTCAATCTATTCCTTCCCTTTCTCAGCATCTTCTCTCTCTATCAGAATTCATCCCCCCCACTTAGTTTTCCATCAGCCATGCAGGTCAAGGATCACAGAATCACAGAATGAGGGTGGCTGATGTTTATTCACAGTTCACAACACAAAAATATGAACAAACACTTTTTTTACCTGCTTCCTAAGATATTAAGTTTTTAATAGTAAACACATGTTTTGTCTCCAACAATCTTTCTTAATAAAACACTATTACTGTCTTCACAAAATACTCTAGATAGTGATGATGTGCACACGCTTTGCTGGATTTAAAGCTGGTTGGATGGTGGGTCCAAAGAGTTGTGTTGAATGGAGTTCAATCCAGTTGACAGCTGGTCACGAGTGGTGTCCCCAGGGCTCCGTGCTGGGGCCTCTCCTGTGTAACATCTTTGTTGATGACTTGGATAAGGGATAGAGTGCACCCTCAGTAAGCTTGCAGGTGACACTCAGCTGGGTGGAAGTGTGGATCTCCTTGAGGGCAGGGAGGCTCTGCAGAGGGATCTGGACAGGCTGGATCAATGGGTCGAGGCCAATGGCTTGAGTTTCAGTAAGGCCCAGGTTGGTTCCTGCATATGGGCCACAACAGCCCCTGGCAGCTCTACAGGCTGGGGGAGGAGTGGCTGGAGAGCTGCCCAGCAGAGAGGGACCTGGGGGTGCTGAGTGACAGCAGCTGAACATGAGCCAGCAGTGTGCCCAGGAGGCCAAGAACACCAACACCATCCTGGCCTGCATCAGGAGCAGTGTGACCAGCAGGACCAGGGAGGTGATCCTGCCCTTCTACTCAGCCTTGGTGAGGCTGCCCCTCGAGCACTGGGTGCAGTTCTGGGCACTGTAGGATAGGAAGGACATGGAGGTGCTGGAGAGGGTGCAGAGAAGGGCAACGAGGCTGATGAGGGGTCTGGAGAACAGGTCTGATGAGGAGAGGCTGAGGGAGCTGGGGCTGTTCAGCCTGGAGAAGAGGAGGCTGAGGGGAGACCTCGTTGCTTCCTACAACAACCAGAAAGGAGGTTGTGGTGAGGTGAGTGTTGGCCTCTTCTCCATAGTGACCAGCAATAGGACAAGAGGAGATGGGGTCAAGTTGTGCCAGGGCAGGTTCAGATTGGATATTAGGAACAATTTCTTCACAGATTATTTTATGCTTCTATGTCAGGCAGGAAATATTCCAAGATGTAAGCTGTACCTTCAGCAGTTCTGCTTGCAGCTGATCAAAAAACATGCACAGATGTGTTTTGTGGGTAACTGTTGCAGAGTTAGTTACTCCACTGGGTTTGCACCTCACCAGTAGGTGATGCGCTTACTATGTGATTCTGATAGATTTTTGGGAAGGATTTTATTTCATCCATTCTCTTTTCTCTGTGCTGAGTAATGACAAGATGGAATCAACTGTCTTCTGGTGCTCCTGATGAATGTATGTGGTAGGTCACATTGGTGTATCTCTCTGATTTCCTAGGCAAGTACACTTCCAGAACCAGCCTTGAAAGGTTTCTAAATACATCCAGCATCTGATGATCAGTAACATGGAGAAAACTAAGCCTGACATACTGAGATTAATAAGGTTTGTTATAATCCTTAGAAAGGAATTATTAGGAATTATTTTAATAGTACATTTTGTAGCAAGCTGCATGGAATCAGATTTTTTTCTGCATGTTTCCCTTTAATTGTCCTTTCTGTCTGTTTTTCAGGACATTGTTTACTCTGCCTGTATTATGCTGTCTGGCTTTATAAATGGATCTGCTGCGTGGTAAAGTATCAAATGGTGGTTTTTTTCTGAAATCCAGACAAATTATACCCAATGCTTTCACCGTCAATGGGTTCAACAAAATCAATTCAGTTATATTGGTAATGTACTTTCCAACACTCAGCAGCCACCTAGGCCTGAATGTTAATGAAACCAACACACTGTGTACAGGCTGCTGCATGAGTAGTAACACCACCTTGCACTTATAATAATAATTCTGTTTACCAGGCAAGACAGAAATGAAACACCCAGAACGTAATACACACACGCACACAAAGAAATTAGAAGTAAAAATATTTTTCAAGCACCATTACGTCTGAAAATACAGTGAGGTGTAATGCTTTGCTTTTCTTTCATCCTTCCCCAGGTCCCATTAAGGAGGGAGCTACAATAGGTTTAGCTACTCAGGGCTGGTGCAGGCTGTCCCGTCCCACCCTGAGACTGGTGCACTGCAGAGACATGGAAGAAAGTCAAGCTGGAATTATCAGCCAGCTAGCAATGAAACAGCCGAGTCTGGGACTTTTTCCTACCACCTGTGCTAATACAAAAGAGCTAATTCCAGCCTGATCCCTCATATGTATCACTGCACAACCTGTTGTCTGTGTTCCTGAGCCCAGAATCCTGCAGTTCTGCAGTGTTTATCCATTAGCAGGCCTGACACCAGATTCTTCAGGTGCTAAATCAGAACACTTGCAGGAAGCATTTTCCCAAAAATTCAGCAACACAAGCTGTTGGATATCTGGAAAAGATGGAGAACATCTCACCTTGTGCTAAGGCAGTATTTTATTGCTGAGAACAGTAATTTACCACTAGAAGTGGAAGTATTGGCAGGACAATGAGCACCTGTGCTAAATGGAAATAAACACTTCTGAAAGGATATTTATATACTTTTCTTCGTTTGGGAGACCGAATGGAGTTATTAAAAAAGGCCTGTTCATAATTTTTTGTTTTATTTCGCATGGTTTCACAGAAACTTTAAAGTGATTCAAGGGAACTACCATGTAGCATTGTAAAGACTCTGGACTCAAAGCACTGTGAAATGAACCATCTGCATTCTCCTGCTTCCTCTTGCCATTGCTGTTACCCTTCTGCTTATTTTTCCAGATTAGTTACTCACACAAGACACTGGGCACCTTCTAGTCAGGACAAATGCTAATTTTCCTTTCCTCTCTCTGCCGAAGCTTCTTAATAACAGCCCCTCCTCTCTGAAGCTCTGACCAGCAGTGAAGTACTAAAAGGAAAACTGTCATTGTTTTAGCTCAGAGTAAGTGTTGCACAATTAACACACCTTAGTTTAATGTCCTACTGCTGTGAAATACTTTGACATGGAACATCACAGCAAAAGGTCCACAATTAGAACTGCATCTCAAGAAAGAGAATAATATAAATTGAAGTCTGACAGTGCATTTCATCCTCCTTTAGAACAGAGATTTTCCACACAACTTTTTGCCATGACATGACAGTCTAAGTTTTACAGGTTTTAATTAATGTCTCTTGAAAAAAACCTCTGCGTCTGCAATGTATGTATCATTTCCTCTCTGCTGGTGTTCTCGTAACTCCAGTTTTGTTCCTGTTCTTCACTGCTGTGTGTACTGCACAGAAGGGAGCTTGTGTGAATTGTCAGAGTTTCAGCTGAATGAAGATATAATAATGTTCCTTCTGAGACTTTGGTCAGGGACCTCTGCTAACATGGTGGGAAAGCATAAAAACCACAAATTGAAGGTAAGTGCCCCATGACTTTGTGTGAAACTCTCTCATCAAATATACTTTCTTCTTTATTAGTGCTGTAAACTTTCAAGTGTGGTAAAATCCTTTCATTGCTACAGAAGAGCTTGACTGAAAGTGTGTTAGGAAATATGCAAATAATTTTCCAGTCAAAACAGGACAAAACCACACCTTGTAATTATTTAGGTTCATTTTGTGAGCACCCAATTCACAACCCCGGGGGCCTGAATTCAGGGAACCTGAGCACTCACAGATTCATTGGCAGCCGTAGCTGTGTGAAGCCCAGCAAATATACATTTAAGTATTGTAACCACTAAGTACACAAATATAGGAGATACAATTGCTTGATACTTAAATTAGGCAAATTATATCCAAAGCGTGGGACTAATAAAGCCTGGTTTTATATTGCTTTGTGTCTGTGTTGCCTAGTAAGCTCCAAATTCCTGATAAAGATTCCTTTTGCTGGGCATAATGTCACATGTCAAAGTACACACTTTGTTGTTCAATAAGTGTTGAGCTCAATTTTGTCCTTATTGGAGGAATCAACAGGGTAGTTCTAGTCCATCCAACTTCCTAGTTTGAAAAGGAAGAAAAAATAAATTATGTATAACATGTAATTTTATTTGCAAACTCCATCCTTTCTATTAGATTTGAGTGGAATTGGTCAACAGGTGCAAAAGTTACTGAAGAAATAGGCTGGGCACCCTCACTTCAAGCAGGATATTAAGGTGCTGGAGCAGGTCCAGAGGAGAGCAGCAAGGCTGGTGAAGGGACCAGTGGGAAAGTCTTACAGGGAGAGGCTGAGGGAGCTGGGGTTGTTTAGCCTGGAGAAGAGGAGACTCAGGGGGGACCTCATCACTCTCTACCTGCAGAGAGGTTGCAGTCAGGTGGGGACTGGGCTCTTCTCCCAGGCAACCAGTGACAGGACGAGAGGGCCTAGCCTGAAGCTGCACCAGAGGAGGTTTAGGTTGGATATTAGGAAGCACTTCCTTGTGGAAAAGGTGATCAGACATTGGAACAGACTGCCCGGGGATGTGGTGGAGTCACCATCCCTGGAGGTGTTCAGGGAAAGGCTGGATGTGGCACTGAGGGCCATGGTCTGGCTGATGTGGTGGTGTTGGTCATAGGCTGGACTTGATGATCTCAGAGGTCTTTTCCAGCCTCAATAATTCTGTGATTCTAATTCTGTGATTCTGTGAATGCATGTCTGCAACACAATGTGTTTAATTGCTTACAAAGCTTGCTATAAATTTGGAACTGCAAGTTCAGCCAGCGTAACTTTATTAACAATACTGCTTCTGTGAAGTTATGCTGGTTTTCACCTGTTGAGATCTGAGATCTTCGATAACTGATTTTAGATATGTCCTTTTTTTAAAATTTGTTGTGACTTAAGGAACATCAAATTTTCCTTAGATTCTCTACTGCAATAAGGAGAAGGAAAAGAGATAGATAACTGAAGTATAGTTTCTGCAGCTGTGTTAAAGGATTTTAAGAGGGCTGATTTATTGGATATGAGTAACATTACAGAAAATACCAGTCATCCTTCAATCCAAGGTGGAAAAGTGTTCTCAAATGTCTAAAATCCCAGTAACAACTGAAGACCTAAATTTACTGCAAATAAATTGTTACATCTGGGAGTCAAAGGATAAAAGTGAGAAAAAAACTATGTTCAAGAGGTACCAGAAAGTGGGGAACATCTGTAATGTCAGCTGAACAGGCTATGATAAAGCAAGTGACTCTTAGAGACTAAGAAATTATTATTATTAATGAATACGGTTCCAAATTTCACTTGTTGGATGGCTTTTTAAATAGAAACTCTGATTAATTAAATTTTTAAACAGTCACACTTAATACCATTAACCATGTCATAAGTGATAGAAGCAGGTAGTGCTTATTAGAAAGAGTTCATGTTGACAAAATTAACTAAAGCTTTAGGGAAGTGGTAGAGCAAACTTAGAAAGAGCATATGCCCTTATGTAAACCCAAGCATTAAACTTCAGGGCAAATGACTGATATGTCTTTTAAGTTAAATGAAAGCAAAACAGAGCTTTAAAAATTATAACAAAGAAAAGATCTACAGTACTGTTAGAATTTTATGTGAAGAAACAAAGGGATCATAAAGAGGGCATTGAAAGTACAAATGGGAATAATGAGGCAGTACTGCTTAAGAATTTTAAGATAAATATAAGAGGTTCTTTAAATATGTTAGAAGAAAAAAAATAGTAAAGAAAATATTAAGAGAATGCAAGATAAAATGAAGCATGGCAGTTTGAGTAGCTGAAAATGAGTAGGTAGGTGAACCACATCTTCGCTAGGAGATTATCATCAACACAGCATTGCAGATATTGAATTTCCACCTCCTTTTGGAAGCAAACTGACATAATTAGAGCAGTAGAATAAGAAAAGGGAGACACCTCATGAGGATCCTGTCAGTAAAAAATCATTTTCAAGGGTGATGCTAAAGGAAGAAAACAGAAATGGGATGGAAAACCCGTGAGTTGTATAGATTTTTGGGTTAGTTAGAGCTAGTTTAATTGAAATCTGAGGATTTCTTATCAATATCAAGAGAGATGCTTGACTTGATTCAGTCCTTTAAACTTTGTTTTGTTTCTTGCATTTCCTATTGAAGCAGCTGCTGTTGACCACTAGTGGATATTCATCCTTTATTAGATCAGTTATGCTGCTTCTTTTATTGAGCCCCATGAGAACTAAAATCATAGAATCACAGAATCACTTAGATTGGAAAAGACCTCCAAGATCATTTAGTCCAACCATTAACCCTACTCTATGAAGTCCAGCACTAAGCCAGGTCCCTAAGTGCCACATCTGCACAACTTTTAAATACATCAGGGGTGGTGACTCAACCACCTCCCTGGGCAGCCTGTTCCAAAGTCTGACAACCCTTTCAATGAAAATGTTCTTCCTAATGTCTAGTCTAAACCTCCCCTGGTGCAGCTTGAGGCCATTTCCTCTTGTTCTATCACCACTTACTTGTGAGAAGAGACAAGTGCCTACCTCTTTAAAACCTCCTTTCAGGCAGTTGTAGAGGGTCATGAGGTCTCCCCTCAGCCTCTTTTTCTTCAGACTGAATAGCCCCAGTTCCCTCAGCTGCTCTTCATAAGACTTGTGCTCAAGGCCCTTGACCAGCTTTGTTGCCCTTCTCCGAACATGCTCCAGCACCTCCATGTCTTTCTTGTCTTGAGGTGCCCAAAACTGGACACAGATTTGAGGTGTGGCCTCACCAGTGCCGAGTACAGAGGGACCATCACCTCCCTGGTCCTGCTGGTCACATTATTTCTAGTACAGGCCTGGATGCCATTGGCCTTCCTGGCCACCTGAGCACACTGCCGGCTCATATTCAGTCACCTATCAACCCAAACCCCTTGCTCCCTTTCTGCTGGGCAGCTTTCCAGCCACTCTTCCCCAAGCCTGTGGCATTGCCTGGGGTAATCAGAGTTTAAGTCCTGAGATATAAAAGCTTTTTTACTGCAAACAGTAGTTGTGAGCTTTTTGTCCTCTGATTTTGTGTAGTAAATAAGCAAGACCCAGGGCATTTCTTCTTTTCTTAATGTGCTGATGTTTGTGAATGATGGAAGGAGCAGGTATGACATTTGCAGTCTATAATTATGCGTACCTGAGTCCTTTTGTTATCATAATAGTGAGTGATAAAACCAAGGCACGTTCTTTCCTCTGGGTGCCTGTTTTGTACATAATGCATCTGTATTACATGATAATCAGCACATCTCCCACTTCATTATAATATATATAGCCAGGAGTTGCAGGAGTTCTTGTACTCTCTTATATTCAATTTATAGTCTTGTGAAGCCCACAAAAACATTGCAAAGTTTGGCCACCAGCACTCATTGGAGCATATATTGCCATGAGATGGAGATGTGGTGACTGTTCAGGAGAAAAAAACTGTATTTAGAAGAAAATCATCACAGCAGGCAGCAATGAAATAACATTTTAAGCTTTTGATTAGGAAACTCTAATGCCAAAGAACTTATGAAAGAACAACAAGGGCTGCTAATAACCTTAATTCAGTAGTATCCTGGCAAAGGTTAGCAGAATACTTGATGCTAAGGGAAATGTGGTAGAAGGCTGCTGAGTGAGCAAGCATGCTAATGGAGATACATTACATCAACGGATGGGATTGCAGAGTGCAAACCTGGCTGAGTTTTTAATATACAAACTCTATTAATTACACGATTTATGGAAAAATAATGTATTCAACAATTTTCCCTCTCTTTCCCACCCCGAGCTCCAACCTTAGTTTTAGTGGAAGGAGGGGACAGCTTAGGATCTGGTGCTATGCTGCTGGGGTAAGAATAAAAAAGAGGCTTGAAAATGGCTTTGAACTGTTTTCTGAAAAATCAATGTCTTTCTTTTTGCAAACCTCAGAGACAGTAATAGAAGCAAAGCTTAGGAAAAGCAAACATTCCAGGGATCAGAGATCTCTCAGGAAATGTGATATGGCCCAATCCAGAGACAACCAAGAAAAGGAAATCTAGATTTTATTTTTGCACTGCCACTGAACTTCCCTGTCACTATTTGCATGTCGCTTTGTCTGCTGCTCTGTCAAACAGCTCTTCTCAAAATGGGCTGCAAGCCCTTCAGGGGTGGTCTGGCTCTTATTACCAGTTTGCATTGTATATTAGCAGTTCTGGGGATTGCCTGTGAATTTACATCTTCTGAAACATTTGCAAACTGCTTGAGTCCATTCATTATGACACCATTATGATTATTGTTGTAGTTATTGATATATTATTACTCATAATAATACCAGTCATACTGGAATAAACAGTGTGGTAAATGAAGCTGATAACTTCTTTTCAGTAATACTAGACACTGCAAGTGGTCCCCCTGCCGTAGTGGCTCTATCAACACAGCTGATTGTTGTTTATTATAAATAAAGTTATCAGCATCTGATCTCCTATGTGTCTGGAATAAGTTTGCTTAATGCCTGGATTTACTATATGCCTCTTAAGTCAACATTATGCTTCCAGAGAAGTGTGTGGGTTAAGTGAGATAAATGAAAAATGAAACAAAGTGAAAAAATTCACATACATCTACAAACAAGGCGGCCAAGGATGCTAAGCTTTCAAAATCAATACTTTAACACAAAGGCTATATAAAACTGAAGTAAGTTAAAGGCCCCTGTACAGAACATTATTTTAACAATAATGAGCTTGTGCATCGTAGCTGCGGAGAAATGGAAGGAAAAAAACATATCACAGGTTGGACACAAGCTCTAGTAAGCCAAAACATTTGAAGAAAGTACATATCATTCTGCACTGAGCATCTTATTGCAGAGGAAACTGGGCTGGAGACTCACCAAGAAAACTCATTATCTTAACACAATAAACTGTGTAGTGTGGGGATGTAGGAACGGGACTTCAAATTAAGCCAAACTTGGTGGCCCGTTTGGAAGCCAGAGAAACTATGTGTAAGTGACTAAAGCTGTAAATATTATGTTTGACATAGTTAATCTCAAACCTTCCCAAAGTCTGATAAAGGAGGAATCCAGAACTGTTCTTTAATCTGCTTTCTCTACATTGTCCTAACCTGGTAAGCTTGCTGTTAGTGAACACCTGGTCTGATAAAAAGTTCCTGTTGTCCCCTTGCTCCCTTTCTTTGGTACTTTTATATTTGAATCATAGAATCATAAAATTATAGAACTATTCAGGTTGGAAAGGCCCCTTGGGATCACCGAATCCTACCATCATCCCTGCTCTACAAAGTTCTCCCCTAAACCATATCCACCAGCACCACATCCAAGCGACCCTTAAACACACCCAGGGTTGGTGACTCAACCACCTCCCTGGGCAGCCTATTCCAGTGTCTAACCACTCCTTCTGTGAAAATTTTTTTCCTAATGTCCAGACTAAACCTGCCCTGTTGCAGCTTGAAGCCCTTCCCTCTTGTTCTGTCGCTAATTACCTGTGAGAAGAGACCAGCACCAACCTCTCTACAATGACCTTTCAGGTAGTTGTAGAGACTGATGAGGTCTCCTCTCAGCCTCCTCTTCCTCAAACTAAGCATTCCCAGTTCCTTCAAGCCTTCTTCATCAGATTGATTCTCTAGGCCCTTCACCAGCTTCCTTGCCCTCTTCTGTACTCACTCCAGCACCTCGAGATCTCTCTTGAATTGAGGTGCCCAAAACTGGACCCAATACTCCAGGTGTGGCCTCACGAGTGCTGAGTACAGGGGGACAATCACCTCTCTACTTCTGCTGGTCACAAGTCAGCCACTCCTGTCTGAGAAAAGATTTTCTTTTGACTGAACACTAAGGGAAGACCCTGGCTTGGATAAGGGCATCTTACGACATCCTTGGGTCCCATCTCTAACTTAAGGAGACAGAGTTCAGAGCACAGGAGGAAATGTCATGTTTCTTTCCTTGGTCATCCTGCTGATACCTGTGGCAGCAGGTCTACCAGGAAAACCCCATGTCAAGGCACAGCAGCAACCAATCAACTGTCAAAGACATCATCAGTACCATAAATAAAGTCTCTGCCTGTTCATACTGGCAAACAAAGTATGCAGCTATAAAGCCCACTTTGATAAATACAGTTTATAGTCATTGTGATGGCATCTGTGTAGATCTGGTCTTATAACACAGCCAAACAATTTCAGATCATTTCCTTCTTAGTATGCAATAATGTTTTTTCAAATGCTTGAGATCCTATCTAAAATTAAATGCTGGATATTCTGTACCAGCCCTGTAGGAGATGGAATATTTTTTTTCTGAAAATCTGTGCTTATCAGTCACAGACATACTTTATCTTTTACATGTGGTGTCATTGGATGCATCCCAAAATTATAGCATTGTAATGAGAAACAGACTTTTTATTTTATTTTTTCATGCCACGATGTAAGAAAGATCTGACCAACTAAGGTGTAAAGCTTAGAGAAAAAACAATTAAGGAAGAAAGCTCCAGCTACATGGGGACAGGGAAATATTAACTTACATCTAAGCACATAGCAAAAGCAAGGAAAAAAAACCAAAGTGATGGGATGAGGTGACTCACTCTGGACACAGATACTGCAAATGGTGGGGAATCTAATTGCCTTGCAATTAAAGGGTGAATGCACAGATAGGCTGATAGCTTCTATTAGGCAGGAAAACAGCTCAGCCAGCAATGAATCACTGCTAAAAAACAAAGACTTCTGAAACAGTGCCATCATTTGTAGATGTCTGCAGGAGAATGAATATGTGAAAACAGGAAAATAGGCTGTAACAATGACAGAGTTCCCTCGGTGGCTGACTTGAATGTCTATTATACCATACGAGGCAGATAAGTTCTTAATAGAAAAAATTCCAGTGAATTCCAAAGCATAATTATTTTACTATTGCAATTCCTTAATTGAGACTTATAAATCTACTAAATTAGCTCTTTTTTTTTTTTTTTGCCTTCACTTTATTGGCAAAACAGAGAAGTCTCCACAGAGCATAGTAACAGCAAATACTGCTAAGTGAAATGGGATACGTTTGAGACCATTTCCCTGGGAAATGACTAAGGAAGAAATCGACATAGAATCGGTGAGTCATTAGATATATAGCAAAAGATATCACTTTTAGTGCATTTTTTTGTTTGCTTATGGATAAAGTCAGGAAGGAAATCAGAAGCTGGAAGTTCAGAGACTTACTAGTTGGTATAGGAAGAAACAAAAGCCTACTTGCTATTCACAGAAGGCTAGGTTTCCCAGATGATAAGGGGTATTGCCATGAGAAAAATCCCAATGAAAACACCTTTTACAAAATCTTGCATTATCTCAACATCCTCTTAGAACAGATTAACAGGCAAGCTGTCTAATCTCATGTACTTTTTTGTTGTCTTTTCATTATCCACACCTACTTGGTGTCACCCAAGTGGCTCTATGATAACCATAGATTTTGCTGTACAATCATCTGAACTTTATTATTTTGTGTTAGTAACTTAGATCCCTTGCCAGCTTCTTTTAATATATTAGCAAATGAAAAGATCATTTCTAGCCCAAAAAGAAGAGGGCTTGTGCTTCTCCTTCTCAAAATTTCCTTCATATTTTTCTTGCTGAAAAATCCACCCTGCACTGTATGGCAAACTCCTGGTGTCTAATTGTTAAAGAATGGGGGGAACATGGGTGTTTATGTGAAACACAGCAATTCTCTTACTGTCACCCTAAAAATAATGTCTCCTCTTCTACATTTTGCTGTTACTGTGTTTATGAAATAATATGGGCTCCCTCTGGTGACTAATTGAACCCCTGCAAATTCCCAAAGCTTTTAATCAAAGACTGAAACCTGATGGATAAAAGCATCTGTCTCTGTGCAGGAGGATGTGACATTATTCTACATTTCTGTGTGTGCATAAATTCTGTAAAAACCTTGTGTAATCACCAAATCCAAGAGATAGGCACCTATTTTGTTCAAAACTCCAGGGGTGCAGTTTCTACTCTCATGTTTTCTAGGTTGGCATTACATAGTTCAAGTGAAGACAAACATTTTTGCCAACCCATTTTCTATTGAAAAAAACTGAGCCACTGCTCAACATGCCATTGCCATGCAAAACCATGCAGTTTTCTGGAGTTTTTTTCAAAAGGATTTGTTTCAGAGGGAAAAACAATGTAAACTTTTAAGATACACAGCGTGTTTGAAAAGAAGCAAGGCTAGACTGAAGCTTCAGAGACTTTTGAGGCAGAACAGAGAAGTAAGACTTCATATGAGCTGTTACATGTTGAATCCAAGCAGACTTACAAAAAGGTCCACACGAAATGTTAGTTTAGATGAACAGAAAAGAATTTGTTTTGTTTAATGTAATGACCTCTGCTGGTTTGTTTGGCGGGATTTCTGATAGTGCGGGAAGGGCCCCAGAGGTGGCTCCGGTCAGAAGCGGAGAAGCTCCCCCTGCTCCAAACCCAGCCAAGGAGCCATCAGAGAGACAATAGATGCCTCTGCCATTAACATATGGAAGAACTGAAGTAAGAGCTGAGCAGTTAGGAAGAGCTGAGCTGGAGAGGAGAAAGGCAGTGCTGGGGTGAAGATCCCTAGGTTGGTGAGGAAGAAGAGGAAGAAGGTGCTCAAGCACAAGTTTCCCTGCAGCCCATGGCGAGATGGCAGCTGTGCCCCTGCACTTGTGGAGGAACATGGTGGAACATTCCCTGAAGGCACCAGGAGGGGTGAACTTGGATTTGCTGCCAGTGGCCTGGGATGATGCAGCCATGGAAGCCCCCGGGCCAGGGGAGGTGCCTGTTCCCGAAGCAGCCGTGACTCCGTGGGAAGCCCAGGCTGGAGCAGCTCCGGGCCTGGTGGGAAGGACTCATGGAGGAGAGGTTGGTGGAGGACTCTCTGCCATGGGAGGGACCCCGTGGGGAAGCAGGGCAGGACTGTGAGGAATCCTTCTTCCTGAGGAGGAAGGAGCAGCAGGAACCACCAGCCTGTGACCGGACTCTAAACCCCATCCCCATCCCCCTGTGCCGCTGGGGGGAAGGAGGGAGAGAAACCGGGAACGAAGGGATTTGGGCGGGAAGAAGGGAGGGGTGGGGGTCACGTGTGTGAGCCCTGCTCTGGGTGTGTCTGTGTCCCGTGGGCATTTGATTAGTGTGAAATTAACTTGCTATTTTTTCCCCAAGTTGAGTCTGTTTTTCCCGGGACCTTAATCAGTGAAGAACCCTCCTTGTCCTTTGTCTCGACCCATGAGCTTCTGGTTGGGTTTGTCCTCCCCATCCCAGAGTGTGTGAGGGGGGAGCTGAGTGAGCGGCCACGGGGCTGGTGCTTTGTTGTCGTGTTGGGCCCAAACCACGACATGTCCTTTCAGGGACATGATTTTAGGTCATCCTGGAGGTCCCTCACCATTTTTTCCATATTGCAGGAGCACAAGGGTATCTATATGAAAACACAGCATGTTCTTTAGAATATGTTAAGCCTTGAGGAGGAGCATCCTGGCATCTGGGATTGCTGGCAGTTCTCAGATTCTGCTGGGTGAATAACCATAAGGAAAAAAAGGATAACATCTTATTTTGAGAGTAATTCCAGAGACATATAATTTTTCTTACTGTATCAGCAATTTTTACAACCTCTAACACGTTTTTTAAATGGTAATAGTTAACCACTGTAATATGTTTCATTACATTTTCTGTTAATAATTTCATAAAACCTTTCAAAGGCACAGTAAGAATTAACTTTATTTTGGGTTTTAGCCTAGAGGACTATCAGTATGTAGCAACATTCTACAATCTGGTTGGTGTTTTTTATAGCATAAGCATATTTTTTTCTACTGCTGCTTTTCAAATTGCAATGGTACAGTAAATTCTACAATTATTAAATCTGTCTCACACTATCAGATTATTATTCAAGTGTTTGGTCAAGTTAGACTGGTTAATAAACCAATCATGTCCTGTGAAGACAATATGCTTTTCATGACAGTGGTGACTCAGTTTACTATAATTTGTAAACAGACACATACATTACAAAATTTGTAGTCATATACTTGAGAGTACTGAAGTCCTTTCCCAGTCCCTTCTATTTTCCTCCTGTGAGATTATCTCTTTTTAGATAAAACTTGCATCTCTGCACATTTATGACCTTCAATTGAGTAACTGGTCCTATTACTGCTGGTGCCCAGTAATAGGACAAGGAACAATGGGAATAAGTTACAACACAGGAAATTCCCTAGAGGTCCCTTCCAACCCCTATGATTCTATGAAACTACATAATACAAATATGAATTATATATATAAAAATATATAGAGAGTATATGTACTATTGTATGAATAAATTTCAGCATACTGTGAAAGAAACATAATATAAATCACAGCCTGTCAATTTTGTCAGTTTTAAGGAACAGGAGAATCCTCCTTGACATACAAAATAAATGTTAACACCTCAACAATTATGTTCCTTAGTGCTTAAGCTGTCAAAGTAAACAGGTTGTAATGGCACACCTCAGTGTTTGCATTAGTCAAGCTTTATGAGTTCTGTTACTATTTTAGAAAATACAAATAATAAAAGATTTCTTTACATTACCATCCAGATGTTGCTTGTCTACCTTTTTTTATTCCATGTTTTTTTATTTAAATAGTTTTATAGTCAGACCAGGGTCTTACAGTCTGGGGTTTATTAGCTATTTTTTTCTAGTTAGCTTTTTGGTTTTTACTCTCTATAAAAGTTGATATATTTTCGACCATTTCTTTTTCTCTTATTTTCCAAAAATTCCTCGTGAGTTCACAGAATCACGTCATCATAGAATGGTAGAGGTTGGAAGGGACCTCTGGAGATCATCAAATCCAACCCCCCTGCCAGAGCAGGACCACCACAGGCTCTAGGGCAGATCACTCAGAAAGGCATCCAGACAGGTCTTGAAAGTCTCCAGAGAAGGAGACTCCACAACCTCTCTGGGCAGCCTGTTCCAGTGCTCTGTAACTCTCAGAATAAAGAAGTTCTTCCTCATGCTGAGGTGGAACTTCCTGTGCTCAAGTTTGCATCCACTGCTCCTTGTTCTATCACAGGGCACAACTGAAATGAGATTTTCCCCTCCTTCTTGACACCCACCCTTCAGATATTTATAGACATTAATAAGATCCCCTCAACATTTTCTTCTCCAGACTACACAGCCCCAGGTTTCTCATCCTTTCCTCATCAGGCAGCTGTTCCAGTCCCTTAATCATCCTCGTAGCCTCCATTAGACTCTCTCAAGTAAATTTCTGTCCCTCTTGAACTGGGGAGCCCAGAACTGGACACAACACTCCAGGTGGGGTCTCACTGGGGCAGAGTAGAGGAGGAGGAGAACCTCGTTGACCTGCTGGACACTCTCTTCCTAATGCACCCCAAGATACCATTGGCCTTCTTGGCCACAAGGGCACATTGCTGCCCCATGGGTAACTTGTTGTCCACCAAGACCCCAAGGCCCTTCTCCACAGAGCTGCTTTCTAGTAGGTCAGCTCCTAACCTGTACTGGTGCATTTTGTTGTTCCTTCCCAGGTCCAGGACTCTGCGCTTATTCTGGTTGAACCTCATTAGGTTCCTCTTTGCCCAGCTCTCCAGCCATTCCAGATCTCACTGAAGGGCTGCACAGCCTTCAGGGGAATCAGCCAATCCTCCCAGTTTGGGATCATCAGCAAACTTGCTGAGGATACACTCCATCCCCTCATCCAGGCCATTGATGAAGGTGTTGAACAGGACTGGACCCAGCACCAGGGGACTCCACTAGTTACATAACTGTCTTAAAAATAATGAAGCAGAAAATGGATTCTTCCCACCTGAAGTTTATAGAAGTGAAAAATGACTGGAAACACTTTGATATTTCTATAATTTGAGATGTAAAAAATTTATTGTTCAAGGCAAACTTTCAGTGTTTTCACGATTGAAAGAGAAGTCAACCTGTAGGAATTATACAAATCTTACAAAATGAACCATTTCAGCAATAGGTTAATCTTGGAAAAAAATCACTACTTAATTTTTTGTAATAATCAAGTGATAGACAATATGACAATGAACACTACAATGATGTGTTTTTATTGCTTCAACAGCAGCCACCTTGGTCTTTTCTTTAATTTGCTTAGCAGCAGAAATACAATTTTTTCCTTAGAAATACTAGAATCATTTTATGATCCATTCCATTTGCATAATTTCTTACATTTGACAGTCCACTTCGAGCAACTAATAAAATGTGAGTGCATAAAATTTAGGAGATTTTACAGAAATAATTGTTATCTCTGCTATGTCAAGAACAAAACTCTCTCATTCTGAGAGATGCAACAGATTTTGGAGAGAGCAGATTGAGCTGCTGAAGAACTTTCCACTGCAGTTGTTATTACTGCATGAGATGGTGTCACTCAGTCATTTAAAATCACAAGATATTAGAATTAGTTGTGGACTATGAATTATCTTTCTCCTCTACATTTTCTTCCTGATAGTATAATAGATCTCTGACAATTTGTGCCACGATGAACATTCTTCGGCTAAATGTAAATATAATAACTTTAGAATATTGTATGAATCAAATATCATCATTTATCATTATGTATTACTCATATATTCATATTATTATATTAAATCTTACATATTATTATATTAAAATAATTAAATATTATTAGAGGACAATCTTTGTTAGGCTTATTTAACATTTATTTTTAAGGCAGATTAAAGGTTTTTCATGTTGTTTTCAGAAACACGTTTCAAAGGGGATTGATGGAGAAGCGGGGCCATGAAGATACTGAGAGGGCTGGAGCAGCTCTGCTCTGGAGACAGGCTGAGAGAGCTGGGTCTCCTCAGCCTGGAGAAGAGAAGGCTCCAGGGAGACCTTAGAGCACCTTCCAGTGCCTGAAGGGGCTCCAGGAAAGCTGGGGAGGGGCTTGGGACAAGGGCTTGTAGTGAGAGGACAAGGGGTAATGGCTTATAACTGGAGGAGCGGAGATTTAGGTTCAATTAGTAGGAAATTCCTTAGTGTGAGGGTGATGAGACCCTGCCCCAGGTTGCCCAGAGAAGCTGTGGATGTCCCATTCCTGGAATAGTTGAAGGCCAAGTTGGATGGGTCTTGGAGCAACCTGGTCTAGTGGCACAACCTGGCTGTCCTGACCTCCACCTGAGCCCACTCTGCTTTCCAGTCTCTCTGCACCAAGGAAAGCCTTGCTTCCTGCCAACCTTTCAGCATCTCTGAACAAAACAGCAGAGCAGTGTAATGATACCCTGTGTGAGCTCCTTTTTTTGTATCAAAGCACTGAGCCTGGAAGAAAATTTCCAGTCGCAATTGGTAAGGCCAATATTTGATAACAGTTAGACCCCTTCAGAGGAACTATCTGGATCCTTACAGCAAAGTTTATTACACATGATACCCACACAGGGCAAGAACTATTCAGATAATCAGTAACAAACCTCTCCAAATTGTTTTTCTTTTCTAATATTCCATTTTCTCACAGGGCATTGCAAAAACAGAAGCAAGAGCTTTTGAATAATATATATATTTTTACAGGCAAAATCCCAAGTAAGGTCATTACTTCTGGTACACAGTTTGATGCGTGTTTGAAAGAATAGCAGGGTTTTTTTTACTTTTGTGGTTAATTTGCATTGCCTTGCTGTGAAAGCAAGGTCACTTCTGCATTGGCTTGGTTGACTGAGTGAGCTTTGATGTAATAAATGATGGAACTAAAGGACAGAATGACACTTGACAGGTCAAATCAAAGAAACCATGGAGGTTACCTTGAGAACCTGATAAAGCATGGCCTTTCCAGGAGGTAACAGTATGGCTGGAAAACATGCAAGAAGCAGTGTTTGATATTGCCAAAGAAACTTATTTTAAAATGGATTCTCCACTCTTAGTTAAACAGCAGTAGAAGGGGAAGCAGAAGAATCACAGCACTCCTAAATCCTTGTCTTATTAAGGAAAAAATAAAATGAGAAAGGAAAACTGAAACTAAATATGCTTTTCACTGGTTGCCATACTTTTGTGTCCTTCTCTCTCAAACATGCACACTCCTCATATTTACTTCCCTACTAGTATGGATACTCTTTTCTAATGAAAGCTGAAGGTGTCAACAAATTGAACAAATTTCAGTTTTGGGCCATCACAGATAATTCATACTGCTTACACTTGTGAAAATGGACAGATGGCTCATGGTTAGATACATCTGTTTCTTTAATCAGAGATAATATGAAGGGTTAAAAATTGAAAAAAATATTTAAATAAGTATTATGAAATCCAAGGAAGAACATAAATTCACTTGATACACAGAATCCTTGCAAAAAAACCTAACAGCTTGGAGATACAGAAAGTAAGAATGTAAACATTTCTCATCTGACCAGAGCTTTTTCTTTTTCTGTGGGAATGTATATTCAAATCCATTTTGGTATTCAAAGAAGATTTAAGAAGAGAGGCTGTTTTATTGATGAGGAAAAACATGGAAAAAATGGCACTCTGCTCTTTGGCTGTTTCTTTTTTGGTGCCACTTTGAGGAACCTTCATTTTTTTGTGTCGTGGTCACTGCTTCCTTCCTTGAAAGAGCTGAGGGGATGAATAGACTAAGAAATGATGACAATGATACTGAAGTTTGGAGACGGTAGAGAAGAAAAATGTATTACCTGCTTTCAACTTTTCACTGGTGTAACTCCTTTAGGGATGGTGTTGGTAGCCTCATTAGGCAAAGAAATTTGGTAACACAGGTGTCACTGTGCAATAGCCTTTATTCTTGTGAAAGGAAGCCCTGGAATAGCTTTAAAATACTCTTTCTTGTCTCATGAACACCTTATGACATTTCTTGAAGTATAACAAAACTGGCAGGATTTAAGACTGTATCTTAGATGTCCAAATGTGCTTGCCTTTTCATATATACTTTTTAGCTTTAGGGTATATGTTTAAGTTTAATTGTGAGTAGCTTAGATATTGGTTTTTAAAGCATTGACCTTCTTGCTTGCCAATTCTTGAAAAGATCATTTGTTTCTTTGGAGTTCCTTATTAAGTTTTATAACCAGCTCCCTGTAAGTAACTCCCTTCATGATTTAAGTATATTTAAATGGCTGAATATTTTCATTATTATTACAAACTTACTGTATTGTGCTTAAATAAACTGTTGTTTAACTAGCAGTGCTCTAAAGGATCATTTTTTATCTTAAACGTTTTCTTCAAACTCACATTTAAACTTCAAGCTCTGTTTGAAAGGGATTTGCTAGTGAAAATATTCCAAATTTCTTGCCATTAGCTTCAAACTGAAGGAGCTTTCATCCTTCTTTGGAAAGGAAAACTGAGAGGAAATTCCTTTTTCTGGAGAGGGGTGGTTGGTTTGAATAGGCTACTTTATATACCATTTATGTACCTTGTTTTATTTGAGATAATGGAAAGTGTTATCTTCATACTCCTTATCAAGGGAGATATCTTCTTGTTTGGGAAGAAGACATAACCAGTTGGCTCTATACCCTTAAAACCTCCTTCTCTGAGGAGTGCAGTCCACAGGAGCTCTGTGCATGAGTACTGGGGTGCTGGTTTTGGCTGGGGCAGAGTTAGTTTTCTTCATAGTAGCTGATACAGTGCTACGGTTTGGATCTGTGGCCAAAAGAGTGTTGATAGCACAGGAATGATTTAGTTATTGCTGAGCACTGCTGACACAGCATCAAGGACTCTTCTGCTCCTCACCTCAGCAGCAAGTAGGCTGGAGTGCACCAGATGTTGGGAAGGGACACAGCTGGGACAGCTGACCCCAACCAACCAAAGGGATATTCCATACCATATGGTGTCATACTTGGCATGTTTTGTTTCTTTGTTTTAGTTATTAAACTGTCTTTATTTCACAAGTTTTCTCACTGTGACCCTTCCGGTGCTCTCTCCCATCCCACTGGGGGCAGTGAGCAAGGGCTGTGTGGTGCTGAGCTGCCTACTGGGTTAAACTACAACAGCAGGTTACAAGAAGTCAAGTATTATAAATACTCCACACAGCACCAAGATTACCAAAGCTCTGGTCTAAATGAGAAGGCTGGATGCCCGTGTGACTGCAAACACAGGAGCTCACAACTGAAGACTAATGCCCTTTCCCATCCTTTTACCTTTTCCTCAGAAATCTGCACCTACATGATAAATAAAGCTCCTTGTACAATCAAGAGTTTTTATTTCATAAACATCTGCCAATTGATTATTGAGGAAAACTGAGATTTCATTAAACTGAGCATTTTAGTTTCTAAAACAAGGAATAAAAAAACAAGTATCAATTTTACTCCAAACATCGATCATATAGAATTGCTAGACTCCTTTCCCCTTTGATATTTTTTGCCAGGATGTGATGTGTTTGTATCAGTCTTGCAGAGTAAGTACAGCTTTTTTTTTTTCTGTCAGTTAATTTTTGCATTAAGCCTGAGCTTTAAACTCAACCTTGTTTTAGCTGGAATACATATTGGAGTTGGTATGGGTATAGAAGGACTTAAAATGCTGTCTGGGAAGCAGCATAGGAATTCCTGTAACCTTAGGCTTTGTTTTATAACTGTGGGAATGGAGTGAATCACTGCTGGGTTCTACAAACTGGTCAGTGTTTCAATGAGTGCTGCATTCTGGGGCATATCATGGTTAAGATTCATGGCCTGAATTAGCTGCAATATGATAAAAAAGAAAATTATTTGCCTCATTTGCCTGCTTTGGCAATGCATGGCTGAAATCTTGTTCTGGGAGGTTGTAGAAACGGCAGCCATGCAAAGTCCTGGTATCTTTGTACGCTAAGTGAACTTGGTTCACGTCCTTCAGATGTTTGTACACTTAGAGAGCTGTGTGATATCTTCCAGGAAACCATAACGAGTGTCAGCAACATAAATAAATATTACTAGCTGAGCAATCATGTTAGATGTCATTGTTTTTTATTTTCTGGTTTTGTTTGATTTGTATGTTTTTACTTGGTTTGTTTCCTTGAGTACTTTCTCCACTGTCTCCACTTTCCACCATAGTACCATCTCTTGATTCATCCTTCATTTGATTTGGAATGGTACAAACTCCCTGATTCTATGATTCTTGTCTTTTGACACAGTCATGGTACAGGAAAATCTCTTTCCTGGCTCAAAGTGTCCTGAAAGGCAGGGGAGAAGCAGCCTTTGGGAAGAGGACACCTTGAGACACTGGCCCTCAAGGTGGCTTCAGAATTAAGAATAATTTAATCTAGTTTTATCTTGCTATAATGCAAATATCAACAGATGAGTCACCTTGATTTTTGAGAGGTATTCAAGAAAAACGAGCCCTTCTGGCCTATTTAAGTGTATGTGTTAGGGTGACATGATTTGAAATACGGGGTGTCTCTTGATAGACTACAAGGGGCTTCCTCTGAGACCCCAGTCATATCACCTCATTGTTCCATGTCTCAGCTTAATATAGGCTTGTTATCCTTCTTTCCTGACAGAGACCGGCTCTTTTTCAGTGTTTTCTTTTCTTGCATAAGTAGGTTGCAGAACTTTCTGATATAGGGGCTGCTTATCAAGATATTTTTCCTGTGCTTAAAGCAATTTTTCTCTGTAATATAAACAGTGGAGATGAAGGACTTTCCTTTCTGCAGCAAGGTTGGAATACTTCAGCAATTCGTAAACCTCTGCTGTTGACTACACAGCAGAATTACAGAGTTCCTTCATGTCTGGGGTTTCTTTTTGAAATATCTTCCTGATATTATGGGGATGTCTCATAATATTTCAAAATGAGAGATGTCGAAGGAAAAACCTAATGAGACAACTACTTCTATCTTTGAAAAGAACTAAGTGTATACCCAGATGGATAAAAAATGTCAAAAATCATATTACAGTGCTGAATATGTAGAAATATGTGGTTATAATTATAATTTTGAAGTGATGCTTTTAGTTAAAAATTGAGGGTCTGAGGTAGTGCTTTTAGGTAGTACAATGCTCAGGTGAAAGTTTCTTCTAGATGAGACCTTTACTCAACATCCAGCATTCAGAGAAGTTTTAAGTAAAACAGATGTGTCTGTCATCTGCTCTGCTTTTATTGGAAAGAACAAGATTTACTTTTGTAAGTTGTTCCACAAAAGGAGCCCTAATTAAAGGGTAGAGGTATCCATGGAATTATTCAACTCAAAGGACTTTTGAGGTTTTATTTTTTCTCAAGTGGAACAACTGTTCTTGGGAAAACACTTTATCAGCCTGTGATCTTAAGGTCTAGGGGCTGGGCTGGAGACATGATCCAGGTTTTCTAGTGATACTGCTTTGTTCTCTACAAAACAATTTTCTGAAGAAGGGAGAGATACAGTAAGGGGAAAAAAAAAAAACAACACAGCTTTCGAGCCTCAAATACAGAATCTTTCCCTGGTTGGATGGGGAGGTTTTGATGATTTCTTTCCAAGGTTCTACCTTTCTACACAATTGGACTGTTGGATCTAAAAGAAAAAAGAAAAAGAAAAAGAAAAAAGAGATTATTCCTCCCTCTGTTGAAACTACTAAGGAAAAAAGTAAGTTCTTCATCCTCTTATTGTGGCTGCCAGCCAGATATTTACAGTGCTTTTCAGGCAATTCCCTGAGGGTAAGTAAAGGAGCCTGTCTTCAGCATGCAGGTTGAACTCTCTGTTCCATCAGAACGAGCTAGTGACACCACCTCCAACATCAAACTCTCAAACAGAAGAGAGTAAGTGGTGTTGTTTGCCTCTCCTTGGAGGGGATTCCTGGCTTTCCAAGAGTAAGGCATCCCCCATAAACCCAGCTTGCTGCCTAAAAGGAGTAGGAAAGCACGTTTTCGCAAGGAGCTCTGTGTTTAGTTTTCACATTGGCAGGTTCTATGTGTCTCATTCATTTCTATGTCCTCTCGTTCAGAGGATGAGTGCTCAGCCAATCCTTCATGCATCTGGCATCTGAGGGTAACTAAAAGGTGCCATTTACGCTTCAGGCATCCAAATCTTTTTGTGTATGTGGTTCCTGAGTCACTTCCTGAATTAACCACCCTTTGTAAAGCAGTATTAACTGAAGAGGAGAAGTTAAGGTCCATCCGTGTTCAAAGATGCAAAACCAATTTCTAGCAGAGCCAGGGAGAGAACCCTGTTGTCTTACATTCCAGCCACCAGCTATGACCTATTGTTTCTCCTGCCTGTTTACTGGTAATGCATTTATTTGTTAGCTGCTTGCCAGAAGGAGGCCAGGTGATAAGCTAAACTTGTGAGAAGAAGCCCAACATACCCAAAAGAAAACAATGTACTCAGGAAATTTTCAGCTCTCACTTAAAAGGAGGGCAGGTAAGAAATTAATGGGGTTGGTACCACTTCCTCAAACCTGCAATTTCCTTCAAAAACCTTCATTTTTTGAACACATGGCTATACAATTCCTCTTGTTGTTTCTCTGTCAGCTTTAAACCTCATTATCATGGAATCACAGAATGGTTAAGGTTAGAAGGCACCTTAAAGATCATCAGGTTCCAACCTCCCTGCCATGAACAGGGACACCTCCCACCAGACCAGGCTGCACAAGCCTCATCCAACCTGGCCTTGAATACCTCCAGAGGGGGGGTATCAACAACCTCCCTGGGCAACTTATTCCAGCACCTTCCTACCCTCATGGTGAAGAATTTCTTCCTAACGTCTAACCTAAATCTCCCCTCTTTCAGTTTAAAACCATTACATTTATCCTATCACTGCCCTCTTGGATGAAAAGCCCCTCCCCAGCTTTCCTGCAGCCCCTTCAGGCACTGGAAGGTGCTCTAAGGTCTCCTCAGAGCTTTCTCTTCTCCAGGCTGAACAACCCCAACTCTCTCAGCCTGTCTTCATAGCAGAGCTGCTCCAGTCCTTGGATCATCTTGGTGACCCTTCTCTGGACCCTCTCCTATCTTTTCTGTGCTGAGGGCCCCAGAGCTGTACACAGTATTCCAGGTGGGGTCTCACCAGAGCAGAGGGGCAGAATCCCCTCCCTGGCCCTGCTGGCCGCACTTCGTTTGATGCAGCCCAGGACACAACTGCCTCCCTGGGCTCCAACACACACTGGTGGCTCATAATCTGTCTTTGTTCCTCAAGCTTTTCTTTTTCACATGGGTGTTGCCTTTTATTTGAAATTTCTGTGGCTACATATGGGAGACTAAGTGCAGGATCTGGTTCTTAAAGCTGCCACCTCATGATGCCAAGTAACTGGAGGGGGAAGATGGACTGTTTTCCAGGGAGGGCAGGAAAGATCACGGGGTTTTAAGTGAAAGGATCATAGGTAAGAATTTAAATGTGCATATTTAAAGGAAAAAACAGTTTTCAGAAGTGAATGTTAAGAATATGAAAGAAACTGACCTTAAGAAGTATAGTACAAAAGAGCTGCTTTCCCCTACTAGCTTGTAACCCTTCGGTCAAATCAGAGATGACCTGTGCTCTTAAATGTATGCATATGCATATCCATAGTCCCACTGAAATACATGCCTCTGGCATCTATGTGTGTCATTTGTGGTATAACGAGCCACTTGAACTTTAGTGAGAAGGAACATCTTCCACATCAAAGGAAATGACAAGAGGAAATGGCTGAATGTACCAAAAAATGTATCTCTGCTGAAGATCAACCACCCGATTTTGCTATTTTCTTGTATATTGCTTTGCAGCTCAAATCCAGTCAGTCTTTATTTTCAGTCTTTATTAAATGCTGCTGATATATAAAAAAAGAACACTTAGCATTAGTGAGTTGTAGTTGAATATTTCTGGGTTAATTTTCATAGTAGTCTCTTCTCCATTGAATATCTGGAATTACTTTCATTTAAAATCAACAACAACAACAAAACAACAAAAGAAACAATAAATACAAACAACAAAATAACATTAAAGTCCATTATATACATACAAACTTAAAAATTAACATATAATTTCTCATTAATGACTAGAAGTATTATTAGGCATATTGGAGAAACAGTGGCAACACAGACAGAGCTGCTTTCTCTGGAAGTCCCTCTCTGGGGCCTGTCTTATCAATGACTGCCTCTTTTTATTGGCTTTTGTGTTGCAGAGCCTGGGGAAATGTACACTGTGCAGGGAAGAAGCTGAGCCCAACACAATACTGCCACTGAGAGACATTCCATACCCTAGAGTACACTTTGTTATCTCTGAAAACTTCACAACACCTAGAGCTCTAAAAGGAAACCCTGATGTGGTGTGACTGGCTTTGGCAGAATGTTCCCTTCTCTACCTTTTCTTGCAAATAAAAGAGTGCTTGGGCACCTACTGTAGCTATGTAGGGTCACCCTTTATACACAGAAATAAGAGCCTGAAGGAGTATGACAGAACAAGAATTGGTGACAAAAGCTGCCTTTAAAATGTTGTACAGGAAGATCCTTAGAAAAGGCCTTGGGCCAAATTTGTTGCCTATCCACAGCACTTGGCTGCTGGAGCATTCTCACTGGTTTGGCTCACGTGCTTCTTCCCTTGGCATTTGGTGGACCTCAAGGCAGGCTGTGCCTCAAGGGAATGGATGTGGTCCCCTGTGGACACCTCTGTTTCTTCTATTCATGCCCTGCCCTTATGAAAATGCCATGTGGTAAATAACTGCATTTCTTGAGGAGCTGCAAAGATGAGTAAGGACTTGGAGCACCTCTCTTATGAGGAGGGGCTGAGAGAGCTTGAACTATTCACCTTGAAGAAGAGAGAGCTCAGAGGAAACTTAGCAGTACCTGATGAGGGGGGAATAAACAAGACAGAGTCAGACTCTTCTCAGTGATGCCCAGAGCCAGGGGAAGAGGCAACGGGCACAGTTTGATATGCAGGAAATTCCATTTAAACATAAGAATTTTTTTCTACTGCAAGGGTTTCAAACACTGCAGCAGGTTGTCTGGAATGGTTGTGGAATCTCCATCCTTGCAGATACTCAACATCCAACTAGACACACCCTGAGCTGTCTCTGATCCAGCTGTCTCTGCTTTGAGCAAGGATGTTCAGACTAGGCAACCACCAGAAGTCCCTTCCAACCTCAGCCATTCCTGTGATGTTGTTCTGGCATCTTTGACAGGTGATCAACTTTTAGGCAGCCTTAGCATAGGATCAGCTGCCAACTGCTGAACTCATCAAGAATATGTGAATACCAGATATGGAAAGCACTTTGGATGTCAGACCCATTGTGGAAAGTACGGAGAGAGTGTCATGGCTACACACAACATGCTGTCATATGCCTGCAGGAAAGCAGCTGAAAGTGGGCAGGAATCTCTTTCTTTGTAAATTAATTCAGTTCTATAGTAACAACAGCTGACACATCTTTTTCCCTAAAAGAAGGTGACCAGGTTGACACTGTCTTCTTTTAAAGTATTCTTGTATCATTCTTATAAAACACTATGATTATAAGCTGTGTATAAGGCACATCTTCACTTTATACAAGTGAGGTTTTATGCTAAGCTTGAAATCACACTGTCATTCATGCCAGTCAATGTGTTTCTTTAAGAATAGGATATCCATGCTATTAAATAAAGCAAGTCAGCATCTGAGGGCAATGGTTAACATGGCTAAACTCTCAGTCACCAAGAGAAGGTGGCCTGTTATCATAGAATTATAGAATCATAGAATGGTTAAGGTTGGAAGGGACCTTAAAGATCATCAGGTTCCAACCTCCCTGCTATGAGCAGGGACACCTCCCACTAGACCAGGCTGCACAAGCCTCATCCAACCTTCCACTCCTTTTGTTCAGAGTAGTCTTTCCACTATTCTGTCCTTTGAACTATGTGCAAGGGAAAACACCATTTTGTCCAGATGAAAATTCTTCCCAAGAGGATGGCAACAGTTAATGAAGTCTAGATGCTCATGGCCCTGATGCTCTAGCCTGTGTTTTGGTGCTGCTTATTTTACCAAGACAGACCTGAGGACAAAGTGCCTCATCCGGATCCAATTTCAAGATGAAGGCCAAATATGGTATGTTCTCTATAATGTCTCATTTTGAAAATTTTTGGCTGTTAAATGAAAAAAAACCCCAACAACAAACACAGCTCCCTGGTACTAGAGTATTTCCTTGCAAAACATTATACTGAACTGGGATTCCCTGTGCTCTGGGTTTATGCTGGATTGTTTCACAATAGAACCTGATCAAGGTAAATGGATAAGCATCTGTTTGAACCAAATGAGGATCTACTCCTTTCTATTTGTATGAATGTAAAAAGATCACTGCAGAGAAACAGTAAACAAGGAAGAAGTTCTATTTTCTGTTTGTTCCCTATCCCTGTAATCCCTCATCTACTCAGAGTTTTCCTTGTTCTTTTCTAGAGCTTAAGCTCTTTTATCACTTACTTTGTACTACATTTATTCAGAATTCATTTACATTTTTTTGTAATTTAGTCTTTATTGATTTGACACAAACCAACAGCTGCATTTCACTATGGAAGTCAACTGAAAAATATATGCCCTCTACTCAACATGGACAATACACTTCAGAGTGCAGATGACATGTATTAAACTCTTACCATTTTTTGTACCTCTTCAAGCACAGCATCAATTATATACACATACTTGCAGCCAAAGCTTCTACTTGATAGGCTGCATATAAAGTCTTTGCAGTACAATGGACTATAAACAAGTAGCTACACTTAGATCCCTTTTAAATAAAGTTTTGTATTTAGAGAAATCTTTGATGTGCAAATGAGTTTTCTTTTGAAATTTATCCTCTTAACATGATTGGCTTGGTTTTTGGAAGCAATAGTTTTGTACTTTAGCAGATTAATTCACTGGAATTAATATAAATAGAGAAGTAGCCACTTCTGAACAGCATTATGTTCTATTGAAATAAGGACATGAATATATTCCAGAGCTGCAGAGAGTGCAGGAACCTTCCCAAAACTACTGGGCATCAGGTGCTGCTCCTCCTGGGCTTTGGAGAACAGGGCTGATCACAGATCCCTTTAAGGAAGGGAACAGTAAATAATAGGACAGCTGTATCAGAATCACCTGGACAGGAAAATGTAAGGAAAAACTGGGTTATTGACCAGATATGACCAAGGATGCAAAGATTTTATGGCATTATGTGAACAAGTGGGTGAGGAATTGCTGTATCCATGGATAAAATTAAACCCTGTGCAATGGAGCAGGGACAGAAAAAGCTGGCTCCTGAGGCTAGATTACCAGAAGGTGCTTATTAAATGACTAGGGTATTTATCAAATAACTCAAATATTTACCAAATGAGTAGGAGACATATCTTGGAGTCCCAGATAAGGCTTGACAGATATGAAAGTTCAGCCTTAAATTAGGTATTTAAGGAAGAAACTTATGAGAAATATTGAAATACATAACAACAGTTGAGAGTACTGCTTTTGACCCACATCCTTCAGAAAGTCTGACATGGTGAAACTATCATTTTTTGCTCCCCTAGTTTTTTGGGAGTCTGTCCACTGACTAACATGGGCACAGGACAAGACTTCATTAGGCTGTGTTCCCATGACTATGTGTAACCACATAATTAATTGGTCTTATGGTGTAAGTTTTGCATATTAGGATGTCTAAAATACATATGTGGGCACGTGGATGGCTCACAATCATTACATCACTTAATAGCTGCCTAAGCTTTGGCCTTCCACAAAGGTATGAAATCTCATTCTTTTACTTCATGCTGAATTTTGGTTGTCCTGCTTTCATTTTTACACTTGCTAAAATATAATAGAACACATTAATTTTTTATTATTTTTTTCTTTTTTCCTACCAGATTGTTTGCAAATATTCTCCTTCTTTTCCAATTATGTACATTCCTTCTAACAGCAAACCCACCAACATTTCAAGGCATCTGGAGAGAATGCCTGCGTAGTACAACAAAATGGAAATGAGAGTAGGGAAACTGTTTTAGTTGTAGAAGGAAATACTTCTGGGTTTTAAGTTATTGAAACAAACATGACTTATCACTATGGAAACAGTGAAAGAAGTATTTCTTCTTCCTCCATACTCTTCTTGTCCCACCCTCACTCTGTAGTGAATCTTCCCATTCAGGCCCCATACCTGAATGCTCCTGCTAATAGAACAATTAGTTTCATAGACATTGCTGATTAACTTAAGTACTTATAAATATTTATAACACATAACATCCAGAGAAAAAAAAAAACAACAAAACAACAAACAACAAAACCCAGAGAAAACAAGATGGTGAACTCCTTTCTGTAAACACAAGGTCTTTTTGCATGATCCAACTAGTAATAAGAAGGTTTAAATGTAGTTGTCATAGAAACAGCACAACGTAACTTTTATCAACTGTAACTACTATATTATGATCATGGAAAGATTTTCACAGCCTTTGATTTTTCTTTTTTCAGGTTGTGCTTGCACCAAATCTTATGCAAGGTGCATTTTGTCCATGGGGTTCCCCCCCTCCTCAAGCTTTCTAAGTGATTGAGATTCAGAACATTTAATTCAGAACCCTGAAACAGTCATTAGAGCCCCACAAACAACTCCCCAGTTGAATGGTGTGTATACCACTGTAGAGACCCAAACCCTCCCCTGCTGCAGCAGGAATTCCTAGGGGGGAGATCCCACAGGAACACATTCAGGTGGGTCTTGAAAGTTTCCAGAGAAGGAGACTCCAGAACCTCTCTGGGCAGCCTGTTCCAGGGCTCTGTCACTCTCACAATAAAGAAGTTTTTTCTGATGTGGAGGTGGAACTTCCCTGCTCAGCACCTCTCAAAGGTGATGGTCTGCCTCTGTTGCTTAGTAGGGAGCTACCCACACAGTGGGAAATCCAAGTAGAAGGATGTATTTGAGCATTCATCCCACTTGAGGCCACAGATCTATACATACAAAGCTGGATACATCCCTGCAAACTGCAGCTATTGAGCAGAAGGAACAAAGTTAAAAGCTAAGCTCCTTGGAGAGTCAATAAAGTAGTTAAAAGAATAAATGCAGCCCATTTCTGCGCTGAGTCACCCGTAGACCCGTTATTTCTCATCAGTGCTCATACAGAGCTCTTGGGTGAACTTGACTGGAGCATTTTCAGGTAGCTGCCTGGGTCAGAGAGAAGAATGTCAGTGCACTTCAGCTTCCCCAGAGAGCAGTTGCCTAAATCAGAAAGCTAAGCTTTTCAGATTTTTGTTTATTTGTTTGTTTAATCAGAAAACTTTTGGGGAAAGCATAGGTTATAAAAACAGCAACAGCAACAGAGACAGGAAAAGAAGTCAGGCTTCATAGATGAGAGTTTTGGGAATTCAACTAGAAGCAAAAATCCTAAGTCTTTCATGCTTGGAGTATCTCTGACCATTGAGTGTGAAACAAAAGAATAGCTGCTCCCTCTTACACGTGTGCCCAATCAGCTGGTGACTGTCAGGTTTGCTGTTGTCCTTGCAGCTCCATGACACCAACATGCCTGTGGCAGTCTGCAGTGTCACCCAGTTGTTACCTGCCATCCTGAACCTTCTGCTTCAGTCCAACAGCTTTTCCAGCATGTGAAAAAGGTTTTGAGAGTTTTACCTCAAAAACATTTCATATTTGTCCATTGAAAGGAGTAAAGTGCTGGGACTTTGACCTTAGAACTGAGTAAACCTTGCACCCAGTATCTGAGGCTCTGTGTGCAGAGTGGAGGGGAGAAGGGGAAGGCAAAACTCTGAATCACACCTGAAATGCTAAACCATGGGATGGAGAAAGGACTGCAGCCCGAGGTGGTGGCTGGCTACTCTACAGTGGTATGGGACCATCTGTGGAATGGCACCAGTCATGGTCTCCTCCAGCTTCAGTCATCTCCTTAGGTGTCACAGGCAGACTTGATCAGAACATGTGTTACTGCAAAACTTCCCAGCCCTGGGTCTACATTGATCACAGAAGCCAGAGTAGTTATGGTAGGTCTGTTGGAAACTGATAGTTAAACTAGTCAAGGTTACCAAGAACCATATAGCTGAGTGGCCTGAATCAGATCACTGAAGCAGCCCTGGAAGAACATTGTTCTTTAGTAAGGGTTTCTTTCAGTTGTCTTCTGAATGTCACACATGATGTTACCTTGATGAAAACAGAAGAACAAAAATTGAAAGGAAACTTCAAATTTTAAACATATCGACAGGATTATAATTTTCTGGAAAAAGTCTGAAATATGTTTTTCTGATTAAGTTATAGATAAGGTATTTTGAAGAGTGTGTACATCTGTATATGTACATATAAGCATATAAATGCCATCACCAATTATCAGAAAACAACATGTTTATTTTGGCTGTTGCGCCTTTTGGTGTAGGCATGAACCCTTTGAAAAATAAAAGGACAGCTCCATGAGGAATTATGCCTAAATGAACTTTCACACATGAACTCCCCTAACTGACATATATTTGCAGTCAAGGGTTTATAGTCATAAAGACATAAGAAATGTTAAACACAGCAAACAAAGAACAAATCAAAAAAGACAGTGTTTTTTAAGCTTGCTGTAATTTTTGAAAATTAGTGGTTTCCTCCTTCTCCTTAATATTCTCAGCCTCTTCAGGAGTTGAATCCTATTATTCTGATATGCTTGGCTTCTTACTTTTAGATCTCTACAAATGACAAGTTCTCAAACTGTGCTCTGTAATGCATCTGTGACACACAGCCTACAAACTCTTTAACAAGAAGTGTCTACACAAACTGCTAAATAACAAGAAATAAAACCGAGTCATTCTGAACTAATGAGATAATAGAAAAATACTGTGGCACAAATATAACTAGAGACTGCATCTAAGTTTATGGTTGCTCTTGATATTAAAGTAAAACAGCTCTGCATTAATAAGATCCCTTTGGATTCAATTTCTCCAAGCCTTTGTATCAAACCAGTTCCAAAGAACTTAGATCAAGAGAGAGTGCTAGTCACGAGGGAGGACAACCAACAAAATGTCAGATTTATTTTTTAAATTTTTAGTCTGTAGCACCCGTACTCATCTGTCTTTTTCATTTTTTAGTATCCTCTCCCTATTTTTCTTTGCAACATCATTTGAATTCACTGTATCATGAGACAAAAATAGTTTTGAAGTTAACCTTCTTCCTTATACAAGCACAGAGTGAAATGATCAAGAAATGCACAGGTATGGAAGTTGACAAATCCAGTAGGTCTCAGAAATACTAAACAGGGACTGGCTACAAACCTGGGAACTCCCAAGGTGAGCTTTGGAGTGCCTCACCTATGTGCTGCATGTAGTAGTACTTCCACAGAGCATTCTGTACCTCTCCTGAATGAGCCAAGACATCCAAAGGAGCTGCTGATGACAACAACCCACAAAGGAACCTCGATCACATCTGAAAGGATGTGGTTAGTCGGTCAAGAGAGGTTCTCCTCCCCCTCTATTCTGCTTTGGTGAGGCTGCATCTGGAATATTGTGTCCTGTTCTGGGCCACTCAGTTCCAGAAGGACAGGGATCTGCTTGAAAGAGTCCAGTGCAGAGCCACAAAGATGATGAAGGGAGTGGAACATCTCCCTTATGAGGAAAGGTTGAGGGAGCTGGGTCTCTTTAGTTTGGAGAAAAGGAGACTGAGGGGTGACCTCATCAATGTTTACAAATACGTAAAGGGTGAGTGTCAAGAAGATGGAGTTAAGCTTTTTTCAGTGATGACCAGTGATAGGACAAGGAGTAATGGATACAAATTGGAGCATAGGAGGTTTAAGGTGAATATCAGAAAAATTTTTTTTACTGTGAGAGTGAGAGAGCACTGGAACAGGCTGCCCAGAGAGGTTGTGGAGTCTCCTTCTCTGGAGACATTCAAAACCCGCCTGGACGCCTTCCTGTGTGATGTACTCTGGGTGATCCTGCTCTGGCAGGGGTGGTTGGACTAGATGATCTTTCGAGGTCCCTTCCAACCCCTAAGATTCTATGATTCTATGATCTAGTTGAAAAGAAGCAAAAATTGGTTTCATGGCAAGTCCTAAGTCAAATTATTCCCTGCTGCATGCAGAGAGAGTTGTAATGAAACATAGGGATGAAACATGGGGATGGAGATACTGCAGCACTTTTATTGCTTGTGGAAACAAGGCATCTGATGAGGTGTGGAGAGCACACACATGTATATTTATACACATACATATGTATGTGTATGTATATCTGTATCTCTATATATTTCTATATATGCATACACATCGCCCAGGCAGCAGCATTCAGGCACCACAGAGCTGGAACTCCTGAACCATTTACTTCAGTTCATCAGGACAGTTCTGTGCATTCATTTAATTGTGAACACAGATCAGCTTCCCAGGAAGGTCACAGTAAGGCTGTAATTATCTCATTAAGCAAATTGTTCCACTATCTGATTGGGCTTTGAGTTCAGCATTTCCATTACCTCTTTTAATATCTAAATGGAGAGGGCAAAATTATCAGCTGGTATCAATCAGGGAAGTGCTACCTACAGTCAATAAAACTACAGAGACTTCTAAATAAATGAGGGTCTGGCCTATTAGCTGCATTCTTTTCTTATGCAGCTGCCCTCCTTCCATGTTTATTTTATTGAACATCTCTGAGATTCATAGAAAAGACATTGAAGATGGTTATATTCATACTGTGGTTAAATAAATGATGCCCTTTACTAGAGTGGGAGGGAAACATAATTAGCAGAAGAGAAAACACTTAGGAACAAAGTAAGGATGAGAACATCTGGATTTATATGTTTGTTTGCGTTATATGCTGAGAGAAAAGGTTTTCGAGTTCCACCTCTAAGTTTCTCAGGAGGTGAGACACTGCTTGATTCAACTATGAGACTCAGAACCATCTTTTGGCTTGGTTTGTTTTTTTTACTCATCAGATGATAAATTAGAGCTTGATTTAGAGATAAATTAAAGACTGATTTTGATGGATGACAGTGCCCCCAGAGGATTTATGCTGCAGCTGTCCTAGCCACTGAGGTAGTGTGCCAGGAAATGTGGATAGGTGGATACTCAGAGGTTGGATAATGCCAGCCAGATGTTCTGGTGAGATCCCCATGTGCTAAATGATCCTCCTGTGGTTCTGGTTTTAGGGTAAATTTATGAAATTAATGTGATAGATGCAACAGGCAACAAAAGAAAAAGAAAAAAACCACCCTTATAATACATTTGGATCAAAATCAACAAATAACCAGGACCACTCTTTAAAACAATGTGTTTAACTTGCTTTTATGCTCATAATGAACAGGAATTGTGTAGAAAGTAGCACCCTACTATGTTCTTAAGAAACATCTCCATCAGAATTAACTTTTGATGCTGAGGGTCCTTGTAAAGAAGGAAATTCAGCAACTAAACTGCTAAAAAAGTATATGATATGGGGCATATTCCTGACAGCCATGAGTGAGGTGACATCTACCAGGGCATTTAGGTGATTAATTCTTGCTGTAGGGAAGGCTTAGATACTTGTAAAGATCAGGGCTTTATTACTTATACTAAAGATTTGGGCCCAAATAAGATTATACACAGAACCTAGGAAAATGACATTATTGTCCACTTTATAGGTACGAAGTGGAGACAGAGAAAACCACAGTGAATAAAACCAATGGTTAATTCATTCCAGTACCTTGTTTCTCATAATGACCAGTAAGATTAATTGAAGGCTGAGACACTCACAAGTAAGTGTCTAAACACAAGGAGATTCAATTTATAGGTCCTAGATGATCTGCTGTGTTGGTGGACAAGGCACAGGATCTATTGGACGTCCATGTCCTCCTAAAGCATCAACTAGAAGGCAGCCAATACTCACAGGACATCTAAGACAGCACTACCCTATCTTTAGATGGCTGAGTTGCACCCCCCAGAGTTTAGGGAGCTGTTTAGCTCATCCAGTGAAAGTGTCTATGATGTGAGAGCTGAATCCCCCTCCACATTTCAGTGGAGAGAGGCCTGTGTCTCTAGCTGTGTTTCACATAGGGGATCTTTGCCAGATCACTAAAGACTGTGGCTTCATTTAGGAGCTAGATGCCTACAAGTCTGTCACTGTAGATGAGTCCCTTTTCTGTTCCTGGCCCTAAACGACTGATTTAGATCATGCAGAAAGTGAAACACAGATGTTTAAATTCTCACTGCCTCCCTGACAACATGGCCATAGCTACACTGTTTTCCTTCTTATGGTATTTTAAAACAAGATGTAAAAAAAAGAACAAAAAGACAAACAACAAAGAAGACTATAAATGAAGCACAGGCTTCTGGAGAGGACATTCAGAGGGATAAAAAAAGGGTTAAGTAAAATGTCTCACTGGCTCTGTTGGCCAGGAGAACTGCCTAGCAAGCCAGAGAATCTCAGAGCACGTGTACCCCACATAAGCAAGAAACAAATAACCAACTTGGTGCTTTATCTGCACAGTATTCAATTAAATTTCAATTAGAAAGGAAAATAATGCAGCAGTCATTATCTAGGCTGTGGCCAGATTCTTACACGAAATGTCAAGATATCCTTGTCAATTTGCAAACAATTTAGATAAGGATGAAATTCTCCAGACTGCAGGCTGTTCAGGAAGCCACTGTAGGTGTTCCTGACAGAGTCTGTCCTCTAGCCTTGGAAACACTTCCAGCTTATTATTTACCAAAGTTAATGCCTCTCTTTTGAAAGATAATTCAATAAAGCATTTTTTAATGGAAATTAAAAAAAAAAAAAAAAAGAATATGTGATTGCAAAACAGGAATAATTCTGTCTTTATCATACTAGAGATGTAATTATTCCTCCATGGAAATTATTTTGAAGTTGATAACTTGACAGCAACCATTAGCAGTCCAACAACTACTGCTCCAAACCCTAAGGAGGCCATTTGTTTCTTGGTTTACCTGCCTTTGGTGCCAAAGGCCTAGGAAAAAGCCAAGCAGCTGAATGAGTGATAATATTTTGATTTAGGATTGTTAGGATTGATTAAAGTTTGGAATTAGGAGGCATCTGAATCCCAGGCTCAGATAACCAACCTATAATTTACAGTAGAGTGTTTTCCCTAGAAGGACCATTTTGTGCGACATTGTATTCCGTGGTGACAGTAGTAGTCCCTTCAGAACAGAAGTTGAAAACTGATTTAAAATTATGACAAACAGTACATAGAAACATGGAGATATGATACACTGTATTATGTGTGAAGAACAAAACAGGGCAGAGATATTCCAGTCACTGGAGAGATAAGAAACATAGAAAGAAAACAGATTTTTATCTCAGTCCCATAGATGGAGTCTATTTTTCTTTCCATCTGGTTGAACAGCTTCTGACCTTTGGCAGATTTTGGCCTCTCACATCCCTGTTTGAAGCACCACAGCTGGCAGCTGCCCTTGGAGTGCAACAGATGTAAACTTGTATTACCTGTGTGCTTTCTCCCACTTGTAATGTAATTTAACATCTTATTTAATTTTGCTTTTTTGTACTCATCTTGTAAAAAAAAAAAAAAAAGTGTTAGGAAGGAAGTCTGAGTCAAGTATGCTTTTTGCATGAATAGCAGCATGCTGTTTTCCCTGTTTTAAAACCATGTCCATACATGCTTTAAAAAAATTTCTTTAAGTTACATGTGTTTTCCTGACTATGATGTTTTCTGAATGGCTGTCCTGCTGAGAGCTGGAAGGATGCCACAGTTACTTGGATTTTTGTGATTGTTTTTTTTCTTGCATATACTTTTGTACCTAGACCAGATGTGCTTTTCTCTCTCTTCTTCTTCTTACTTCTCATGGCTGCCACTACCTTTTTACTCACAAAGGAACATGTCTCTCCACAGCTGTGTTTTCTCTTCTTTCTTCCCTTGCCTTGTGATGACAGTCCACTGATGTCTCTGGCATACTGTCCTGTGTCAGCAAACTAGGACATACTAGGGGCTGTTGAATATACAGAATTTAAACCCAAGATTACTGAGTATTCTGGTATGTGTTATTCCTCTATTCCAAGTGGCTAACAGTGATTAGTGGCTTATGATTTTTATTGATGTTGGGGTTTGAACCTAACATAACAACAAAAGACCCAGCCAATGTGGTTGCTCACTCACGTCCTCCCACGGTGGGGAGGACAAACCCAACCAGAAGCTCCTGCATCGAGACAAAGGACAAGGAGGGTTCTTCACTGATTAAGATCCCAGCAGAATCCGAGAACTGCCAGCAGTCCCAGACAGGATGCTCCTCCTCAAGGCTTGACATATTCTAAAGAACATGCTCTGTTTTCATCTAGATATCTCTGTTCTCCTGCAATGTGGAAAAAATGGTGAGGGACCTCCAGGGTGACCTAAAATAGAGAAAATCATGTTCCTGAAAGGACATGTCGTGGTTTGGGCCCAACACGACAACAAAAGAACCAGCCCCGTGGCCGCTCACTCAGCTCCCCCCTCACACACTCTGGGATGGGGAGGACAAACCCAACCAGAAGCTCATGGGTCGAGACAAAGGACAAGGAGGGTTCTTCACCCATTAAGGTCCTGGGAAAAACAGACTCAACTTGGGGAAAAAATAGCAAGTTAATTTCACACTAATCAAACGCACCCAGGACACAGACACACCCAGAGCAGGGCTCACACACGTGACCCCCACCCCTCCCTTCTTCCCGCCCAAATCCCTTCGTTCCCGGTTTCTCTCCCTCCTTCCCCCCAGCGGCACAGGGGGATGGGGATGGGGTTTAGAGTCAGGTCACAGGCTGGTGGTTCCTGCTGCTCCTTCCTCCTCAGGAAGAAGGATTCCTCACAGTCCTGCCCTGCTTCCCCACGGGGTCCCTCCCATGGCAGAGTCCTCCACCAGCCTCTCCTCCATGAGTCCTTCCCACCAGGCCCGGAGCTGCTCCAGCCTGGGCTTCCCACAGAGTCACGGCTGCTTCGGGAACAGGCACCTCCCCTGGCCCGGGGGCTTCCATGGCTGCATCATCCCAGGCCACTGGCAGCAAATCCAAGTTCACCCCTCCTGGTGCCTTCAGGGAATGTTCCACCACATTCCTCCACGAGTGCAGGGGCACAGCTGCCATCTCGCCGTGGGCTGCAGGGAAACTTCTGCTCGGGCACCTTCTTCCCCTTCTTCCTCACCAACCATGGGCACTGTTCTGCCTCTCCAGCTCATCTCCTTTTTTTCCCACTGCTTGCTCTCTGCTCAGCTCTTACCTCAGTTCTTTTGTATGTCAATGGCTGAGGCGCATCTACTGTCCCTCTACTGGCTCCTGGGCTGGGTTTGGAGCAGGGGGAGCTTCTCAGCTTCTTGCTGGAGCCACCCCTGGGCTCCTCCAGCACTCCCAAAAATCGGCCAAACAAACCAGTACAACTGACTACACAAATCAAGGCCTTTTTTTTTTTTTTTTTTTATAACTGAAGGGAAAGCCTACAGTCTATGTACCGATTTTTGCTGTGCCTCACTGCCAAGTTTCATAGAATCATAGAATTACAATGCCAGGTTGGAAAGGTCCTCAAGGATCATCTGATCCAATCTTTCTAGATTCTACTATTGTTTATATGAGGTGGCTCAGCACCCTGTCAAGCTGAGACTTAAAACTGAATCTACCACTTCCCTTGGGAGACTATTCCAATATGCGACTGTCCTCATGGTAAAAAATTTACCTCTCGTGTCCAATCGGAATCTCCCCAGGAGCAATTTGTGCCCATCACCCCTGGTCTTTTCCATGTGACTTTTGTCCCCTACTTTATTCAGGAAGTGAGGAGAGCTCTGTCTAACTGAAGCCACAAGTAACTCTAGACAGACTCACATGGCTTCAGGGATAGTTACTTCCCTCGTTTAGAGGAGCATAATAATTTCAAAACAAGCACAGAGGCCAGAGCAGTGTTATTGCATCACATCAGAAATGAAACTAGCAGAATTCCTACATGACAAAGTGAGAATTTTTTCCTGCAGAACACAAACATCACTATGAGCAGTGCAGGCAGACTCCTTGGAGGGCTGCCTATCCACTTCATTACAGCTGGGGATACATTTGTTTTTAATTATCATTTTGCTTCAGCTTTTGTCACACTGAAAAATGCAAATTGGGGTTGACTAATACCACCTGGGTGGTGAGTAAGGCTGAAATTATAGAATTTAAAAACCATCAAACCTACCAGTTCAAGTCTGTGTCTTGTAATAAATGTTGGGGCAGATTAAAAAAAAAAAAAAAAGCAAGTTCCCCTTTTTTAGCTCAGAAAGAGATTTTATTTCAGAATTTATTCTTCAGGGCAACTGGAAAAATCTGAAGAATAGCTGGAAAACTAACTTTTCTCTTAAAGAAGTTTTGACTGTCTCGGCAAGTAAAGAAAAAACTCAGAGGTTTGCAAGGCATATATAAAATTCCACCCTGAGCCTGGCAAATGCCAGTGGCTGGCAGTTTAAGAGGGATCACAGCTATCTATATGGTGCCTTCTTTCCTCCCTTGAATGCCTCTGTCCTATTCAAAATGGAGATTTTCCCCCAAAGAATGGCTGTATTATGATCAGATCACCACTCCATTGTGCTTGGGATCCTATCTTTGACCATGGCCATTAGTGGATGCTTAAAAAAACCTAAAAGAACAGAAGAAGTGTAATACTATGCCAGAATGTGTTCCCAAGTTTTGGGCATCTGCATATCAGGGGTTTTGTGAGTCAGAAGAGCTGCCACAACCAGAGGCAGATTTTTCTTGCTTTCGTGGGCCCATTAGCTTCTTAACTCTATGTGACTTTTTCATATTACCAACATTCTGGGACAAAAAATTCCACAGGCTGACCAAAATGCCATGTTCTTATTCTTTTTTTCATTTTCATCCAGTCAGTTTGTTATCTCACTGCATGACCCTGCCTTAGTTTATGGGGTAAAAAATGGACAATATTTTCCTAATTATTGTAGAAGGCTCTGGGGGGACCTCATAGTGGCCTTCCAGTATCTGAAGGGGCTACAGGAAAGCTGGAGAGGCACTTTTTTCAAGGGCTGGTAGTGAAAGGATAAGGGGTAATGGATCAAAACTGGAAGAGGGGAGAGTTATAAAAATTAGAAAAAAATAGGAAAAATAGGAAAACATTAGAAGGAAGTTCTTCACTACCAGGGTGGTGAGACCCTGGCCCAGGTTGTGCAGAGAAGCTGTGGCTGCCCCATCCCTGGAAGTGTTTAAGGCAGGTTGGATGGGAGTTTGAGCAACCTGGTCAGGTGGGAAGTGTCCCTGCCCATGCAGGGGGGTTGCAACTAGGTGATCTTTAAGGTCCCTTCCAACCCGAACCAATTTATGATTCTGTGTTTCTAGGATTATACGATTCTACGATTTTCTTTTATTCTTCCATTAGACCTGGTCTCAGAAACAACGTACAAAAACAGCTATGTGGAACAGCAGCCCTCTCCTCATTGCAGACACCTCATTCGACAAATTTATAATTCTTCAATCTTATGAGCCAGAGATTAAGTAACATTAGATACAAGTCTGAACATCAGAATGTTCTTAGAGCTTAGCAGGGAGAAAGTGAACTGCTGCTACAGAAGTGAAGAAAGTGGATAAAAAAGGAATGGAAGCTAAAAAACACATTTTGCAATTACCTTGTTCCACACAGAGAGCTGGTCCAAAACTCCAGCTCTGAGCTCCCCTGAACTTTGCTTTGCTGCACTGTGAAATGCATGTGGCTTCAAACGTGTTGGTTCGGGCTCCCTTCTGTTATGATTCCCACCAACGCTTGGCATAGAAGTTATAGCCTTCTTCCAAGGATCCTGATAGTCTTTTCTAATGCCAATTGTTCTGGACATTGCTCCTGCAGGGAGGGTATGACACCTAAATTAAAACCAGCCTGCTAATTGTGACTTGCTTAACTTTGCTCAGCAAGACAACATGGGAGCTCAGAACAGATCCTGTAAAGCTTGTTCACTGTCACACAGCCTCTTGTGGCTGCTATGGTGAAGAAACAATAGCACTAAGGAAAGTGGTGTGAAAGATCTTTTATCTTCCCCTTAGACAGCAGTAAAAGAACTTCAGGGTGTTTCAATAACTGGCAACCAAACCCTGACCATGCCAGAGCCCCATGGAGCTCATTGTTTTCTTGGGTCTGGCCCCACACTTTGAAAATTTGTCCTTGTTGAAAAGTATGAACGAGCCTTTCCTCATCCCTCTCATGGTCTTTTCTGGGCATCTGCAGAAAACTAAATCATGTACAAGTGGGAGAGGGCACAAGAACTGAGTGTTCCTTTTGGCAATAATTAGACAACAAGCAGAATTTCTTAGGAGGTCTCTGCTCCTGATAGTCACTTAGTGAGAGTCTGTAATAAGATGTGACTGTCACAAGCCTAGGGCAAACATCTGCAACTGAAAAACAGACTGCAAAGACCAGCTGGAACAATAGACTGCAAACTGGTATTTAATATATATGTAATTTTTTTCATATAGAAATATGGGCCTTTTTTTTTTCTTCTTAATGATCTTCCTTTCTCAATGGGTCAGGGTATATTGTTTTTAATTCACTTGATAACTACCACAGACACAGAATGACCCCAGTCACTGATCCTGAAAGCATTTTTCAAGAATAGCTTTCAGAAACATATGTTGAAAATTGGGAGGTGCTCTGAGGGAAGCAAGTGAGAGAATAAAATTTCAGATAATAGGAGCTGATCAAGGTAGTACTGTGGGAACATGCTTCATTTTACATTTGCTCATTGGCATGGGATTTTTATTTTTATATTTTTTAACGCTGAGAGATTCCACAGAAAGACTGAAAGAAGTGAGTAATATTAATAATTGCTGAGTCCTGAGTATTTATTTAGGTCAGGTGGTCATTTAGTTCTTAAATATAAGCTTAGAGATATAGCTTAGTATGACACAAACATACTGCAGGATCTTTTTTTTTTTTCTTTGCAAGAGGGATCCCTACTGAATATCTTTGTGTGGAATTAATATTTATCCATATACACATACATTATTTATGCTTTCAGTATGTCTTACAACTCCACAACCTTCTCCATGACTGACCTAGAAGAGGAATAGCTCACTATGGCTCCCACCTGTTGCAGAGTACTAGAGAGCTGAAAATACACTTTCACACATGAGGAGGGAGGAAAGGAGGCTAGGAGTAATTGCAGTTGTGCATTGAGAGCACGCTCAGCAGGTTTGCTGATGACACCAAGCTAGGTGGTGAGGTTGATATGCCAGAGGCACGGGATGCCATCCAGAGGGACCTGGACAAGCAAGAGAAGTGGGCTCAGGGGAACCTCATGAGGTTCAACAAGGCCAAGTGCAGGGTCCTGCACCTGGGCTGAGGTAACCCAAGATATGAATACAGGCTGGGGGAGGTCACACTTGTGAGCAGCCCTGTGGAAAAGGACCTGGGAGTTGCAGTGGATCAAAAGCTGGATGTGAGGCACCAATGTGCAGTTGCAGCCCAGAAGGCCAACTCCATCCTGGGCTGTATCAAAAGAAGCGTGGCCAGCAGATGGAGAGAGGTGATTCTACCCCTCTGCTCTGCCCTGGTGAGACCTCACCTAGAACACTGTGTCCAGCTCTGGTGCCCCCAGCACAAGAAAGATGTGGACCTGTTGGAACGTGCCCTGAGAAGGGCCATGAAAATGATGTGAGGACTGGAGCACCTGTCTCACGATGACAGGCTGAAGGAGTTGAAGAAGAGAAAGCTCCAGGGGGACCTCATAGCTGCCTTCCAGTACCTGAAGGGGCTACAGGAAAGCTGGGGAGGGACTCTTTACAGGAGCTTTTAGTGAGAGGATAAGGGGTAACGGTTGTAAACTGAAAGAAGAGGGGTTTAGGTTAGAGATCAGGCGTAAATTCTTCAGCATAAGGGTGGTGAGACACTGGAACAAGCTGCCCAGGGATGTTGTGGGGGCTCCATCCCTAGAGGTGTTCAAGGGCAGGTTGGATGGGGCGAGGGGGAGGAGTTTCAACTATAAATCCAAATTAATCCTGTATTCTGTTTCTTTGCGCATGGAACTCCCATGCTCTGGCTATATGGACGTGATGGCTGGAGGGAAAGCTTTCCTCTTAGATGTGGAAATATAGGATAGAAGGTAGGAAGGGACAGGCAACCATGTCTACCTTTCTGCCACCATATGAACCTGTAGAAGTAGTATATGAACCTCCTGAAAGTGAAGAGCTCAGCTTGGGAAAAGACGCCCAGGGCATTTTTGTGTTTTGGTGGGTTTTTTGGTAGCTGGGGAAGGGCACCAGGGGTGGCTCCGGTAAGAAGCTGAGAAGCTGCCCCTGCTCCAAACCCAGCCAAGGAGCCATCAGAGGGACAGTAGGGGTGCCTCAGCCATTAACATACGAAAGAACTGAGGTAAGAGCTGAGCAGAGAGCAAGCAGTGGGAAAAAAAGAGCTGAGATGCAGAGGCAGAGCAGTGCCCATGGTTGGTGAGGAAGAAGAGGAAGAAGGTGCCCAAGCAGAAGTTTCCCTGCAGCCCATGGTGAGATGGCAGCTGTGCCCCTGCACTCATGGAGTGAAACATGGTGGAACATTCCCTGAAGGCACCAGGAGGGGTGAACTTGGATTTGCTGCAGTGGCCTGGGATGATGCAGCCATGGAAGCCCCCGGGCCAGGGGAGGTGCCTGTTCCCGAAGCAGCCGTGACTCTGTGGGAAGCCCAGGCTGGAGCAGCTCCGGGCCTGGTGGGAAGGACTCATGGAGGAGAGGTTGGTGGAGGACTCTGCCATGGGAGGGACCCCGTGGGGAAGCAGGGCAGGACTGTGAGGAATCCTTCTTCCTGAGGAGGAAGGAGCAGCAGGAACCACCAGCCTGTGACCTGACTCTAAACCCCATCCCCATCCCCCTGTGCCGCTGGGGGGAAGGAGGGAGAGAAACCGGGAACGAAGGGATTTGGGCGGGAAGAAGGGAGGGGTGGGGGTCACGTGTGTGAGCCCTGCTCTGGGTGTGTCTGTGTCCTGGGTGCATTTGATTAGTGTGAAATTAACTTGTTATTCTTTCCCCAAGTTGAGTCTGTTTTGCCTGGGACCTTAATCACTGAAGAACCCTCCTTGTCCTTTGTCTTGACCCAGGAGCTTTGTCCTCCTCATCCCAGAGTGTGTGTGTGTGTGTGGGAGTTGAGTGAGCGGCCACGGGGCTGGTTCTTTTGTTGTCGTGTTGGGCCTGAACCAGGACAGTTTGTTAAAATCCAGAGATTCAGTGTGAACATTTCTCTTTCCACCATTCTCTCCTCTGCCACACAGATTGACCATTATCTGTTTCCCCAGGGACTAAAAAAAACCAGAAGCCATGAGGACAAAAGTCTTTGAACCTCAAAGCCTACAGTTTGCCTGAGGAAGGCAGCAGGAGCAGAAAAGGTCAAACATACAACCATTGTCTTGCTCCTGATTTCCCTTTGACTTCAGATAGTTTCCAGACAATTCTAACATATTGCCAAGCATAAAGGTGTTTGGGACTCAGTCCCTGGAGACTGCATGCTTCTGGCATAGCCTTTCCTGTTGCTTTGAAAGGTTAGCAGCTCAGCTCAGGCCAGATACAAGAAATCATGCTGCAGAAATACACCCCACCTGGAAAAATCATTCTTTTCATCTGCATGACTTTTAAAAAAGAAGATTTGCAATGAAGCAGTCTCTCAGCAATTTTCCCATCTGTGCTATGGAAATGTCTTTTGACCTCTTTGAATGTCCTGCCCATCCATCCTGTCAGAGCTGAGCTATCAGAGGTGAGTACCAGGGACTGCCACCTCATCTGCCTGCCACAGTGACTGCAAAATGCAGCAGAAACCCAGCCTCACCTATCCCTGTGAGAGGTATGTTTGTTTCCCTGCCAGTCCTTAGACTTTTCCCTTCACATGTTTCCTATTGTTTATTCCCCATGGTTCAGTGGAAAAATGAAAGCAAGTATAGATGTAAGATCTTACTTATTTTTAGATCAATCTCTGTACCATCTCAAGTACAATATTACTGGCATTTTTGTATTTGAAGGTCATGTCAACTGAGAGCAAAAGCTCTGCTTGCCCTGTGCACTGACTTTCCAAGGAAACTTATAGGGGTGAGAAATCAACTGAAATGAGTCCCATCATGTTGAGGAGTTAAACTGAGACTGGACAAAAAATGGAAGATAAATCAGCCTCCAGGGCAAATATAGCAATGGTGGAGGTGTGACCTAATAGTCCCCTTTCTCCTGATAAGGTCATAATAGCTGTGATGTCTTTTAGCTGCAATTAGTAAAGACCTCTTCTTTTGGTCTTAGCAGAATGGCTCTTTAGCCTGCCTGTTTCAGGTGATGCTGTCATGCCCGTTGCCTGCCCAAAACTGGGAATTTGGCTTGTAGTTGCAGATGGTTTCACAGCAGTGCTTGCTGCAGGATGTCCTCGATGAAAAAGCCATTAAAAAAAACAAACAAACAAAAAAACTGTTTCACAATATTAAAAAAACCCAACATTATATGAAGTAAAAAACATCTTGCACAACTCATTGCCAGGGGGGGAAATACGCTGGCAGTGCTCCTCACCCATCTAACCTTCAGTTCTGTTCAGTGTGCAAGGTCAATGCCCTTGGTGCCTGCTGAGAGCCTCTGAGTTTGGCAGGAATTTTGCATGAATGCAGATATCTACAAAAGGGAGTTTGTCGGCAGGACCTTTTGAATAATTTAGAAATAAATAATACAGCTGGAATGAATAATTTGACACATATTCTGTGTTTACATGCAAGTTGATTGGTTTTGGTGTAACAGAGAAAGCAAAGCAGTCTGAGGTCATTGTCTACATCCCTGTCATTGTATACTGCAATTTTATCCTTGCTAAAAATCCAGTAGATATCCTAGTATTTTTCCTTAAAACCTTGGATTTCAGAGTCATATTAACAAACAACCTTTTCTGCCTTTCTTCTTTAACTACATCTATGAATAGATTACTAGATGACTTTCAGATTTAAAAGTTTCTAGGAAAAAAAAAAAAAGCTGAACAGTAAAGCTTGAAAAACACAGAAAATATAAGAAGCTTTCTTCTTTTCCATAAACCACTTCAGTGAATGTTGTTCTTCCATGCTTTTTTACCAGGTCCATGGGGAAGAGTGGGCTTGAGGTACCTGCTGCAGGACATCTGCATGATGCCTGTGTCTGCTTGCAGGCAGGGTAGCACCTGTGACTCCAGAGTCAACCTTCCATCCTTGTTCCTCAGAGAACATGTATGGCTGCAGTAGTGCTACAGATGCTAAAAGTGCAAGAATGAACTTTTAAATCAAATATTTCAAGAAGAAAGAAAAGGAAAAGTTTTTTGTGTTTTTTTTTTCCCACAAAATATAAAGTTCATGAATGCTTTATATTGATGCATACATAGTTCCCCTTAATATATTTTATTTCCCCTTAATATATTTTATTTCCCCTTAACATATTTTATTTCCCTTCAGGACATGAAAACAAGAAGACACAGCTGATCTCTTCTGTGACATCTAACCTAAATAAAATGCAGCTGGTTCAAAGGAGTATATAATGTGGGTGTAAAGTGTTAAATACAAGAATCAGCTTCTTGGTTTGCATTTGTGCTGTGTGTAAGACATTGGATTCCCAGTCTGTGGCTGATTCCAGGTAGTATTATGGTAGCAATATATATTCAGACTGTGTCTCTCCCTATAAAAAATAATTTAACATGGTTCAAGGAAATGAGATACTGCCTGAATAGATAAATTTGTCATGTTTGTTATAATCTCCAGTGCTGGATACATGAAATCAGGGAAGCAATTTATATCTGCCTTAGTTTGGGTTTTTATACCATTCACTTCTGCTGGAAAGTGACTTTAGTTCTCCATCTGAAAAAAACATGATGTAAATCTGATCCAGAGAGTCTTCAAAATTGGTAGAAATAGCTTGATAATAAGATCTTATTAAACGTGGCTTCCTAGAGCTGACGAATTTTCTAACACAATTAAAACCAGACCTGTAGCCAAATGCCAGAAGCTTCTGTCTTGTTTGTCCATTCTCAGAAGTGTCTCATCCTCTCAGCCTGGCCCAGGAGTGTGTGCTAAAATGCAGCTCTTCTGTTACTCAGATGACATTAATTGAGGACTTTCTGCTTTGTTAACAGAAGTGGTGATAAATGTCTCTCCCTTTTCCTTTAAAAAACTTCACCCCCTGCAATTTCTTGTGTGTTTGAGTAGATATAATAAGCAGACTTCAGAAATTAATTAATTATGTGTGTTAACTTTTCACTTTTCCCCTTCATTGAACCTTTTTGTTCCTTGGCCCTGCCTTTTGCAAAATTGAAGCTGTTTCCCAGGGTGTGTGGCTTTTAATGTGACTGCATAACTGTATTTAGCTGCTATAGCCTGTCAAGCACATGGAACACTTCAACAAGGAGTTTTTAATGAATCCCTGGGAAGAAAATATCCTCATAACCAATACTTCAGTACATAAGTACTTATATACACTGCAGCAATAAAAATACAACAAATGGCAAAGATTTTCTTCCTCTATCTTTTAAGCAAACTCTAACCACAAACAAGTATTCATTCACTGAAACACATTTGATTGAAAGTTCTTTCTCCAAGGCTGGGAGTGAATTATTTCGGGCTGTTTGATGATTTGCTGGAAAGATGTGTTAAATTGCTGGTAACTGGAACACCAGCAAGCAGTTTGCATACTCCTTACATCTTTTCAGCAAATGCCATTGCCTGTTCTGCATTGCCCTTGGCTTCTCACCCTTGTGTCAGGAGGAAAGGAGAACTTTTTAACCCAGCCAATGAGTTCAGTACAACGTGGAGAGGGGCAGAATTTCCCTCAGCTCTTAAACCCAGTGAAGGTTCAGTGTACTGTGCAGTTGTAATCACTCGTCTTTCTGAATCACTCTATAGAAAAGCACAGCAGCTCTGAAAGTCTTTTCCTTTCCACCATCAAATGAATATCATGTGGCACGAAAACAAAAATAAAAAAGGGGCAAAAAGGAAAACAATGACACAGGATTAGGAAAGAACTTTGTAGAGTAGGGATGATGGTTGGACTCGGTGATCTCAAGGATCTTTTCCAACCTGAATAGTTCTATGAATAATTCTATGACCCAGAGTTTCTGCTTGTAGGCCTTATTGCTGGATTTATTCAGTCAAGTATTGAACTTACTAGCACTACTCTACAGCCTTGGCTGGAGTATTTTAAGAATTAGTTGAGCTGATGTTTGCAAACCAACTTCCTTGTGAAAAACTTCGTCATTTTTATGGAGTATTGAAGGCTGCCAATGAATTCCTGCTATAAACCTGGTATTTCCTCCTCTCCCACATCACAGCGTTGCGGTGGCTCCAGAAATGAGTGCACTTACCCTGGGTGATGCACCATCTCCCTCTCGTGGTTACTTGCTCACAGAGAGAGAGGTTGAAGAAGAATCTGCTATAGCTTTAGATAACAGACTTCAAGCTTTTAAGACAAAATAGTGAAGACTGATGGTTTCAGACGCAGTGAACAAAGTCCCTTTTCTTCTGCTAATGATCTGTCGGGGAGACAGCGAGTTATGTCTCTATTTTAGCTGGAGTTTTTTCCATTAATATTAAGGCAAGATGGAAATCCCTAAACTAGGAATAGTAAGCCTGAGAAAACTTGTAACATTTTTGTAAGGTTCTTTCAAGAGTTTATCAGAACCACAAAGAAATCAAGACAGGAAGAAAAGTGCTGGGAGCTCTTAATACTTGAATTTAGAATAATATTTAAGTCATTGAATAATGACTGAAGTCAGAGAATAAAAAAGAAAGCAACTAATGGACACTTATCCAAAGAAAGGATAAAAACGTGAAGTATCTCATACAGCTGGAGGGATCTTCCACTGTAGGCTGCTTTCCCCAAGTGAGAAGTCTAAGTTCCAGTCAGTCCACAATAATTTCAAATTTATGATCCACCAGGGTTATCTGTGTAAGCTCCTGTGCATGCACACACATGCTACTGTGTACTTACTAAATCTGGACTTTGAGATTGTATGTGAGACCACACAAAATTTCTGAAGGTGGATAAAACCAATCATTATCAGGCTAAATCTCTAGTCTGTCCTTGTGTTCTGTCTCTGTCTGTGTATTACAGAGAACACTGATATGAGAGCAAAGTCAGAAAAGCATAAAATTTTGTCACCTTTTCATTTGAGTTAAGTCTAGGACTAGAAACTGTCTTCTTTATGGTGTTATCTACTATTTAGTTTGCTTCTGACAAAGCCAAGCAGCAGTCCTGCAACCATCTGGAATTTTTCCATACTAACAGACTTTGTGGCAGAAGAAAAAAGCCTAAAAAGCAAAGAGAACCAAAACACCTGCCCACACTCAGTCCTCCCTGTTGGTCACTAAGAAAGGGCTGATTATGAGCAGACTGCAGAGATATCTTAACAGTTCTGTCCTGGTCCCAGTTAATATCTAAATATTTTTACAGTATAGATGTTAAAAAAACTCACTAGGGTGAGCTTGTTCAGACTGCCAGAATTAACTGTGATCATCAAGGATATTGTTTTTGGATGATATGCATAAAAAACTGTTCCGAGAAAACTTTAAATCATTTTCCTGATTTCTGGGTTTCTTACAACCATTCACTACATTTTTATTTCTTCTGGATCTGCTTTGTTGTATCTTTCCATAAAGTGTAGCAGCTGTTCAGGTAACACCGTACACCTCTGGTGTCTTGGATGTTGACATATGTAACACAGCAAGACCAGCTTCCAAGACAATCAAAGCCAGTAGCAATGAACTCAGTTCTAGAGCATGATTTTTTATCAGAGCATTAAAGAAGTTCCTGACATTTTGGGAACATCACAATTTAACAAAGTTATCTTTATTGGTGGAACAAAATAAAAGTGCTAGGACAACTGACACATGGTATGTTAGGTCACCTGGACATGCCTGGGAGATGGAGATGGAAGAATATTGCAGAATTTACTGTGGGTAGTGAAGCCAATAAAAAAAAATGGAGTTTCTTCTGTAGGAAGTTCTATTACTTTGACAGTTGTTTTCATCTCCAAACCTTATGTTTTCAGACAATAAGTTAAAAATTGTTTGGCTCTATCCCAGGCTCTTAACAACGTCGTAAAAGGGAGCAACAACAGTTTATCAGGAAAGAGCTGAACAGGAGAACAGAAGTCAAAGTGGGAAGTGTGGAAACTCCAGAGTTATACAGGAAGTTATTAAATATAGACTTGAAATGAATTCTTGGTTTTACATTTCTCCTTCAAACATCTCAGTAAGATCCTTATTTTTCCAGTGGAGAAAATATTTCACTTGGTATGGTTTAGCCAGTCTCCCCATTTAGAGGAATATTTTTCATCATTGTAACAATTTTCTAAAAGTCACAAGTTATTTCTGATGTGTGTTTGCTAATGCAGGAAACAATATTGTATACACCCTTTACATGATTTGGCAAGATACTGAAATCTGCCACTGACCCGACTTGTACATTTAATTTGTGAGAAAAGCACATGCCATGGGTGAGCCTGAAAAAAAGGACTATTTTTCATTACATTTTTGTGAACTGGTTGAATACTGCAGTCTTTACTGCACAGACATTCAAAAAAAGGTTGAAAGGTGGGGCGGTGTACCTCAGTTACCTTTGAGGAACAGGAGGTAGTTACATTATTTTCTTTGATAATTCTTGTGGTTGAAAGAATAGCTGGCAAGGCTGAAGATACATAGAGGGGAAACCAACCCTGTCTTTTTCCTGAACGTTTTCCTTTTCCAAGGAGAAAACCAAACCAAAGCTTATGTCATGTGGACAGGGATCCTCAGTGTTTCCTACCATGCTTCCAGTGTTCATCAGGGTCTCAGCAGGTCATGGGCAGCATTTTTTCTTTCAGAAGGTATTGGCAGAAGGTTGAGATGATTCCCTTGATTTCTGTCAGTCTTTTTCACTGTACTGATGAGCAGCATAAAATCCTCCTTCTGAAAAAAAGGAGCCCTCCTATTCCCTTTGACCTTCTTCTGAGAGGTGGCTGCTAGCACTGAATCTGCCACAACTGCTGCTGTGGTGGCAGAGCTGGAATTGTCTCTCTTCAAAATGTTAATTAAACAAAACAATGGATTTTAATAAACAAGAGCAGCTACAAGTTCTTGGCCTCAAGCAAGTGTCACCACAATATTTATAGCTGGGATGAATGAGTTTCTCACATAAACACTTCCCTATTAAAAGATACAAAGCTGATATTTCAGATGATAATAACTTTGAGGGGGAGAAATGGTGGGGGAGAAAAGAATGTTTTTTAGATTAGATCCGAAAATAGATGGAGAGTCAATGAAATGGAAAGAGACAAGAAGATGGATGTTGTCTGAGGAGGCTGAGCTGCAGAAGATATCAGCTGGAATTAGTAAAACCAAGGTCTGATGGTGAGGGTGCCTTCACAACCACAGCTCCATGAGCATTTTTTCGTATCTGCATTGTTCTCAGCACAGCTACAGTCAAAGCTGACCTAAGTTAGTTACTGAAAGGAGTTTTAAAATTTAGAAATTATCTGTAACTCCAGTTTTTCCCCTTTCTTGGAAAATCTACTCTGTGTTTCCTAACATGGGGTTTTCTGTTTGAAACACGGTGTATTTGGCACATCTATGGCCACAGGATACAAACAGGATAATGACCTTTCTGTGTGTAATCAGGAAGTATCAAACTTTGTTTAATGAAGTTAGTTTAGCTAACTAACTAGCTAACTAACTAACTAACTAAACTTCATAGGAGCACCTCTGCTATCAAGACAGGTTGAGAGAGTTGGGGTTGTTCAGCCTGCAGAAGAGAAGGCTCCAGGGAGACCTTAGAGCACCTTTCAGTGCCTGAAGGGGCTCCAGGAAAGCTGGGGAGGGACTTGGGACAAGGGCAGGGAGTGAGAGGATGAAGGGTAAAGGATTAAAACTAGAGGAGTGGAAATTTAGCTTAGACATTAGGAGGAAATTTCTTAGGGTGGTGAGAAACTGGTCCAGATTACCCAGAGAAGCTGTGGTGGCCCCACCCCTGGAAATGTTCAAGGGCAGGTTGGATGGGGCTTGGAGCAACCTGGTCTGGTGGGAGGTGTCTCTGCCCATGCAGGGGGTTGGATCTAGATGATCTTTAAGGTCCTTCTAACCCAAACCATTGTATGATTCTATGATTCTATGGTTAGTTTACCTAAGCTGTTTAACTTCATTAAAAAAGTTGAATATTTCCACATTTTTTTGAGACTTTACTGTGATGGAGATGGGGGGCTGGGCACCAAGAAGGCAGGGACAACCTCTTTCCAATTGTGCCGTGTGATAGAACGAAGGGCAGTGGATTCAAATTTGAGCACAGGAAGTTCCACCACAATGTGAGGAAGAACTTCTGTACTGTGAGGGTTACAGAACACTGGGACAGGCTGCCCAGAGAGATTCTGGAGTCTCCTTCTCTGGAGACTTTCAAGACCTGTCTGGATGCCTTTCTGAGTGATCTGCCTTAGTTTTTGGTCCTGCTCTGGCAGGGGGATTGGACTCAGTGATCTCTAGAGGTCCCTTCCATCCCCTAATATTCAGTGATTCTGTGAGATGGGTCACACCATGGAACTGTATAATCCAGGCCATTAAACAAGATTCTTCAGGTTGATGCGACTCAATTCATAGTATGAAGAACAGTAAAACAACTATATATTTAGCTATTTATTTACAAATAAATGTCCTGCCATTGTTTGAAGAGAGACTGGTGTGCAGGTCAACATTTCCTAGGTAGCATGTTTTAGCTGCACACACTTCTCTGAGCAGCAGAATTGTATATACAGCAAAACACAAAACATCTAATGAGCATAAAATGCTTTGAATATGGGCTTTCTCAGAGCCAGTGGTGAGAAAGGGACATGCAACATCTTCAGAGAGCTAAAAGGAAAGATGTCTTACTACCTCATTTGCACATCTCCCAGTTTACTTCCAGCTAAATAATGAGTTCTTCAGTAGTCCAGTGCTTTGCCAGTGTCAAAGAGGACGATGAAAGTCAAGGCCACTCACAGTGTCTTGAAAAAAAGGAATTAAAATAATTACAGCTGTCAGCTATGTCTAAGGTGACTGCTGATTTTGTGGGATCATGCAGATTACTGGAAAAAGAACTTTGCAGCCTGTGCAGTTAATGCTAAATTGGGGACAGATGGATTGCTTGAATATGTGGCCATCTGAACCTGACCTGATCAGGGTGCTTTTGGTCCAACAATGGAAAGAGAATCACACAGGAGGAGAGAACAAACAACTAAGTGTAAGGCACAGGCATTTCTGGACTTTCCTGGTGGCTCACAGACTAAAAAGGGAACAGTGATACACTGGTGTGCTTATGTGTGACAAAGGATAGATTCCTTAGAGTGTTATAGAGAAAGGCTGTCACCACTTTGGTAATAAATTGCCATGGTTTAAACTTATCAGAACAAGAATCTCCAAGCTTTAATGGAGAGTATATAAGGTTGTTGTTGGATCCTATGCAGGGCTGTTACAGCCTGACCTCACTTGCCACATCAGCAGTGGTTTTTGATCATACCCTGAACACTTCAGATGTATTTTTCTCCCTCTCTTGCTCCCTGCTGGATTGGGATGCAGAGATGGTGAATGTCACTGCACAGATTAGCTCCTGACAGCAGGCTAAGGACAGAAATGTGAAAAGGGAATGTAAAGCCCTGCTTTAAAATATTTCTATGGGTGAAAAAAAGTAGTGGCTTGGTAAGAGGAGGAGTCTTGCCCTCAGCAGGGCTAGATGAAGTCCAGCACATGGTGGTGATGGCAAATCACTAAGGACAGATGGCTGCTCAGTGACCTGTTCAAAATGGCTTTTGGTTTCTGTCCAGGGTCTCATGAAAAGGTACCTGTATTACAGCTGGTGTAAACTGGCATCTTTGTTAAGAGTCTCAGCAGAGAAACCGAGGACTGAATGGCCTGCAGAGACTGAACTGTCCTCTCACCCTGCTGCAGCAAGGTTGAAATGTATTGGCAAGAAAATCTTCCCTTATGCTGCCTAAATGTGAATGTATCTTGTATTTCCAGTGTCTCCCCAAGAATAGGGGGCACTTCAGAAAACAGGATGAATTTTACATTTTTGCAAAAGCCTCACAGACACTTAAACAATGTGTATAAGCATATTTATTAAAAAAGTAGCTGTAAGATACGTGTACTTACAATTGGTTGAATTTTGCAGTTAGCTCTCAATTCTATTTTCTTATGTATGAAGAAAACCCAGCATATCCTTGTCATTGTATTGACATGGTCAAAAACCAACACACACAAAAGAACAACTCAACACAGTTTTATTGGAGTACTTAGAAAGAATTTTCATACGCTTTACTTTAATTCACCTGGTTATGAAGGAAACTGGATTAGTGGAGAAATTTTGCCTTAAATGTCAGACTTTTTGGGCACAGACAAAATCAATAGTGAAACAACACAGATTATTTTCTCTGCTCCTGTAGCAGAGTGATGAGTAGGAGATGAGTAGCAGCCAACATAGATTTGTCATGAACAAATTATGTCAAACCGATCTAAACTCCCCCTGTGATGAGGTAACTGACTTTGTGGCAAGAGAGAATCAGTGGATGTCTTGTATCTTGGCTTTAGAAAGGCTTCTGACATGGTCTCAGATGGACTTCTCATAAGCAAACTAGGTCTGGATAAAACTACCAGGTACAAAAACAATTGAGTGACTGCACTTAAGGTATAGATACTAATAGAAAGAGACAGTGAGGAAGGTTCTGCAATATTCTTTTCTAGGACAGTCTTCTATGTTTTTGATAAATCTACCAGCAGGGAGGTTGGAACCTGGTGATCCTTAAGGTCCCTTCCAGCCTTCACCATTCTATGATTCTCTGGTCAAAGAGAAGACACTGATGTATCTTTGGTTTCTGTTGGAGATGATATTATATCCTCTGAGTGCACAGAGAAAACAGTGGTGCTTCTAACTTAGATTTGTGTTATCCAGTTCAGGCACTCAGTTGAAGTTATCTATCTAGCTATCTAACTATCTAGCTACCTAGCTCTGTATCTAGATATCTATCTATGTTGTGTGGTGCTTGGTTGCCTACTGAGGTTAAACCACAACACATTTAAGTACAATTCATTTCCTTGTTACAATTTCAATGTAAATCAGGTCCAAAATTTTCCTTTGTAGAGATTTTAAAATTGTTTCAACTTGAAAATGTACTTTTATCTCTGCATGGTCATTTTTTTTCCCTCTAAGTGCCTATGAATTGTGATTTGCTGTCAGCCCTCATCTGAGTCATATTCCCTTAATGGCTAAGGTCTTAGTAATGAATATGACAGAATCACGGAAACACGGAATCATGGAATTGTCAGAGTTGGAAGGGACCTCTAGAGATCATCTAACCCAACCCCCCTGCTACAGCAGGACCCCCTAGAGCACATTACTCAGGGCTGCATCCAGATGGGTCTTGAATATCTCCAGAGAAGGAGACTCCACACCCTCTCTGGGCAGCCTGTCCCAGGGCTCTGTCACCCTCACCCTAAAAAAGTTTTTCCTCATATTTCAGTGGAACTTCCCATGTTCTAGTTTGTGCCCCTTGCCCCTTGTCCTGTCACTGGGAACTACTGAGAAGAGTCTGGCTCCACCCTCCTGTAGTATCCACTCACTTTCTGAGTCTGTATAGTTTATTCATACACCTTTTAGCACAGTGGGGAGAGATTTAGTTCCCCTGTTAATCCTGCACACTGAATCCTGAAAATATTGGTAGATGCCAAAACAACTGCTGAGGGCTCTGCAGTCCCTTGCAATTTTCTTTATGTTCCTAGAGCACTCAGCACTTTCTAAGGCCTAAAATATATCAAAAGGAACAAATATTTTTTATTTATGAGCTGCCGATATGAACTGAGTACAGGTCTAAAATGTGTTTTTATTCTTCTGATTTTGGTATTTATTTTATAACTGTGACTTCCTTTATGCCTTGCCTGGTTTTGGTCTCTAAATGACCACTGTAATCACCATGATAGTCAATTAGATAGAGGTATCAATGCTGTGACATTCTCAGTTTTGGTGCTTTTTTAAGCATTTTTTTGGGGAAAGGGCAGAAAATCCATGAAAGACAGACACAGTGTATAGCCCCACTCTTCATTCTCACTAAGAGCCTGTACCCTCTGAGACTTAGGAAGTATTTCTGAAAGAACAGCCAGAGTGGAAAGTGGTAGAAAAGTTGCTATTTTTCATCTGGTTCTAGGCTCTTTGCCTACTTAGAAATAAATAGTTCTGCTTTGGAATTAAAGTGGTTTTTATTTAAAAAGCAAAGCAAGGAAAAAAAAAAAAGGATATTGACTTTCATTCTTAAAGTCTAATGGAGAGTAAGAGCACATAAAAATGTTATTTTAATAAGTGCTGTTCTGACTGAATACTCTTAAATAATCATAGAGGTCTACCACCATTATTATTTGGGCCCTGGGATGAAAAGTTCAGTTCTTTTTATTTTTCAGTATTCTTAGATTAGCTAAAGAGCCCTCATAAACAAAACAATTCCATATGTATACTAAATAGCACCCAAGGTAAGCATCAAACCATGTACTCAAAGCTCTGTCATAATTTCTAAGGGAAAAAATGCATACTTTGTTAGAAACAGATACAGTTTCAGTGTTCTAGCCAGATATTAGCTGTTATTTAATTACTTGCTTTAAGAATTAAACATTACATTATTGATTATTTGATAATTAGCCTATCAGAAAGCTGGGGAGGGACTTTTTACAAGGTTTAGTAGAGAGAAGACAAGGGGTAATGGATTAAATCTGAAAGAGAGGAGGTTTAGGTGAGACATCAGGAAGAAATTCTTTGCTGTGAGGGTGGTGAGACCCTGGCCCAGGTTGCCCAGAGAAGCTGTGGCTGCCCCATCCCTGGAGGTGTTCAAGGGCAGGTTGGATGGGGCTTGGAGCAACGTGGTCTGGTGGGAGGTGTCCCTGCCCATGCAGGGGGGTTGGGACTGGATGATCTTGAAGGTCCCTTCCAACTCTCACCATTCTATGGTTCTAAGAATTTCTACCAGTTTCATACATGTCAGGTGCCACTGGCTGCACTGTTTCCACTCATGTTTGTCCCTGAAGAGCAGAGTACAATACAATATGTACAATACAATATACATAATTCTACCCTCCCTTTTTAGTTAGTGGGAATTTCTGTAGCAGTTCTATGCTCTCAGGGAGGTCAGAAGCCTGCAACTGCATCAGGATCTGAGACTGGGAATGCTTCCTTGCACCTCTTCTGTTTTCTATTCCTGTACTGTAATAGCCATGACATGGCTGTGTAGCTACCCAGGGAAGCTGGGACAGATGCCTGCAAATGTGGCCAAGCTACAGGGATACAGTACTGACTGTTTACTCAGTTAGTGTTAGGAAATGACCAGACAGCCATTTAATGAGCATGATCCCACTGTGGCACACATTGATATGTGTGTGTGGAGCGGATCTGGTCCCAGGCAGTTGCAGAGTTAAAATTCCATGCTGTTTACACTCTGTATATAGCTGTCATTTATAACCCTGTCTGTCAGAGCAGCTAGCATACGGCTCTTTCTCTTGATATGGAAAGATGAATATTTTTTTTCTAGCTGGAGATATTCATATCACTTGTCTTCATTACCTAACTGAAGCCCAGATGCTAATTGCCTTAATCATCCTAAACTTAAAAGCTCTGTGAAACATCCCTCTAACCTGAAGCTCTATACTCATGTGGCTGTACTCTTATTTTTTTTTACTCAGTTTCTTCTCCCCTCTTTCATTCATTACCTTACTCAGGGAGTTTCAGTGTATTGGCTAACACTGAACCTCTCGTGCTTCCAGTTCTCTCCTTCTTTGAGAGCCTGATCTCACAGGCCTTTTCTTTTCCTGTGTTATAAATGTTAACTCCATTCCCTTCTGCAGTTGCCTGGTGAGGGCTGAGTCATGCACACAGATGTGAAGGAACCTGTGCAGAGAATCCTCTCCTAAGGATTCCAGTCTGAACAGAGGCAACACACACTGCTTTGCTCTCTTTTAAAGGCTTGCTTTCCTTTTTTGAAAATTTTCAATACACTTTACAGTTATGATCACATAGATTTCAAAGGGACATCTGTAAAACTTGCAAGAGGCTGCATCAGCTGCAGTCCCATCCACAGCAATATTTTCCTGGTATCCACAGATCTTTAATCTGGGATTGCATCTTCTACTTCACCCTTTACTCCCTGAAAGAAATAAGTGAGCCAAGTTTCAAAAAGGTTTTCAAAGATGTTTGGATGTGAGTCTTTGCACTGACATCTCTTAGAAGTCTTCCTATGCAAGGGAAGCAGGAGCCAGTCTCCTACCATGTCTGCTCACTGAGAACAGGAGAAATCTCAGGACAGACTTTTTCAGCTCCTTTCCAGGATGGTGACACAAAGGAAGTTAGAGATCTACTGCAAAGAGCTTGAAATATACTACTTGTATGAAAATGCAAATAAAGACTATTAAACAAGGAGCATACCAGTTAGATACACATAGAACTTTGTGTGTTCTATACATACATACATATTTTTTTATATATATATATATATGATATTGTTATTCTGCAAGATAAAATAAACCTGGGCTGAACAAAGATTCTCAGTTGCCACTGTGAGCCCCTGCTATCACTGGAACATCTTTCAGTTCCCCGGAAAGCAGGAAAGACAATGTACTTCTGCCAAAGCTTGAAAGGGTTTCCTTGCTAAGAGTACCAGGGTCTGGCTGGCAGATCAGTGTAGTTACCTTTTTAAATAATTTTGCAGAGAAGGTGGATGGAGAGACTGCAAAGTGTTCTTGTTTCAAGAAATCTGTTTAATAGGTGGTGAGTATCTATTTGCTTTCTGGTGCCTCAGTTAAGGCGCCTCTCTGTAAATTTCACTGTAACTTTCCCTTTTAAACCCTCACACTGCTTGTAAACCTTATCTCTGATATTTTTGTAAGGTAAAAAAGTCAACACAGCAGATCAAATACCCAGGGCAGGATCCTAGACTGGTAGTAACATTCTGCTTACAGCTGGAATATGAAATTCTAGGTTGTTCACATAATTCCTTGTGCATTCAGAGATGAAGACAGCTTCTCCTTCTTTGACATACAGAAATAAAGATGTATGTTCATTTGTTAACTAAAATATGAACCAATCAATATGTCACCACTTTCAGAGAACAAGTTCATAATTGAGTTGATGATGAAGATTCATTGTCTACCTGATCAGTATTAGTTATATTTGTGTATCCTTGTTAGGAGTATATTAAGAAGTTTCCCTAACTGATTAAAATAACTGGTGATCTTTAGCTTAGTGGAGGCTGGTAAAAGAGAAAATTCCCTGCAGAGGGAAAGGGAGATAGCAATGTCAAAGCAAAGGATTTCGATAGGGAATTAACATCGGGGGGAAAAGGGTCATCAAAAGGTATTTTGTTGATTCCTTCTAATATTTAGCATCTTAGGACTGAACTTTAAGGAAGAATTTCTAGTCCACAGAAAATGAGTGTCCATTTGTGATAGAAAAGCAATGGGAAAATAATTAGATTAACAGATATTCTGCATCTTGCTCTGTATAACTCCTCAGATCTAGATACTGCTTTTGCTATGTCTCACCTTGGTAAACACTAAGAAGTAAGACCTGTTATCACTCCCCTGTGTTATTAGACCATCATCATTTAACCTGGAATGGTAACTCAGCCCCACACAGCCCCTTACTCCCTCTCCCCAGCTGGGATGGGGGAGAGAATAAGAATGAGAAAACCCATGGATAGAGATAAAAACAGGTTAATAGGCATAGTAAAAACCATGCACACAAGCAAAGCAAACCAAGGAATTTTTTCCCTGTCCCTCATTGTCAGGCATCTCCTGGAAAGCTGGGCACCATCAGGTGTCATGGTGACTTGAGGAGAGAAGGACCATTACTCTCATTGTCTTCCATTTCCTTCTTCTTCCCCCAGCTTTATATGCTGAGCATGACTTCATATAGGATGGAATACCCTTTGGTCAGTTGGAGTCACCTGTCCCAGCTGTGTCCCCTCCCAGCTCCTTGTGCACCCCCAGCCTACCTGCTGGTGGGATGGGTTGAGAAGCAGAAAAGCTGTAGCTGTGTGTCAGCACTGCTCAGCAACAGCTAAAACACCCCTGTGTTATCAGCACTGTTTTCAGCAAAAATCCAAAACACAGCCACACACTAGTTACTGTGAAGAGCATTAACTCTATCCCAGCCAAAACCAGCACATAGACTAAAGCAGATGCTGCAGCTTCCAGTGGAGAAGATGAGCAGTGGAGAAGATCTCCCTCCCAGAGCTGCTCCCCGTGCTGAGGCTGCCTGCTCACTCTCCTGCTCAGAAGGCACCATGTTTAAGAAGGCATGTGGAAAGTCCACAAAATCTCTTCCATTTTTTGCAGATCTACAGTTATACATTAGCTCACCTACACCTATAGAGAGGCAGAATTTCAGCCTCATCCCCTGTGGGGAATATAAAGTCATCATAGACAAATTCAAAAGAAATCTTTCATTTGGGGGAAATAGATGAGTGAAATACAAGAAGGTTAATTTTTTTTTGATGATCATCTGTGGTTCACATAGCAGAAACCTAATCTGCAGAAGTATGGCCTCACGTTGCATATTATTACATTAGTTACAAAAAGGGATAGTTTATAAACGATGTGACTATATAGTAAAAAATCTACCCCACCTTATGTCACCTGTCAGTACTGAGAGAACAAAAAATACCACTCCACTGAAAATACTCAATAACTAATATCTGCCTGGGGACTGACAAATAAATCAAATAAATAAGATAAAACCAACTTGCATCACCTAAACAACATCTGACATCTCTGAGTCCTAATTAAAGTCTGCACTTAGAGCCCATGGAACATAAATAAGGTTTGGACATTCCTCAGGCAGTCAAAATGGCTCCCTTTCAATTTACTGAATTCAGCTAACAAGCTTTTTTTAAAAAAAAAAACCTCTTATGCTGTCTTGTCACTTTAGATATTTAGCAACACATATTGTGTCCAACTGCAGTGCAGCTTGATGACCTGCATTAAGTGGCTGGATGGATGCTGGAAAGACTGGAATGAAGCTCATGGACAGACAGATCATGAGAAATTGCTCTGACAGTAGAGCAAAGATGGGGGAAGTGTTTACTTACTTGTCACTCAATTCTTTGTTGCTTTGCTTGCCAGTTTGTTTTTGTTATGCCCCAAAGGTCTTCCTTTTGCAACCAGATTGTGATTTAAGTAGTGCAGGGATGACATGTAAATGGTTTAGGAATATCCTTAGAAGTAACTCATGGAGTTGTGGCTCTGAGACACAATTCACCCCTTTCATTCTCTCTTTTGCAAGGTCTACATTGAACCATTGGTCTGTATGATAATATCCACACCGGAACATAATCTGGTGTCTCTGGAGTCCTGTTTCCCGTCTGTTGATGCCACACTGCTATGACTTTCTTTCCTAGCCAATGGTCTGAGGGATAGGAGAATTCAGTAAGTACTTTTCCTTGGGGAGTTAGAGGGGGACTCAGCTGGAAAACAGCTGTTAGACTAAGGTAGACTGCATCGTGACACTAAAGAGACAAGGATCATAGGAAACCAAGAAGTAAATACTGAAATCTGATAAAAATCTCTGCCTTCTTCATGCTAAGAAGATAAGAAAGGGAATATGAAAGGTGTCTAAAGAAAAACCAGGATGATAACCTGGGTTGCCTGATGGATTTATACCCTCAGAAAATGGAGTCCTGCTTCACTCAGTAACAAGTGTGATGGGAGGAGAGCCATGCATGGTACACAGCTGAGGGAACTTAACCTTCCTTGCAAGGGCATGTGAACCTCAACAAGCCATTAAACATTTTAACCACTGAGCAGACCAGCCCTACTTATAGTCAAGGTGAGATCATATATTACAACAGTGGTGACATATCATTTTCCTTCCTTGACACACTTCTGCAATGGAAGATGATGCTGCAGATGGACTTTAAATGGTCTAAGACACAAGCATTTAAGGGGAAAAAAAAAAAGAAAAAGTTTCACACTATGCTTGAGTTATCCCACTTTATAATTGCAGGAGGAACAGTAAAATAGATGAGCTACCTCTTGGTTGGAGGAGATGAAATTAAACTGTAAGCAACTGAGAATAGCTGAGGACAATACAAGGATAAACAAACATTCCTTTGCTTGCATGATCTGCCTTTCCCTAAAAGATAATAGTCAAAAAGCAATTCTGCTCACCAGACATAGTCCTCAGATGTCTGGAGTGTTTTAACTGAATCTTGGAGGTATCAAACAGGACCATGTCTCTTTCCCTGCTATAGAGAGTTGGTATTCCACTGAGTGCTGGTGCCTCTTGAATACATACAATATTCAGAAAAAATAAACTGGTCTTTCAATGTTTCTTGACTGCATTTTTCCTCTGGCAATTGAGCAGCTGTTCTGTGGGTGAGATGTTCTGGTAAATGCTTGTGAGCACGAGATTTAGTGAAGCACAGGAGAAATCTGAAGTAGAACATTCATGAGTGAATAATTACTGCTCAATCTGCCGTCCTCAATTCCAATATGGCTTTCAGAGAAACGTGACACCTTACATCTTACATTTTTGAATCTCAGTCTGTCCTTTAAAATAATAATAAGAAAAAATAATATAAAATGAACGAGGTGCAGGACAGGAAGGAAATAATTATATTGTTAAGTCATATAATCAATTTCTTCAAGCTAGTCAGGCTTTTTACTCCTCCAGTACCAAATTCAAACTCCTTCCACTTATAAAATGTTTTAAGTTTCCTGCCTCCATTCCTTTAATATTAATTTAATATCCACTAATCCATCTTCTAACATTGTCCTTGCATTTCAGCAGTTTTCACACTTGTCCTTTATGTTCCTCTTCCATGAATTTCCAGAGATCAGTTTTCTCACTTCTTACCTTCATTCCTATTAAACTAAACAAACGGGGTCTTGTAATAATTTTTGAAAGTAAATTCAACATCTCCCTTGTTATCCTCGTCTGTTCTTTCCCAGTTTGATATTTCTTGGATAAGTCTGACCTTATTTCTATGCACTGCACTGGCACTTTGTAGGTTCATATTGATACTTTCTCTCTCGGGAAATTATTTCTGCTGTATCATTTCTTCTGTTTCACTGTAATAGCTACTAGCAATCTGATCAGATAATGCAACAAGATGTTTCTTTTTCTATTGCTTTCAAATGCTGAACTCCCAGTTTTTCATGGCCATGATTTTCCTAGTTCATGAGTGCCTATCATTTTGTGGAATTAAACCTTTTCTCATTACTGTTAATATTGCTTTCAAAGTTATTTTAATGACACCACATACTGTTCTAATCCTTTTCTGTGTTCTTGAGCTTTTGAACTTTTTATGGAAATCATTTCACTTTATATATCTAAATGGAGGCAAATATACAAGGTCCCTTTGTCAGTTGATGGAACAGTGCAGGTTCCCCACAAGTATAAATTCACCAGATTTTCACATGAGAATCTGAGCCAGATGAAAGAAATAAAGTTTTGTATTTTTTTGTAGAGAGCACAAATGATCAGTTTAGGCATTACACCTCATTTTTTTGATGTCTGGAGGTGCAGAGATGAACTTGCCTGTCATTTCACCAAGGAAGGATGCGGGCAAATAAATGGACTCATTTAGATTTGAAGGCATTGATTTTTAGAATCATTAAATGGTTTAAATTAGAAGGAACCTCTAGAGTCAACCCCCCACCCTGGATTCACAGACTATCAGAGTATGTTATTCTTGCATATTTTTTCCTGCAGAGATCTATGATCTCAGTAATTACTGATGAGAATTCTGCCCAACGAAGCATTCAAACTTCAATATTCACTAAATTCACTAAAGTGGGTTTTAGAGAGCATCATAGAAAATATGCAGTTCCTGCTGTGTTGCCTTGCTGTATAAATCAAACTGTTAAGGAATAGAAACGATGCTCCATGCTTACAAACTCATCAAATAAGAGGAAAATGACAAATATTTATTATGAACTATTTGCAAAGCATCTGGAAACCAAGAATTATTCAATAAAGGCATTTGTGAATAATTTCATGTAATGAATTCACAGAGCACTAGCAGGAAAGACAGCAGAATTCATCAAATAAACTTGTTTGCTGCAAATCACTTGCACAACTCGTGTCTTTGTCTAAACCTTCAAAAGCAGTTGCTGTTCTGTATATCATTCAGGCAGTTTTAAATGATTGTTTATTTCATTCTAGTCCAAATTTTCTTAAATTTGCAGTGCCTGTTGGAAAATGCTAGGCAAAATGAAGCTGTATTACATTAAATTTCTGTTCTGAACATCTCCTTCAGTTTCCATTATTAACCGGATTACTTGTGATACTCAGATGATTTAAAGCTTTGTGGGTTTATTTGGATATGCTCAAAGGCATGAAAAACTGAATGCTGAGGTTGAAAAGAATGACAGGAAACTCCATGTGGGAAACAAACAATGGGAACAGCAAGACCCAGATTCACTGGGCCAAAACGAAGGTACCTAACCAAGAGTATTTTCCCCTTATCCTTCGTCCATCAGTGAAGAGAGGGAGAGACTGCCAGAGGCTGAATCAGATACTGAAGATCTATGTTGTTTGCTGTGCATTGGTCTTTATCTCAATTCACTAAATATAGACAAGAGCATTAGACAATTTTCTGTTAAATAAAGCTGGGTACCTGCCTATGGTGAGTCAAAGTCCATGGAGGATTTGGAGCAAGACAGACTCCTCTCATATGGTTCCCTAATGAGAAAAACTACTTAGTCATTACAGTCACATGGAAAAGAAAAGGGGTAATGGGTACAAGTTACTCCTGGGGAGATTCCAATTGGACACATGAGAGCTTTATGTGAAGGCTGTGTAACTTCAGTTACCTGCTGGCTCGGTCACAGGTGCTAAGGTCATTCGCACAAGGAATATGAGTGGCTAAAGATACTGATCCATTGGTTCAAATGAGCAGTCAGCACTTTTAATAGTGATAGTTGTATGCCTAATCTTGTTTCTTAAGAAGATCATTAGGTTGCTTTTGAGTGACAAGAAAGCTAGAGAAATATCCACTGTCCTTGTCTGAAATATATCTATTGGAATAAAAAAATAAAGCTTGAAATAAAATAAAGTTATGACATATCTAACTGAAATTTGAATTACAGAACATCGTGTGGAGATCTGCAATGATGTGTAGTTATTGCACTCCCTCCAAAATAATTCACATTCATCGAAGTATTTAATGAAAAAGAAAATTCTTAATCAAAGAATATCTATTAAAAATGGTACTTTGAAAGAAGGAGGCAGGTTAAAGCAGGAGAAAGGGGAAGAGAGAGAGAAGCTTGTCCTTATTCTGTGAAAGAGAAGGGCTGAAATGAGCTTGTTACGTTGCCTGTTCCTTTCCTTTCCCTCAAGCTGGAAAACTGTATGCAATGCAGGGTGAGTTATCCTAAAGAGTATTCCAGAGAGTATTTCTCAATCACAGCATGCTTACAGCTCAGCTTCTATCCAGCCCAGCCCATTCCTCCTTGCTGCAACGCATCTCCCATCACTGCGTGACCTGCTCCCTCTTGCTTCAGCCTTTCTTGAACTCAGTTTGACATATTCCTCAGAAACAAGAATGGCTGTGAGTTCTTTTATCTTTTTTTTCCAACAAATTGCTCTTGAGTGACAGCTATCTCACCGCTAATACTAAAATCATGTTTCATAATGAAATGCTATATCAGCCTTAGTTTCCCAGCAGTCTCAACTGTAATAGTGTTTTTGAATGACTATGTGATTGGTTTCCTTTCCCCCCCTCCCGTAAACAAGGTGCAATTCCTGTAATATTATTTTTTCTATTACTTTGATTCCCCTAAGGTTCCAAAACTATTTCCACATTTACTGTGTCGGTGTCTTCAGCTTCTCTTGCTTTGGAGCCTTAGAAGCATATATCAAAATCTCATTCTTGTGTTGCCTTGGTTTGTCGGGACTGAAGGTCTGCACAGACAGGGTGAATAAAACAAGCTATTATTACTGTTATTATTACTATTACTGCTTTGGTGGCTTTTAAAGCCGTGTGCTGTTTTCACAGTAGCTAATGCAGTAAATATGTAGGGAAAAGCCCAGCAACAGTGCTGAAATGCCTTTCCATCTCTGGTTACACGTCTCCTCGTTCCTCACACCATCACATAATATCGTTGTCTTGGCACTTATTCTGAAGCAGGGGCAATTTCACCCACCCACCTCCCCACCTTTCCCCAACTTCCATATGCACACATACCTCTGCAGCATAGAGTTCCAAACAAAAGTGGGCAGAGATGAGTGGGCGGTGAGCAACTCTATGTTTCCCCCATAGTACTAGCAAAAATCACCATGGGGACATTTGTAGAACATGTTTGAGCATCTCTGCCTAGACGTAGAATCACAGAATCATCATAGATTGGTTAATGTTGGAAGGAACCTTAAAGACCATCAGGTTCCAACCTCTCTGCTATGAGCAGGGACACCTCCCACTAGACCAGGCTGCACAAGCCTCATCCAACCTGGCCTTGAACACCTCCGGGGATGGGGCATCCACAACCTCCTGGGGAACCTATTCCAGCACCTCCTGCCCTCATGATGAAGAATTTCTTCCTGATGTCTAACCTAAATCTCCCCTCTTTCTGTTTAAAACCATTACCCCTTGTCCTGTCACTGCCCTTTCTGGTGAAAAACCCCTCCCCAGCTTTCCTGTCTAAAGTACTGCAGTACACCAAAGGAGTCTGGAGACATTTTTATTAATGTTTTCCACTTTATAACAGCATTAGGACACATAACAGCCATTCCACTAGGCGTTTACATCTTTAAGCTTATGTGGAGTAATGTGTTTCCTGCAGGTGAAGTGATAGCATCTGCTAGTGATTGCAGCTGCTTTTTCACAATTCATGTGTCTTTTGTTTCTCTCCTCAGTGGGTGCTATGGAAAGCCTTTTGGGATCCCAGCAACAATGTTCCTCATCTGTGATTTGAGCACCCAGCATGTATTTCCATAATCAGATTTGATATGGTTTACTGGATCAGTCCTCAGTTGCCTGCAATTCACTTAAATTCCTCTCTCCTCTGCCCCTTTATTGCATCAGACCTGTGTTATTCCTCCTTTTTACTTATAATTTCAAGATGCCATGGGTAGCTTGACACACACTATTATGACAGAGTAGTGTCTGAAAGGTTTCATTATTCCAGCATTTTTATTATAATAAGTTTCTGCCTTCTTCTTCCAACTACTTATTTTCTTAGGAGACCAACACTTTTAACAGCTTTATTGTTTTCACTTTAGAGTGCAGCTTAATGCCTCCTGGTTTCTAAAGCAGTAGTCACATAACTCACTTGCATTTTACTGATGCTGCCAATGATAGTGTTGTGCTGTAAGCAAATATTTTGCCATATTCCCTCTTTGGACTGTAGTGTGCTTATATCTCAGTGTCAATTTTGAATTATCTAGGTAATTCCCTTGCATACAGACTGTTACACAGTCTTAAGCACTACTGGTTTTATTATTCCTCATTACTGCCTAAAAAGGAGGTTGTATTATTCCAGCTAAACTCTTAGCCTTAAAGGCATTTATGAGCTACTTGCTGTGTTTCTCTGCTACTTGCTTTGTATTTTATTTGCTTTTGAGTTCAACAAGCATGTGTCTTCTTCCACTGCATTGACCAGCCTTCATGGCTTTGTGAGATGAAACCCAAAAGGCATATAGCATATCTCTTGGAGAGCTAAAGGGAAGGCATCACACAAAGCAGTTCAGAGGTGGAAGGCAACAAAACCTTTCCAGAATTCCCACCAGGCTGATCTGAATATGCTGCTAAATCTAAGAGTGATTTAGTTCTATGAGCCTTAATAATTCCTGAGGTTTTGCTTCACATGTGTATCCACATTTTTTGGTGGTGTCTCCCCTCACCCCAGCTGTGTCCTGCAGAGATCACTGCACAGCTAGAACATGGAAGCCCTCCAGCTGCATGTGGTTCAGAGGCAGCAAGTTGCTCATCCTTTCTTTAGCATCTGATCCTACCCATGAGAACACAGGGCTGTGTAACAGCAGTTACCTTCTCATCAGTAGGCTTCTGATTTATTGGACTGAATGCACTTTGTGTCTCTGATTCTTCTACATATGGCAGTTACCTCCCCTCTCTCAGGTCTTGCACAGCTCAGATCCACTAACTGTTTCCATCTAGCCATAGTTTCTGCAATGTTTATAAAGCTCATCCATGGTATATTTCTTAATTATCTTTCATAGAGGTAATAATTTGCTTTTAGTTCAGCTACCATATGTTTCTTAACTGGGACTGTTCACAGGATAAGAGAGCCACATAGATTAGACCTGTCACTTTTCCATCAGGATTTTACTAGGCATGTGCTGTAAAATTGATCTATGCATGTCCAGAGCCTCTGGTATCTGCAGCTCAGCTGGGCCTGTTTGCCCATATGAGCTGCCAGATGCCTGGAAATCCCAGAAAATTAGCCAAGATACTTAAATTTCTAGAGAGAAAGAAAGATGGCATGTACAGATATTCTTGAACATATGGTAGCCCTACATGGGGTTGGGTAGACAGGCTTGCTTTTAATAAGGCATTACTAACAAGACTGATCTCTTCTCATAAGCCCTGGTCAACCAAAACACACAGAGCCAGAACAATTTCCTAAATTTGCTCTCTGTTCTTTTAAGAGAGTAGGTATTTGTTGTAGGAATATGACAGATTTCTTGTGCCTTTCACATTGTAACCATTCTATACTTGGCCTTGTACTTTTGTGGAGCTGTGTCATGATTTGACACTGGGTTGCTTGATATCATCTCCCCTGACTGTTTGTATTGCCTTTGCTTTTGCCCTCCTCTCTTCCAGAACAAACAACCTGGTTCAGTAAAGAGGGAAAATTAAAAGCAGAGCTTTGCTTAAAGCAAAGACTGCAGTCATGTTCATGGATGACAAATAAAACTCACGACCGTCTCAGAATTACTTCTGTTTGGATCAAATTTAACCAATGTCCTAAGAAAAAGTGTAAAGGGAGGAGGAGGGTGGTTCCTCCAGCAGTCTTCAGGAGGATGAGGACAGATCTGTCAGAATAGCATTCCCTGGGTTCAGGTCTCCTTGCTTGAAGCTAATCAGGCCAAGAGGAAAGTTAGAACATTCTGTCTTTCCTTTCAGATTCACATGTTGTAACATGTACTATCCTTAGCACATCTATGTTCATGTTTCCGTGGTTACTGTGAGTACAGTTTATTTTCTGATGCTAACATGTAGTTCTGTACAAAGTACATATGGGGAAATGCAGTATGCTCTAAGGTTCACAAGTGTCACTGAGAAATCTCCCCTCCAATGAATCCATGACCATGCCAAGTTCCTACTCCTTAGTAGGTATTTGCCAGATTTAGAATTGCTGGACAGTGTCAAAACCTTTTATTCTTCTACAAGCATCAGCTACACTAAAACCCTGTAAGGTTCTCCTGCACTTTAACACAAGGATGCACACGATGTCTCCTAATTATAGATGGGAGAGAAGGAAAACACTGATAGCATAAGGCAGGTTTGGGGATAAGAAAGAAAAGGTGACTTCATCCCCAAAGCAGCAACATGATCTGGTTCACAGGATACTGCAAAATTAATTGCTAGTGTTCTGCATGGTTTTTGAGGAGGATTTTTTTAGTTCCACAGAAAAAAATGATGTAAAAAATAATAATGGAGGCTGTAAAGTGAAACTTTCAGTAGGTTGGAAATGGCAGTGCTAGTTTCTTGTACATCCCTAATTGCAGCTCTCTTGCATGGATTTAGGAGCCTTTTTATTTTTTATATTACACCTTCTGTTTCTCCAATTATATAGTACATAATATCAGAGTTGGGCTACTTTTATATCACCTCAAGGACAAACGTGAACTTTATACTTATCACAAGGGAATAACTGGTGTTCTGAAGGCTGAAGAAAAATTATTTTATTTGCTTAGCAATCAGATATTATTTTGGTATTTTTCCAGTTTAAAGGATGTATGCCATTTGGTTTTTTTTTGGTCTGATTAGAAAAGCAGAGCACAGCTCAGCACAGCCCTGTGCACATTTCATTTGCATCTGATTAATAGACCTACCAACACTGGTGCCACCAAAGGAGCAGAAGCCAGAAGTGAAAGACTTGCAGGCATTTTATGCCTGGCTACAGGACAAAGAACTGGTCTTGAGGCAGCAGGGAATCACAGAATCATAGAATCACAGAATGTTAGGGGTTGGAAGGGACTTCTGGAAATCATTGAGTCCAACCCCCCTGGCAGAGCAGGAGCAAACCTAGGGCAGGTCACTCAGAAAGGCATCCAGATGGGTCTTGAAAGTCTCCAGAGAAGGAGACTCCACAGCCTCTCTGGGCAGCCTGTTCCAGTGCTCTGTAACCCTCACAGTACAGAAGTTCTTCCTCATGTTGAGGTGGAACTTCTGTGCTCAAGTTTGAATCCATTGCCTCTCGTCCTGTCACAGGGCAGGTTGTCCCTGCCTTGTGGATGCCCAACCCTTATATATTTATACACATTAATTAGATCCCCTTTCAGTCTTCTCCTCCTTAAGGGATTCAGAAAGGGCGATAAGAAAGGAAAGTAGAAAGGAAATCACAGGAGTGCCTGGAGCCCAAGCATCTAATGGCTTTCTTGTCATCATTTTTCCCACAAATAATTTTTTTGGTGGAAGGGGGAACTATTTTGCTACAACTTTCTCCCTTTGTGAGACGTAATGGACTATCACACCTAAAGCACTTTGATCCATGGAATACTGAAGATTTTCAACTGAATCTCAAGGCAGGTTTCATTTACTGAAACATCCCTGACAAGTGCTTTTGAGGGTGCCACTAATTTTTTTCTGAAAGACTAAGTCAATACTGGGTTGGATGAATAATGTCTTAAATTACCTATTTCTTGTTAATTAACTAAATAGGTGGCCTAGGATGGCTCCCTCTGCAGGATATGTCTATGATGTAAATGTCAGCCAGTTAGGCTGGGTTTGTCCTCATCTATTTGAATGTAAAGATAAAGCAGCTGGGTATCAAACTGCCTGTCTGAAACCAATACCTGTATTTGAAAATATCTTTCCCACTAAACACACATTCAAAAAAAAAAAACACAAAAAAACCCACAACCAAAACTACTCAAAATACTTGAAAACATCAATGCTTGACACATGAATCATCTGTCTGCCATGTGCTACAAATTAATTCTTCCCTTCTAAATGTGGGGCCATTCTACACAACATAAAATGTGCAGTGTTTTTCCGAATTAATAACTTCTCAGAAAGAGATAATAATTGCAAATTAGGAAAAAACCCAATAAATTCCATTTATAATAAACATAACTATTTGTTTCTTGAATGTGTCAGATGTTAAGGTCTTTAAATACATGTTAACTAAAAAAAAATAAATTCCTTTATTATTAGGAAATACAGCTTGTTTGTCCAGAGTGAAATACTAGCATCCTACTTATGTATCTTGCAATTATTTCTTCAGCTATTAACAGCAGTTGCTAAAAAGTTACCTTCAGGTAGCAAAAGAGGAGTTCTTTATTTTGAAGATATTGAAAAAAAAATGTAATTCCTTGTCTCTCTTTTTCATTTTTTAGTGAACCATCTACCAATATAGATGATAACTTACAAAATACTTCCACAAAATCACTAAAAGAAGCAGAACTAAACAAGATTGAAGTAGAGGGCACTTTTGAAAGAGGACTTGGAAATACCAGAAGTAAATCACTCCACTGCCTGCTGCATGCAAGGAAGAAGTGGCAGGAGGTCAAGTGGGAGTTGTTCTACTCCAGCAGAACCTGGCATCTGATGCCATAGGAGATGTACTTACAATAAACAGCAAGATGATTGCCCTAGAAAAAAAAGGGAAATATCATTATTATAAAACTGTAAGAAGTGGAAGAGCAGCAAACTTCAGAGAACAGCTGTCACTACATTCAGCAGTTGGAAGACTCTTCCTTGTACTGTGTCTGTGCCATCTACTCCATCCTGGATCACTTTCTCCAGAGCTATCCTGAGAACTTCTGGCTTCTCAGGAGTTCTTCCTTGGAAGTGAATGTTCAAAGAACCTCTGTAAAAACCCTTGTTTCCTATTGTAATGTAGGCAACAGTTTTTTTCTGCAGCTTTGTTCCATCCTGAAGCCTATGAGAATCCAAATGAGGTGCTTAGGGGTCTAAGACATAATTACCCTTTGATTCAACACAAGATTATGTGTGTCACTAATGACTTCTCACCTGCATGTAAAAGTGCTAGTAAACATGAAGACACTCTAAGAGTATGGTAAAACCAAATTTATCAGCACATCTTTCTTTTAAATTATCTTTTCTTTATTTCATTCATTTAAGATTGGGTTTTGAATTTAATTTGCAAAATCTGATCAATCACATTAATTTTGTTAAATTCTCCTGTGGAATCTGTAATTTTGGGGGTCTTCCAGTGGGAAACTAATAGTGAGCTCTTTGCAAGACACATACATTCAGATTTTTTGATGAAACCAAGACTGGAAATCCAAAACCTGGAAAAAAAAGGAGAAATTTTTCAATGTATTCTTTTATATTTTTTATAATCTCTAAAAATGATTGATATTCTGCAAGGCACTGAGTTTTATATCAAAGTTGTTTAGTGGTAGCTGAGACAACACATCAAACAAAAACTGTTTGTGAAGGCTATCAAAACTGCATGCCAAAAATTCATTAGGAAAAAAAAATGTTATGAAAAAATCCATCTCCAGTTCTTAGAATGCATTTGATAAAAGCAGGGCAAAAAGGTTGAATGGAAAAGACTACAAAGTCATAATAAAATAAAAGTGAAGGAAATGGAAAACAGGGACCATAAATAAGGTGAATTTTAGTGGTTGAGATTTGGATCAAAAGAGTGTCCTGTGAAACTGAAAAGGAAATGGGAGCAAAATAACCCTTTGGAAATCAATTGGAGGAGGAGACCACTAGAAGTTATCAAAGCAAAGAACATGACTTGGATCTACATGGTGTTGGGCAGGAAAGAGCATTTGAGAGTAAGTCAGGCTGAGAGCTGGGTGAGTGAGGGTTCCAGGTTACCAGTTTGAGAAAGAATCGATGTAAGAATTCTCAGAGGAAATGGAAAGAGGCTGATTGGGAGAAAAAAAAAATAATGAAGGTTTTGAGTGCTTGGTTTTTATCAAAATGAACAGATATTTCAGGCAGGGGGTACAAAAAGAGACAGCAATGAGAATGTGACCAAGGTCGTGGTGCTGTAACAGTATGGGGGTGTGTAGTTGTGATTTTTAGCAGGAACATATGCAACTATTCGTTAATATAGTAAGATTAGTTTTTTCTTCCATTGGCTTCATTCCACTCAAGTGATAAATATCTGTAGAGATCCTGTAAGAATTTTAATAGATTCACTGCTCACCTGGTGAAAGTCTTGTTGTTAATAGGCTGACTCTGCTAGTAACTAACCAGTAAGTGAAAAGTTTGGACCTCAAGAAAGAGTCTGAAATTTGTGTTTATCTACACAGAGGTACCCAGGAGAGATTTTTACAGTTACTAGAATGAGGAGTTAATAAACAGTTGAAACCTTTGTGATATTTTTAAGCCTGTTTCCTGCATTATAAAGCAGTGCAAGAATTTTTACTGAGATGTTGCTTCTGAAATGAAGCAATGAAGGCAACTCCCACCCATCCCTATTCGTTGAAATACCAAATTCTGTTGCAACGAACTTGCAAAAGCTTATATGAAGAAGAATGAAGTACTGTTATCTACTTTATAAATATTGAACAGAAAACTAACCCACTTAATTGTCTTTATACCATTAAACTCAAGGAGCCTAATAATCTTATCCTTGGAATTCTTCCTGATATCTATAGGGAATTTCGCGGTGAAAGACACAATAAAAGCATTGGTCCTGTCTGTACTAGAGTCTAATTTTGAGGTTCTAGCAGACATGTGAGCAATGAGAAGAGATCTGTACCTCACTCTCCTCTTCCCCTTCTCAGGAGCTGTAGAGAACAATGCATTCATTCCTCACCATTCTTTTCTCCAAACTACAGGAGCTCAAAGTCGTCAGCTGCACTTCATAGGGCAGTTCATTCCTTACAGCCCTTTCACCAGCTGTGTTGTTCTCTGAATGTGAGGAGGTGCTTCCATTCAAGGACCTTAACAGCCTTCTTAAGTTGTGTGGCCCAGAACTACACAAAACATTTGAGGTGTGGCAGTTTATATTCTGGAAAAATATACCATAAGAAGAAGGTTATGTAACTCAGATGTAAAAGAATGAGATGGGCAAGAGAGGAAGAAACTTCTTAAAGCTGAGATTCCCATCTAATTGTTCAGGAGCTGAGGCTTTGAGAAACACATCAGGTACCTTGAGATTTTTTTATACAATTTCTGGTTGACATAGTGGAGTGGCAAAGAAAGCCCTATCAAATAATGTTCAAAATTTATTTAATTGCTAGCTTATGTACTTCAGAGAACCAAAAAATCTTTTATATAAAGCAGCACACACTATCAAAATTTAGCTGCTCTTTATGTATGAATTCTTTTGAATGTGTAGGTTTAGGCTTAGCTTGCCTCTGAATGTCTAAAGCCTCTGCCAACTTCTAATCAGCCTCAGTCAAAACACTGGCATAAAAAAAGAGATTAAGAAATATTCCTTCTTATCGTCTGATCTCAGAGCATTTCTGTGCCTCAGACCCGTACTTCTCAGAGGCTCTGGTTTCATCAGATCTCAAGCAGAAGCCTATCTGGGTTAGCTTTGTAGTCTCATGGAAGAAGGAAACCTCTGAGCCTCTTAGCAGTTCATCATGCAGCTGCCTACCCTCTGGATCACTGCTGACCCTGGTAGTGGGGAGTAATGATTCTTGCTTGAGAGGCAAAATTATATTTCTAATCACTTATAGTTATCAAAGGACACATGGTATGTTCTGCAATAGGATGATTAGCTTTGTTGTCCTGGCTGGCTTCCAGTTGGAAAAGCCTTGTTTACTGAATACAAATCTATTGGTATTTGCAAGTATAGCTCCTTTTCCCCTTAAATGTCATGCAGGATGGCACCCTGAGCTGTTGAACAGCTGCCATATTCCTGTGGGGAGATGTCTGTTGAAGAATATATAGCTTCATCTTAAAGCTTCAGGGAATATATATATATATGTATTCAGCTTTTCATATATTTTAGAAAGATAGGGAGAAGGGTAAAGAGGGACAGAAAGATTTCTAATATGGTAAGAAAGAGTGGAAAATACATAAAGTAGAGAATAAGAGCAACCAGTGAAATACTCTATTGTATAATGGTCACTGCAGTGATTAGGGACAACTGATTCCTCAAAATGTTTTGTTTTTCTTTTTTAAAAAATGAAGCTAGATTAATTTTTAAGTATTCAGAAGTCATCCCTCATCCGACTCACAGTTTTATTAATACATATAATCAAAATCTTGAGAAACAAAATGTGCTGTTTCTTTGGTGTGGTGACTTTGTGCTCATGGTTACAAAAATCTGGATTACACCAGGCATGTCTTCCAAAGGATGAGTAAAACTTGAGAAAGACACAAGATCACAGAATCACATACAGAATGTGGTTGGAAGGAACCTGGAAAGATCATCTAGTCCAACCCCCCAGCCAGAGCAGGATCACCCAGAGCACATCACACAGGAATGTCTCCAGAGAGGGAGACTCCACAACCTCTCTGGGCAGCCTGTCCCAGGGCTCTGTCACCCTCACAGTGGAAAAGGTTTTCCTCATGTCTACATGGAACCTCCTAAGCTCCAGCTTGCACCTGTTGCCCCTTGTCCTATCACTGGACATCACTGAGAAGAGCCTGGCTCTGTCCTCATGACACTTGCCCTTTACATACTTGGAATTAATGAGGTCGCCCCTCAGTAACCTCCAAGCTAAAGAGACCCAGCTCCCTCAGCCTTTCCTCATAAAGGAGATGTTCCACTCCCTTAATCATCTTTGTGGCTCTGCCCTGGACTCTTTCAAGCGGTTGCCTGTCCTTCTGGAACTGAGGGACCCAGAACTGGACACAATACTCCAGATGAGGCCTCACCAAGGCAGAATAGAGGGGGAGGAGAACCTCCCTTGACCTACTAACCACACCCTTTCTAATGCACCCCAGGATGCCATTGGCCTTCTTGGCCACAAGGGCACATTGCTGGCTCATGGTCATCCTCCTGTCCACCAGGACCCCCAGGTCCCTTTCTCCTACACTGCTCTCCAGCAGGTCAGCCCCCAACCTGTACTGGTACAAGGGGTTGTTCTTCCCCAGATGCAAAACTCTGCACTTGCCCTTGTTGAATTTAATCAAGTTTCTCCCTGCTCAACTCTCCAGCCCGTCCAGGTCTCTCTGAATGGCAGCACAGTCTTCTGGTGTGCCAGCCACTCCTCCCAGTTTTCTGTCCTCAGCAAACTTGCTGAGGGCACACTCTGTTCCCTCATCCAGGTCATTGATGGAAATGTTGAATAGTACAGGTCCCAGTACCGACCCCTGAGGGACTCCCCTAGTCACAGACCTCCAACTAGATTCTGTCCCATTGACCACAACTCTCTGACTTCTTCCCTTCAACCAGCTCACAGTTCACCTCACTACCCCATCATCTAGAGCACACTTCCTCAGTTTATCTACGAGGATGCTGTGGGAGATGGTGTGAGCTGCTTTACTGAAATCAAGATAAACCACATCCACTGCACTACTGTCATCCTATCCACCTGGTTATGATCCCAGAAAAACAACAAAAGTCTGTGAATGAGGACAATTACATATAAAAGCAGTGCCTGAGACCGGGACTTGTCCAAGATGAGTGGATAAATTAAGTGCCTACATCTGTGTGATAAGTTGGTTGTGACCATCTCCAAATGTGCCATTTCATGTATCTAGAACACAGATAGGACTGAAGTGATCTTCCCACCCTCGGGTCTCTGGGCTTATGCAAGACAACACCCTGCTCCTTGGAGCTGTTGTAAAAATCATTTGGACCACATTAGGGGCATAGAAAGTCATGAGAGTAGCAGATCTGACAGATATAAAGAGATAATGTGTTTTGCTGAGTGACTGGTTAATTGCTAAGGATAGTAACCCTCTTAACATGAAACATCTAAAACTGTATGATCACAGTCTCTCAGAAGCCTGAAAAGCAAGATACATACATACAAGTGGCTAAGAAATGAGTCTGTGAACTCCTAAGTTCTTGTAATTCTACAGATGCTACTTCAAATTAAGGAGAGTGTTATCTAGCTATGTTTACATATATTTTTCTGGTTTGGTTATTAAAATTTTATGTCTTTCTGCTGGAAGTTATTTCCCCTGAGTAAACCTGAGTTATTTTTAGCTTTGCACAAAGCAGAAGGAATGAAGGAATTAACTTAGTCTGCGTGTTCACTCCAACCACAAGTGTCCTACACAAGCAAAAGTCTATAATGGGCATCTGACTTAAGTTATAACTGGCTTTGCATATTCAGCTTTTATATTCAACATACTTCACCATTTGAGCCAGATAAGGAATTTTAGAATGGAATTAAAATACAGCATATCCAAAATGTTGGTTACATTTTGTTTAAAAAAAACCAAACCAAACCAAACAAAAAAACACCTGTAAACCTCAGTTAATGTTTAATATTTAGAACAAGAAAACCGAAGCCAGCAGAGATGTTGCTGCTTGTGAGGGACGGATTTCCCAGTGAAGAACAGAACTCCTGTTTGTGTATTGGCAGACTGCTCTGATGAGTCATAGAATCATAGAATGTCTTGGGTTGGAAGGGACCTCTAGAGGTCATCTGGTCCAACCCCCCTACAACAAGCAGGGACATCTCACACTAGAACAGATTGCTCAGAGCTCCATCAAGACTGACTCAAGTGTCTCCAGGGATGGGGCCCCCACCACCTCTCTAGGAAACCTGTTCCAGTGATCCACCAGTCTCATATTAAAGAACTTTTTCCTAATGTCCAACCTAAATCTACCCTTTTCTAGCTTAAAACCATTATCCCTTGTCCTATCATTATACGCCCTGGTGAACAGCTCTTCCCCAGCCTTATAGGCCCCTTTCAGGTGTTGGAAGCAGGTATGCAGAGCACAGTTCTACTGCAAATACAGTGATGAAAAGTCATGCCTTTTTTCCCTCTGCTTGTCCATTATAATCAAAGTTTAGCTCTAGACATTCCAAATGTCTTTCCTTCAAATAATACCAATAGCAAAGACCTTCCTCTCTTTCTAGAGTAGTTTTATCAATTTGTTATGCAAGGGATTTTCACTGTCTTATACTGTTTTGCATAAATCAGGTCATATTTAACCCCACATGGAAAATGGAATTTATTAAGCATGTGTATTACAAATCCTTAAGCAACTGCAGAATCCTTCTGGAAAAGAACTGGAACAAAATAAAGCATCTTGAATGAAGGAAAAGTTTCCAAAATCCTCAACAAAGTGACTTGTTGCAATTACTGAAAACCAGATACCAGACCTCTGGCAATGATGTGAGTTTATTCAGTCAAGGAACATTCATTGAGCAAAAGGGAGACAACATGAGACATTTTGTTAGAAGAATAATAGGGTTTAACAATTAGAGCTTTCTTTTAGACAAGTGGATTGTTACTGAAATGGTTTGTTTATTTTCCTTTTTTCCCCTAGAGAGCATCTACTGTATTCACTCCAAACTGCCAGTGTCTGGAGATTGCTTGTGTGGATTCCCATTGTACAGCCACAGTCTCCTTTGAGAAAAAAAAGTGGGTTTTTTAGACTAGATAATAGAAAGAACTTCTTTACTGAAAGAGTGATCAGGCACTGGAACGGGCTGCCCAGGGATGTGGTGGAGTCACCATCCCTGGAGGTGATAAAAAAATACGCAGATGTAGCGCTTCAGGACATGCTCTAATAAACATGGTGGGTGTGGTGGTGTTTCTTTGGTTTGGTTTTTCTTGGGTTTTTTTGGTCTGTTTTTTTGTTTGGTTTGTTTTGTTTTGTTTTCCTCCTGGGAGGATGGTTCGACTCAGTGATCTCAGAGGTCTTTTCCAAGCGTGACGATTCTGTGATTCTGTGATTTATTTCTTTAGATTGCTTTCAAAAAGACTTGGGCTCTAAGAGAAGTACCAAAGGTACAAAATGGTGACACCTCTAGCTGAGAGGCTTTTGGAGAATACATAAAATACTTCACGTCTATCACTTATACAACGTGACCTTATCCAGTTGTGATCTATACTTACGCCTATGTGTGTACATATGCATGTATATATATATATATACATATATATCCGCTCAGATACAGAATACTTGTATATAAGGATCATGGAAGATTACAGAGTTGACAATTTTGTGTCCAGTTCTGGGCTCCCCAGTTCAAGAGGCATAGGGATATGTTGGAAAGAGTCCAACAGAGGCTACAGGGATTGTTTAAAGGAGTGAAACATCTGTCATATGAGGAAAGGCTGAGAGACCTGGGATGTGTAGTCTTGAGAAGAGAAGACTAAGAGGGAACCTCATTAATGTCTATAAAGCGTGGTTGTCAAGAATGGGCCAGTTTCTTTTCAGTGGTGACCTGTGATAGGACAAGGGGAGATGGCACCAAGTTACAATACAGGAAGCTCCACCTCAACATGAGGCAAAACTTCTTTACTGTGAGGTTGACAGAGCCCTGGGACAGGCTGCCCAGAGGGGCTGTGGAGTCTCCTTCACTGGAGACCTTCAAGACCTGCCTGGACACATTCCTGTGTGATCTGCCCTAGGAGTTCCTGCTGCAGCAGGGGGGTTAGACTTGATTATCTTCAGAGGTCCCTTCCAGCCCCTATGATTCTATGATTCTGATTTTAAGTAGGCAACTTGAATTTAAAATCAAGTATGGAAGTTTGTTGTTGTTTTTGTTGTGTTTGTTTTTTTCTTTTTTTTCTTTTCTAAACAACCTATGTCAAAACCCAGCACATCTTCCAAGGGCTGGAGGCAGGGATATGGACTGTATAGCCAGTGTGGTATCTTCACTGGTGTTACTAAATTAAAGGCTTTCTAGATTGGTGTCAGAGAAAGTACACAAAAATTGCATCAGGAATGTATCTCCTAAATCCTTGGTATGAAGTAAAGGGAATGTCTTGACTTGCTAGAATTAAACACAGTTTGTGGGAATGCAGCCAGTTAATGTGGTTCATTATTTCAGTTCCAGACAGATGAAGCAGCTTATATAGGGATTAAATTAATAACTGGACAACCTGAAGAAAACTGAAATAAATAGAATAAGCTGATGAAAAAGCATTGCTGTAAATTTAGTATAAAAAATATTCCATGATACAGTCTATTACTCCTTAGTTGTCCTGTAACTCTGTCTCCTCTGCCACCTTCTCTTTTTACTATCTGTGTGAAAATCAATTGCACTACCAGTATTTTTTATCTTATTATGGAAAATAAGTAAATTTGTTAAGAAAGTAACTGTCCAGCAACTTTCACATACCTTCAAGTGCCCAGATCAGATTTTGTGTAACAGATGATAAGCTGCATACCCAAGTTGTATGAACAATTTACTTGGACAAATAAAGTCATTGCAGATGCCAGTTCTGACAGAACAATTTATTTTTATCCTCTCTGTGCAATCATCATGATTGTAAAGACAATTGTAGGGCCAGTTGTGATTTAAGGCAGGGACTGCTTGCTGTTCCAGACTTGAACACTTCTAAGGCTAGAGATCCCCAGTTTGGTTGGTCCCTTGCCACTACCATGATTCACATGATTAGATGGAATAATTTCATAGCATTTCACTTAAGAGAGAGAAATTATCACTGTTTATGCAGTCATAATGTGCAATGCCAGATGCCTACATTGCCATATCAATAGTTACATCAATTGGATTTTTTATTGTTAAGAGAAATGTATATTATTTCAAATGATACAGAAAATATTTTAAAAAAAATTAAAGTGAGTGAATATTGGGAGGAGAGTGATTGGTTAGATATTCTACTTCCAAGTGTTGGCTTTTTAGTGTTTCTTTTGAAATGGAAATCTAACGCTAGCCAGAGTTTTATACTTGGCAGCAAAGCTCTCCAATTTGTTGTGTACTTTTGCTTCACCCAGTGTCTCTAGCAGAAGCAGGACTGTAATTATTACATTGCCACAGCTATGCTTCACAAATCCTACTGGCAAATATGAAAAAACGTCCTCCTTTTTAAATGCCTATCTTTGACCTCTCTTCTGCAAAAGCAGTTTCCCAGAACTAGTTTTCAGCTAAGCCAAAAAATTTCCATAAAGATGAACTGTTCCTCCTCTGATACAGAGCAATCAGGGATGACACATGTTGCTCTGACCCAGACTGAGCACAGACATCAAATTGAATTTCCTACCTAACATGGAGTTCTCATTCACTTATTCTCCACTTAATACACACCTTTTCCCTTCTGAATTAAATTCCACCGGAACATAACCTTTCCCTGTGTGTGGAAAATTTAGGAATGCTAGGGATTTTGCTTGAAGTTGGCTCAAAAACGAACAAGTTGTGACAGGGGAGGTTCAGGTTGGATATTAGGAAAAAATTCTTCACAGAAGGAGTGGCGAGGCATTGGAACAGGCTGCCCAGGGAGGTGGTGGAGGCACCATCCCTGGAAGTGTTAAAAAAATTGGTGGACGTGGTGTTTCAGGAGATGATTTAGTAGTTAGGAGGTTGTAAGGTGGATGGTTGGACTTGATCATGGAGGTCTTTTCCAACCTTGATGATGATTCTATGGTTCTATATAGTGTGGGCTTTCAGGGCATATTTTAGCCATCTAAAAGATAGCTGTCAGCTGGTGTCAGTCATCTAAGCTTCTTCCACCATCAATAATGGGGAGTAGGTAAGTCCATACAGTATTTACCTCATCCTGAGGTAGCTGTCTAAGGTGCATGGAATACATTTGTCTCTGGATCTCTTTTACTTGGCTGCAGACAACATCTAGACAATTAGCTCTGATGTCTAAAATTAGGTGGGATGGATTACACCCTCATCCATTAGATTTGCTTTGTTTTTTTTTACAGACACAGGTCTGAATAAGCAAACAGGAAACTCAGATTTTATATTCTCCTGCTGATCTGCCACACAGTCTTGGGTAAACAGGTTCCAATGTACATTCCACTATTTCATTCTTCACTTTGTTTTTTACTGACTTTGTCCTACAGATGGGCTGGGGGAATGGAAAGTCTTAGTAAGTATAGTCAGGGCTTGATCTTCACAGTCACAGCTATTAAAGTGGAAAGCATCAACAAAGTAAGTAGGACTTTTATGATTTTCTTAACTTAAAAGTTTGGCAGCCAGTTATGATAATCACCTGTGATCCTTCTATTATTCATGGAGAGAGACATGCAGCTTTTGAAAGCAATGCATGACTTCTATTGTACATACATTAAAACTTAAGTGAATCCAACCTTAAAAGTCTCTCAAATTACTGGATTTTTCATTCTAATACATAATTGTTTTCACTGCTATTGCTCCTTTGAACTATTGTGGCTTTAGTTTAATTTACTCCTTCTCCAATAGATAGAAGTTACCTTCAGGGATCCTGAAGGTTAAAAATAATTATGAAGTTTCAACAATGTGAGGGTCTTTTATTTAAAATACAAGAAAGAACAAAATTAAAGTGCATTTTGCCTACTGAGCAAGAACTTGTCTTCATTAAGTGAATAGAAACTCTGAAGATGCATTCAAGATAGACCATATCCCTTGGGTCTGACAAAAGTAGAGGAAGAACAATTAGGATTAATGTGACTAATGTGAATACATCAATGAGAGCAGGCAACTGCTCCTGCCTCTGATCCAAGTGTGCAGAGTTCCTCCCATCAATAAGATGCAGCCTCTGCTATGGCACTATAAGGAATTTGTGTCCTTTGTCATGTTAGACTCCCAGGAGGACACAGCAGAAAAATTCATCTGAGCACACTCTTGCTATGAGGACTTGCTGGCTCACAGAGAGGAAAACTACCATATTCAGAGCACAGAGATGTCCCAGTGGGCTGACAAGAAGAACAAAATTATTTCCCACTGGAGCTGAAAATGAACACAAACTTCATCCCTGTCTGGTTCAAATGCAAAAGTCATTCTTTCCTCCTTGCATAATAGGAGTACATTAAAAGCCACACTGATAACACTGTGGAAAACAGTGCAGAATGAAGGTAGCCTTTATATAGCTGAAAAGAATGATAAGAAAAAGGCAGAAGGTGAAGGGAGGAAGCCAGTCTGACAAGACTTAAGGCATGCAAATGAATTTGGAGGGAGGAAATATACATATTTCAACTGGGAAAAAAAGACTTCCAGCACATGGAGATGCATGTGTAGCTGTCCCTTACATAGCATGGTGGACATGCACAAGATTTCTTTCTTTGATTCTGGGTGAAGAATAACTGAGGTGAATAGGGTCTGCTTAAATCAACATGGGAATTCAGAATTTTTTGAGGTCTCCCAGAGAAGTTTATTGCATAAATATATTTATAATTGTGGCTGGCTGCTCTCCCTCTCTTACGTCTGTAACAGTATCAAAAAGCTACAGAAATATCACCTCTCCTGACATACCTTGGCAGTTTCTTTGGGATAAAGTGATTCTTATATCTCCTTAGTCATGACCTTGGCCATTGAAGGAAAATTACTTACAGAAGGAAAATTAGGTGAGAGCTGTTTTGGCCCAAGTAGTTAGCAGAAGTGTGGCTCTTGGGGAAAAAATGGCATGGTCTGCATCTACCCTAGCGAAGTTGAGCATGCTTGGGAAGATTCCCTGGCACTGGAGCATGATCATTTCTGCTAGTAAAGCATTAGAAGGTTTCCTGGCATGATTTTGGCCCATTTCAACAAGCTCTTTCCCTGAACAACTTCTGGACATGGTTTGGCAGCTGGAGCAGCCCAGGAGCCATTCCAGCAGGCAGTTGGCACACAGATATCCTGCTCTGGAGGCTGAAACAGTTTGTTAGAAAAGATAAGAGATGCCCTGTACCAGTTGGTCTCTTTGCTTAAGATATCTCTGGATGCTTTTAATTTGCTGGTGCAGATGTAGCCATAGAGAAACTTGTTCCCACATGTGAGAACAGGACAAAATGTTGGCTGGAAAAAATTCCTTAGAGGAAGAAAGGCTCAAGATTAATCTACATTTGAGATGATCTTAGTGCACTACTTATTTTTAAACTTCAAAGTCTGATTAAGCATTACAGAAAGAAAAGCATTTTGTGCTCAGGTGATGCAGTTTTGTCACTGTTTCTCTAAAATGGAAACTCATTTGTGGAAAACAGCATGATTTTGAGGGTACAGCACACAGAGATTTTACTTCCTCAGAGTTGAAGACATTCTACTTCCAGCTTATTACACCAATAAAATAGAAACAAAGATCATATACATGCCTACTGAAAGGGATTGGAAATATAAATGCAATGTTTGCGTTTCAGTTTTGTGAATATAGTGGTGTTCACTTTGATTAGTGAGGTGAATACAACAACCTGGAAAGGCAGATAGACAAAGCAGGCAAAAAATAATAGACTATATTCCACAGTCCTGAGAAAACAAACAGCTTTCCCAAAATAAATAGCCCATTCTCTGTATAAAGATCCCATGAGAGTAATTACAGCAGCTGTCCTGTATTTTCTAAAGAACTTCACACTAGTGTCTGTGGCTTCAGAGGTTGCACCAGACAAAAGGAGCTCCAACAGTCACAGTAACTTAAAAGTCTCTGTTTATATTATATAAAATTGACCTTACCCTCTGCTAGCCTTCAATATTGATCACAGAATGGTTTCTATGAAGTGAATTAAATAATTGAAAAATATAGATTATTGAGGAGAAAAATTTCTCCAGGGAAACTAAACTGCCAATAGATGTATCTTTAAAAATGCTTGAAGCATCAAGATGAGATAACTTAGTCAAAGATCTGGAAGTATTCTATGACATATATTAGGGGATAATGATTTTCTGAAGGAAATAGACTTTTTGGTATTATTCAATTTCTGATCACCATAGTATTAAAAACATATGACATCACTTAAAAATGTGTGAAGGCAACAAAACTAATTTCAGTCTGTGCAGAAAGAAAATAAGGAGGACTTTATTACATTTACTTCCACTGGAGTCATTTAAGAAGAAGGAAAGAGAAAGGACTTAAATACAAGATTCAGTTGCTTTCTGGAGCATACACCTGCCACAATATAGATATCAGTCCTAATTTCAAAAAGCAATCCAGATAATATTTGACAGGAAAAATGAGGCACGGAATGGAACCTCAATGAAAATCAGAGGTACAAGTACCACAATATAATTATGGATATTCTTTTGTACTTTGACCATATCAATGTATGTTTTTGCAGTAGCCTGTTTCATAAATATCTCAAAAGCAACCAACAACAAAACACTCAAAGAAACACTTAATTTCTCAGAGTGTATTTTTCTTATCACTTCTTGGTATTGTATGATCCACATGTACTTCTGAATGAAGACCAGGAAATGCCATAAAATGTTTTGTAATGAATACTCTGTAGATGATCACTGGTGCTTGAACCAGAGTTTCTTGGAGGTCTAAGTGTTAGGTAAATATTAATTCAGTGCACAGACCACATTAACTTTATTGGCAAGAAATTTTGAGATGTTTCTTCTTGAAAGATTCATGGAAAGCCATGGGGGATACTATAGGTAATTTTGGTTGTTAGTTGCTGTAAATACTGTTGAAATGCTTGAAGATTAGATGGGCTGGCTCTAGTCCACTGCCCATGTGAATTCACAATGATTTTATTACTGACAGGACGACCTTTGAAAGTGTGTTCTTTGGAGGGGGGGAAGCCTAGACATAGTAACAGCTTGACAAACATACCTATACACCTGACAATGCCAAAAGTGTATTCACTTTAATCTGCTCCCCAGAGCAGGAGTTAACTAGCAATGACCCTCATTTACTCCTAATTACTGCTTTGTATTGCAGTAATCATTTATCCCTTGTGAACACTCCATGTGAACTCTTAGGTAATGGAAGGGGAAAATGAACATTTTAGGTAACAATGCAACATGGAATACTGCCATCTTTAGCCTAGACTAACAGAAAGAAAAAAGTAGGACAATCTTGTTACTGTTCTTTTTTCTTAATAATATTTTGATCTGTAGGGTTTTTGACATTACTCTTGGGATATCATGATTAAAGACAACAAAATAGTCTCAATTATAATTTATAAATTATTTAAGAAAGAAGACAATTAACAAATAAAAAGGCAATGCAAACAACTTAAAGGTTTTTATGTTCTCTTCATAGAGAACTTTCAGTTGGGAATAGTCCTCTGAGACATTGTCTTTTGTTTATTTTCTCCAAAGAAAACCTAGAGCATAATATTTATTTTATTAGTTTATATTTTTCCAAGTAGTAGTGAGAAGTAAGAATATCATGACATACACATGTTGTCAGTCAATACCTTGACAACTGAGTATATTACACAAATGGACAAAGAAATTACTCATGTTAGGACATCTGAATACTTCTTAGTAGATCATCGATGTACAAAATTGTGTTTGAAAGTGCAAACTGTGTTCACCAAGTCAATAAAACTGAGAATATTGCTGACTGGGTCAGTCCAAAAAGACTCCAGAATTTGTCATCAATATGACACTGCTCCTCTTCTAGCTTCCCAAACCAATCTATACAGACCACTGACTCAGCACAGCATTCATGTTGCACTGTGGTGGTTTATATGGAAGGCACTGATGTAATTTCTATCCAGATTACAGTTTCCAGTAGGTGTTGAAACATCTGAGATTAAATGAAAGCTGTCTCTGCATGAAGTAATTGTCACCTAAACACAGTGGTAAAGGTCAAATTTTTTAATCTTATTTTTTTATCTATAAAAGGGGACTATTACACATCTAGTTTTATTTATGTTGTCATTATTATAAGGTGTTTTGATCTGTTTTTTACGGTTTTGGAGGTAGCATGGGCAGAGAAAAGCAGAGGTCAAGGTGAGCATGGGGTCAGGATTGCTGAGACCAGAGATTCACAGGATACTGAAAGGTCCTCCTTTTTTGTTTGTGTTTATGTGTGTGTTTCTTGGGAATACATGCTCAGTCTCCCTTCCGGCTGGACGAAGAGCTGGAATTACTGCAGCCTAGCTTTTTGGATAGGAATGTGAAGCCCCATCATGTGCAGAAAGTCCAACGGATTTTTTCTCTAGTGGACAGGGAAGGAGAACTTCCCTGGGTACTGAAAGCTTCCAGAGGAAGAGTCCCTTAAAAGAGAGACCCACAAAGTCACCCCTGAATTTTTTAGAGGAAAATTCAGATTTTATATACTGGACTATAGTCCAGGCTACACTTTTATCCAAGCCTAATTTTATTTCCATTACTGAGTTTTACTAGCAAAAAAAGCAACTTGTTTCTCAAGGATCTCTGGGTTCTTTCATGAGGTTGTTGTAGCAGGACTCCCCATTTGCTACAGCTGTAACTTGTGATGAGACGCTGGCATGTGTTGCCTGGGGAAGTCATGGCTGCCCCCTCCCTGGAAGTGTTCAAGGCCAGGCTGGATGGGTCTCTGAGCAACCTGATCTAGTGGGAGGTGTCCCTGCCCATGCAGGGGGTTGGAACTAGATGATCTTTAAGGTCACTTCCAACCCAAACCATTCTATGTTCCTATGAAACTTGACAACCTAATTTACACTTATGTTGAAGACCCCAGTGCCTAGAACTTGATGTACAACATTGGAAGATAAATATTTCTTTTTAAAGTTTGATGATAAAATGGATTTATAGTTCCTCAGCTTTTTATTTTGAGAAGTACTAGGATTCAGCTCTTCAAAGAGCCCTTATTCCCAATTGTCTGCTTTTTCTCCACATAAAAACATGGGTAAGAACTCTTGAATTTATTTTCTATGCAGTGTCCAGGAATTTAAAAAAAAATAATCCATCCACTATTCTGCACCAGAGTAACACTAAAACTACCCAAGTCCAAAATTTGGATGCCTAATAGATTTTTCTACCAAGGTTTTGTCTAATCTGCCCATGGAAGAGATCACACTGGAGCAGGTACTTACTGCATCCCATGGAAAACCCTATAATGGCACAAATGGATATTCCTGAAGGACAAATGGCCTGTGGAGAGCCCGTGCTGGAACAAATACTTTTGCAGGACTGCAGCCCTTGGAGAGTCCACATCAGCGCTGAGGAAATCTGTGAGAGGAAAGATGCAGCAGAAACTAAGTACCAACCATAACCTCCCACTCCTCATCTCCCTCTTCTGGTCAGTGCCAGAAAGGAGTCTGGAGTTAGCAAGTGAAGTTAAGCTTCAGAAAAGAGGAAGAAAAATGTTTGTCTTTTTGTTTCTTGTTACCCTAGCTCATAATTAAATAATAATAATTAATTACTTATTTTAATTGGCAATAAATTATATTAGTTTTCCTGAAGTCAGGCCTGTTTTTCCCAAGATGGTAACTGGAAAACAGTCTCTCTGTATTTATCTCAACTCATGAGCTTCCTTAATATTTTTTTTTTCTCCTGCCCCACTGAGAAAGGAGACTAAGTGACAGGGTGGGAGTTTGGCTGTAAGCCAAGGCTAACTCACTGTGTGTGTCACACTAAGACTGTTTTTCCCCATTATATCACTTTCTATTAATCCGTGTTGAATTTCATTTGACATTTTATTGCCTAGATACTCTGGCCTCTAAGGTCCTTCTGAAATTCTTCACAGTCTGTCCTTTTCCTGAGTGCCTCGTATAATGTTGAATCATCATCATTCACATCATATTATCACCATATAGACTGTGCCCCATCTTTAGGTCATTTCTTAATACATTAAACAGAATGAGTTCCGGGACAGATCCTTGCACAACTGATGTGATGACCACCCAGCATTGCAAGCAATGACCTTTTATTGTTACCCTTGATTTCCTGTCTTTTAGCCAAAGATTAATGCATGCTAGGGTCTTCTCTCTTATCCCATGAAACTCGATGTCCTTACAACCTATGTGGAAGCCTTTGTTAAACTTTCATAGGAACAAAAACATTCATAGGAAATAAAACAGATAATACATCTCCTACCACCTTAACCCATATGTTTCTTAACTTCTTTAAACCATGCTTTTACTGAAGTCATGATGAGCCTTTTCCAAAGAAAAGCATTATCCAAGCATCTACTATTTCTCTAATTTCTTAGTGTTGCTATTAATTTTCCCAGTGGAGATTTTATATTTAAAGGACTGTTAGTCCCTGAGCACATCTGGAAACCTTCAGAGCACTGATAGCTCATCCACACTTTGCTTATGGCTTGGTTCCTGGCTAGTCTTGGTGGTTTCCCATCTTGTTTTCAAGCCTTTCTGGTAAAGATTATCTTTTTCTGTGTACCTCTGCTCATTTTATCCAGAGGCATTTAGAATACTTAGGAATTTGGGCAAATGGGAGCATCTCAACATTTTTGAATAACAGTACTGCTCTAGCTGGGACATGTTAAATGCCTGTCTTGCTGCTTGTGTGGTGTTTCTTTTTGGGTGCTCTGCTTGCCTCTATGAGGTTATTTCTAGCAACAGGCACCAAAGAGAATGAAAAGCCTCATACAAGAGAGAAATGAACAAATTAACCTAAGTGGCGTTGAGTGAGGATATTATCAAATGTGTTTCCTTCAGAAAATGTCAGCATGTTAACCTTCATCTGCAAAATGAAACACTTCAATCAAATTCACAGAAAAGAAAGGCGGGGGGGGGGGAGGGTGGAAGGAGGAAATAGAAAGATTCCAAATTTTCAGCCTGTTATGGGCTAGGACAAAGTTTAGAAAAATTGTTTTGTCACAGCTCACCTGTCCTCAAAGACTTTTACAAGACAAGGATTACAAGACTAATGGACTCACAACAAAGAGGAAAAAATTAAATGGAAGCTACTCTGTGGCTTTTATGCCTGAAATTCTGTAGTTTAGTCCTTCTGCATTATCTATTCTGCCAAATTTGAATCCAAAGCTTTGACTTAGGTCTGTTCCTTATCTCTTTGTGGTTTTGCTTGTTTGTTTGTTTGCTTGTTTAACAAGAGGTGGTGTAATTCCCTTTCATGTGACAGGCATTTCTCACACTGGTGGTTCATCAGTGATAACAAAACCAAAGTCCTGCTGTGCTGTAACCATGAACTCAAGGCTTCGTTGTGATCTGAGAGACAGTAATTAACTGAGTTAAAGAAGCAGAGGGAAATTAGAAGCTGGCTGAATACAGAGAGACTGTTCAAGTGACTGATAAAAGTATTTTTACTTATATATTAATTACCTTGTCTGGCAAATGCTCTTCACCTAGATGATCTGTCATCCAGAGACCTGAAACCGTTGATGCAGTGATGTTTTGGCAGCATCCTTTTTGTAGGTGTCAAAATTGTGAACTTGTGTTTTTATGACCATGATTTTGCATTTAGCCTTATTTTAATCACGGGTAACTTAATATAATACTCCCTAGTATGTCTAGTGCTTATTTCCAGCTGCATCTTCTGAGTGTCCATGTAGGGTGTCATCTGCCAAAGCAGGAAAGTGGTGGCACATGTACACATGTGCAATAAGAGGACAGGAACAGAAAATCTATTTATCACTAAAGACACCACATAAGCCTGTTTTACCATGAAGACAAAAGTGGTTATTTCTGATGAGAAGTGAAGTGAGAATAGCAGGATCATGTAGACAAGATGTGGAGGATATTTCATCTTTTATTGTAATAAAAATGAGAAACTTGGTCAGTTTTCTGCTCTCACAGCTTCAATACATGGTTATCTGTGCTGGTTTGGTTTGGTGGAATTTTTGATACTGAGGGAAGGGCCCCAGAGGTGGCTCTGGTCAGAAGCTGAGAAGCTGCCCCTGCTCCAAACCCAGCCAAGGAACCATCAGAGGGACAATAGATGCCTCTGCCATTAACATATGAAAGAACTGAGGTAAGAGCTGAGCAGTTAGGAAGAGCTGAGCTGGAGAGGTGAAAGGCAGTGCTGGGTGAAGATCCCTAGGTTGGTGAGGAAGAAGAGGAAGAAGGTGTCCAAGGACAAGTTTCCCTGCAGCCCATGGCGAGATGGCAGCTGTGCCCTGCACTCATGGAGTGAAACATGGTGGAACATTCCCTGAAGGCACCAGGTGGGGTGAACTTGGATTTGCTGCCTGTGGCCTGGGATGATGCAGCCATGGAAGCCCCCGGGCCAGGGGAGGTGCCTGTTCCCAAAGCAGCCGTGACTCTGTGGGAAGCCCAGGCTGGAGCAGCTCTGGGCCTGGTGGGAAGGACTCATGGAGGAGAGGTTGGAGGAGGACTCTGCCATGGGAGGGACCCCGTGGGGAAGCAGGGCAGGACTGTGAGGAATCCTTCTTCTTGAGGAGGAAGGAGCAGCAGGAACCACCAGCCTGTGACCTGACTCTAAACCCCATCCCCATCCCCCTGTGCCGCTGGGGGGAAGGAGGGAGAGAAACCGGGAACGAAGGGATTTGGGTGGGAAGAAGGGAGGGGTGGGGGTCACGTGTGTGAGCCCTGCTCTGGGTGTGTCTGTGTCCTGGGTGTTCTTGATTAGTGAGATTAAATTATTATTTTTTCCCCAAGTTGAGTCTGTTTTGACCATGACCTTAATCAGTGAAGAACCCTCCTTGTCCTTTGTCTCAACCCATGAGCTTCTGGTTGGGTTTGTCCTCCCCATCCCAGAGTGTGTGAGGGGGGAGCTGAGTGAGCGGCCATGAGGCTGGTGCTTTGTTGTCCTGTCAGGCCAAAACGACGACATTATCATAGACTCATAGAACCACAGAATGCCAGGTTGCAAAGGACCTCAAGGATCATCTGGTCCAACCCTTCTAGGTACTACTCTAGTTGATATGAGATGGCTCAGCACCCTGTCAAGCTGAGACTTAAAACTGTCTAATGTGGAGGGATCTACCACTTCTCCTAGGAGACTATTCCAATGTGTGACTCTCTTCATGGTGAAAAATTTGCCTCTTGTGTCCAATTGGAATCTCCCCAGGAGCAACTTTTGCCCATCACCTCTTGTCTTTTCCATGTGACTTCTTGTAAATATGGAGCCTCCATCTTCTTGGGAGCCACCTTTTAAGTACTAGACCACACTTGAAGTACTTTATGTTAATTATCTTAAATAACATTAAGCACAAGCAAAGTGTAAGGGGCGGAAAAAACGAAGCACAACAAAAGGTTACATCTGAGATTTTGTGGAGAGAAAGGGTCAGTGTCTATAATCCAATTTGCTTCTGGGTTTATTTTTCCCTGTGAGACACTGAACATGTGAGTCATCTGACATGACTCATAAGATGTCAACTCAAAAAATGAGATTCAGTCTGGACTTCGGCCCATCATTTTAAATTTTCAATCTTGAACAGGACTGCTCTGTCTCAGGCTAAGTTCCAAAATATTTTTTATTTTAAGCATCACTTTTTATTTGTTCAGTTGCTTCTGAATGAGCAGCCCAGCACCTGAATTCTGCCCAAGCCCGTGCAGTTTCCAAAGGAGGCTTTCCCTGCTGCCCGAGTTGCTCAAGGAACCCCATGTCACATCTCTTGTAAACCCATGTATAAAATGTTCTTAATGGTTCCCACGTGCCCCAGAAAAAGTAGCAGTGGCTGCTTTTCCAGGACAAACTCACTGACATGATGGGAGTGCTTTCATGCTGCAGATTAACAGCCAGCAGAACTTTGGAAGATCTGTGTTCTGTTCTCTCCTCTGCTGAACAGGACTTCACTCCCTCCTCTTGTGCTTTTGGCAATTTGCTTAGCCAACAGATTCAAGGCTGCTTGGAGGGAGGGAAGGATGCATCAGCAGGGCCAGATGAAAAGCCTTGCAGTGTGCAGAAAAATAATTCAGAATTCACTGGGCTGGAAAGAGAACATGAAAACAAGGGCAGCTCTAGCAGAAGATCTGAAGACCTCCTCTGTGAGGACAAGGAGGCTCCAGCTCCACTTCCAAGGTCTGTTTACGTTTTTCTCCCAGTTGTGTTTTCACATAAAATGCATCATGTCCCAGCAGCAGGGAGTGGGATGTCAGTTTGTTTCTGCCCACAGCCACCAATAAGTGCTATAAGCACTAGACTGCTCTGAGAAGTGGGAATTAAAAAGACCCTTGGAATAGCTGGGACAATCTTCCTTCTTAAAAGTTGTATTTCCAGGTATTGAAATAAACTCTATCAGCAAAAGTTACCTCTTCTACATTTGTTCTCCCTCCCAACATGTTCCATTTAACCAGGTCTTGGCAACAATATTATCCATATTCATCATCTCCAGACTTTCTTTTTCCAAGTCACTCTAGCAGAATCTACAGAAGGTTCACAGAGAAGACACAGCTGGTATCTCAGCTGCCTGATTCCTAAGTGGGCTGATCCAAAGACTGAGCAGCCTGCCAGCTCTCTGAAGCCAGAACTGCTTCCTCGTTCACAATCAGATTTATGCAGTTATCCTGGCACTGGTCTAAAAATACCTGGATGTAGTCAGGAGAGGCAGGGAGGTGTATGGGGCTCATTCCCTACCCTTCTATCTTATTGTAATCCCCTGCATCCTGGGTCATGTCTGGAGCCACACAGTTAACCCAGGGACAGGTTATCTTTTGGGCACAGATTTATTTTCTGAAGAAAAAAAAAAAAGCAACAAACAAACAAAGAACAAACCCAAGGAACCCAACAAAAATACAGGTGCTCTGCTAGAGGGGAAGAATTTTACTCTTTGCTTGTTGCTCACAAGGATGTTCTGAGCTTGTGACCAGTGAGCTGAGAGGGATCAATGAACTGATAGAGGGTAGGAAACATGCTGTGCTTGTGTTTCCTGAGAGATAATCAATAGTGCCAGATAGAAACCCTGAGACATGTACAGAAACTGAACTATGTCTCCTAGGAGATGAATGCCTTCTTATATCCCTGGTCTGTTATAAATAATTTTAGTAAATAGATGGATAATTAGATCTAAATTAATTTTTGAGGGACATAAGAGAACAGACTGAAATATTCCTGTCTTTGTTTGGTATTTTTTCCTTAACTGTTTTGCTGACAAACATGAAACCTTTTTAATAGGATTATACAAGGAGCTTATTTCTGATCTTTGTAGAAGTTGTAGGTTACTTGCTGACTTGAACTATACGCTTTGCATGTTGTAACTAATCTGCAAGTTTTTGTTCTTTTGCTGAATTTACAGGAAGAAAATTCAAAAGCTTTTGTCAGATAGCAATGCTTGCAATATTAAATAAAATTATAGTGTTTCTTTTTGGCAAATAAATGAAGTTATGCTTAGCTTTCTTTATCTCCATAAGTTGGTAAAGAGGCTGCAGACCTGGATATTAGGAAAAAAAAATGCTAAGAGGGCACCTCTTTCATCTGAGTTCGCTAAAAACCATTGGCTCTTGCCCTGAGTGCAGTTTATTGTAATATCACCAAAGTAATATCATTTTTGCACCACAGGTTTTGGTCATTCCCCTGGAGTGGACCTATCGAGGCAGTTTGCATAATCATCTGGATTTCTTTTGCTAGATACGACAGAGGAATCAGCATGCATTTCTGTAAGATATATTGAAGAGTTTCCTGCTGTTCTGTGAAGTAGTTTATTATTGCCAGACCATCATAAATGAATAGAAAGCCTTGCAAACACATCCAGTGCCTGCTGAGAGAAATTTACAGTGCATCTCAACCAAGTGAGAAGAAATCAGGTGTAAGAACTTATGTTCTGTACACCAGGAAAAACTCCACACTTTCTTTTTTTATTCCCTTATGTTTCATGGCAAGATACAGATCTGCCCTTCTTTTCTGTTTGCTTCCTAATACTGTGTGGGTTTGTTTGTTTGTTTGTTTCTTTTTCCTTTAAGAAGATTTTGGAATCTGATGAGAGGGAGAGAGCCATACATTTACATCATGGAACAAAATCCACCTTCTCTTTCCTCATGTGTTGTAACTTCACTACCTCTGCAGGGAAAAGGACTGTGAAAGATACTTGGAAATGCTTTTACCTGATATTCATGCAGCAGAATTTCTAAACTTTTCATTTTGAAAGCTTGACAGTATCATGCCCTGCACTTCCCACATCATCTATTCCCTTCTTGTTGCATACGACCACTCGGTGGATAAGAAATTGGCTGGATGGCCACACCCAGAGAGTTGTGGTCAAGGGTTCAGTGTCCTATTGGAGGCAAGTAACGAGTGGTGTTCCTCAGGGGTCAGTGTTAGGACCAGTGCTGTTCAACATCTTTGTTAGAGACATGGACAGTGGGATTGAGTGTGTCCTCAGCAAGTTTGCTGACACTACCAAGCTGTGTACGGTAGTTGACACCCTAGAGGGAAGGGATACCTTCCAGAGGGACCTTGACAGGCTGGAGAGGTGGGCCAGTGCCAGCCTCATGAAATAGGCTGCACAGGGAGGTGGTTGAGTCACCATCCCTGGATGTGTTTGAAGGTCATTTGGATGTGGTGTTGTTGGATATGGTTTAGGGAGAACTTTGTAGAGTAGGGATGATGGTTGGACTCGGTGATCCCAAGGGGCTTTTCCAACCTGAATAGTTCTATGATTTTATGAAGAAATCATAGGATCACACAATCGTAGAATCATAGAATCATAGAACCCGTGAAAAGAGACCAGCACCAGCCTCTCTACAATGACCTTTTAGGTAGTTGTAGAGACTGATGAGGTCTCGCCTCCACATCCTCTTTCTCAAACTAAACATTCCCAGCTCCTTCAAGCCTTCTTCATAAGATTGATTCTCTAGGCCCTTCACCAGCTTCATTGCTCCTCTCTGTCCTTGCTGCAGCACCTCGATATCTCTCTTGAATTGAGGTGCCCAAAACTGGACACAATACTCCAGGTGTGGCCTCACCAGTGCTGAGTACAGGGTGACAATCACCTCTTTACTTCTGCTGGTCACACTATTTCTAATGCAGGCCAGGATGCCACTGGCTTTCTTGGCCATCTGGGCACACTGCTGGCTCCTATTCAGCCGCTTCTCAATCAGAACCCCCTGGTCCTTTTCTGCCAGACACTTCCCAGCCACACTTCCCCAAGCCTGGAGCGTTGCCTGGGGTTGTTGTGGCCCAAATGCAGGACCTGGCACTTGGCCTTGTTGAAGCCCAGACCATTGACATTAGCCCAACAATCCAATCTCTCCAAGTCTCTCTATAGAGCCTCCCTGTCCTCATGCAGATCAACACTCCCACCTAGCTTGGTGTCATCAGTAAACTTACTGATAATACAATCTGTGTCCTTATGTCTTCTCACACTGTTTTTCCCATGTGTAATTATAGTTATTTCAGTGAAGTAGTTCCTGGCTGATTTCTGAGTAGGTAAAAAGAGAGAAGCAGCCTTGTCAAATGGCAAGAACGCTGAACATTTTCAGGAAGTGGATTCTATTATTGCTGATCAAAGAGACTGCTGAGTACCCTGGTACAATTCTTATCTTACTTCAGTTTTACAGAAAGGGATGTCACACCTTTTTATAATGTGCTTTGAGATGTTCTGATGACAACAGCTCTTGAAGAGCTAAGTGGCATGGCTATGATATTACAAGTGGACCACATGCAGAAGCAAATCTTTTTCTCTTGAATTTAAAAGGTTGTATTCGATCCTTTTTTCTCTTTTTCTTTCTTCTTGCACTATGTATATTGCATGGTTTGCTTATTATAACAGTAGAGCTGTGCTGAGACTGTTTCCTGCAGAAATATAACCTGGTTCGGAATACAGGTATTCAGGTGCCAACTTGTCTGCCTTTCTCTATAAGAAGAGCTTATCACTGTGGCACCTGAAATCTGGTCTTTCTTGCTGTGTAATTCTACTTATACCTGACCTTCTCCTTTCAATGCAGAGCTGAAGCCTCAAAATGTCTGATACAGGCTGTTCTCATGATTACCATAGAACAAACAGAAAATTAACTTAAATTGGAAATCACTCATTTGGAGATGAACAGATGAACTTCACTGTCAAAAAAGTTCAGATAGATAGAAATCATTTTATTTGGGACTAATCTGGATAAACCAGAACTCTTTATCAGAATAGTTAGGGGCATTCACTGAACCCCAAAAGTGTACAATAACTATTTTAACTGGTGACTGCACAGTGAAACATGTACACTCACAACATTAGAGGCCTCAGCATTTTCTTGATTTTGATAGTGCAACTGCACTTACAACCTCATTTAATACTTACACTTAATGGATGTAATTTGTACAACATGCTCTACACAGAGGATGTAGCATCATGTAATATTTTGCTGTAGAACCCAAAACTGCAAAGATTGGATTTCTGTTCTTCATTATTAATGTGTCATTTGAAGCATTCAAGAAATTTTAAATTTGCTCCCATTAAAACTTCAGCAATGCTGTTACTCCTGCCAAAATATTCTAATCTTTTTCTTTTTTTTTCCCCCTTGCTTTTCTGTCTTTCTCAGTTACTCTGTCCTAACATTGGAAATAGAATTCTTTTATTCAGAGGCTGAATTAGCATCCCTGCATACAAAGAAGAAAAACAAAACCTTCTCCCTAAATAAACAGGAAGATTTAAAACCATCTGCACATTCAAATCCCAAGGAAGCACAACAGCAGCAAATGAAGGCTAATCTAATAAGAACGATATTTATTCTTGGATATTATTCCTATTATTATTAGATTAAAATTTGGGAAGAACTCCTCTCCTAACATTTCCCTGAAGTATTAAAAACAATGATCACATTACAATGGAACTCAAGATTTAAAGAATTTGAAAGTCAGCTGGAGCTGTTCCAGTGAGAGTATAAAAAATCCATTTACTTCACATCCTCTTAAATCCTCTTGTTTATTAACAGATTAGTATGTAAAGGGGAAGCAACAGTTTTTATTTTAATTGAACTGGATTTTAGTTTTCTCAGCTATGTCTGTTGAAGAAGTTCTCAAGGTGGAGTGATGAGAGGGTTCATTCAATTGAAGCCACTCTTCTGAGGGATTGGACAAGTGCAGGGAAGAACACCCTAGTTTTATGAATGCTGCATTTTGCTGCTCTCTGAAACGAAGCTTGGGGAATTCCAGTAATATTGGCTCCCAGCTTGGGGAAAACTGAAGCACTGGAAAAGTGTTGAGGGCATCCCTGGAAATCCTTATGAAATATCTGTGCCTGTCTGCTTTGTGTCTCCCTTGGCGGGTCAAGCATAAAACTGTGAGATTAGTGTTAGTTGATGGATGTGGTCAGTCACTAGTTTCACACTTGATCACGAGAGGATCACAAGACACAAGGTCCAGTGCTCAGCTGCTGGTATTAATAAAACACATTTCAATTCACGTTGTTCATCTCTATCTCTGCAGAGTCCAAGAAACATTATTCTAGGTAGTGATCAGACTGCTTCTTCTGTCATTTATGGCTGTTCATTGTAAAAGGCATATTTGACCCACTAGAAAGTATTTACATCAAAGACTTTAGATTCAATAAAATTAGTGAATTTTTTTTTTTAATAAAATCAGGGATTCACTCATATCAAAAGAAACAAAATTAAAATGACCAGTATTTAGGAAAGTCTTTTTCCACAGAAATTCTTCTCACTCCTGATTTCAACTGCAGTAGCCAGAAGTCTTTAGCTGATTGCAGTTGCTCAGCAACCCTTCTTATTGCCTGATTATAGTTTTTCAACAATGTTTTCTATTGCTTTCTTGGGATTTATGAAGCCAGGGTTCAAATAACCTTGCTTATTTGGCTTATTGCTCAAGGCTTTCACATCTACCTGCAAAAGGTTGTTGTTTAAAAATAATTTATCTTAACTTTATTATATACGAAGTGGGCAGAGATAGATGTCATAACATGTTGCATGATTTAAAATTAAAATATGACTTTCAAAGGCACCAAGCTGTGTGGGGAAATACCCCCTCCTCCACCCCTTAATAATGTATTTTTATTCCTTCAGATTCCCATCTTGAAGAAATGTGTGTACCTTTGTATGTAGATAAGGACATTTGAATGTAGCCTTTTTGCTTCTGTTGAAAAGGAAGAAGAGGTACAATGCACAGGAAAGGTGCATCTTGATTTAAAAATCAAACCAAATTAAAAAAAAAATAAATTAAAGGAGGAAAGTAAGCTCCCCTAAAAGTTCAGAGAAGCTACAAAAAAGTGTCAGCCCCCAGAAACCAATTAATTGAAAATTGGGTGACCTTTAGATTCCCTGCAGAACATTCAGAGGGTCTGGCTTACTGCCAGGATCATGAGTCACTCCAGTCCTATTGGTATAATTACTGCTACCACCGGGCAAATCATCTCAAACCTTTTACTGATCTCTTGCCTGAAACAATAATCCTCCAGCCTCCCACCAGCAACAGATTTTGAGATGTGTATCACCAGCCTCCAGCTCTCATCTAAATTGGCTCTGTAGTTTGACATCTGACTGCAGCCTTCTCACCATCCCCTAGTGAACCAGTAATGATTGACAATTTAAAGCCCAACAAATAAATGACTTCTTAACCAGATGAAAATTCAGCATTGTCGTGACTCAGACAAATGAAGACTCAGCAGTTCTGTAGGGAGATGTTGTCTATGATACCTTCTGCTCTAGGACATTTCCTATCCCAGTTTGGTTTCCATTTGGTAAGACTGAAGGACTGTCCAATGCATCCTCACAGCACCACTGTACATGTCCAGTATTTGCTAACCATCCCTGCCAGAGACAGAAATGCATGCTACCTCTGGGTCCACAGCCAGTCAAAACGTATTGACAATGGCTGAATTGAAAACAATCCATCTATACCAGTAGATGTGAGGGGAAAAAAAGAAGAAAAAAGAGTAAAATAGCTGACTGACCTCTCCAGTGGTTATTTGGTGGCTTAAACTGCCCTTGTACATTCACCTAAAGCATAAGATCACTTGGCTGTATCTTTGGGATACAGATAATGAGGGATAATTGATTAACAGTATTGTGTCCAGTTCTGGGCTCCCTAATTCAAGAGGAACAGGGATTTACTTGAGAGAGTCCAATGGAGGCTACGAGGATGTTTAAGGGACTGAAACACCTGTCTGATGAGGAAAGACAGAGACACCTAGGGCTGTTTAGTCTAGAGAAAAGAAGGCTGAGAGAGGATATTATTGATGTATATAAATATATAAAGGGTGGGTGTCAAGAAGGAGGTGACAATGTCTTTTCAGTCGTGCCTTGTTGTAGAACATGGGGCAATGGATGCAAACTAGAGCATAGGAAGTTCCACCTCAACATGAAGGAAAACTTTACTGTAAGGGTGACGGAGCCCTGGGACAGGCTGCCCAGGAAGGTTGTGGAGTCTCCGTCTCTGGAGACTTTCAAAACCTGTCTGGATGTGTTTTTGAGTGACCTTCCATAGGTGGTCCTGCTTTGGCAGGGGGGGTTGGACTCAAAGATCTCCAGAGGTCCCTTCCAACTCCTAACATTCTGTGATTCTGTCATTCTTTGAACGGTATTTAAATCTAACAGTTAAGGTCTAACACTCAAGTATTTGTTGTAGACATGAAACTTGTTGATTGTCTCTCAAATGCATCTTGTCTGAACAAGAAAAGTAGGGGGCATTGGATGTGTTGGATCCTTTCTCTTTAAACCTCCCAGAAAAAAATCTATCTAAAACCAAGAATCTCTAAGCTGTGGCACTGCCTTAATTAATGGCTTTTATTAACTATCTGGTTGTTTTATGAGGAATGAGTGGCTACTTGAATATAGCACAATTAATACTCTCAATGTCCCTACAATTTCCCAATTTGACATTATAGCTTCTTTATGTCTGAATTATTGCCAGTCATACCCACTGGTGAAAGGGGAGCTCAGTGGTCAGAAAATACTCTGTGCCACAGGATGTAATCCCATCTCTGTCTCACACAGAGCAAAGGGACTGAATTTCTATTCTATAGCATCAGTGGGGTTTCAAATATCTCAATTTCATCATGCTACTGGCCTGTGCAGACTGATGACTTAGATGGTTTCTAATTTGGAGCATGAAAAATAATAATAATAAAATAATTCCTTCCCTTTAGGGTTTTGCATATTAGAGTTAGAAAAATCTTGTTTATTAGAGACTTGTATATATCTTAGTCCCAAACAGTGAATCATTACCCTGAGTCCTGGTAAACAAATCGCAAAGGCAGCAAAAACTGACCCTTCAGATTAATGAGAACAGTTTCATTTTTATTTTTGAATAGCAACTAACAAAATCAGAACAAACAAAGCCTGAGGTTCTTTGTTGTTGTGTTTAGAGTCTTAAAGTCATAAACAAGCAAACCCAAAGCTCTCAAGGCTGAGGTATATGCAATTTATTCTGCTTTTTCAACCACAAAGGGATCCTTTTCTGCCTTCCAGCTTGAAAACCTTCTGGTCATGAGTCTTGACGCATCTTCTTCTTCAAGCCTTGACATTTTCTGGTTTTGCCTGAGGAACTAAAGCAAGGTGAAGTCGTTTAGGGTTTGCACTAGAGAAGCAGGTAAATAAGTAGTTTCATTTGTTTTCCTCTCAAATGACAGGGACTTCAGGCACTTTAAAGCAGACAGCACTGTTGCCTGATTGTCACTTCTGATTTTCAGGTTGTACCTGCTTTTTAAAAATTTATTTTCTCCAGCAATGCCATGTACTTTATGTTCTACTTCAAATTCACATTTTTTTTTTCTTTCTGGAGGGGGGAGGGATGTGGATGATATCCTACAAATGGGATTCTCTTATTTATAGATACATCCATACATTAATGTACAACCACATGCACTCATACCAACATTTAATTGAAAATAAGAATTGGAAACACAAATTGATTGTTTTAACATAATTTAAGAATAGACCAATGAATTATCCATTGCAAGCACTGTCTGGAAATTACATGAAGAATAAAGCACATATCTAAAATGGAATCTCTTAATATAATTCTTTTTACATTTTACTCAGAAGAAACTAAAGAAAAAGGGATCCATTTTGATGTAGTAAAATTTATATGCAACATGAATAAAATAGTCAAAGACCTTGACCCTCTTTATTCAGTTACTTCCCCGAAAATAGTCAGGACTAATTAATTTTCATTCTGTTATGGTCCAAGTATGTAAACGATGTATGACCAAGATCCAAAATTAGCACCTTGTATCTACAACATTTATTTTGCTCCTGAATTTTTTATAGCAATATGAAAAAAACCATTTGTTCCTACTGCTGCTTGGGTCATTTTTTTCTGAATCACAAATCAAACGAGACACACCAGAAAATAGGTTTACATGAGAGTGGTGGTGGGATTCACCTGCTCCCTACTTGGTGATGTGGCCTAGAAAGCAAAAGCTGGTGAGACAGGAATGTGTATGAACAGGACACCCAAAAATTGGCTAAGGTTTTTGCCCTCAGATAGCTGATCCTAAAAGGGAAGAAAACCATCAACCACATTGAACAGATATTAAGCCAGAGAATTATGAAGACACTTCTGTTAAAAGGAAGAGTCAGCTTGAAAGAGGAATTAAAAGTGGAGCAACTTGCCCCTGCTTTGGGGTACAGCACATAGGGACCTCACTTTCACTTGCAGATGTGACCCCAAGGAGGCTTTCTTGCTGATTAGAAATTTATAGATATTCATTAGCATTCTGTAAGTGATAAGGATTGTGGTTTATCTGCTGCATTTGCAATATTGATGTCAGATGTATAGGTTACTGATTGCCTGTTAAGTACATGTTGTTAATCAATTAACCTCTTTGATCCTGCTGTGGTTGAATTTCTACAACTGAGGATTTTTTTCCACTGACCCTGACCCATAAAATAAGGAATCATTACATCTAAGATTTAATATTTAGCTGGGATGATAACTGAGGAATTAGTCACCCTGGGCTCTCTCTCAGTAGTCAATGGGACATCATGCTTTGAGGTGGAGATTTATGTCCCATAATGGCTGTGTGAGCCCTATAACTATGGAAAGAGTCTACAGAAACCAAACCTTTAGGAAAGTGCCTAAAATTCATGTGGCTGAACCGGTGCTGGAGTCTATGTTTTATGCTGGCCTTTTCCTGGCCTAAAGGAAGGGGTTGCCCTCTAATTGGCATCCAAACCCCCTAATTTAGAAGGGTCATCTATTTGAAAACTGCAGGAAGTCTTAATTTGTTGAATAGCTCAGTAGTCACAGGATTTGATTATAAGCGGAGAAAACCTGGATCCCAAATCTACCTGAGAGTATTTGGACATATCATTTATGCAAATTGTTTAATTACCAAAACTCTGGAGTCCCCTACAGCTGGTAGACACTTTATTGACATCTATAATAATGAATTAAACAATGCCTGGGGATATCCTTGACATTAGAACATGACTGTACATATGCTTAAGTTGTTTGTGTCTGGCACTGTTTTGGCCCATAAGTACATTGCATGGAGACGTGAAGACAAGGAGGGGTAAGAGGGTTTATTATCACGCTTTTTTATTATCATGCTTTTTTATTATCATGCTTTACTGGGAGAGAATAATCCAAGGTACATTTAAATTGCTATCACAACCTGCTCGTAACCTGTCTGCCCTATCTGAGCTCTCTCATTTGCAAGGAATGCTCAATTGTTTGTTGGAGCACACTAAAGGAAAATTGCACATGGTTTTGCCTTGTGGAATACTACCAACTTACAAAAGTCATGGCTCCACTGAACAGATCAATGTTTCATAGCAAGTCTTCAGTGTGCATGTGCCATCATATCAGATCACCTTCTTGAGCAAGCTAATGCTAACTAAAAAATAGCAGGGCTTAGAAAATTACACCTGTACATAGGTAAAGTGAATCAGATGTGATCACTGCTGTCAAAGCAGACACAACTTCTGTTGAGACTGTGAGCAAATGATACCTGTTAGAGACATTGCTGAGATTGAGAGCAGCATAAATCCTGTCTTGTGACAGTACCAAGTAATGAGGCAGGGGCTGAATCTTATTGGTAATTCTACTCTGGTAAAGGCAATTTGTAGCTATGAGTAATTAAGAAAATTTGGGGTATTTTGCTTAAACAAGATCCTACAGTGAGCTTGGCACTTTGCAGACATACAGGTAGAGTCATCCCTGCGTTGCTGCTTTCCCAAGAGACAGACCAGGAGCAGATAGCGAGTCAACCAGATACAAATCTGTGAGATAGGCTACAAACAGCATGGCAGCAGTGAGGCTTTTGAATTGAGAATTAAACCCAAAGATCCACAACCCTCCCCAAAAAGTCAGCAGCATGTTTAGCACTAACTGGAAGTCCTGCTGACATTTCACTGACCTCCCCCCTTGGGACCACAGATGATAAGAAGTGAATGTGCACGGTGACTAAATCTTTTTTTCTTCTGGCAAATCAGCAGGGGACTGAAAAGAAAATTTACAGACTGCTTGCTATTCTTCATGGCTAAATCCAAGGCCTTTCATGCTGCCTCCCATCATGAACATAAATTCATCTGAATAAAAATAGAAGAGGGGAGAAACAGGCTCCACTGTGTTGCAATGGTTACTATTAGTGATTGTTTGTTAGACATTGGGACAAAGAATATATCAACATATTGAATCAATTTATTTCCTTTGTTGGGTACAGTGTATCTATATATTAATTGGATTATTTTCTCTTGCTGCGAATAACAAGTAATGCTGAAAAATGTAGGTAAAACCAATAATAAATAATTCCATGCTTTTCTGTGCAATGCCATATAAGTTCATTTTGCTCAGGTCAGCTACACTGTGTTGCAACAGCAGCGAATTCTAGACAGAGACTTACTGTTTTCTCTTAGTTGTCTGTGAATACATTAGAGCCTAAGTACCCAGATTATCCTTCGGTTACACTCCATGTGCATGAGAGAAAATATTTCTGGTTGATGAAGTAATCCTAGCTATGATTTATCTATAACAGTGTTTTACTCTAAAAGCCAAAGGGCCGTTTCAGAGAACAGCATTTTCTCTTTCAAAGGCACCTCATTACAAATATTTCAGCTGACTGTAAACAAGCCAGAATTGCATACAAATTGCATAATCTATTCTTGCCCAAATTTGTTTAAAATTAAATGCACAGAAAAGAAAAAGAAAATAGATAAATCCCATCAGTAAGGCCACTGGCAGCAGTCATGGCTTCTAAAGTACCGAGGTTCTGTGGTCAGACAAGTTCCTTTGGAAATGCCTGGTGTTATATGGATAATATTCAGGTCTTGGGCAGACATTTTGTAGAAATGTGACATCACTTTAGCAAGTACAAGTGGGAAAACAAAGGAAATACAAAATTACATTTGTCATACTATCCCAAAGGACAAAGCATGTTTTTTCAGCATGGATATTTGGGGACAGTAAATTAATCCGAGAATCACAGAATCAGAAACTCACGGAATGTTAGAACGGTTAAGGTTGGAAAGGACCTTAAAGATTATGAAGTTCCAACCCCCCTGCATGGGCAGGGACACCTCCCACCAGACCAGGCTGCACAAGCCTCACCCAGCCTGCCTTTGGACACCTCCAGAGAGGGGGTATCCACAACCTCCCTAGGCAACCTATTCCAGCACCTTCCTACCCTCATGGTTAAGAATTTCTTCCTGATGTCTAACCTAAATGTCCCCTCTTTCAGTTTAAAGCCATTACTCCTTGTCCTATCCCTACCCTCTCTGGTGAAAAGCCCCTCCCCAGCTTTCCTGTAGCCCCTTCAGGCACTGGAAGGTGCTTCAAGGTCTCCCTGGAGCCTTCTCTTCTCCAGGCTCAACAGCTCCAACTCTCCCAGCCTGTCTTCATAGCAGAGCTGTTCCAGCCCACTGATTATCTTTGTGGCCCTTCTCTGGACCCTCTCCAACAGGTCTATGTCTTTCCTTTGCTGAGGCCTCCGGAGCAACAAGGTTTTAATAAGAGTTTTAAGATGTTTTCTTGTTAAGCAGTAGAGGCAGCCTCATGCTTATTCACATCTTCCATGCCTTTCACTGCCTTTCACTGTAGCCTTCCGTATTTCCAAAACCTTACTCTATTTGTCTCAAGCAATTATTCTGTATGTAAATCCTAGGTTCTAACAGGTGTCAGGTCATTTTAGCAGCAGCAGTGATAAAGCTGGACGTTAGGAGATATCTTAATGAATATAATTGGCTAGTTATGGGCAGTGTAATTCATGAATATATTCCAAATTATTATTTACCATGCCAGTGTGTAAAGGAACCACAAAACACAAAGTACTGTCAAAAGTGATCATCATCTGAATAATCAAAGCATGTTTCAAGAAAGAAATAACACAGACAGGCTCAGGGCAGAGCCAGGAAATTGAGTGGAGCCTGGGTACAGTTTAGTGCCCTGGCAGACAAACATTCTCTCTGTTTATTGGCGCACTCACTGCCAAGATTTTGGCCCATGACAACAAGCACATTTTTAGAAATGCTTAGGATAGAATGGAATTCCTGTATGCATCACACCCAAGGGGAATTTGAGTTACTTGGTTTTTGGAGGGGGAAAGAGGATTTAGGCAAATCCCTTCCAACCCCAGCCATTCTATGATTCTATGAAACGGGCATCAGCTCAGCCATGCTTCCTAGCACCAGAACCAGACAACAAGTCTAATTCCTTGCCAAACTGCAGACACAGCTACAAACTCTAGTCAAAACTCCAAAAGATTCTGAGACTGGTAAAAGTTCTTAGCTTTGGATGTGCTTTGACTTTTTCTTTGTTGTGGAATCTTCAAGATGATTTTTCCCTCAAGCTTTTGTTTTTTGTTTTGTGTGATCCCAGAGAACAGGAACCGTGAGGCCCTTTTTGTCCCCATCCTTGCTGGGAAAGGGAAACAAGAGCTGCTCTGAATCTTTATCTAGGTCTTGAATGTCCTGATTGTTGCAACTAATATGCAGTCTGAAATCATATTAAATGACATTAAAGAAAGAGAGAAACTGAAAACTTTGCTAATACAACTTCTTGATAATACAACTTTTGAGATAATCTGACCTTGAGGTGTGGCTGGAAATATCAGTCACACCTAAGGCAACGGTGAATGATGGATCCATCAGGAAGGGAGTTCCTCCTTGAATGCAACTGGCACATCACCCTCAGCCCAGGGAGCACTCACTGACTCCATCGAGAGCAGCTGCCTACACAAAAAGAAACTCTTCTCAGTGTTAAAACAGAGGAAGAAGGTCAGAGGTGGCCTGAGCTGCCTTGCAGTGAAGAGAATCTATTTCTGAAAGATTATTCTGTCAGTACTTTCTCAAGGTCCTGTTGACTTTGCATTTTTTTCATAGATATTCTTATTCCTACATGTACAAGTAGGATATGGCTGAGTCCTTGTGCCTTTCACAAACTGAGGTTTAAAAGGATGTTAACAATTCATATTATCAGAATTTATTTTTCTATTATGTGGGCCACGCTTTGTAATTAAAATCCTTGTGTCATGTAGACTGGTTTCTCAAAGAAAATAATAAGTGTCTTGACCATAATGACCTACTATTTGCAACATTCAAAGCTGCCTTTCTTTCCTTTATTGAAAACATTTATGGTGTGTGTGAAGATACTTCCAGAATAAATTTAAATAGCGAAGAAATTATTGATAGTCCAATTAACGTAATAGATACAGGAAGAAAGTACTGCTATCTGACATTAATTTCCAACTTAACTGATTAAAAGGAATCTTGCAAATGTTATGAGTTTTAATCTAAGACAAAACAGCCATATTTTAGTGAGGTCTTTTCTTCAGTAACAGCTATGCATTCAAAACACTAAAAGAAAGAGTTTTGTGACAATATTAAATTAACTTCCATTTAAAAATTAAATTGAAATGAAGTGAAGTGAAGGACACCTTCCTCCTGTAGTCTACTGAAATTTCTGTAGGCTGTCATTTCCTGACTGCTATAATTGCAAACGGCCTCTTAGCATGAAACACTGGGATCATGAGTGCTTGAATCATCACTGCAATGTTATTTTCTAATATATAAGTATTTAGTTTTGGTGACACTGACATCAGTGGCAGTTTCCAAATCATAGCTTTCCTGGCCAGTACTTGTCAAACTGATGAGTACGAGTCTCTTATAATGCAGATGTTGCAGCATTCTCATACAATTTGCTCTTGTGCTTCAATAAGTGGATTTTTTTTTCTTCATATCTGGGTCTCCTTTCTTTTCATATTACCCCATTTGTACAGCTATATTTTTTATACTAAGTTTTGTATTCCTTCTTTTCTCTAGATTCAAAATCTAAATTGTTTTCAGTCATTTTTGTGGATGATATTTCCTAAATTTCTAGAATAACTTTTGTTTCTCTTCTCTGGCCTCCTTCCTGCTGTTCACAACTATTTTAAAGTATGTTATGCAGCACTGGGGAGAGCATTTCAGCTAAAACCACAGAGCAGATTAGAAGGATTACTAAGATTACTACATACATCTTGCAAGATACAATTTTTCCCTTCATCTGACCTAAATTTCTTTGGCTGTCATCTCTTCTTTTTCATTTTACAGATGGAAAACTCAGATACAGATAGATTATGTGAATCACCCTATTTCACTTAGCAAACTCTGAAATCTAGGAACTGAGTACACATCTGCTACATCCAGAATTCAATTCACTGAGAAATTGTATATCCTCTAAGCCATTTCTAGAGTTTCATATAGTATTGTTTCTTTCCACCACTGCCAAACACTTTCTCCATGTCTTGGCTTCACTTCCAAAAATCTCTCTTTTGCCTGTATTAAAATCCTTGGAAGGATCAAAGGCTGAAATGAGTCCAGAGAGGGTCAACAGAGCTGGGAAGTGTCTGGAGCACAAGTCTTATGACAAGCAGCTGAGGGAACTGGGAGTGCTCAGCCTGGAGAAAAGGAGGCTGAGGGGATACCTTATCACTCTCTACAACTGCTTGAAAGGAGGTTGGAGAGAAGGGAGGTTGGTCTCTTCTCCCAAGTGACAAGCAGTAGGACAAGAGGAAATGGCCTTAAGTCGTGCCAGGGGAGGTTTAGATTGGATATTGGGAACAATTTCTTTACTGAAAGGATTGTCAGGCCCTGGCCCAGGCAGCCCAGGACAGTGGTGGAGTCCCAGGCCCTGGAGGGATTTCAAAGCTGTGCAGATGTGGTGCTGAGGAAAATGTTTTAGTGGTGGCCTTGGTAGAGCTGGGTGAATGGTTGGACTTGATGATGTTAAAGGCCTTTTCCAACCAAAACAATTCTATGAATCTATTATTTTTTTTACTCTAAGCATGTAGCATTGTCATTTCCAGAGTGTTTAGTTTCTTGCAAGACAGTGGCTTAACTGACCATGTGTTTCTGACTTAAATTGGATTTTAGGACAAGATACCAGAGAGAAAAGAATATAAAATACTTCAAGTATTTATGGTTGTTTTTCATTGTTTCTTTAGTAAATATTCACCAAATTAGATGAAGTGCTAGTACTTTTAAAAAACATTAAATCTGTTTTTAATTTCCAGTCTAATCATGATAATTGGAGGTTAGTCTTCTTTCCCTCTTTATTTTTCTAGGCTATAATCAATTTTATGGTTCTGTTATGGCACTTGAAATGGATCATCTGCACATGAGTGAAGGCTGTGGTGATTAAATGCCTTCCACTTGCTCCATAATGTTGTTATAGAAGAGTGATGAGCAAGATCCTCAGAAACAATTACAAAGAAGGAGATCCATCAACAGCCAAAACTTACTTTTTAAAAAAAATTATTTTTCCCCAGAAGTTTTTTCTGGGTCAGTTTGATTTAATCTCTGCAAATAACTGCTTTTGTGGAATCTTATTGATAGAGGAGATAATTTTGAAGGCAGTGTTTGAAATGACTTAAAATATGTCAAATTCCAGTTGATGAGTCCTTACATCTATCTTCTCTTCACTCCTAATAAAGGATAAATCCTTATTCTCTTACCAGAACAAAATTACTCTCATTTTGATGTTAAAAATAAAACCCAAAAACCAGCAAACAAATAAAAAAAGAGTTTGGAAGGTTTTTCTGTTTAGTGAAAAGAGAGTTTTCAGCTCCTTTATACATCTGATAATCTGAAAACCTTCCTACCTTAGTTTTTGAAAGCAACTTGCTCTTCCAGAAATGCCTACTTTTCTGGCAATATTTTTTTCCACAGCTTCAAACACAATCCTGCCAGTCAGATTGGAGTATGTGTTTTAACACAATTGCACTACAAGCTTTTAAAATTATTATTATCATTATTATTATTATCATTATCATTATTATTACTATTAATATTTTATCATTATCATTATTATTAATTTTAACATAATTTTACCTATTTTTTCTCCTTTTCTTCCCCCTTTTCTACCCCCAGCATCTAAATAAGGACAGTATTTCAGGATTTTGTTTAGTTTCAATTGTATCTGGAACAAGGAAGAACATCCTGTAGTATTCCTCTGTCTGCCTTGAGGGAAGACAAATCCCAGTGAAATAAGTGCAATATATTCTGATGAAAATTTTTTTCAATGTAGTTCACACAAGCAGTGTTACACTAGTTGTTATCAAGTCTCTAGATTTCTTAGATTTTTCAGTAAGAAAAGAAAAACTATGTTAAACCACATAACAGTTTCTGTACTTGGATGGTGCTTTGGCAGGCTGGTAGATTGCAGGTGAGCATAATTAAAAGAAATGCATTGACACAAGGTATTATTTTTCCTTTTTCTTCAGCTCTGTAGTTGTCCTGGTTTGAGCCAGGATGAAGCCAATTTTACTGTTGGTTTTTGTTTTTTTTTGCCTTCAGCAAGCTTTCTTTTAACTAGTCACAGTGTGTTCTAACTAAGGCTGATAAGACATTGGAATGTTTTTCTAACTGCTGGGGCTTCAAGGTGGCACCTTCACTCTGCCGGCTCAGACACTATGGGGAGATCTGTGACCCCCCCGTAGGAGGCTGAGTTAGACAGACAGCAAAACTGGCCAGAGATATTCCATCCCATATATCTACGTAAGCTCAGAGGAAGGTCAGAGATCACAGAAGACAACTTCCTTCCTGCTCCTTCTTCCCTTCTCCCCTGCCCACGGCCGGCGTCCAGGGAGGACTCCGTCCATCCAGCACCATCAACCCCCAGGCTCGAGCTCTCCTGACCCTCATCACTCTCTGCTTTCTCCAGCAGCAGCTCCGGGATTTCTCAGGACTGCTCCAGCTGAGAGGAATGTGGTGGGAGTTGCTGCGGGTGCAGGGAGGTGAGAGGCTTTTGCACATACCTGAATATATCTGTATATAATTGTATATATTTTCTTATATCATTAGTATTTAATTCAAGCTGTGTAGTTTAGTTTTCAATCCAGCCAAGTCTCTCTCTTTTCTCTCTCTCCTTCCCTACCTGGATGGGAGGGGGAGGGGATTGAGAGTATTGTTGTTGAACCTGAGTCAAATGGTGACAGTTGTGAATCTTGTTCTCTAGCACAAGCTAAATTTGGATTTCTTAGTACATGTGTTTAGAAAACTAATATTACAGGTAACTGGTTTTTTTCGAGCTTAGGGCTTCAGGTGATAGAAATAGAGTACATAGAAACATTAAGGTAGCTCAAGTCTTCCCAAATAACATTCTAACCTGAAGGATAATGTTCTTCAACCGTTTCATTTTGCCTGAACTACAGGATATGAACAGATTGTATCTTTACTACTGATTCGGCCAAAACAAAGATATTCTTTCCAAAATGCTTGCCACTAGGAGTCAAGATTACTATTTATTTTGGCTGCTTTAATGGGCATTTTCTTAGTGCGTGACATCCTGCAACGCATCTCAGTAGAGCACTGCCAAGAGCACTTGTGATTTCAGGAAAATGAATGATTATCAACATTGTAAAATAAACATGCATGTATATACACAGATGTGTAAACACATTGCTTGTTTTGGAACTGGCTGTCAATAGAGTAAGAAAAGATGGGGGGATCCATGGTACATATTGGAAACTGGTCAAATGGGAACAAATCTTTCATTTTCTAAGAAGTAAAAAAAAACCCAACCAAAACCTGTACCTGGCATCTGCAGCAGGACAAGACACCATCCTTTACAGATACAATGTACATATCCAGTTTTTTGCAGTACTGAGAATGTGATCAAGTAAATTAAACAGGGGTATGGCTAATACCCTCCTAGACTGACTCAATCTTCATGGCTTTCCTGGCTATACAGTTGCAAGGCAATAGCAAGACACAGAAGCAAAACCATTTCTACCAGCAACGGAGCTGGGATCAGTGGGGCAGTGTTTTGTCATGTGTTCAGGGCTGCCAATTCGGGAGGAGGTTTTATTTTTTTCCCCAGTGATGTTAACTTTTGCCTTTTTGGCAATAGTCAAGGCAATTGCTTATGTTACCTAAAGTCCTTTGAAAAGGCAAAAGTGGGTGGTGACAGCAAGTAACATTTTCCTCTGGAAGACCTCAACTGTTTTTAAAAAGTCATCATTGGGTAGTCTTCTTTCTGTTTTAGACATTCAGAACAATATCTCAGCTTTTTCTGCAGATGCTGTTTGGAGCCAATGATGAAAAGATAGCACAAGTAAAGTAAAGTGATTACCTGTTTTACTTGTCTATGTCAGAAAGAGAATAAAGTATTAAAAGTCATTCTTTGTTCCATTGTTTAGAAGAATATATAAAATAGTATTTCAGAGGTGGAGACCCATGTGCTGGGGGCCTAAGACTGACTGCAGTGGATACCATCTAAGGGTTGTAGGTCAGGCTTTCTCTCCACAGAGGTGAGAATTCCAGCTTCATTTAATATGCATCTGTATCTCTGTGTTCTAACTGGGGTTGTTTCATCTGATCCTTGGGGACAAAAAGTGGGAACCTGGTAGTGTGCAGCAATAACAAGAAGGTCACAGTAGGAGCACTAGTGTCCTGAGAGTTTAGCAGTAGATCACTGTGCTCTAACCCTCAAAAACTATAGAAATGAAATATGAGGAACTCCTAGATACTTCAACTATTGTTTGTGTGGCAACATCTGCCATCCAAACCCCTGAAAGGTTATGTCCACAGATCAGTTTTAGTTTATATCTATACATGTGTTTTTACACTCTCTATTATTTATCTGAAAAAGTGAATAACCATTTGAGTTTGCAGTCTTTATGTGGTGGTGGAATTAAAACACAAACCACAGTTCAGGCCACACTGCAAGTTGAGAAAACTTATCACTAAAGATCCATCCCATTACTTCCTCTGATGCATCATTCGGTAAGATTATCAGAAAAAGGATCCTTTTACAAGTAAAATCAGTGAAGGAATGCATCCCAGGAGTCCCTGGGCAAGCTCTGAGTAATGTATTATTACTTTTCTGCAGAGATTTTAAACTCATTATTGACTGCAGCTGTTTCAATCTGTTGGACTAACTTGATCATCAGCATTAGCCCCTGTCTTATAACTGTCAACAGACCTACTAAAGCATATTTTTTAGTATCAGTCAGGTTTTCAAGAAGATACAGTGGGATCTAAATAAAGCTCAGTCTTTCCCTCTGCATGTTTAATTACCAAAGATAAATGCTTTTCAGCCTAAATTAAATACCTGCCTCCTGTTGTCCATATATTTCACTCTTAACACTGTATATATTCCTCTCATGATTTCATATTGGCATACCTCAGCTTCCAGGCAGGTCTTTCCAAAATGTAATATTTGTTAGCATAGTTTTATCCCAAACGTGGTGGGCACTGATTGTGGCATGGCTAAGACATGTGGTCTCACATGATGGTGGATGATTTAGTGTCTGAATGCAGAGGAGTCTGCAGAAAAAACATACAGAAGGTGAATGGCCATTGGTGGCACTGTCTTGGGCTCATATTAACAAGACCAAAAATAGTCTCTTGAAAACTAAGAGAATTAAGATATTGAGATATTCAGATATTCATTGGTTTCCTGAAGACCTGTGCCTCTGTAGTTTCATTATAAGTGAAATATGTTCAGGTTCAGGTATTTATGTGAAAAATGGGTCGATGCGTTTCACAGGTTTTCATGAGATTCAGAGAGGGAGATGTTAAAGAAGAAGCACCACAACCCTCAGGAGAACTCTCTAGTAACTCCAGAGCTTCACAACCCCAGTAATGAGCCTGCAGGGAACCTTCTTTCACCTAAGAGGGTCCCCATACCTTTTGATTAAGCACACAATAATTCGTATCACACAAAACCCACACCTATGAAGAAAATCTCTTCAGTGGCTTGTTAAATTTGCAGGAAAGTAGCTTGGCAGAGAGTACCCACACATACAGACTTTACCTCCAACTAATAATTTATATTTACCTGGAAACACACAAACAGAGCAAGCAGGGAATAAATATAGAAACAGGACTACTTGAATGTATTAATGATAATTCTTTTTGAAAATAATATGTTAGGGACAAATAGTGGGGTGGGACTTTGCTTCTACACAAAGAGAAAACTGCAGTGCAGCATCTGTGCCTCATAAATAGTGAATTTCTCTGGGGGCTCCGAGGAGAATGGAGGGATGAGCTCAGCTCATGTAAAATAACTGATGAATTGAGCACACAGCTATTTGTGGCTCCTCTACAGTGCTTGATTTGTGATAGTGATCTTTCATCCAAGCATGGATGTTATTCAACCATGGTTGGTTAGTTCTGTAATTGACAAAATCATCTGCTAAAAACAATCTCTTAACTGTTCTTGCTGTCCTTCATTTATTTTGATAGATATCTAGACAGATTTTCTTGGGCTGTGTTCTCCAACCTTTTATTTTTTCATTATGGTTTTCTTGGATTTATACTGGTCCTGTTTAGTTATTGCCTTACTTTAATATAATTAACCTCTAATATAAAAATTTCAGACACTTTGAATATGACTTTTTAACATTTTTTAATGGATTCACAGTACATGTGCTTGCATTTTTTACATTCACAATTCTTAATTTTCACACTTGCTCCTCTATCTACAGCCCTCAAAGTGACAGCATGAGGAAAGAAATGATTCCAGGTTTTTTTTAAACAAAACTTATTTCCTTATTTTAAATTGCTTGAATTTTAAATTAATTAAATTGATCTTGCCTTAGAGATTTCTACTAAATTTCAACTAGTGTCATCTAGATGATAAGTGAATTATCTCCTCTGAAATACTGAAATTCCTTTGTGTATTATTTTCAGTGAAAAAAAATATTCTTTATTATTTTTTTAAAACATGTATTACCTCTGTGAATCACATACTTAAATGAGCTAGGTTGATCAGTATAGCAAAATTGCTTTGTGAATCTTGTGGTCATGAGTGAAAGAGGAACAGAAATGAGAAAACAGTGCTATGAGAAATCCAGAGCAGAGCTTCCCAGACTTTTCACAGTGATCGCTGCCTTTGGGAAACAGTAATAATGAAACAGTAGAATCACAGAATCATAGAATCAGTAAGGTTGGAAGGGACATTAAAGATCATCACGTTCCAACCCCCTGCCATGAGCAGGGAACCCCACCACCAGACCAGGCTGCACAAAACCTCATCCAACCTGGCCTTAAAAACCTCCAGGGATGGGGCATCAACAGCCTCCCTGGGCAACCCATTCCAGCTCCTCACCACCCTTATAGTAAAGAATTTCTTCCTAATATCTAACCTAAATCTCCCCTTTCTCAGTTTAAAACCATTATCCCTTGTCCTATCACTATCTTCTCTGATGAAAAGCCCCTCCCCTTGGACCTTCTCTGGACCCTCTCCAACAGGTCTATATCTTTCTTTTGCTGAGGGCCCCAGAGCTGTACACAGTATTCCAGGTGGGGTCTCACCAGAGCAGAGTAGAGGGGCAGAATCACCTCCCTGGCCCTGCTGGCCACACTTCTTTTGATGCAGCCCAGGACACAACTGGCTCTCTGGGCTTAGGCACACACTGGTGGCTGATGTCGAGCTTCTCACCTACTACCACCCCCAAGTTCTTCTCCTCGGGACTGCTCTCCACTCCACTCCACTCTGTTACTTTATTCCAAAGGAGTCAAACAACAGACTCATCGGTAAGCTTGAATGACTCATTTGTTTCTTTCAGGAGACCAGCAGAGAATAGTTTGTAGAGAGAAATTAATTGCTCTAGAATATATTCAGGCTGGGTCTTGTAAAAAGGTTCCTGACTACCAGAATATCGAGGTTCTGGGAGAGTGTTCCCATGTCAGCTGGGGAGGGAAAAAGTGGAGTACCACTTCATTACTTTTAAAACAGACCTCAATAAATTTCTGAATGTATTTTATGATGGAATAGTGCAACAAGGGGTTGGAATTAATGGCCCAGGAACTCCCATGTAAAACAGCAGAAGGAGCAGGGAGAATAAATCTCTGTAACTAACTCAGATGCTCAATTCCAAGTCCTCAGACATCAAGGGTAATAGGCTTCCTAGTAATTAAAGTTTTTCAGTTATGGATGGATTCTAAGACTGGATTCTTCTTACCTAAGTTAAATTCACTTTGTATGTTCAATTTATGGTTGTAGCCAAACTTGTCTTATAATTCATAGAATCAAATAATCATAGAATCATAGAATGCCAGGTTGAAAGGAACCTCAAGGATCATCTGGTCCAACCTTTCTAGTTACTATAGTTCCTATGAGATGGCTTAGCACCCTGTTAATGTGAGACTAAAAATTGTCCAATGTGGGGTTATCTACACTTCCTTTGGGAGACTATTCCAATGTTGCCTGTCCTCTTTGTGAAAAATTTACCTTTTGTGTCCATTTGGAATCTCCCCAGGAGAAACTTGTGCCTGTTACCATGTGTCTTACAATATGGCTTTTCTGCATGACTCCTTGTAAATAGGGAGTCTCCATCTTCTTAGTAGCCACCCTTTAAGTACTGGAACGTGGTAATAAGTTCTCCTTGAAGACTTCTCCAGTCCTCTGGTCATCATGAGGTCCTCCAGTCCCCTGATCATCCTTGTGGCCCTTCTCTGGATCCTCTCCAGCCTGTCCGTTCCTTTTTGTAGAGCGGGGACCAAAAGTGAACACAGTATTCAGGTGTGGTCTAACAAGTGATGAGTAGAGTGGGTTGATGACTCCTTGATCAATCCTGGTGATGCCCCTGTTGATGCAGCCCAGCATCCTGTTGGCTTTCTTTACCTCACAGCTACTGTTCACTCATGTTGAGCCTGTTATTCACCAAAACCCCCAGGTCCCTTTCCACAGGGCTGCTCTCCAGCCAGGTGGATCCCAGTCTGAACTGCACTCCTGGGTTATGTATTCCTAGGTGCAAGACCTTACACTTCTGCCCACTGAACTTCATAAGGTTCCTGCTGGTCCACTCCTTCAGCCTGTCTAGGTCATCCTGGACGGTGGCTCTCCCTTCTGGAGTGTCATCCTCTCCACTCATCTTGGTGTCATCAGTAATTAATGTATTTTATATCACCAAGTCTGAGCTAGAGTCCTTTGAGCCCCTGGACCAGGTCTTCAAAACATCTAGAATCCTGAGAGTACAGCTAGTTCTCTCTATCTTTTGTCCAAGACCCAAGCCCAGCTGTAGGATAGTTACTGACCTGCTGTGCTCTGCAAAGGACAATTACTTACTGCATCTCAATTTATATTTCCTCATTTTTAGCACCTTGTTCACAAAACTGTTGATGTGTCTGTTACCATTTTAGTTTGAATTGGGATTGAGCTTCTGAAGTGACTCTCTAAATTGTTCCTTTTTAATCCTGTCTTGGATTGTCAAAGCACACAAGAGATGAGCTTTCAATTGATGAATACAAAATTAAGAGCCACTCCAGAAGTGTACTTGTTAAGGTCCATCCGATAGTGGGTGACAAAGGATTCTAAGCAACAGGAGTTGCCAAAACAGTGACCTAATTCCCATGAACTGGCTGGGCCCTGGAAAGACACTCTGGTTCAGGACAGCAGAGGGAGAGAAAATATAATTTCATGCAAAATCTCCTTGAGAACTGGATTCTGCTGGAACAAAGAGCCTGGGATTTGGAGCATTTCCTAACACTGTTCCTAGATCGATCTTGCAGTTTCTTAATAAATGACCCAATTAAACATGTAGGACTTGATATTTACTCCTACTACTACCACCTCCTGAGCAGGCCGTGAAATACAATTTTAGTGATTGTCTTTAATAAATACTTCAACAAGCAGCAACTTTGTGGCTGTTTTCCAGTTGAATTTTGTCATCTAGGTCTGGCCAGTTAGATCTGAAGAGATTTAACAAACATTTGGATGTGAGAAAAGAGCATTGGGAAGCAGGGTAATAAAACAACAAAAAACAAAACCCAAAAAAACCCCTGCCAGCTGTTAGCAATTTTTTTACTTTTAAAACAAATATTTGTCTGCATTTAACTGACAGTGCTTGCTGTAAGAATACTCTTCTTTTTGTAACTTCTACCATTAATAATTTCTCTGGTGTATTTCTGAAGTGAAAACAATACAGGCTTCAGGGGAAGTAAAATTGCTCTTTGTAGATGAAGGTTAAACAACCAGTGTAGAATTGCTTCCTACACAATGGGAGAGGTGAAAGACTGTAAAATATGCTTCCTATCAACAAGACAGCTTTAAAGCTTCTTGGCTCTAAATGAATCCCTTGAATTGATAGTTTGGGAGCATGGCTTGTGCTTCATAAGGCTCAGTTCAGTTATAAAACGAGCAGATCCCTCTTATTTATGCAGAAAATCTGGAGAATGCAATTTTTTAAAGCAATATCTGAATGAATGATGCCACACTTGTGATACACTGAAGCTCAGTTTTCACATGGTAGTAAATACTCATCCCAAAAGAACACCCTGTTTTTGGTTTGTTTTTGTTATAGAGCAGGTGGAAGGAGGAAAATCAGGATTAAAATCCCTCAAAACAGACAAACTGTCATATTTCATGCCTGAATAGAAAAGTTAAAGGACTTTTTTTTTTTTTTCTTTTTTTTTACTGGCTATCATTTTCAATTAGCAGGCTGACTTCTTTTACTTGCCAGCATTTTGATTGATGTTACTGGAATGTATTCTCACTTCCACTGATAAAAGGTTGTTAGTAGTCAGAAAATAGAAAAGAAACAAACAAAATAAAACTGTATGTCACAAGGAAGTTTTCAATTAAATGTTCCTCATCATGTTAAAAGAAGCGAGTTCTTCAAGAAACATAGTTTTATAGGAGACTTGGAATTGAAAGTAATCAGAAGTAATACCTGAACATTTTTAAAAATTATTACTTATTGGCAGCCTGCTTTAATCCGGGGAAAACTGAATCTACATGTCCAGCACCAGAGGATCTAATCCCTCAATTTTACAACTTCTGTCTCAGAGATTGCTGAAAACTAAATATAGAGCCTGTACTTACAAATTGATATGAGAATCACAGGAATCCACTGGAATTGTTACTAATTTTGATTGTGTATTTGGTGGATTTTCAGATCCTCACTTTCTATCACCTTCTGCTTTGTTGTAAACCTATAAAACAATAATAATTAGTTATAATAATAATTATAATAGCTATGCTGCTGAGTACATCCCATTTTAACTGAGAACTTGTACTATTAGACATGTATTTTGTAAAAGACTGCTTGCCTCATGGACAGAAATAATTAGCAGAACATGAGGCATATGTTACTGAGCTCATTTTCAGAAGACTGCAAGATCCATTCTATTGATGCAAGTGGCACATTTTCCTTAAGGTAAGCCAAGGGGAAAACTAGCAATATTTGAGGGACAAACAAAATAAACATTTGCTAAACTAATCCCCCATCAATTTAGAGAAATTACTATCACCACTTCACTCCTTCTGAGGGTGGAAAGGTCACAATGAAGCTGGCCTTTGGGACTCATATGTCTTTGCAAGAACTGTGAGTCAAAGAGCAGACTGTGGTTTTATTCTCCTCAAGTGTGCTGTGCTAAATATAATGAGGCTAATGCTGCTAACTCAACAGTGTGCAAGTTATAAATAATATGAGTAATCAGTAGTGGATGCAGCCCCAATCTATTTGGATGTGGAAGCTTAACCTTACTAGTCAGAGCATTCAAAAAGAAGCCTAAGCCTACCCTCTGCAAAACTCTCCTCTGAATACATTCCAAAATGCTCAATGTAATGGAAATCCTCCAGAGCCTAAGTCACAGTGAAACTGAGTGCAGAAAGCATCCTTCAAATAAAGGTGGTTCATAAAACTGAATAAACAGACAGCTGAGAAAATACCATGCAATAGGAGTTCATAGTGTTCTAGGACTTGATGCTATAAAAAGATATGTGCCCATGAATCCCTTCTTCCAGATAATTGGGGGTTATAATACTGAACTGCACTCCAAAATAGAGTTAACACATAATACGACACTATATTTTTCTTGGAAAGCTAAATTCTTGCCTTGCTTATCCCTCCGTAAGTTTTATTTTTCCTTTTGAGTTTATCACTCTCCATTTTCTTGGATTTACATTTGCATTTCAACGTTTTATAGTTGCTCAGAGTTTATTATAGAGGTTTCTCTTAAAATAAAGCAAAACAAAACAAAATAAAAGCCCCTTACGGGTATTTAAAAGTGTTCAAGAATACATTCATAGAAAAGACTGTGATTTGATTCTTGTATTAAAATACTAGATTATGCCTACCCACTTCAGTGAAGTCCTTTCTCATCTAGCTTAAAGGAAGAGTCTTAAAACCAAGCCCAGAACATTTAAGAGTCAATGCATTGCCTTTATTCAGAGCAGAATATGAAAAGAAATTAAAAAAAACCAACATCAAAATGCTGAAAGCTGTGCTGTGTACAGATATTTGCTGCCTTTAGCTATCAAAGTGATTCGTTTCTTCTAGCCTGGATTGAATGCACGTTTGGAAAGTTGTTCTGATTTATTTTTCCCGTGAATCCCAGCTATGATTTCATTTTGGATAATGGGTTATAAAATTTACAGATAGAGATATTAAATAGGCAGCATTTGCCAAGAGATGAAGCAAGGTAAGGGAATTTAGGAGCTTGGCCTGTATATTGCTGCTGCATTGGGTTTCCATGAGACAGCAAAGGAGTTTCTTCACTTCTGCATCTTCACTGTCTTCTGGGCAAGGCCAATGGACTTTCCTAGAAAGGCTCTCATGGATAGGGGATAGATAGGATCTGAAAGATGTTCACTTGGGCTCCCTGTAGGAAGGTGTGTACCACTGCGTATATCCCATAGAGAATAAAATTCTCTGTGTGGAGCTACATCAGAGAATATGCTCAGCTTTTTGACTTACAGAATCATGGAATCACAGAGTAGTCATGGTTGGAAAAGACCTCTGAGATCACTGAGTCCAACCGTAACAGAAAACCCCAACAAAACAAAACCCAAAACAAATAACAAATAATAAAAAAAACCACAACACAACCACAGCAAACAAAATAAATCCCCACACCCCAAAAAACCCCACAACACACAATCTACAATCTCAGCCACTAGAGCATGCATTGAAGTTCCTCATGTACATCTTTCTTACATACATCTAAGGATGGTGACTCCACCACCTCCCTGGGCAGGCTGTTCCACTGTCCAACCACTCTTTCAGTACAGAAATTCTTCCTAACATCCAACCTAAACCTCCCCTGCCCCAACTTCAGGACATTTCCTCTGGTTCTGTCATTATTCACTTGAGAGAAGAAGCCAACACCCACCTCCCTACGACCTCCTTTCGGGTAGTTGTAGAGGGCAATGAGGTCTCCCCTCAGCCTCCTCTTCTCCAAATTAAACATCCCCAGTTCCCCCAGCTGCTCCTCATATGCCTTGTTCTCTAGACCCTTCACCAGCTTTGTTGCCCCCATAAAGGAGGCACAGGGGCTGAATCTGTTCCTTCTTTCTTTCTTCCATCTGTGCTTCTGTAATGTGACTTCTACACCTACTTATTTCCAGAGTGCCTGGCAAAATGAGGATTTAATTGTAACTCTCAGCTTTGTGTTTCTGAATAACCGCCTAAGCTGTATGAGCACAGTAGTTAAATTCCTTGTATATCTTTTCAGGTAGAGAGTGAAAAATCATTTTTTTTGTGACACCCAGTTGGAAATTATTTCTTATTGATTTATACAGGAATGAAGTTCCCTGCAGGAAACACAGGAATGACTTACCTTCAGTTTCTTTTTTCCTCATCCTTCCCAGCAACTGTAGAATATAATTATTTTGTAGTGCCCTTGACATCATTAAAGAAGGTGTCCCCAGGCCAGTTAAGGATGGAATTGTCCTTCAGATGTGATTCTATCTTTCTGTTTTTTTAATGGCAATAGAGAACTCAAATAAAAAATGAACAGATATGAGAGTAGAGCTAAGCAAATGAATTAATTTCGCTAATTCAAGATTCGAAGTGAACTGCAAAGATAACTCTGTGGTGAACTCGTGGCAGTGTGGCAATCAAAAGAGTTTGGGAAAGCTTTTATTTGCTTTCATGCATAAAAGTTATCCTTAATAGTAACTAGGCTTCAGTTACAGGAAGACCAGTGACTTTCATGGTATCTTGTGTTGACATTATGATCTCCTTAGATGTCTAGATTCACCTGTAGCTCCTTGCAATCATCTTCATTTAGTGTTACTTGAGTATTTGATTGAACTTGAGTCCTGTGGAAATTCACACAAAGTGATGTAAATTAATTCCGATCAATTAGAAATATTTTGCCATAATAATAGTTAAAAACATGATAACAACAATTACCCAAATGGCAAGGATCTTCTGTTGGTTTTTCTAGTCCTCTAGCGATATCTCTGTATGAAGTTGATGGGCTTTCTAAGACTGAGAATGGTGGATGTACTGCCTTGTGTTTTAGGAAAGGTACAAAATGGAAGAAAGAGATGCAACAATAACTGGTACCTTAACTTTTAAACACAGACCAACATCTTCCAAATTAGTTTCTTCATCCTTCCTTCTAACAAGTAGCAACCAACTGCACAGATTTTTTTAGCCTGCTATGCAAATAAGTCATTATTTTCTTGAGAAGATTAGTGTTAAGGACTGGTATGATCCACTTCTAGAGATGCCAAGCTATTTGTATCTGGGTGATTTGTGCTCACCCATAGTCTCAGAAACTCATGTTATAATTCATATATGAAGTACTAGTACTTCACTGCAGTCTAGTAAGGCAGGTAAGAATTATCATCCCAACTCACAGATGAAGTAACAAACAAAAAAGAAGGGATGTGCTCAGAGTCTCCAACCTAGTCTGTGATAGAACTACAGCACTGACAAACCCAGGTTGTTTCAAGATACAAAAACAATTCACAAAGCACTACTAAATGAACTAACAATCCAGTGTCACAACATATTGTCATTCCATACCATAGCATGGCCACAAGTTTGACAACAGTTCAATATTTTTAACAGTGATACAGTATTTGTGTATGGAATTTTAAGTCATTATAAAGAAATGTTTCTCTCCACTTTGTGCTAGGTACATTGAGGATAAAAGGGCTAGTAAGGTTAATTATATTTTATATATTTTTACTGAAGGCAATTTAATTTGGGGTTACTTAGAGGAAAGAAGAAAGAACAGCAGTTAGTCATGCAGCACAGCTAAGATTATTCAGCTCTTTATTCTACATATTGGAAGCTCAGTTGGTCTGTGAGAAATCACATTTCTCTGTGACCTGAAGGACATAATAAAGAAAATTATCAGGTTAGATCCTATGGCTGAATAGCTGTCACAAGGATACAGGAGGTTAGAATCCAGGATAACAGGATTTTTCACTGTATTACAATCTCTGATGTAGCTTTTGTACGTATACATTCAGTAAGTTTTGAAATATTATATACAGGGAGAGAAGGGGAAAGAGGAGGACAATGGAGGAGGCATAGTTTATTTACAACAGCTGAGGAAATGCAATTTTCTTTATATTTAAATAATTGAACAATGTCTTTCTCCATGAGTGAAAGCCAGAGAAAGTATGCATACAGCTTCCTTCCTCTGTACTAAAGAGTTAATATTGTCAAAGTTAATTTTGTGCTTTTCAGATTCAAGGATGTAAAGGCAGAGCTGGGAAGGACAGATAATTTCTATGCCAAATTAAGGATGACTCTAAAACCTAGTGACCTTTAAATGGGTTGTGAAAATCAAGGATAATTGAGTGGCATGTCTGCTAATTATTTAAAGGAAATAATAATTCAGAAATAAGAGAACTAGCTCTGACCTGGTCTACAACTTCAGGGGCATATATCCAGTTTTGAGAATCCATCATCTGCCTTGTGACCTCTACTTGAGGTTTTCTAAGTTCAGCTTAAGATATATGGGATAAATTATAGTACTGCAAAATATGGCAACGGTCGACTTGTAATTGTTCCCTTAAGACAGAGGAGCTCAGAGCTGTCATTGAACCAGTAGAAATCAAGTAACTGTAAATAGGGAAGATGCTGCTTCAGCTGTGGATTGGAGGTACCCTGGTCATAGAAGGTTGGGGACACTGGGCATCTCTAAGGGATGTTCTAGTGACTGCCCATTACTGCAGTTTGCTTGTGAACACTGGTCCAGATTTCTGCCTACAGGTATGTGTGAAATATGAGGAGGAGGTAGAGCTATGTTGATGGCTGGGGCTTTATCTGAGCAGATGTCCATCTTGAGTGTTTATACCTGCATCTGAGCTTGACATCCACGGCTCCTTTTATAAGCAATACAGTGAAGGGATCATTCTGTGCACAGTTAACATGGTCTTAATGTAAATGAAGAAATAGTTCAAACGAATTAATCAAAACCAGTGCAAGATTATCTCTGTAAGTGTAAAAACAACTTGAGATGTTCAGTCTTTTGAAGGTATTTAGCTGTAAATGAGATTAATCTTACAAAAGTCACAGAGATCGTTAAAAGCACCTTGTTAACATGCACAGAGATTTGCCTGGGGCATGCAGAAAAATTCTGCAGAGTACAGAAAAATAATAACCCTTCCTTCACTTTTAAATGTCAAATATAACATTTCGCTCGTCTTCTATGCACTATTGTGAGGATTGGATAAAATTATTTGGGAATTTTACTCTTTACTTGAATGACACTTCTTGAATAACAAAGTACGTTTGATTCTGTTTCGGTCCTCTTCATGATCCAAGTATCCTTGGGAAAATCAGTCACATGGTTTCACACACGCAAAGCAGTCGGCTTAAATCTCAAAACTTGTAGTGTCAATGATATTGGACACGTCCTAAAGGTTAGGATATGATTTTTTGAATGGGATATTCCTTGAAGAAAAGGATATTCCAGCTATGGCTTTCAAGATGTTTACATACCACGATGAATTAGTGGAATTAGCGTAGCTATCTAATGAGCTAATTAGGCTAATTTATGTTGGTATTTCCACACATCTCTGCCTTATGTCATGCATAAGTATTCTGTGAGACATGCTAATTCAGTGGGACTCAACTCACAGATGAATTTAGGTGTCTATTTGGAGGTGCTTCTGTGTGAACTGTGTGTCTAAGCTGTCACAGGTGGTGAAGATCTGGCCAATGCAGTGGAATTTAAAGAAGCATTTTAGACAATGTGGATGTTTCCATTTAATAATCTGAGCAGCTTGTATACTCAACTCTACTGGCTAGATGCATATGGGGTGTCATGAGAGTTCAGACACAGATCACATGCAGAAAAATGCATTTCAGCACCTACATTTAAATGTCTTAATCTGGAAGTTGAACTGCATCCATGGTGTGCATACACCTTAATTTATCCATCTGTAAAATCTGTCAACATAATTTCTTGTCCTTACAAGTGAACATGAAAGGGAGTAGAGACAATGTGTATGTTTTTGAGGAAGGAGTGATCCAGGTAAAAGCAGTATTTACAAATGCACACAAAATCTCCCTGTACATTCATTAAAATTGCAACAACATCTACAGGTCTAAAGCTATCCACGGATCACATGTGAGACAAAATCTGAAGAATAATGTCCCTGTGTGTCTGAGCAGAATTTTTCATGCCTGTTAACACAGTGGATCCACCTGTGGGACCATGAGACAACTTTTTTACTCCGGGAAGGTGGTACATTGCAGAGAAGCAACATGACATCAAGCCGTGCATAAAATTCAATACTGCAATTTGATCCCTGCACCCAAAGTATGAAAAATCAGTATGCACACTGTATAGAAAAGTTACAAGTCTCTTTCAGCTAACACTACTGAACCTTTCTCTCTATAAAACCAAAAGAACACACAACACCAGAGAGCACTAATGAATAACTGCAGTGTAGATCTGTCTTTTGTTATCAGCTACTGTCACACAGGACAATAATTTTTTTTCTCTCTCTCTGAGGCCCAGAAGTCATCTTTCAGTTTCAAGTTTCTTTTATCTTTAAGCTTCCAGGTAGATATATTTGATTCATAAATTCATTCCGAAAACACTTTTGATGGCTCATGCTTTAGCAGCAGTGTGTGTTATTCTGGCAGCAGGAACAAATAGTTCTCATACACTGAAATTCAGTAACTCCTCATAAGGACTTTACAGAAAAATAAGTTAGATGGAGGAATTTTTAGACCCTAGGTGGAATCAGTCTGCCTCTTCTCATATGCAACATTTAGTTCCTCTAAACAGTACCTCCATGCAGTAGATGCAAAACAAGCAAAAGAACATTAAAGAGAATAGAAATGGCAGAAATAAACCTGTTGTGATGAGATTCATAGCTGTTGTACGACCAGGGACGTATTCCTGTGTTACTGCTGCCCTCTGTCCTCCCTCTGGTTGTGAATGAGGGATCAGTTCAGTTATAAAAGGTAGGTTAGATTTGCTGATAAGCCTCTCTACTCCATCCTTCTGAACCAGCTCCAAAGACATTTCTATCTGTCAAATAAAATTGTTAATAGCTATTGCAGGTGGAAACGAGCACTAGGAAAAGACCCAACAGGGAGTTGTCTTCTATTTGTTGCAGCATGACCATACCATGGTCAAGTCAGATAAAACCATTTACATGCCTTGTTCTTTGCCCCAGAGAAAATACCCCCAAAACTCCCACCCCCTAAATTTTCCTAAATCACTGGAACATACAGCTCAAGTGTGAGTTAAGCCATTACATACCAAAACACCAACAATTCATCTTTTTGGAATGACACGCCCTTGGGTGAAGCCACACTTCCCATACTGTGTTCAGTTCTGGTCCTCTCACTATTAGAAGGACATTGAGGTGCTGGAGCATTTCCAGAGAAGAGAAATGATACTGGCGAAGGGTCTAGAGAACAAGTCCTATGAGGAGAGGGTGAGGAAAATGGGATTGTTTAGTTTGGAGGAGGCTGAGGGGAGACCTCATTGCCCTCTACAACTACCTGAAAGGAGGTTGTAGTATGGCAAGCTTGGCCTCTTCTCCCAAGTGAATAATGAGAGGAATCATAGACTCATAGAATGGCTTGGGTAGGTCTGAAGTTATGCTATGGGTCAGACTAGATAATAGGAGGCATTTATTTACTGAAAGAGTGATCAGGCACTGGAACAGCCTGTCCAGGGGGGTGGGAGAGTCATCATCCTTGGAGGTGTTCAAGAAATGTGTAGATGTGTCACTTCAGGGCATGCTGTAGCCAGCATGGTGGGGTTTGGTGTTGGTTTTGTGGGGTGTGTGGTTTTGGTGGTTTTTTTTGTTTGTTTGTTTGTTTGATTGATTGATTTTTATTTCCCATTGGGGGAATGTTTGGACTTGGTGATCTTAGAGGTCTTTTTCAACCGTGACATTTCTGTGTGTGATTCTATGTGTGATATGAGCTGGAACTCACTGAAGTGAGTGTGTCTGAGCTATTTATTCAGATTCTGCAACCCAAGGAAACTTTTGCTGCACTGGATACACTTGCTTCTCCTGGCTTCCTGGCCTGAACATTCATTGCAGGAGAGGACAAGAACTGACAGCAGTTGTCGCTTTAAATTGAAACTAGATTTAGGACAACAATTAAGAGCTCTGTCCAAACTGCTAACAGGCAAATTTTTCATTTTAAAACATATCCTTAAGTAGTTATTTCCTCAATGAAAGAGGGTGGGGTTTGGTTTACATATTAGTATGATTTAACTCTTATCAGAAAATGTGTTGTTTTTATTACAGTGAAGTTCACTGAATAAGAACTAGAGAGTCCCTCTGATATTAGAGTATGTATATAGGGCTTGAGAAAACAGCTGTTGATTAGTTTACTGCAGCAGCATTATTGAAATGTTATGTTTCATTTGCTACTTTGAATTTTTAGCATAAGGGAACAGAAAATGATTATTTTTAAAGTTATTCTGAATGTAGTTGGATTTCAACAACCTCTGGAAGGGTAATGTCTGCAGAAGGTAATTTGTAAAGGACTTCGTTCTGCACACAGTAAAATGCATTCCATTATTAAAACTGTCACAATGACAATTAATATGATAAAATACTTTAATGAAGGGGGAAAAAAAATAATAGCTGTGCTACAAAATACTGCTGTAACAAGACTAATATTGCTGATATTGTCAAGTATTTGTTTTATTATAGTCATTGTGTGTCTGCTTTCATTAGCAGAAAATAAATAGTGGTTTGAAATGACAGATAATCTCCAATAGTGTTTTGTACAAGGATTCATCAAGTTAAAAAGAATAAACTTAACTTAGGTCTAATTTCTTGAATCAGGCTGAAAAAGGGGGTCACTGATGTGTTTAAAACCCCACAGACAAACTCTGTTTCAAAATGTGTCTCTTGCACAAGCTTTCCATATAAAACTTGTAGATTTTTTTTATTATTTTATTTTTTTCTCTTTCTGTTCTGATTTAATATGTGAAAAGAATTTTTCTTTTCCTCCACTGTCTGTCTATATGGCCTATACATTTATTGTAGCAGGGCTTTCTCTCACCATAAAAGCTCAGTATTTAAGATGACAGGGTTAATCAATAGAATTATGTGCACACATTCAACTTCGGAACAGGAGTATTTTTCAGGTTGTGAATATCAACATTCAAAATCCAATACTTCTCAGTATAATTTTGTTCTTAGTATGTAATAATTTGTCTTTAGCATGTGATCTTTCCTGAATGGTGGTAGTCATCTTCAAATTTCTTGTGGGAAAAATTCCCGCAACAAAATGCATTTAAAAAGAGTGTCGGAAGCTACGAGATCTTGAAATAAAAGTGCACTGAGTGCATTTTATTTGGCCAGATTAAGCATGGGTTTAAATGATTACATCCTGTGCTCCACTTAAAGTAAATGGAGGGAAACAAATGGTAACTTAGGGTGCGAATCATCCTTCCCCAAAACCAGATGTTTATGATAGCACTCAAAAAATTCCTATTTCTTTCTTTTCAAAAAAGAAAGCCCTTGAGTGACAAGTTCAAATGTATATGTGTGCATTGTATGCTTTTTTGGTCAGGAGGGTGCCATCCCAAATGGCAAACCGTGTCAGTGGGTATGGCAAAAAATATTTGGAATTCTGGGGTCATCCTCATCCTTCTCAAGTCAATGGCCTAACAGAAAAATGCAAAGACACTTTCATTGCCTTTGGATCAGACCTCTTTTAGAATGAGCCTGCTGGCCTTGAGTCAACTCTGATCTTTACATCATTAAGACACATTGATAGAGCTTTTAAATGTAAACTTTATGAAAAATTGTACATAGGATTGTGCAGCTAAGCAGCTTACTGGAAGCTAAGATGCAATCTTTGGTAGAGGAATACAAAAAGTAAGTGTCATACGGCAAATTATTCACAGAAAATCTGGGCTAAATCATGACATAAGTAGGTTTTTGCAATAATATTTATAAAACATGTACCTTCTAGAGCTGAGAATTTACCATTTGCACTGAAAAGATATTTTTTTTCTGCTTTGTAAAAACTAAAAACATCTCTGAAGTTTAACAAAAATAATTGAAAGTCCAGATTAAACTGCAGAGCTAGAAACAACTGCATTTTAATAGAGAATTTAAATTGATTTGGGAAGAATCATAAATGTGTTTGGATTTAAAAAAGAAGGCTGAAAAAAAATGGTTGCTAAAAAAAAGATAATTTATTAATTAAAACAAAAAGTAAAAGGACCTACAGTAGCAGACTGTGATCTGGAGGGAAAAATGAGGAGGATGTCATCTAGGTCATACAATTAATCTAGATAATGAAGAATTTTAAAAGTTGAAAGAGAAACCTTGAATCTGATCTATACTTAATTCAAAACCACTGAAGCAAATGAAGTGCATGGGTAATATAGCAGTAATGATGTCTGGAGTGTGCAAAGACACTAATTGCAGTATTCTTTGCTAATTAAAGAATCTATAATTATGGCACCAGGATTTTGAAAACTATCTTTGTACAGCACTAAGACAATGTCATGTAAATTAATTCTTCCATGTACACAAAGGTGGAGCTTTGTTTCCACATGCACCAATCAGGGATGTCAGACCCTTCACTAATTAAATAAACAGACAAGTAAGCTGGTGATGAAATGAATTTATGCAGAGGAAGAGATTTTGTCTCTTCTCCATTCCCCTGTGATCACTATTTGAGCTGAAGGGGGAATCCTACTGTCCCAGACTCACAGATACATGCCTCTAGGTTGTTTTTTTGCCCTTCTATGTATAAAACACATTTGTATCTGAATTGCTGAATAAAAAGGTAAGGAACTTGAACCAGACTTTGCAAAGGTTCATACATTTTCTCACTGTTTCTTCCTCAAGTCCCTTTTCTTCACCTAGTGATCCATGTGTCTGTTGTTTTCAACTGCTTCTATGTTGCTGGAATTAAGTCAACATAAAGCATTTCTGTTATTCACTGCTAATATCAGCAGAATCATCCTGAAAAGTAAGTTTAGGAAAAAAAAAAAATCATTCTTATTTCACATGAGACTCTGTGTTTATATCAGTATATTGAATCTATGTGATTGACATGGGATACACTCAGATCCCTTATAATTAGTGGAGGGAGGCCAGGTGACATAAAGTTCACTTGTGGGACATAGCATTAATGTCATTCTTCTGCTAGGAGTGAGTGACAAACAATTATCTCCATGCTAGGATTTAATTGGATTGATAACTAGTGCTGCAGCTCTGACAGCTGCCCCCAGGATGAATATTTTTTGATATATGCAATTAGATGCCATCAGGAGATCATTGGTGATTAATGTCAGCCCTTCAGAACTGCCACCCAGAAAGGGAAATAAAGGCAAAAACTAGTGCTCATGCCTGAAAAGATAATGATGACCCTGGAGCCTTCCAGGAGGCTTTTTGATAAAAGTATAGTTTTGAACTACCTCAGGGCCACGGTGGTGTAGATTTAAAAGAAGCCTGTTGTTGAGAGTTTTATTAGGTCTCCATTTGTTACATTAGTAGTCTCAGTGGGAAATACCTAACTCCTTTTGAAAAAAGGTGTCAGAGGAACTAAAGAGAAGCAAATGAGAACTTAATTGGACACATGAGAGTCACTTATAAGCTTGGCAATGAAAGGAAGATAATCGCATCCAGCAAGAGAAATGCCTCATGCCTCCAGAGTTTGCATGAGATGGATTACAGCAATGGTGGGTGTCATTAACTAATGAAGTGCAACCACAGTGCAGTGAGGAGTTGATTACCTTGGTCAGGAATGTGATCTGTGTCACAGTTCCATCAATGCCAATCTTTTAAAGGAATCAGTCTGGAGACTTAGGTTTTGAAAAACCTCAGTGATCGTCCTGGACACGGTATCCTAGGAAACATTTGCCCACATGGTCCTTAAAGGCCAGGCTTGTCTTGTTTGCATTTCTCTTGTCCTGAGGAGAACTTAACTTGTCTTTTACTTTGGTATCTGGCACTTCTTGAGTTCTCACTTTGCTGCCATCGAAAAGAGAAGATATGTCCCAATAAACTGATGTGTGCACAACTTCCAGGAGGTGCCCTCTCTTCCCACACTATCCTCCTCCTCTGTGGGAGACAGCCCCAATGCCAGATCCCTACCATGTGTTCTTCAGATTCAGGAAAGCACATTTAGCTGTATGGGTTAAATTAGCTGGCACTGCTATTTTCTCCTCCTCCAGAGAAAAGCTGGAAGTATCCCATTAATTAGATGTAGTCTTCCAGTTAGTAAGTGGATAGTGTTACCTTGGAGTCCCACATTTCCACTTCACTTCTTTGAAACTGCTCATGCAAATGTTCATTACTGCATTTCATAATGATTTAAACATGTGGAACCTGTGTTCTTCACTGTATCCTCTAACTCTTCCATTTATTGTCAAGGCTCTTCTTTGGCCTATCTCAGATTTTCAGCTGTTGATTGAAGATTGCAAACCAGAATTACAAAAACATTCTTGTTAATAGAACATGGAGGTAGTATCATATCACTCTTTCATCTCAATATATATTAACCTGTTTGTTTACTGGAAGTTCATATTTATATGAGGATTTGAAATCATCCTTAATTCCTTTTTAGAATCAATTTTCTCAGGGACAGTGGCTAACAAACCAGCAACAGTGACTTTACATTTCATAGAATCATAGAATCATTAAGGCTGGAAGGGACATTAAAGATCATCAAGTTCCAACCCCCTGCCATGAGCAGGGAACCCCACCACTAGACCAGGTTGCACAAAACCTCATCCAACCTGGCCTTAAAAACCTTCAGGGATGGGGCATCAACAACCTCCCTGGGCAACCCATTCCAGCTCCTCACCACACTTATAGGGAAGAATGTCTTCCTAATATCTAACATAAGTGTCCTCTCTCTCAGTTTAAAACCATGACCCCTTGTCCTATCACTGCCCTCTCTGGTGAAAAGCCCCCCCTCCAGCTTTCCTGTAGCCCCTTTCAAGTACTGGAAGGTGCTCTAAGGTGTCTCTGAAGCCTTCTCTTCTCCAGGCTGAACAGCCCCAACTCTCTCAGTATGTCTTCATAGCAGAGCTGCTCCAGCCCTTGGATCACCCTGGTGGCCCTTCTCTGGACCCTCTCCAACAGGTCTGTACCTTTCTTGTGCTGAGGGCCCCAGAGCTGTACACAGTATTCCAGGTGGGGTCTCACCAGAGCAGAGTAGAGGGGCAGAATCCCCTCCCTGGCCCTGCTGGCCACACTTCTTTGGATGCAGCCCAGGACACAACTGGCTCTCTGGGCTTAGGCACACAGTGGTGGCTCATGTCAAGCTTCTCATCAACTACCACCCCCAAGTCCTTCTCCTCAGCACTGCTCTCCAGCCATTCTGCCCCCAGCCTGTATTTGTGCCTGGGGTTGTGCTGACCCAGGTGCAGGATCCTGCACTTGGCCTTATTGAACTTCACGAGGTTGGCACTGGCCCACCTCTCCAGCCTGTCAAGGTCTCTCTGGATGGCATCCAGATATTGGATATTTGGTCCAGATATTTGGATACTACTTACCCACTGATGCAGTTACCTCTGTGTAAATGACCTATTTCTTTGCTATTTATCATTTTGCTGGAATCTCTGCTATCAGAGCTCAAAATCTACTCTTAATCCTCATAGACTTATAGACTTAGATCATTGGCTTAGGTCACTGACAGTGGTACAGGCAAGAACTGGTATATTTGGAACCAGAGCAAATAGGCAACCACTGTGGAAGAGTCCTCTTTCCCACTCACCCTATGAAACCAAAAGATAATAATTTTTCTACTTTTTAATATGTATTTTAACTGTATGTTACTAAGTCAAATGTCTAACATCAGATTATTGCAGTGCTGCTGTTTCTTTAGTCAGCCAATCTTATTAGTCAAGATATTAAGTTAACTTGGTGACCTGCTTTAAGTGTTGATTGATGTTAATAATTTCACCTTTCTTTAATTTTGTATTAATTAAACCCCTTGTCAGCTGTTCATTATTTTATCCAGGATCAGTATCCTGCTAGCAAGAATATAATGACATAAGTCATTTA